>NC_064838.1:8420000-9045000 GCF_024166365.1 Elephas maximus indicus | reverse complement strand
AATCACTAAATAGATAGTAGATAAGGGTCAACTTCAGTGAAGGGAAAGCCAACACACAATACAGGGGAGTCAGCACAATGGCACAAAAGCAAAGACATTTCCTAGACACATTCAAGCATTTGAGGGACAGTGTAGCTGGGGCTGGTGACCACAGTTATGGGGACATCTAGGTCAATTGGCATAACATAGTTTATTAAAAAAATGTTCTATATCCCACTTTGGTGAGTAGCACCTGGGGTTTTAAAAGCTTTTGAGTGGCCACCTAAGATACATCTGTTGGTCCTATCTCACTCAGAGCTAAGAAATGAAGAAAACCAAAGACATGAGAAAAATTACAGGCCAAAGGACTAAAGGACCAAATGAACCAGAGACTCCACCAACCAGAGACTAGAAGAACTAGATGGTGCCCGGCTACCACCAATGACCACCCTGACAGGGAACAAAACAGAGAGTCCCAGACAGAGCAGGAAAAAAGAATGTAGAACTGAATTCAAATTTACGTAAAAAGACTAGACTTAATGGTCTGTCAGAGACTGAAGGAACCTCTGAAACTATGGCTCTCAGGCTCTCTTTTAATCCAGAACTGAAACCATTCCTCAAGCTCACTCTTCAGACAAAGATTACACAGGACTATAAAACAAAAAATAATACACTTGAGGAACGTGCTTCTTAGTTCAATTCAGTATATGAGACCAAATGAGTAGCCCCTGTCCAAAAGCAGAATAAGAAGGCAGGAAGGGACAGGAACTGGATGAATGGACACGGGGAACTTGGGGTGGAAAGGCGAAGCATGCTGTCACATTGTGGGGATTGCAACCAATGTCACAAAACAATATGTGTATAAATTTTTGAATGAGAAATTAACGTAAGCTGTAAACTTTTACCTAAAGCACAATAAAAATAAATACACAAATAAAAAGGTGGCTTTTTTTCAAAATAAAAAGAATAAATGCAAACAACTAAAAAATAGGCAGTAACTATCTATATAGAAGACAAAGCTCTGCTGAAGTTCCATGTCCCTCTTAAACGGCTTCATTCATCAGAGTCTTAAAATGTCTGTTTTTAATGTAGTTTTGGCATTATAAAGGATGTTACACTAGAAACTGGTCATCAGTAAACTGCACTGTGTTGGCATGGCCCCCATTAGTGGATGTCTTTAATCTGTCCAGTTTGCAACTCAATGGATAAGTTAATTTCCTTGGCAGAAGAGCCAGGAGATCATGCCTTTGGAATTTTCCAGAGATTTATATTCATTTTTTCTTTGCCTTATATGTGTATTCTGCTCAGGCACTGGACAGGCCCATGGTTTACAGGCATTTCACAGAGCTTTGACACCTATGAGGTACCAGACACTGAGCTAACTGCCACAGATACAAAGAGGTGTAAGAATGGCTCCTGTACTTGGGACCTACATGGAGAAGTGGAGTGAGATGCTGATTGACATTAAAATATAACCCTATATACTCTAAATAGCAAAACATTGGGGGAGCTAATGGAAATCTCATCTGGGAAGCTGATAATCTGACTGTATTTTTCAGGATGATAAAGATGAGCTGCCTCTTCCAGAAACTGAGAAATTACTACCTTGTATGATCTGGACAAAGAAGCATCCAAACTGGGAAATACGACATTGGGAACCAAATTAAATCAGCAGGCAAGCTTATAAATAAAAAGAATAAAGCATATAATAGTTTTTTCTGTTAAGTTTAGCCATTTAAAGAATGTTCATTCAAATACAATTTTTGTACTATACATGCTGAGCTCTGTTGCCTATGAAGTATTTCATTCTTTCTGCTACTGATTTCATAAACTTCTTAAAATAAAAACTCAGAACTTCAATTTCCCTTTCAAACTGGACCAAAGTTCAGAGTGTACTAACCCTTACGACACTTATAACTACTTATCTTCCCTCTTGAGGATGGTTGCAAAAGTTCCAGCTAATCAGGCATGAGGTATTATTTCCTTTTTTGTGAAGGTAGACGAATTTCCTGGAGGATTGTAAATAGTACCCGACTACGATTTTGATTCCATTTAGTGGGTTGTCTGTAATTTACTTCTCTCATCTCTAAATATAAGGAATTTTGATTAGATGATGTCTAACAATCTTGAAAACATATGACTCTAAAGATAGTAAAGCAAAATATTTAAATGAAATAGTTACCCTGGTATTGCAGGTGCCAACAGGGCTCGAATTTCCTAAATTTCCTGCATGCAGGCACTAGCTCAATTTTTAAACGCAGAATTAGCCCGGAATAATTAAAGCAGTAAAATGGCCAACAGTATATCCAATTTGTTTTTTTGTGGCTTGCTACAGGTTTGAAGGAATTGTTGTTGTTAGGTGCTGTCAAGTCACTTCCGACTCATAGCGATCCTATGATCAAACAAATGAAACCCTGGCTGGTCCTGTGCCATGCTTGAGCCCATTGCTGTAGCCAGTGTGCCAATCCATCTTGTTGAGGGTCTTCCTCTTTTTAGCTGACCCTCTGCTTTACTAAGCATGATATCCTTCTCCAGGGACTGACTGGTCATTCCCAGTAACGTATCCAAAGTACATGAGATGTAGTCTTGCCATCTTCGCATTTAAGGAGCATTCTGGCTGTACTTCTTCCAAGACAGATTTGTTCATTCTTCTGGCTGTCCATCATATATTCAATATTCTTCACCAACACCATAATCCAAATGCATCAGTTCTTCTCCTGTCTTCCTTATTCATTGTCCATTGTTTGCATGCAGTGCTATAAATCAGTGCTCTGGTTTTTCATATGTGTCTCTGAAATTTGGCATAGCTATTCTGGTTCCTTATGTAATTGACTTTGCACAGATTTACATCTGAGAATAAAATCTTTACTTTCAATGTTTGGAATGTGGCTCTCTCCTCATGGACATTATCCAGGATCGTCCTTGTCCATGAGATTTGTGGGTCTTCAGGAAGATACTGCTCTTGGAATTCTCACATCCACAGGGGAGTCCAGGCATCCATCAGAAGGCAGTCGTCACATCATGGGGCTGCTCTGCCTCTATGGTTCTCAGGTCCCATAGCACCCACTCTGAAGTGTCACAGCAGCATGGTGAGACATCCCATTTGCTACAAAGTAGTTTTGGATTTAACCATAAACTCATTTAATCTTTCTCTTTTGCTGAGGTCAAAGGCAACAGCATACTGAAGATTTTGGGGGTAGGATCTTTGGAAGGGTAGACAGATGTGGAGTCAGAGCAAGGCTGTGAGCCAGAATGAGGGCAGTAGACCAAATCTAGGATGTAGAAGGGCACCCACCAGTGGCTCTGTGGGAGAAAAGACCTGGCGATCTGCTCCTGTAAAGATTACAACAAAATGAAATGGTCTGCCATTGAGTTGATTCCGACTCATAGCAACCCTATAGGACAGGGTAGAACTGCCCCATAAGGTTTCCAAGGAGTGACAGGTGGATTCGAGCTGCCCACCTTTTGGTTAGCAGCCAAGCTCTTAACCACTGCACCACCAGGGATCTCCTGTAAACTCTATGGGGCAGTTCTCCTCTGTCATACAGACTCACTATGAATTGGAAAAGGCTTGATGGCACCCAACAACAACAACCTTCTGAGTACTTAAAGCACCTAACCGGCAGCAGAAACAGCGTAAGAAACCTGTCTCTCCTGACAGCCACCAAATCATCCATTGCTTCTTTGAGGCAAACGACACATTATTCAATAGATTTTTATTCTCTATGCATCCGAGGGGTACCTACAAACAATCCATTGAATAAATTAGGAAGAATTGCTACTAGAGTTACTAGGATGGTAATTCAATGATCTCCTAAGAAGACCGGGCCTCACCACGTTTATCAAGTGTGTCTGCGTGTGCCTGTAGGGAGTCCCTTCTCAAGTTGTAAGGGTTTTATCAGTGCCTCATTTGTGTTACCTTGAACTGGTCATGGGCTTTCATTGCTGCTGCTTAGCTGTAAGCTACAATTTGTTCAGCCTCACTTGTTTGGTTACCTCTGCAAAGTAGAGTGAGCAATGTGCATTTGAGTCAACAGAAACTAAGATTTAAGCCATGTGTATACTACGGTTCAAATGTGAGTCATCTATTCTCCTATAGGGTAAGCAGATGCCTATAATGCCCTTCCCTGCAATTTGTGATTACAGCAATACTTTGTCAGTTTTCAGGGGCCTGTGAATTTCTGCTATTTAAATGGCCTGCATCATAGGATCAAGTTAAGCATTTTTGAATCCCTGGGTTTTTTTTTTTCTTTTAATTTATAATGATATACACAATTTTAAATTTTCTGTTGTAAGTCATAAGCAAGTCATCATATTGGTACTTATAAGCTTATAATAGCCTATTTCTATTTTATTCCCACTCAATTTTTTATCAAGTAATTTTTTTTACTATTTTATTGCAAAGTGGGAATGAGTTCTTTAGATGGGCTTTGGGATCATTTGCCTATCTTGAGTGTTCTGAGGTTCAAAATTCCAACTACAATTCTTTAAATATCATTGTGCGTCTTACCCCTTTTTGAATCTTTCTCTGAGAATCTAAACCCTACCTCTCCAGCCTCAGCTCTCCATTTTAGAGTTTCTCTCTCTTAACTTTGATTTCTGAATCTTCCCTCAAGTCTGCAGTAGAATTTTCACTTCCTCATAGGTTAGGACCATTATACTATAAGCTTCATTTATATTTCCCATAGTTCCAATACCTTTTGGACCACATAGTGGGTAATACATAGATATCTTTTGGCTAAATGACTGGATTTCCTGGGGCCCTTCCTGTCAGCAACAACACACAGTTGAGGCAAGTGGAAGGAACATATCTGAAAACTGAACAATAAGTAGATTTATGGAAATGAGTGACAAGTGAACGATTTTAGTGGCTAGGGTTATTTTGAGCTGGCACAATAGACACACAGAGCAATGGGAGGTGTTTCGCCCATCTTGCTTTCCAAGAAATGTTCTGTGCACTAGCCGTTTAACTGATCTCATTGCTTCCCACTCTACCCACATGCAATCCATTCCATTCACCACAGCCAAGGTGACCTTTTAAAAATGAAAATCATACCACATTGTTCCCTGTAAAACACTCTACTGACTTCCACTTGAAGTTAGAATAAAATTCCAAATGCTGCCATGGTCTACAGAGTCTTACAATTTGGCCCAACTATGCCTCAGCCTCATCTCCTCCTGTCCCCCTCGCTGGCTCACTTACTCCAGCCACGCTACCATCCTCTCCTCCTACAGACGCTGAAACTGTTCTTACCTTGGTATTGCTTTGCCTGGAATGCTCTCCCCCTGAACGTTTGTGTTGCTGCCACCTTCTTGCTGACTTCATCTCTCATGTTAACTCCTCAGATAGGACTTCACCGATCATCGTTTCTAAATTTGGTGCATCCACTGCCCACTACCCCATCCATCCTCTCCCTCCTTCACATCACTCTGTTTTTGTTCTCTGTACCTTTATTAGTATCTAAAATTGTCTTGCACATTGTTCATTTATTTTCTTTTATTGTGCTTTAGATGGTTTACAGAGCATATTACTTTCTCATTAAACAACTAATATGCACATTGTTTTGTGACATTGGTTACCAACACTGTGACCTGTCAACAGTCTCCCCTTCTCAACCTTGAGTTCCCCGTTTTCATTCATCCATCTTTCCTGTTCCCTCCTGCCTTCTCGTCCTTGCTCCTCGGCTGTTGTGTCTGTTTGGTCTCCTACACATGGCTGAGCTACATGTATTATTGTTTGTTTTATGGTCCAGTCTAATCTTTGGATGAAGGGTGAACCTCAGGAATGACTCCATTACTGAGCTACTAGGGTGTTCTGGGGCCATACCCTCAGGGTTTCTCCAGTTTCCGTCAGACCAGTAAGTCTGGTCTTTTTTTGTGAGTTAGAATTTTGTTCTACATTTTTCTCCAGCTCTGTCTGGGACCCTTTATTATGATACATGTCAGAGCAGTCAGTGGTGGTAGCCAGGCACCATCTAGTTGTGCTGGACTCAGTCTGGTAGAGGCTGTGGTAGTTGTGGTCCACTAGTCCTTTGGACTAATCTTTCCCTCGTGTCTTTGATTTTTTTCAATCTCCCTTGCTCCAAGTGGGGTGGGACCAGTGGAGTATCTTAGATGGCTGCTCACAAGCTTTTAAGACCCCAGACACTACTCACCAAAGTAGGACATAGAACACTTTCTTTATAAACTATGCTATGTCAATTGAGGTAGATGTCCCCTGAGAACATGGTCCTCAGCCCTAAGCCCAGTAACTCCATCCCTCAGGAATTTGGATGTGTCTATGAAGCTTCCATGACCTTGCCTTGGTCAAGTCATGCTGGCTTCCCCAATATTGTGTACTCTCTTACCCTTCACAAAAGTTACCACTTATCTATTGTCTAGTTACTGTTTTTCCCTCCCCACCCCTCTCCTACCTCATAACCATCAAAGATTGTTTGTTTCTGTGTGTAAGCCTTTTATGAGTTTTTATAATATTGGTCTCATACAGTATTTGTCCTTTTGTGATTGACTTATTTCACTCTGCATAATGGCCTCCATATTTATCCATGTTGTGAGATGTTTAGTAGATTCATCCTTGTTCTTTATGGTTTCGTAGTATTTCATTGTGTGTATGTACCACAGTTTGTTTATCTATTCATATGTTGATGGACACTTAGGTTGTTTCTATCTTTTTGTCATTGTAAATAGCACTGCAGTGAACATGGGTGTGCGTATGTCTGTTCGTGTGTTTGTTCTTATTTCTCTCGGATATATTCCTAGGAGTGCGATTGCTGGATTGTGTGGTATACCTATTTCTAGCTTTTTAAGGAAGTGCCATACCTTTTCCCAAAATGGTTGTACCGTTTTGCGTTCCCACCAGCAGAGCATAAGAATTCCAATCTCCCTGAAACCTCTCCAACGTTTGTTATTTTCTGTTTTTTTTTTTTTTAATTTGTGCCGGTAGTGTTGGGGCGAGATGGTATCTTGTTGTAGTTTTGATTTGCATTTCTCTAATAGCTAGTGATCACGAGCATTTCCTCATATGTCTGTTAGCCTTCTGAATGTCTTCTTTGGTGAAGTATCCATTCATATCCTTTGCCCATTTTTTAATTCGATTATTTATCTTTTTGTTGTAGGGTTGTTGGATTTTCCTATATATTTTAGAGATTAGACCTTTGTTGGATATGTCATAGCCAAATTTTTTTTTGTCAGTCTGTAGGTTCTCCTTTTACTGTTTCAGTGAAGTCTTTTGGTGCGCATAAGTGTTTAATTTTTAGAAGATCCCAGTTACCTAGCTTATCTTCTGGCGTTTGTATATTGTTATTAAGGGTTTGTATCCTACTTATGCTGTGTATTAGCATTGACCCTATTTTTTCTTCTATGATCTTTAGTAGTTTTCGGTTTTATATTTAGGTCTGATCCATTTCGAATTAGTTTTTACATATGTTGTGAGGTATGAGTTCTTTTTTTTTTACAGATGGACATCCAGTTTTACCAGTACCATTTGTTAAAAAAGACTGTATTTTCCCCATTTAATGGGCTTTGGGCCTTTGTCAAAGATCAAGTGACTACAGGGGGATGGATTTACATCTGGGTTCCTAATTCTGTTCCATTGGTCAAAGTATCTGTCATTGTACCAGTACCAGACTATTTTGACTACCGTAGCTGTATAGTAGGTTCTGAGGTCAGGTAGTGCAACTCCTCCTACTTTATTCTTTTTCTTCAATGGTGCTTTACTTATCTGGGGCCTCTCTCCTTTCCCTATAAAGTTAATGATTTGTTTTTCCATCTCTTTAAAGAATGCTATTGGTATTTGGATTAGGATTGCACTGTATTTGTAGATTGCTTTGGGTAGAATTGACATTTTCACAATGTTGAATCTACCTATCCATGAGCATGGTACATTTTTCCATTTATGTAGGTCTCTTTTGGTTTCTTGCAGTAGTATTTTGCAGATTTCTTTGTATAGGTCTTTTATGTCCCTGTTTAGATTTATTCCTAAGTATTTTATCTTTTTAGGGGCTTTCCTTTTGCTTTCCTTTTTGTCATTCTCTTTATTGGTGATAGAAATCCAACTGATTTTTGTATGTTTATCTTGTATCCTGACGTTCTGTTGAATCTTTCTATTAGTACAAGTAGTTTTCTTGTGGAGTCTTTTGGGTTCTTTATTTATAGTATCATATCATTTGAGAATAGGGTGAGTTTTACTTCTCCCTTACCAATTTGGATGCTATTTTTTTTTTCTTGTTTTATTGCTGCGGTTAGGACTTCCAGCACAACATAAATAAGTGTTCATTTATTGTTTTACTTGTCGATACAAGCCACTCTACTCCACTAGAATGAGATGAGAACAGGGATCTTACCTTTTGTTCACCAACATACCCCTAGTCCTGAACCAAAGCCTGGCCTCAAATGGGCAATCAGTAGTATTTTTCTACTTTATAAAGTCTGTAGATATTGGGAGAAGAGCAATAAGACAGTCAAATGAGATAATGTGTAAGAAAACACTTTGTGAGCTCTAAAATAGTATACAATCAAAATGGTGAGCTTACCGATGTATACCTCTAGTCTCTGAAATTGACCATTTCCTATAACACCACAAAGAGGTGTTGGAAGGACTTTATGGAAGTACTTTCCTGCACATAAACAAGCCAGGTTATTTACAATGGTTTTAGAAACAAATTTCTTATTAGAGAAAATTACACCAAGCATGCATGTGGCTCTGGTGCCAAGACAGGAATGTGTTTCCCTCTTCCTGGGTAATTGGGCTGTTCCCCAGGATGGTCATGTGATTAAGTCTAGCCAACAGAGCATGAGTGGAGGTCGTAAGTCTCTCTTCTGTGCCTGGTCCACACATACCTCCTATGGGCAATCCTTCATGTACTTTTACCTTCTCAGGGGAGCTGGAAACCATGGGTTGAATGTGGAAGCGACAGAGTGAAAGGAATCTTGATTCCTGAACTATCACCTGTTAATCAGCAATATCCATTTATTATTATTATTACTCAGTTGTAAAGAGAAATGAAGTACTGATACATGCTACAACACGGATGAGCCTTGAAAACATTATGCTCAGCAAAGTAAGTCAATTACAATATTCATTTTTAAATTTACCTGAGTGAGAAACTTTTATTAAGTTAAACCACCATGGAAGTTTCATGGTTTGTGTGTTTTAGCAGCTATTGTTATCTTAATTAACGTAGGTACCTCTTAGTGTCAAGGAAACATATAGATGATTCCAAACACTGGTGTGGACAAGGGATTTAAACCCCTTTCACACTGGGAGGCATGTGATTCTTGAACAAAATCACAGGTCATGAGGACGGAGCAAACTGTTTTATGTGTAAGACCTGGTGTCCAGTGTATCCATTTCCAGGCCTACTCCTCTTGGGGCTCTCCCTTCATATTCAGTAATTTAGTTTCCACAACGAAGCAACATCTTACCTCAATTGCATTAGAAAGGTCAGTCCTAAAGAAAAGAAATTCACATTTGTCAGTTTGGCAGAGTTTGCAAAAATCTGTTACCATGAAATTACCTGATATTACTTCTCTGGGCCAGAGACAAATGACCAGAAGGTGAAGATGGGATTTCCTCTCTAAAATATAAGTTCTTCCTAGGCATGGCGGTAAGCAAAATGTACAGGTCTAGAATTCAGGTGTCATTGGACAGTGTTCTTCCCATTTCTGACACTATTCTCCATTCCTCCATCCTGGGGACCAGGACTCTCATCCTGTACCCTGGCAACACGGAGCTCCTGATTATAGTGTTTTTAAGCCTTCTTCCACACCCTCCACTCACTAGAAGCATTTTAGTGGTAGATGTGGTCTCTCCTTCACCCTCAGAACCCTTTCTTGGGGCCACCCCTCAGAGCCCTTTCTTGATCTCAGCTATTTCAACATTTGCAGAAGCAAGTGTTTTTCCTTGCACGTTCAGAGCAGGCAGGAGGACATGCAGAGGGAACATCTGTGATGCTTTCATTTTATTCCCTGAAGATCCAGGCAGTGAGCATCCAGGTGGGTGTCTGAGGATCTGCCGTCACTTATTCGAATGCAGTGGCTTCTTTTATGCCTCTGACAATGCTTTCAGCTTTAACTTGCCAAGGCAAGGGAAGGTGAACAGGCTGGTTTCATTCCCCATAATCTACCTCAATCTCTGGCTTGAAGAGTTCACTGAAACAACTGAGATATACTGAGAATTTCTTCTTGTTGTTAGGTACCATTAAGTCAGTTTTATCAATATTTATGAAGTTCATTTCATTTTTGACAACTTTCAATTTCCCTCGTTTCAGACTTCTTACATTTCATGTTCTGATTATTAATGGATGTTTGCAGCTGTTTGTTCTTATTTTGAGTCATGCCACATCAGTAAGTGAAGATCCGAAAAGCTTGACACCATTCAGATCTATAAAGTCAACTCTACTTTCAGGAGGCAGTTTTTCCTCGGTTGTATTTTGAGTGCCTTCCAACCTGGGGGGCTTATTTTCTGGCACTATATCAGAGAATGTCCTGCTGCTATTTATGAGGTTTTCACTGGCTAATTCTTTTCAGAAGTAGACCCCCAGGTCCTTCTTCCTAGTCTGTCTTTGTCTGGAAGCTGAGCTGAAATCTGTCTGAGATGGATGACCCTGCTGGTATTTGAATACCCATGGCATAGCTTCCAACATCACAAAAACACACAAGCCCCCACATTATGACCAAACGAAAGACACATGGGGGATTGAGTATTTTGAACAAGGATTTCACAAGGAACCTTGGATTCTAGTCCTTGTTCTGCCTGCAATGTCTGAGTTGTGTATCTCCTGGCAGGTCACTAGTCTATGGACCTCTCTGTCTACCTGTGCAAAATGGTAGTTGTTTTGGCAGTGCTTTTTTATCTGAGATCTGAGAGGTCTTGGGAAGTCCTGGGAGACTCTCTTCTGCCTTCCTCCTTCTCCACTGCACACCATATTTATGTTTCTACATGTCTGTGTTGCAAAGTAAGCTTCCATTCAATGAAAGGATCCTGGGCTGTATCATCTGTATAAGATGACAGTCCTCGTTTCAAATGGTTTGCTGTATTGGTTAAGCATGAGTCAGGCAAAGTCACCATCTTTCTTGGTTATCCTTCAGTTCTCATGTTCTATGGTTATCTAGTTTAGGCTAGGCTGAGCTCTGGTTTTCCTGGAGCACCCCTGGCTGCATTTTGCAAAGAGATTCCCCAGGAGAACTGCCCAGTGCAGTCATCCTGATGCTGTCACTTAGCCAACAGCCCCTAAGGTTCCCTTTGTTCAGTCTAATTGTCATCCTTCTGGGGAGCAGCACTACACATGGTTGCTGATGGAACCACCTGAGGGAAACTGCACGGCCTAATGGCGAAGGGCTTTGCAGAGATCCCGTCTTACTGCTGGTGTCTTAGCTGCCTTTTCCCTTTTGATAGTTTCTTGGCCCCCAAAATAAAGCTGTGAGTGTTGTGAAAACTGGCTTGTCTCTGGGAAGCAGTTGTATGTGATGAATGTCACAATGGGTAGAATAATATCATGTACAGCTAATTCCTTTAGAGAAGCTTGTGTGAGAATACAGCATGTTTTGCAAATATGAAATTGTGGTTAATAGGACCCTGTCAAGTTTTCAGAGTCCACCAGGTGGCAGATGTGTTGCAGAGATGACTGATGAAACCAGAGAGAATCCTCATGAAAAGGAATGTCAGAACCCACCCGGAGGGGCTCTGTCAGGCAGGACCCTATTCATCTGTCTTGCCCACATCTCACAATTCTATACTTAAATGTCCTTGGTCTTGTATCTGTTTCTAGTATTTTCTTCAATGAAAGCCATGTCTAGGCTTTTTGTTGCTTGTCTAATGAAGCATATACCCATTGCTGTCTAATCGATTCTAACTCATAGCAAACCTATAGAACAGAGAAGAACTGCCCCTGGGTTTCCAAGGATCAGCTGGTGGATTTGAACTGCCTACCTTCTGGTTAGCAGCTGTAGCTCTTAATGGCTGTGAAATTCTTGAGACTGTCATTGAATCCGTTGGACTTTAGCACGCATTGCATTTTATTTTCAATGTTCTTATTGACTCTCAGTATTAGAAAATATTTATGGGCAAGTTACATATGCAACAAAGGACTTATATTTAAAATACATGAAGAACTCTCAACATTTAATAGTAAAAACAAATAATCCAATTAGAAAATAGGCAAAGACATAAACTGACATTTTACCAAAGAGAATATACAGACGGCAAGAAGGCACACAAAAAGATGCTCAACATCGCTTGCCATTTACCCATCGTCATTGAGTCAATTCCTGCTCATAGCGACCACAATAAAATATCACTGCATGCCTATTAGTGTAGCTAAAATAAAAATATAGTGATATGATCAAACGATGGTAAAAATGCAGAGAAATGAATACTCCTACATTGCTAGTAGGCATGTAAACTTGTGTAATCATTCTGGAAGATAGTATGACAGTTTCTTTTAAGACTAGACCATGGACTTACCACATAACCTAGAAATTGTACTCTTAGACATTCATGCCAGAGAAATGAAAACTTATTTTTATGCAGAAAATCATACACAAACGTTCATAGCAGCTTTATTCATAAATGCCCCAAACTAAAAACTATCCAAATGCCCTTCAATGGTTAAAAAAGTGGTTCAACCATTCATAGGATATAATCTGGCAATAAAAGAGAATAAACTATGCAACCCCTTGGATGAATCTCCAGGGAATTATGTTGAATGATTAAAGTTAATCTCAAAAGGATACATCCTGCATGATCCTTTTTATATAATATTTGTGAAATAACAGAATTGTAGATTTGGAGACCAGTTAGTGGTTGCCTAGGATTAGGGATAGGAAGAAGTGGGTGGGTGTAGCTATAAAGGGGTAGCACGAGGCAGCCCGTGTTGATGGTACACTATGTTGACTGTGGTTACAAAAAGCTTACACATACGATAAGACGTCATAAAGATATGCACATAAATGCACAGACATGCACAAGTGCATGTATAACTGGAGAAATCTGAACAAGCTCAGTGGTTTTTATCAATGTCATTTTACTGGTTTTGCTATTGTGCTTTAGTTATGCAAGATGTAAACACTGGGGGAAGCCAGAGGAAGAATGTACAAGACCTTTTTGTGTATATCTTTTTAACTTTCTTTGAATCAACAATTATTTCGAAATAAAAAAAAAATTTTTAAGTATGGAATTTCAAAGTTAAATGAAGACAAAAATGAAAATAAATAAAAATTTTACCAAGAAAAATTTATTATTATAAAGTAGTGGAAAGAGCACTGGGCTGGACTTAAGAATGTCTGGGTTCAAACTTGTTTTATCTTTACTAATTGAGTGATCCTGGTCACTGCGCTTTAGATCAATGACTTTGATTGCTTCATTGACAAAGTAGGAATTATAAGAACTTCTCGATTTCAAAGTATTAATGTAAGAAATCAATGAGATATACATAAAGCACCTTTCCCAGTGCCTAGTACATAGTGAACGCTCAAGAAATGTTAGTTCTTCTCATAATATAAATTATAATGATTATATTAATTTAAATTTAGGCTTATGGGATGGAAAATTGTAATGGTCTTTACAGGGAAGCTGATTGTGTTTTCAGGTTTTGATATTTGAGAGAATATTTGAAGGACTTCCAACCGTAATTTTGTTCTTAGAATCTATTGTCAAGAATATTTGTGTGTGTGTGTGTGTGTGGTGTGTGTGTACATTTGAATACAGGAAAAATAGTGGCTAGTTAGAAATTTATTCATCAGTAGTTGGAGGAAAGGCAATTTCTAACTTTCTATTTCTCATGTCTGTTCTCTGCAGGGCAGCAGGAATTGTAAGGGTTTCTTTTAGGTCACTAAGCGATCATTGCAATAGAACTTATTTGCTTTGCCCACAGTGTATCAGTAAATGAATTTCCAGAAAACTCTCAATTGAGTGATACCTTTTAATAACTTTACTATATCATTTAGGATTATTGTTTGAAGAATTAGATGGATATTTTGGTGGAGTGTTTTTCACTGCCTAGCAAACAATAGCTGGCATCTGTACTAAACATCAGACTGTTGTTAGTGAGTTTCTGGAAGATAGCCTAACTGATTGTTTCACTTAAGTCTTTTGTGGTATTTTGAACAAAGTGACTTACATTTTGTTAGATCCTAAGTCAATTTTTATTGGTTCTGCTTTTCCAACTCAGCTGTACTTGGATATTCAGGAAGATAGTCAGTCAGTGGGTTGGTTATTTCTTTGAAGTTTAATTTTCTAGCCTCATTGACTTACCTGATATGGTTGTAGTATAGTTCCTCTTAACATTTCTTATTTAAACCCCATTCCCTCTTTTGGCTTTATCTTTGGAATTCTGTATCCATGGTCTCTCAGATTTTGACAAGGTTCCATTTATCTATAGAACAACCTTCCGTTAAAAGGGAGGGCAAAGGAAAGAAAGCTCTCGTACTTGTTACTACATTTTCACTGATACACTAGTCAAAGTGCTTCCCGGGGGGGGGGGGTGCTGTGTAAAGATGCTGACATGGACACAAAGTCAGCTCCCATATATGGGACCCCTATTTTCTGTGTTCATTATGGAACATTAAAATGGATCTGGAAGACCCTGGGGTGCTTGATTATTGCCCTTTCCCAACACATTAAAAAAACTGTTGCCATTGAGTCCATTCCAGCTCATAGTGACCCTATAGGACAGGATAGAACTACCCCATAGAGTTTCCAAGGAGTGCCTAGTGGATTCGGACTGCCAACCTTTTGGTTAGCAGCTGTAGCACTTAACCACTACTACACCAGGGTATGTGTGCCTCTGTGTGTGTGTGTGTATGTGTGTGTGTGTGTATCCCAATCCCAACACATAGATACCCACAAATGCCTACTGCTATTAAGTTGTCTATTTACAAACTTGTGAAGTTTTTCCTTGGTGCCTTTGAATCCTACTTCTTCTGAGACACTGAGTTATCAAACTTCTTTCTTTTACTCCGGAAACATTTCTTGGTTGTAAGAGATATTGAAATTCATAGGTTCCAATCAAAGCCAAGTGATTTACTCTTTGCCCTTTTCTCCCTTCCCTATTTACATCTCCATGCTCATTTTAATGACAGTTTGTACACTCTCCATCCGTCTCCGCCAGTATTCTGCAGTACAGTGTGCACATACAGTGTCCGTGTAGTAAATTGTGTAGTGGATTGGATTTGCAAGATATTTATCTAGTGGGAAAGCAAAGCCCCACTCAGACAATTAGTCACATAATGCAAAAAATAAATGAAACTTGCTAACATTGATGCCATTAACCTGTTAACTGACTTTAAAACCATTTTATTGATGATTGAATAACAATAGGATGCTGTATTATCAAGGAGTCTCTGTTTTTGTGTGTATTGGCTGGCTATTTTTGGCAAGTTCCTGAGGGTCGGACATGAAGGCAGGAGATGATGAAGCTTAGTTTTTGAAGGGTCATAATATTTCATAACTAAATTTACAGGAAACAGCTTCTAAAAGATTATCGGGCTGATTCTCTTAACATAAATAATTCAACTAGTCTTAATTAAATATGCTAACTGGAGTTTTGGTCATTTTTTTCTATTTAAGTTAAGAAGTATTTTTTAAAAAGAAAGTAAACTAGCATCTCTTACTGTGCCTGTTCCACCATTGTACTTTGGAAGCAGGTAACTTGTATTCTAGATTTCACAGATAAAGAGGAGTTTTGCCCCAGGATGCAATTTGGACTTGGAGTTCATTTAAGATTTTCGGGAAGATATAATAGGGTGAAAGTGTTATACGTGTGGCAAGGACATGAATTTTGGGGGGCCAAAGGGTGGAATGTCATGGATTGAATGGTGTCCCCCAAAATGTGTATTACTTTGGCCATGATTCCTAATATTGTGTAGTTGTCCTCCATTTTGGGATCTGAGGTAATTGTTCTATGTGTTGTACTACCCTAGGTAAAGTGTTTCCTTCTGGAGAATAGACCTCTATTATGGAGAAGGATTTGGGAGAGTTTCACACTGGCAAGGTTTTCTTTACCCTTCCTCTCTCCATGCCTGGGGTACAGGGCTTTTTCCTTTTATCCTGGTGAGGTTCTTGAAGAGAAAGCCCATACAAATGGGCAGGTTTCTCTATGACTGTGACCCCCAGGAGTTTCTCACTCTTAGAGTAGTGCTAGTTCATACTCAGCCTTCAGCAATTCATCGAAATTACTAGTCAAGTGAGCAGTCTTACTGTTTATGGTGTCCAGAAGCTTCTGCTCTAGGGATATGAATCTTAGATACTGTATCTCTCTGGACTCTTCTGTCTCTCTGGATTTCAGAATGGCAGTTTGTTCTCTGCTATGCCCAAGAAAAGTCATTGAGTATCAGTATGTCAACATTTAAGGCCCCAGGGACTATGCAACAAACTAGGAGGTAAAACATATATCCCCTGAAGTCTTCTTAAAACCAAAAAAGAGTTTAGCTTAACTAATAAAAAATGTCTGCCTTGAACATTACGGTTTTTTAGGAACTATCTGTAGTGGGATCAAACTGACAACAGGAATTTCAAAGATTATGTAGGAGGTAGTAAGTTTATGGTAATGTGGAGTAGCAACAAGCAGCCCTATTAATGAGATAATGGAAAGAGAATGAGAATGGTTATACAATTTGAACAATGTAGTCATGTCACTGAATTATATAAGTAGAAATTGTCGAATTGGTATATATTTTGCCGTGTCTATCCTCAACAACAAGAAGAAAATAACTAAAATTAAAAAAAATTACAACCTGACTACTTCTCAAGTATGACCATTCTACAGCCATTTTAGGTAGGAACCACGTCTCTGAGTAGTCCAGAGGACATAGAAAGAAGGGTGAATTTATGTGCTTGGCTACCTCCTGTCTCCCATTTCCTGTTAGTTAAGTTCACCCCATGAGGAGTTAAGTCTCCTGCATATATGCGTGGCATCATCCAGTTCCTTGGTAGCTTCTCAGGAAGCCAGATTAATAATCTGTAGTGAAGTGTTTCATTCTAATCTAAAAGCCTAGCAAGGTGAGACACCAAGTGAGAGAGAGGAAGGAGGAGACAATTGGGGGAATCAAGGAAGTGCACAAGGTTTGCCCCACCACAGTGGGAAGAATCTCACCTGAGGTTTATAACCACAAAATGGTTCTCACATCTATTTGAGGCCAAATAATGATACCTATGTCATCCACAAACCATTAGCAGAAAATTTAATTTAGAGTGGACCCCATTTATAATGATCTCCAGGAAAGTGGAAGAAATAAATGTAAGCCAAACTTTAATCCACCTCTCAAAGAATTTCCACAAAGTACCAATATAATAATACAATATTGCAGTAACATCATATAACACCCAAGAAAAAAGGATTGTGAATAAAAACCAGCAGAAACAATACATATCCGAAACAGACTAGCAAAGACTTCAGATTTTGGAATTACCAGACAGAATACAAATTAACTATGCTTACTACATTTTGTGAATGTATGAGAAGATAAAAAAATATGAGCAAGGAAGAGCAATAATAATAAAAATCCAGATTTGAGAAAAGATAACTACTATTAATGAGAAATATAAAATTAAAAATCTTTTGGATCATATGTAAATAAAATGGGTAAAATAATATCCAAACTTTGCTTCAAAACAATGCAGAGTTGGGTGGAAAAAATGGGTAAAAATGTACAAGAAAAAGCTTGGCCAGAAGTTGATAATTGTTGAAACTGGTAACGAATAGATACACAGGGGTTCATTTTACTATCCTCTTTTTTTTTGGTTTTTTTACCTTTGTGTATATTTGAAATTTTTCATACAGGAGTTAAAACAAGACAAAACAAAATACTTCTATTAGTGAGTTAAACAGTAGTTTAGATGTAAATGAAGGGATTTGGTGGAATGGATGATATGCCTGAATAAATTACCCAGCATTCAGCACAGGGAAACAAAGAGATATAAATATTAAAAAAGAGATCAAATAAATAGGAAATATTAAAGAGAGGTTAAGAGATAGGGAGAATAAATTTTAAATGCCTGAGTCATATTGTATATCTTCTCCCAGATATTCCCCAGTAACTAATCTCCACTCTCCTGTTGGTGCTTCCTGGAATTATCCTGGGATTATCTTCCACATAAACTGTTCCCCCACGTGTCTGTCAGTTTGTCATACTGTGGGGGCTTGCTTGTTGCTGTGATGCTGGAAGCTATGCCACCAGTATTCAGATACCAACAGGGTCACCCATGGAGAACAGGTTTCAGCTGAGCTTCCAGCCTAAGACTAGAAAGAAGGACTGGCAGTCTACTTCTGAAAAGCATTAGCCAGTGAAAATCTTATGAAGAGCAGTGGAACATTGTCTGATATAGTGCTGGAAGATGAGCCCACCAGGTTGAAAGGCACTCAAAGTACTACTGGGGAAAAGCTGTCTCCTAAAAGTAGAGTCGACCTTAATGACGTGGATGGAGTAATGCTTTCAGGACCTTCATTTGCTGATGTGGCACGACTCAAAATGAGAAGAAACAGCTATAAACATCCATTAATAATCAGAACCTGGAATGTACGAAGTATGAATCTAGGAAAATTGGAAATCATCAAAAATGAAATGGAACACATAAACATCGACATTCTAGGCATTAATGAGCTGAAATGGACTGGTACTGGCCATTTTGAATCAGACAATCATATAGTCTACTATGCTGGGAACGACAACTTGAAAAGGAATGGCATTGCATTCATCATCAAAAAGAACGTTTCAAGATCTATCCAGAAGTACAACGCTGTCAGTGATAGGATAATATTTGGGTACAAGGAAGACCAGTTAATACAACTATTATTCAAAATTACGCACCAACAACTAGGGCTAAAGATGAAGAAATAGAAGATTTTTATCAGCTGCTGCAGTCTGAATTGATTGAACATGCAATCAAGATGTATTGATAATTACTGGTGATTGGAATGCAAAAGTTGGAAACAAAGAAGAATCAGTAGTTGGAAAATATGGCCTTGGTGACAGAAACAATGCCGGAAATCAAATGATAGAATTTTGCAAGACCAATGACTTCTTCATTGCAAATACCTTCCTTCACCAACATAAATGGCAACTATAGACCTGGACCTCACCAGATGGAACACACAGAAATAAAATTGACTACATCTGTGGAAAGAGATGATGGAAAAGCTCCATATCACCAGTCAGAACAAGGCCAGGGGCCGACTGTGGAACAGACCATCAATTGCTCATATGCAAGTTCAAGCTGAAACTGAAGAAAATCAGAGCAAGTCCATGAGAGCCAAATATGTCCATGAGAGCCAAATATGACCTTGAGTATATCCCACCTGAATTTAGAGGCCATCTGAAGAATAGATTTGATGCATTGAACACTAGTGACCCAAGACCAGAGGAGTTGTGGAATGACACCAAGGACATCATACATGAAGAGAGCAAGGGGTCATTGAAAAGACGAAAAGAAGGAAAAGACCAAGATGGATGTCAGAGGAGACTCTGAAACTTGCTCTTGAACGTCGAGCCGCTAAAGCAAAAGGAAGAATTGAGGAAGTAAAAGAACTGAACAGAAGATTTCAAAGGGCAGCTCGAGAAGACTAAAGTATTATAATGACATGTGCAAAGAGCTGGAGATGGAAAACCAAAAGGGAAGAACACGTTTGGCATTTCTCAAGCTGAAAGAACTGAAGAAAAAATTCAAGCCTCAAGTTGCAATAGTGAAAGATTCTATGGGGAAAATATTAAACAATGCAGGAAGCATCAAAAGAAGATGGAAGGAATACATGGAGTCATTATACCAAAAAGAATTAGTCAATGTTCAACCATTTCAAGAGGGGGCATATGATCAGGAACCGATGGTACTGAAGGAAGAAGTCCAAGCTGCTCAGAAGGCATTGGCAAAAAACAAGACTCCAGGAATTGATGGAATATCAGTTGAGATGTTTCAACAAACAGATGCAGCACTGGAGGTGCTCACTCATTTATGCCAGGAAATATGGAAGACAGCTACCTGGTCAACCGACTGGAATTTTTATGCCTATTCCCAAGAAAGGTGATCCAACTGAATGTGGAAATTATAGAACAATATCATTAATATCACACGCAAGCAAAATTTTTCTGAAGATCATTCAAAAACGGCTACTGCAGTATATCGACAGGGAACTGCCAGAAATTCAGGCTGGTTTCAGAAGAGAACATGGAACCAGGGACATCATCACTGATATCAGATGGACCCTGGCTGAAAGCAGAGAATACCAGAAGGATGTTTACCTGTGCTTTATTGACTATGCAAAGGCATTCGACTGTGTGGATCATAACAAATTATGGATAACACTGTGAAGAATGGGAATTCCAGAACACTTAATTGTGCTCATGAGGAAACGTTACATAGATCAAGAGGCAGTTGTTTGGACAGAACAAGGGGATACTGATAGGCTTAAAGTCAGGAAAGGTGTGCGTCAGAGTTGTATCATTTCACCATACCTATTCAATCAGTATGCGGAGCAAATAATCCGAGAAGCTGGACTACATGAAGAAGAAAGAAGCATCAGGATTGGAGGAAGACTCATTAACAACCTGCGTTATGCAGATGACACAACCTTGCTTGCTGCAAGTGAAGAAGACTTGAAGCACTTACAAATGAAGATCAAAGACAACAGCCTTCAGTATGGATTGCACCTCAACGTAAAACAAAAATCCTCACAACTGCACCAATGAGCAACATCATGATAAACAGAGAAAAGATTGAAGTCAAGGATTTCATTTTACTTGGATCCACAATCAATAGCCGTGAAAGCAGCAGCCAAGAAATTAAAAGACACATTGCATTGGGTAAAACTGCTGCAAAGGACCTCTTTAAAGTGTTGAAGAGCAAAGATGTCCCCTTGAAGACTAAGGTGCGCCTGACCCAAGCCATGGTATTTTCGATTGCATCATATGCATGTGAAAGCTGGACAATGAATAAGGAAGATCAAAGAATTGACGCCTTTGAATTGTGGTGTTGGCGAAGAATATTGAATATACCATGGACTGCCAGAAGAATGAACAAATCTGTCTTGGAAGAAGTACAAGCACAATGCTCCTTAGAAGCAAGGATGGTGAGACTGCATCTTACATACTTTGGACATGTTGTCATGAGGGATCAGTCCCTGGAGAAGGACATCATGCTTGGCAGAGAACAGGGTCAGTGGAAAAGAGGAAGAACCTCAACGAGGTGGATTGACACAGTGGCTACAACAATGAGCTCAAGCATAACAACGATTGTAAGGATGGCTCAGGACCGGGCAGTGTTTCATTCTGTTGTGCATTGGGTTCCTATGAGTCGGAACTAACTCAATGGCATCTAACAAGAGCAATAGTTTGTTGTTGTTAGTTGCTGTTAAATTGGCAACCTCATGTACAACAGAATGAAATGTTTCCTGCTCTTGTGCTATCCTTATGATCATTGGTATGCTTGAGTCAATTGTTGGGGATATTGTGTAGTGCCTTCCAAAATAGGAGGCTCATTGTCCAGCACTATATTGGCCAATGTTTTGTTGTGATCCATAGAGTTTTTGCTAGCAAATTTTCAGAAGTAGACTGCCAGGCCTATTAATGAGATAATGGAAAACTCAATATCATCAGTCAGAACAAGGCCAGGAGCTGAGTGTAGAACAGACCATCAATTACTCGTATACAAGTTCAGGTTGAAGCTGAAAAAAATTAGTACAAGTTCATGAGAGTCAAAGTGTGACCTTGAGTATATTCCACCTGAATTTAGAGATCATTTCAAGAATAGCTTTGACTAATTAAATACTTAATTAAATACTAATGACTGAAGACCAGATGAGTTGTGGGATGACATCAAAGATGTTGTACATGAAGAAAGCAAGAAGTCATTGAAAAGACAGGCAAGAAAAGACGAAAATGGATGTCAGAAGAGACTCTGAAACTTGCTCTTGAATGTAGAATAGCTAAAGCTAAAGGAAGAAATGATGAAGTAAAAGAAATGAAAAGATTTCAGCAGATGGATCAAGAAAACAAAATATTATAATGAAATGTGCAAAGACCTAAAGTTAGAAAACCAAAAGGGAAGAATACACTCATCATTCCTCAAGCTGAAAGAACTGAAGAAAAAATACAAGCCTCAAGCTCCAAAACTGAAGGATTCTACGGGGAAAATATTAAATGACACAGGAAGCGTCAAAAGAAGATGGAAGGAATACACACAGTCACCGTACCAAAAAGAACAGATTGACGTTCAACCATTTCAGGAGGCAGCATATGATCAAGAACTGATGGTACCGAAGGAAGAAGTCCAAACTGCACTCAAGACATTGGCAAAAATCAAGGCTCCAGGAATTGACAGAATAATAATTAAGATGTTTCAACAAATGGATGCCACACTGGAAGTGCTCATTCGTCTACGCCAAGAAATTTGGAATACAGCTACCTGGTGAACCAGATGGAAGAGATCTATATTTGTGCCCATTCCAAAGAAACGTGGTCCAACAGAATGCAGAAGTTATCAAACAATATCATTAATATTACATATAAGTAAAATTTTGCTGAAGATTATTCAAAAGTGGTTGCAGTGGTACATTGACAGAGAACTGCCAGAAATTCAAGCCCGATTCATAAAAGGATGTGGAACAAGGGATATCATTGCTGATGTCAGATAGATCTTGCCTGAAAGCAGAGAATACCACATGTTTACCTGTGCTTTATTGACTATGAAAATGCATTCAACTGTGTGGATCATAATAAGTTATGGATAACATTACGAAGAATGGGAATTCCAGGACACTGAACTGTGCTCATGCAGAACCTACCTGTACGTAGACCAAGAGGCAGTTGTTCGAACAGAACAAGGGGATGCTGCATGAATTAAAATCAGGAAAGGTTTATTCAATTTGTATGCTGAGGAAATAAACAGAGAAGCTGGACTATATGAAAAAAGAACATGTCATCAGGATTTGAGGAAGACTTATTAACAACCTGCAATATGCAGGTGATACAACCTTGCTAGCTGAAAGTGAAGAGGACTTGAAGCATTTATTGATGAAGATCAAAGACCACAGCCTTCAGTATGGATTACTCCTTAACATAAAGAAAACAAAAAATCCTCACAACTGGACCAATAAGCAACATCATGACAAATGGGGAAACTATTGAAGTGGTCAAGAATTTCATTTTCCTTGGATCCACAGTCAACACCCATTTTGCTTGGATTCACAAACAACAGCTTGCATTAGGCAAATCTGCTGCAAAAAACTTCTTTAAAGTGTTAAAAAAACAAAGATGTCACTTTAAGGACTAAGATGTGCCTGACCCAATCCATTTTGTTTTCAGTCACATCCTATGCATGCAAAAGCTGGACAGTGAATAAAAAATTGATGCCTTTGAATTATGATGTTGGCGAAGTACAGCCAGAATGCTCCCCAGAAGCAAGGATGACAAGACTTCATCTCGCGTGCTTTGAATATGTTATCGGTGGGACCTGTTCCTTGAGAAGGACATCATGCTTGGTGAAGTAGAGGGTCAGGGAAAAGAAGAAGACCCTCAATGAGATGGATTGGCACAGTGGCTGCAACAATGGTCTCAAGCATAACAATTGTAAGGATGTCACAGGACCAGGCAGTGTTTCGTTGTGTTGTACATAGGATCACTATGAGTTGCAACCGACTTGATGGCACCTAACAACAACAACAAAACACATATTGTTCAGTTACATTATTTACATTTTCCATATTGCATCAACATTCTCATTATTTTTGTTGTCATTGTTCCGTTTCCATTATTTTTGCTCCCCTGTCCCTCTTGACCTTCTCATCTTTGTTTTAGGGTAAATGTTCACTATTTTGTCTCAAATAGAAGATTGTTTTATTTTTACTATTTTTAACATATAAAGGGAGCACAATACTCAAGAGTAATATTGTTTATTTTATGAGCCAATCTGTTATGTAGTTCAAAGGTTACCTCTGGGAGTAGTTTCAGTTCAAAGTCGAAAGAGTATGTCAGGGCGATAGTATTGGGCGTTTCTCAGGTCTCTGCTGATCTGGTAAGTCTGGCCATTTTTTAAAAAAGATTTTGAGTTTTGGTCTACAATTCTCTCCCATTCTATCTGGAACAATCTGTTGTGGTCCTGGTCACATCTGTCAGTAGATGTAGCTGCATACCATCTAGCTCTTCTGGTCTCTGGATAGGTGAGTTCATGTTTCATGTAGGCAATTGGTCTTGTAAACTGGTTTCTTCTTTGAGTCTTTGGTTTCCTTCTTTCTCCTTTTCTCCAGATGAGTGGAGACCAATAGTTGTATTTTACATGGCCACTCACAAGCTTTTAAAACCCCAGAAACTACCTTGCAAACTAGGATGTAGAACATAAACTTTATAGACTAAGTTGTGTCAATTGACTGAGGTGTCCCGTGAGACTATGGTCCTAAGCCTTCAAATCCAGTAAACCAATCTTTCGAGGTGTTTGTTTATGTCTAGGAGGCCTCTGTGACTGTGCCCCCTATGTGCTTTATTATATGCATGAGTATACGTGCAGCACTCATAAACATGTTATAGATATGCCTCATGTGTATTCACACATATACCTTCTTGTACACATATATGCATACATATCTATGTACCCACTCACGTATTTCTTAGTTGTTACTGTTGTTGTTGCCAAATTGTATGTAGTTTAGCATAAACCAATAATGTCCCTTATTCTCGTGTATCTCTTAGTGCCATCTTTTACCTTGATTAGGTTGAGCTCACCTCACCAACATTCAGTGTTGCCTTTCACATCACCAAAATTATAAGTGTCTACTCTCTAGAGAATGATTACCTTTCCCTCCCCTCCCAACGTTTGTAACCACCAAAGAATGCTGATTTCTATAGGTATACCTATATTTGTCTTTTTATAAAATGAAATCATACAATATTTGTCCTTTTGTGCTTGACTATTTCACTCAGCATAATGACCTCCAGATTCATCCAAGTTATGTTTCACAGATTCATCATTATTCTTTATAGCTGCTTAGTATTCCATTGAATCTATTTATCCACTGACGGGCACTTTGGCTGTTTCCATCTTTCTGCTATTGTGAATAGTGCAGCAATGAACATAGATGTGCATATGTCTGTTTGTCACTATTATTAGGTCTCTAGGGTACTGTTTTTTTATTTTAGGGTATATACCTAGGAGTGGGATTGCTGGATCATTGGATATTTCTATTTCTAGCTTTTTGAGGAAGCATCATGCCATTTTCCATAGTGGTTGTATCATTTTTACATTCCCACCGGCAGTGGATAAGTGTTTCAAGCTCCCCACAACCTAGCCAGTACTTGTTTTCTTTTTTTTTGTCAGCGCCATTTTTGCAGAGGCGAGATAATATGGCCTTGTAATTTTGATTTTCAGGTCTTCAGTGGCTAAAGGCATTCAGTGTCTTTTTCATGTGTTTCTTGGCCATTTGGATGTCTTCTTTTGTCAAGTGTCCGTTCATGTCCTTTGCCCATTTTTTAATTAGGTTATTGTCTTTCTGTTGTTAAGTTGTAGAAGATTTTATATATTTTAGATATTAGAACTTTATCAACTATATTGTTCCCAAAGATTTTTTCCCCAGTCTATAAGATTGTCTTTGCACTTTTTTAAAGGTAGGTCCCAATTCTCTATTTTGTGTTCTGCTGCTCATGCATTTCATGTTGGGTTTGGTAATTCATCATTGAAAAAAAATTAGGTCCTAGTTCTTTGTCCCTATATTTTCTTCTAAGAGCTTTATGCCTTCTCTTTAATATTTAGGTTCTTGATCCACTTTTGAATTTGTTTTTGTGTATGCTGTGAGGTGTAGATTTTACATCATTTTTTTCATGTGGAAATCTAGTTTTTCTAGCACTATTTGTTGAAAAGACTATTCCATCCCCATTAAATGGTCTTAGCACCATTATTGAAAACCAGTTGGCCATAGATGTATGATATCATTTATGGGTTTTAATTTTTATTCCATTGGTCTATGTGTCTATCAATAAACCAATATCAGGTTGTTTTCATTACCATAGCTGTGTAATATGTATTGAAGTTGGGAAGTGTGAGACCTCTTACTTTGCTCTTTTTCTTCAAGATTGCTTTGGCTATTCAAGGCCTCTTGCCTTTCTGTATAAAGTTGAAAATTAGTTTTTCCATTTATGTTAAAAATACTGGGGGGCTTTTATCGAGATTGTGTTAAATCTATAGATCGCTTTAGGTAGTCTTGACGTCTTGACTATATTAAGTTTTCCAATCCACAAACATGGACTGTCCTTCCTTATATTTAGGTCTTCTTTAGTCTCTTTCAGCAGGGTTTTATAGTTTTTGTAGTGTAAGTCTTCAACATCTCTTTGTAAGTTTATTCCTAGGTATTTTATTTTCTTAGATGCTATTGTAAATGGAATTGTTTTCTTAATCTCCTTTTCAGATTTCTCATTGCTGATGTGTAGAAGTCTAATTGATTTTTGCATGTCAACCTTGTGTGTTGCAACTTTGATAAATTTTTCTGTTATCGCTAGAAGCCTTTTAGTAGATTCTTTTGGGTTTTCTATATAAAAGAATAAAAGATCATGTCAAGGGTGAATAGAGAGAGTTTTACCTCTTCCTTTCCAATTTAGATAAATTTATTTCTTTTTCTTGCCTTATCACTTTATCTAGGACTTCCGATACAACATTGAATAGAAGCGGTGTGATAGTGCATCTTTGTCATGTTGCTGCTTTTGAGGCAAAAGCTCTAAATCTAATGTTGGTTTTTGTTTTGTCATAAATTCCTTTAATCGTTTTGAGAAATATCCTTCTTATTCCTATCTTGATGAGAGTTTTTATCAAGAAAGGGTGTTGGATTTTATCTAATGCCTTTTTTGTATCAGTTGAGAAGATCATATGAGTCTTTTCCTTTGTTCTACTCATGTGATGAGTTACATTGATTGATTTTCTAATGTTGAACCGTCCTTGCATTCCTGGAGTAAATCCCACTTAATTATGGTATATAATTCTATTAATATGCTGTTGGATTCTGTTAGTATTTTGATGAGAATTTTGGCATGGGTCCCTGGTGGCATAGTGGTTAAGAGTTCAGCTGCTAACCAAAAGGTTGGCAGTTCGAGTCCTTGGAAACCCTATGGGGCAGTTCTACCCTGTCCTATAGGGTCATTATGGGTTGCAATCAACTTGACAGCAGTGGGTTTGGTTTGGATTTGGTTTTATATTCATAAGGGATATTGGTTTGTAGCTTTCTTTTCTTGTGTTGTCCTTGTCTGGCTTTGGTACCAATGTGTTAGGAAGTATTCCTTCCTCCTCCACTTTTTGCAAGAGTTTGAACAGGATTAGTGTCCATTCTTCTCTGAATGATTTGTAGAATTCCCCACAGAAGCCAACTGGCCCTGGGCTCTTTTTGTTGGGAAGTTTTTTTTTTTTTTGTTACTGACTCAATCTCTTTACTTGTCATTGGTTTGTTAGGCTTTTCCACATCCTTGAGTCTGTTTAGCTAGGTTGTATGTTTCTAGGAATTTGTCCATTTCATCTGTGTTATCAAGTTTGTTGGAGTCTAGTTGTACATAGTCATGATCCTGTTTACTTCTATTGAGTCAATTGTAATGTTATAATTTTTATGTCTTCTTGATAGATTGACACTTTTATTATTATGCTCTGTTCTTCATCTCTTATAACAGATTCTGATTTAAAATCTATTTTATCTGATATCAATTTGGCCACCCCTGCTGTACTTTGGTTATTAGTTGCATGGGGCATTCTTTTCCATTTTTGTATCCTTGGGCTTGGGGTGTGTCTCTTATAGACAGCATGAGGATGGATCCTGTTTTTTTTTTTTTTTAAATGCATTCTGATACTATTTGCCTTTTGAATGGAGACTTAAACTGTTTATATTTAAGGTAATTATCAAAAATGAAGGACCTACTTCATTTTGCTATTTTTTAAATGTGTATCTTGTGTCTTCTTTGCCCAATAATTCCCATATTTTATTTTGTGTTTAGTTGCTTTTTTATGTTGTCTTTTTTGATTTCTTCCTTCTTCCCTTTCATGTATATTAAAAAGAAATATTTTCTTAGTGGTTACCATAGAATTTACATTCAACAACTTACATATACAGTGTTTTATTTTATTGTAGCTTAATACCAGCATTTAATATACAAAGGGCAGTTAACATACTGTAACTCTATTCCTATTTTGCTTTTTCTTCTCCTTTCTCTGTTGTTATGACTATAATACATTAATTTACATCCTTAATCTTCATGCATTTTTTTTGTTATAATACTTGTGGAACTTTACTAAATTTACCCTGGAGATACCCATTTACTGAAGATACCCGTATAACTGGCCCTTTTATATGCCCATGACATTGCCTTTATTGAAAATCTCTCTTTTATTTTATATATTTTTAATTTTCTTTTCAATGTGCAGATTTGATTAACTGTCCAGTGACCTTTTCTTTCCACCTGAAGAACTCCATTTGGTAATTCTTGCAAAGCAGGTTGGGTGGTAACAAATTCCTACAATTTTTATAAATCTGGGAATATCTTGATTTCACCCTTATTTTTGAAGGACAGCTTCGCTGGGTAAAGAGTTTTTGGTTGACAAGTCCTTTCTTTGAGTACTTCATATACATATTTCATTGCCTCCTCTCCTTCAGGATTTCTGAGAAGAAATCTGTATTTAATCTTATCGAGGACTTCTTATATAAAAAAAAAAAAAATTTTTTTTTTTTTTATATTGCACTCTTTTTCTCTTGCTCCTTTCAGAACTCTCTCCCTGTCTTTGGTTTTCAAGAATTTGATTACGGTGTGTCTTGTTGTAGACCTCTTTGGATTCATTCTGCTTGAAGTATGTCTAATTTCCTGATTCAGTTTCTTATTCAGGTCTGGAAAATTTTCTGTCATTATATCTTGGAATGTTCTTTCTGTCCCTTTCTTTCTGTCTTCTTGTTCTGGGGCCCTCACAATCCTAATGTTGGACTGCTTGATCATGTCTTATAGTTCCATTTGACTTTGTTTGCTTTTCTTTGTTCTTTTCTTGTTTCTTGTTCTTTCTCTTGTTTCGCTTGAGCCTTGATAAATTCAGTTACCATGTCCTTTAGTTTACTTATTCTGTCTTCTGTCTGCTCAAATCTTTTATTGAAACCCTCCCCTGCATTTTCCAATTCAGTTATTTTATTCCTAAATTCCATTATTTCTATTTGGTTCTGTTTCATGATTTCTATCCCCTTATTTAATTTCTCATTTTGTTTTCTGATCTCCATTAGCTTGTTTTATGTGTGTGTGTTCTTAGGATTCTTTGAACATAGTTAACATTGATGTTTACAAGTCTTCTATTTTTCCCATTAACCTGGCCTCCACAGGACTGATTTCAGCATCTTCTCCTGTGTTCTTGTGTGCCTTATGTATGTTTGTTGCTCCTGCTTTTGAACTTGAGGCATTTGTGTATTTTACTGTGGTAATTCTGGAACTCAGAGTCTTCTTTATCTCCAGGGATTGTTTGTTTACTTATTATTCATTCATTTATTTATTTTTCCCTTTTATTTCCTCCCCAGTTTAATGAGTGTTTTTTTGATGGTTTTTTTTCCCCCCTTTCTTTCTCCCTGACAGGCCTGAGTTGGCGGTGGGGTGGAACTGGCACTTTCCATTTGATGTTTGAGCTGTCCTCTTTTCTTTTGCAGCCAGGTTACTCATATGCAGTCTCTGAGGCAGTGAAATCTATTTTTTTTTTTTTCTGGTTCTCCCTTTTGTTTTGGCAGTGGAACTCAGTGGTTGTAATTGCAGCTCATATTTCACTTCTTTTCAGATATTGTCTCTATTTAGGAGACATGTCCCACAGCCACAGGTTCTGCCTTAACTGTGGTGCATGTTCAGCAGTCTAGTTCTTTTGTTTTTTTCTCTCTTTCCTGGGCTGAACTTTACCCACAAAACACTGATATGAAGCCCCTGAGTCAGTGCTCCTGCCTCTGACTCAGATCCTCTACTTAGATAGTGTGTCAGCCAGCTGATTCTTGCAGCTGCTTCCTGTCTGCAGCTCCAGGGAGAGGGCTGGCACAGCCATGCAAGGTGGCAAAGATATGTTTCTTTGAGCCTGACCAGAACTCTGGGGATTTTTTCTGTATACAAATTGGCCTCGTGAACTCTGCTAGTCTCTATAGGCCTACTTTTTTCTCTCTCTTATTTTATTTTGGCTTTGTATAGAAGTTGCTCAGTGAGTTTGCAAAGTCATAGTACTGGGAGGATGGGGAAGAAGTGGAGGGAGTAGAGATCAAAAGAGTCAATTTTCTTAACTTACTTTGTCATCTCCATCTATTTCCCTTTTCCAGTCACTGCTGTTGAGTTCTGTCCAACTGCGCAAGTTTCTGCTGGAGACTGATCATTGGGTGTGTTTTTTTGTTTGTTTCTTGTGGAAGAGATTTCAATCTTTGTCTTCCTGGAACGTGTACAATGTCTTTTGAAATTGATCTCTGCTTGTGACTTGATTTTCAATAGCTGATGATTCCTCGTTGCCTATTAATGTGTGAAATTGCATATCTAGACTTATCCATGTGATCAGTGGGTGTGAATTATGTCAGGAATTGTAAAAGTAAGAGTTCCATTTCCTCAAACAAATTTCAGCCTGGCAGAGAGGATACACCATTAAGAAGCCTTGCCTTCAGGGACTGTGAATAAGGAATAGGCCAGCACAGATTGCTGCTAAAGATTCAAAGGCCTAAGACTCTTGTTTACTCTTAAAGCCCCCACCAGAGTCTTAGTTGGTAGAGCATACATACAAAGAAAACTGATAGTAAGAGACAAATTTCCACTCTATTGAAAATGATGCAACAGTTTAATGACACTTAAAAGATAAGACTTTTATGAATTATTATACTTTGATAAAAAGATAAGAAAAAATAAACTGAAGAATAAAACTTAGACCTGATCCTTACTGAGATCTTCCTCAAACTGAAGACCTAATTTGATGAATCCATCTGGTTGGAGGCAGAGGTACTAGAAGAGAGAGAAAAGCTTCTCTTGGGTGGGTCTTGATTGATGGGACAATATCAAGGACATCACATGTAAAGAAAGTAAGAAGTCATTAAATAACAAGAAAGAAGAACAAGACCAAAATGGATGTCAGAAAATAACTTGCCCTTAACTGCAGAGTAGCTAAAGTGAACAAAAGAAATGAAGTAAAAGAGCTGAACAGAAGATTTCAAAGGTGGCTCAAGGAGACAAGGTAAAGCATGATGAAATGTGCAAAAGCCTTGAATTAGAAAACAGAAAGGGAAGAATTTACAATTGTCATTTCTTAAGCTGAAAGAACTGAAGAGAAAGTTCATGCCTCGAGTTGCAATATTGAAGGATTCTATGGGCAAAAAATGAAAAGATGCAGGAAGCATCAACAAAGATGGAAGGAATACACAGTCACTATACCAAAAAGAACTGTTCAGTATTGAACTAATTTAGAAAATAGTATATGATCAAGAACTACTGGTATTAAAGGAAGAAGTTCAAGCTGCACTGAATGCATTGGTAAAACACAAGACTCTAGGAATTGATGAACTACCAATTGAGATGCTTTAACAAACAGATGCAGTCCTAGAAGCACTTAGTCATCTATGTCAGGAAACTTGGAAGGCAGATATGTGACTAACTGACTAGAAAAGATTCATATTTGTGCCCATTCCAAAGAAATGTTATCAGATACAATGCAGAAATTATTGAACAGCATCATTAATATCACATGCTAGTAAAATTTTGCTGAAGGTAATTCAAAAATGTCTGTAGCCATTTATCCATAGAGAGCTGCCAGAATTCCAACTGGATTCAGGAGAGGCCATGGAATGAGGAGTATCATTGCCGATGTCAGGTGGATTCTGGCTGAATGCAGAGAATACCAGAGTACCAGAGAGATATTTACCTATGTTCTCTCAACGACATGAAGACGTTAGAGTGTGCGGGTCATAACAGATTATGGATAACATTACAGAGAATGAGAATTCCAAAACTTAATTGTGCTCATGTGAAACCTGTGCTCATGTGAATCAAGAGTCAGTCATTTAAATAGAATAAGGGGATACTGAGTGGTTTAAAATTGGAAAAGGTGTGCTGCAGGGTTGTATCCTTTCACCTTACTCATTCAATCTACATGCTAAACAAATAATCTGAAAAGCTGGCTATATGAAGAACATGGCATCAGGATTGGAGGAAGACTCATTAACAACCTATGATATGCAGATTACACAACCTTGCTTGCTGAAAATGACAACTTGAAGCACTTACTGATGAAATTCAAAAACTACAGCCATCAGCATCGAATATGTTGAACATGAAGAAAACAAAAATCCTCACAACTAGGCCAATAGACAACATCATGATAAATGGGGAAGAAATTGAAGTTGTTAATGGCTTCATTCCATTGGATAAACAATCAAGATCCATGAAAGCAGCATTTAAGAAATCCAATGATGTATTGCATTGGGCAAATCTGCTGCAAAAGAAAGGCAAAAATATGACTGATGACTATTTCAGCCTCTGTAATCATATTACTGCCATTCTAGAATTTCTGCTTTCTCCTTTTCTACTTATGTTAATTCTTCTCATGTTTCAAAGGCAGAAACTACTTTCTTCATGGAAAACTTTTCAGACCATTCTTGCCTACAATAGAAGTCAGTTCAACAAATATTTTTTGAAAGAATGCATTTTGTGTGTGAGGCACTAAAATACAGATATGAATGCCTCAGGCCTTTCCTTTGAGGAGCAGATATTTCTTCTGCTTGCGAATGGCTTGAGCGCTTATTAGTTGTGCTGTTCTTCTGTCACCCACATAGACTTATATCATCTTTTCAAGTATGTGTATCTTATTAATGCCTTGAGGGTGGGGAACTTATCATGTGTTCTTTGTCTCTTTTTTTTAATTTTTATTGTGCTTTAAGTGAAAGTTTACAAATCAAGTCAGTCTGTCATACAAAAATTTAGGTACACCTTGCTATATACTCCTAATTGCTCTCCCCCTAATGAGAAGGCATACTCCTTCCTTCCACTCTCTCTTTTCCTGTCCATTCAGCCAGCTTCTGACTCCCTCTACACTCTCATTTCCCCTCCAGACAGGAGATGCCAACACAATCTCATGTGTCTACTTGATTCAAGAAGCTCATTCTTCACCAGTATCATTTTCTATCCTATAGTCCAGTCCAATCCCTGTCTGAAGAGTTGGCTTTGGGAACACTTCCTGTCTTGGGATAACAGAAGGTCTGGGGACCATGACCACCGGGGTCCTTTTAGTCTCAGTCAGACCATTAAGTCTGGTCTTTTTACGAGAATTTGGGGTCTGCATCCCACTACTCTCCTGCTCCCTGGGGGTTCTCTATTGTGTTCCCTGTCAGGACAGTCACCAGTTGTAGCTGGGCACCATCTAGTTCTTCTGGTCTCAGGCTGATGTAGTCTCTAGTTTATGTGGCCCTTTCTGTCTCTTGGGTTCATAATTACCTTGTGTCTTTCGTGTTCTTCATTCTCCTTTGGTCCAGGTGGCTTGAGACCCATTGATGCATCTTAGATGGCCGCTTGGTAACGTTAAAGAACCCAGACAGCACTTTCCAAAGTGGGATGCAGAATGTTTTCTTGATAGATTTTATTATGCCAGTTGACTTAGTTGTCCCCTGAAACCATTGTCCCCAAACCCCTGCCCCTGCTATGCTGCCCTCCGAAGCATTCAGTTTATTCCAGAAACTTCTTTGCTTTTGGTTTAGTCCACTTGTGCTGACCTCGCCTGTATCGTGTGGTGCCTTTCCCTTCACCTAAAGTAGTTCTTATCTCCTATCTAATTAGTGAATAACTCTCTCCCCCCTCCCTCCCCCTTCTCGTAACCATCAAATAATATTTTCTTCTCTGTTTAAACTGTATCTTCAGTTTTTATAATAGTGGTCTTATACAATATTTGTATTTTTGCAACTGACTAATTTCATTCAGCATAATGCCTTCCAGATTCCTCTGCATTATGAAATGTTTCACAGATTCATCATGGTTCTTTATTGATGCATAATATTCCATGGTGTGAATATACCATAATTTATTTATCTATTCATCCATCAATGGGCATCTTGGTTGCTTCCATCTTTTTGCTATTGTAAACAGTGCTGCAATGAACATGGGTGTGCATATATCTGTTCGTGTAAAGGCTCTTATTTCTGTAGGATATATTCCAAGGCACCGGGTTTTATATTCCAAGGAGTGGGATTGCTGGATCGTATGGTAGTTCTATTTCTAGCTTTTTAAGGAAGCACCAAATTGATTTCCAAAGTGGTTGTGCCATTTTACATTCCCACCAGCAGTTTATAAGTGTTCATATCTCTCCACAGCATCTCCAACATTTATTGTTTTGTGTTTTTTTTTCTTTTTTTGATTAATGCCAGCCTTGTTGGAGTGAGATGGAATCTTATTTGTAGTTTTGATCGTGAGCATTTCCTCATGTATCTGTTACCTACCTGAATGTCTTCTTTAGTGAAGTACCTGTTTATATCTTTTGCCCATTTTTTAATTGAGTTATTTGTCTTTTTGCAGTTGAGTTTTTGCAGTATCATGTAGATTTTAGAGATCAGGCGCTGATCAGAAATCAGGCGCTGATCAGAAAATCTATGAATTTCTTTATTCCATCCTTAACGTCTTCTATAATCCAGTCTTTTTTGAGCAGGGTATTGTTCAATCTCCAAGTGTTTGATTTCTTTTCCATGCTTTTCGTGTTGCTGATTTCCACTTTTATGGCCTTATGATCAGAGAAGATGCTTTGTAATGTTTCAATGTTTTGGATTCTGCTAAGGCTTGCTTTATGACCTAATATGTGGTCTATTCTGGAGAATGTTCCATATGCACTAGAAAAGAAAGTATACTTGACTGCTGTTGGGTGGAGTGTTCGGTATATATCCATAAGTTCAAGTTTGTTGATTATGGCATTTAGATCTTCCGTATCTTTACTGAGCTTCTTTCTGGATGTCCTGCCCTTCACTGAAAGTAGTGTGTTGAAGTCTCCTACTATTATTGTGGAGCTGTCTATCTCACTTTTCAATGCTGATAGAGTTTGTTTTATGTATCTTGAAGCCCTGTCATTGGGTGCATAAATATTTAATATGGTTATATCCTCCTGGTGTATTCTCCGTTTAATCATTATATAGTGTCCTTCTTTATCCTTTGTGGTTTATTTAACTTTAAAATCTATTTTGCCACAAATTAATATTGCCACTCCTGGTCTTTTTTGATTGTTGTTTGCTTGACATATTTTTTTCCATCCTTTGAGTTTTTGTTTGTGTCTAAGACTAAGGTGTGTCTCTTGTAGTCAGCATATAGACAGATCTTTTTTTTTTTTTTAATCCATTCTGCCACTCTCCGTCTCTTTATTGGTGCATTTAGTCCATTTACTTTCAGTGTAATTATGGATAGGTAAGAATTTAGTGCTGTCATTTTAATGTCTTTTTTTTTGTGTTGTTGACAGTTAGTTTTTCCACTTAAGTTTTTATGCTGAGTAGTTTATCTTTATATATTGTCTTCTCCTCTTATTTGTTGTTGTTGATTTTGTTTCTGGTGAGTCTCTATTTTTTTCTTTCATTTTATTTTGGTGTGTTGGATAGTTTGTCTCCTCTGTGGTTACCTTAGTATTTACCCCTATGTTTCTAAATTTAAACCTAACTTTTATTTCTTTATATCAACTTGTTTTCCTCTCCACATGAATGATCTATGACTACATTTCTTAGTCCCTCTTTATTGTTTTAATGTTATCTTCTTTTACATAATAACATCACTGTTTCCCTGTTTTAAGCTTTTTTTTTACCGTGATTTATTTTTGTGATCTCCTTATCTGGGTTGACATCCGATTGCTCTGTCCAGTGGTCTAGTCTTGGGTTGATACCTGATATTATTGATTTTCTAACCAAAGAACTCCCTTTAGTATTTCTTGTAGTTTTGGTTTGGTTTTTACAAATTCTTTAAGCTTCTGTGTATCTGGGAGTGTCCTAATTTCACCTTCACATTTGAGAGACAGTTTTGCTGGATATATGATTCTTGGCTGGCAATTTTTTTCCTTCAATGATTTATATAAGTCATCCCATTGCCTTCTTGCCTGCATGATTTCTGCCAAGTAGTCTGAGCTTATTCTTATTGGCTCTCCTTTGTAGGTGACTTTTCATTTGTCCCTAGCTCCTATTAAAATTCTCTTTATGTTTGGTTTTTGCACATTTGATTATAATATATATTGGTGACTTTCTTTTGAAATCTACCTCATGTGGAGTTCAATGAGCATCTTGGATAGCTATCTTCTCATCTTTCACCATATCAGGGAAGTTTTCTGCCAACAAATCTTCAACAATTCTCTTTGTATTTGCTGTTATTCCTCCCTGTTTTGGTACTCCAATCACTCACAGGTTATTTCTCTTGATAGAGTCCCACATGATTCTTAAGGTTTCTTCATTTTTTTTTTAATTTTTTTATCTGATTTTTCTTCAAATATATTGGTACCCAGTGCTTTATCTTCAAGTTCACAAATTCTGTGTTCCATTTGCTCAATTCTGCTCCTCTGACTTTCTATTGAGTTGTCTAATTCTGTAATTTTATTGTTAATCTTCTGAATTTCTGATTGCTGTCTCTATGGATTCTTGCAGCTTATTAACTTTTTCATTATGTTCCTGAATAGTCTTTTTAATTTCTTCAACTGCTTTAACTGTGTATTCCTTGGCTTGTTCTGCGTATTTCCTGATTTCTGTCCTTATGTCTTGAAGGGTTCCGTATATTAATCTTTTGTATTCTGCATCCAGTAATTCCAGGAAGGCACTTGTGTCTAGACTAACTCTTGATTCTTTGTTCTGCAAGCTTGTTGAAGTGATCATGGTCTGTCTCTTTATGTGATTTGGTACTGACTGTTGTCTCCAAATTATCTATAAGTTATTGTATTAGTTTATTTTATGTTTGCTTACTGTATCCTAGCTTCTTGCTTTGTTTTGTTTTGATATGCACAAATGAGTTGCTTGAGTGAGTTAGCTTGATTATTTTCACCTTTGGAGCTCCGACATCTTGTCACCAGGTGGCTAGAGCTATTATCAGTTATATCACTCTAGGAGTTCATTCACTTTTCTTGTATGAAGTCAGCTCAGGTTTCCAGGTAGCTGTTCATCAACTGTGTGGTACAGGCTCTGTCTTACAGTCTTAGAGGGCAGGGGTGATCAGTGAAGGTACCTTATTTGGTTCCTGCAAGGGGTCACACTCTGAACAAGGCAGGGGGCTGAGAATCTTCCCCCAAGTGTCTCTGAAGAAAGCATTTCCCTGTTCCCTACAGTGTACACGTGGGTGGGTTCTGCAGACAGACCATAGGCACCCAAAGTTTTTGTTTGTAAGGACTGGGAGGTACCAGTTATCCCTGGACTCCTGTCTTGGGTGGCTTGGTTACCTGAGTGGAGCCACCAGTCCTTAGGCCCCTGATGTGGGTAGATGAGGAAGGGCCCTGTTTAATAGGCAAAGTGGCGTCAAACATCAAACACCCACCTTTCTGCTGCACTGCTGAAACAGTTGTAGTCTGCCAACAAGGGCCCATTCTTTTGAAATAGGTCCACACACCTATTTCATGTCCATTCAGGGGGGAAAGGTACTCAAAGTCCACACACTGTTTATGCTTGGATAGGAGTCGCTTCTGTCCTGAGCTCCCCAGGTTAGTGGAACTAGGAAACTATCTTTTCCCCCAATTGCAAATTTATTCCTTCTCCAAGTCAGGGAGGATGGCTTTAGGCACTCCACAGGTTCTATCTCAGGCCCAGAGAAATCAACAGCCACTGAAGCCAACTTGGGGGCAGGAGGTGAGTAGGCTGTGTGGCTGGTTGCTTCTCCCTGAGGAAACTGTGGCCAAAAGTTAGTTCCAACCCACCGCAGCTGCTCCCAGGAATAGCGTCTGAGGGCTCCCTATGATTCGGGTCTGGTAACTCCTCTCCACTTCTGAACAGTCTCTTCCTCCCCCTGCTAGTCCTCCATTTTCTAACTTTGCCTTTGATGTTGAGATTTCCTAGATTGTCATAAATATAACCATTTCACTTGTTTTTTCAGGTCTTTGTTGTAAGAGGGCTTGCCAGAAGCGTCTGTCTATTCCACCGTCTTGGCCTCGCCTCCCTCTTTGCCTTTTTAGTAGTGTTTGCACTAGTCAGTTGCTTATTCACTACCCTTCTCTGCCCTGCTCTGAAGAACAGAATGCTGCATTTCCCAAGCTCCCTTTCCCTCTGTCACTGGAGCTTCTGGTGCAAGACTGGAGGGTGGATGGAGAGGAGAAGTCAGGGCTTCATGCCCCCTTCCTATTTCTGGCAGCATTACCTTCATGGCAGCTGGACTCTGGGTGAGCTACCCAGCACCCTGGGAATGGTAGTGGCACCTGCTGTTGCTAATATCTGGTTGCCTTTTTTGGCATCTTAGTTCTTCCAGTACCTGTGTCACCAGTGCCCTGTATTAAGTTCCCTTTTTTGAAACCCTAGCCTGATTTTTGTTTTCTGAGCAGATCCTGAGTGATACAGTATTCATTTAGTTTGCCAATACTTCATTTATTGATTAAAAATAATTGTGCTCCTTCTACATGCCTTGCACTATTGGATGCTGGAGATGGAAAACTAAAAAACAAACAACTGAATAAATATATATTGTCTTTAAATTTGGTGACTGAAAAATATACATAAAGGACATCATTCCTGCCTTCTTCCCTGCCACATCCTCAGGCATGAAATAGTTTCGACATCTACATGTTTTGACCGTAAGACTAAGAATACTCTGAAGGAAGGGCATTTCAGAGTACCTACAGCCATGTTTCCACTGGTAGTTAAGTGTTAAATTCTTGATCAGACATATGCTCTGGCTCTGTAGTGACCAAGCATGGTGGTGGCAGCTGAGAGTTTTAACCTGAATTTTATGAGAGGTTGAAATTTTACGTAATAGCAGAGAGCACCATTGCTCTGAATTCACAGTCAATTTATGTTGTACCTCTGACACTTTAAAGAGCATAAGTGTCTTAAAATTTCTTTATATTCTTGGAGGAAACAGGTTCAGAATCATTGCTGAACATTTCTACCTGCATATGTCCAATAATTCAATGTGGAATGAGACACTCGAGGTAACATTGACCCAATCGGAATGCCAAGTATCACTTAAAAGCCAGCCACCATATGTAACCCACAACAGGAGTTCCTGACGAGAACTGATTTTGGAAGTTGGATCAGGAGGACCCTCATCAGATACTGTTCTATGTACTGAGCCACTCTACTTTAGGCAAAGCACAGTGTGGCCTCCCACTTGAGCTCTGCACCGTCCTCATACAAAATGACTCATCGTTTAGCATTCATCAGTGTCTTAAGCTCCATGCCCTAAAGTGGCATTCCCCTGGAATCAAAGCCTTTAAAAGCTTAGAGGAGTGCTGGCTGTGATACGGTGGTGATTTATTAAGCCTCTGGGCCATTTGGAGTTTCTTTGACTGTGGTGCAAATGTTGCTTAGTGTCCTGGATGATGATAAATGATGCTTTCATAGGAGCTTGATCTCAGAGAAGATCTCTTTGTCTGGTGAGCTGTACGATTTATTTTTTGGGTGTAGAACAAAGTTCTCAGTAGTTTTCTTTTTTTTTTTTTTAGGAGAAGTGTTGGGGCCTTCTGATAATTTGATAAAAGCTATGGAACATTTCACTATGTATTTACATGTAACTTTTCACATAATCCCTCTTAAACTCATGGGTTGATGGAAACCAGATCATTAATTTCTGATATAGAATCTGCACAGCTAACACATGGTAGAGGAGTTGGTAGGCACTTTTTCTGTGCAGCCTGCCCTTGGCCTTTTTGGACATACATTTTGTGTATACTGGAGACTTGCAAAGACTATGTATTCATGATTATAGCAAGTCAAAATTTGTGTTCAGGCACAGCTTTCTTCTCTGCAGAAGGAGATGGCCAAACTAGATGGTGGAGATATTTCATCTCAAATGTTTCTATATGGCTTCTATTCCTACCACTGCATAGAAGCTAGTATTGCCAGATTTACCAACAACCTCAGTTTTTTCAAACCTGATGACATTTTCATTCTTCATCTTTCTTGACATCTTAGCATCATTTGACACAGTTGGAACTTCTTTGAAATTCTTTTCTCTCTTGGCTTCCAGTAGGGTTTCTACTACTTATTTGTTTCCCTCTCAGTCACCTTTGCTGGCTTCATAATAAGTGCTGGAATGTCCTGGAGTTTAGCTGTGCAATGTGATTTCATCTCTACCTGCATTCATCCTCTAGCTGATTTCATCCAGTCTTATTGCTTTACAATCTTCCCATATGCTTATACTTCTAGCCCTGACCACAAAGTGAGTTCTGACCCATATGTGCAACCACTTACTTGAAATTCCTGCTCGGTTGGATAAGCATCTTGAAATTCATATGTTCAAAAATAAAGTTCATGATTACAACATGGTGCCATTTTCTCTGAGGTAGGGAAGGCTGAAAGAGAACTATTTGGGTTTGTGTAGGAAGATGACCAGTTGATCAAGCTAGCTATTTACAGAATACATTTATTATCATAATTACCTTATCCTGACTATTCAATACATCCAAAAATTCAGCCAGAGTTCTACCTCCACAAGATACCACTATCCCATTGAGTTTCTCTATTTCTACAACTCTAGACCAAGCCACCATTGTCTCTTACCTGGTGTGATGCAAGTTTCCTCACTGGTCTCCATGCTTCCTCTCTCACTTTACTCCAACCATTCTTCCACTAGCAACTACAGTGAAAAATCAGATCACACTATATCATTTACCTTCTGAAATTCATTAGGGGCTTCTTGTTTTTAGAATGAAATAAAAGTTTCTTACATCATTGCCAGATCTCATACCCTCAAATTCTACACTACGTTGTGTCCAGGCTCAGTGGTTTTCTTTCTAGGTGAGGCTCTTCTCCTTCTCTGGACCTTAATTCTGAAGATAATATAACAAAAATGGATTAATTTTCGTGTATAAGCTGCCCTATCTCTCCAACCAGATTGTAAACTCCTTGAGAGCATTGACTAATTTTGTGCCATTTGTCTTTAACAGGGAGTCCCTGAGTGGTACGAACAGTTAACGAACTCAACTCTTAACTGAAATAGGCACCTCAGAAGAAAAGCCTCGCTGTCTGCTGAAAGGTTAGACATTGAAAATCCTATGGTACACAGCTATACTCTGACGTACATGGAGTCGCTGCCATGAGTTGGAATTGACTCTATGGCAACTTTCTTTTTCTCTTCAATATCCCCTACCTTTTCCCTCCAACTTCCCGCCTTTCTCTGTGTCTAGGAGAGTATCTTCCACTAATTTATTGAACACATTGTTTTTTGAGCACGTATTACATGCCAGGCTCTGGGTTAAGTACTGAGAGTTTAGTAGATGTCAGATGTTGAGTTCCCCCCCCCCCCCCGCTTCATTTAGAAACACAAGTCATAGCAGGACGAGGCTAGCAGTGATAGATGTGAGACGTGTCAACACAAATTTTCAGCTTGGGTAGAGTTCAGTCATCCTAATGAATTTTGAAAACTATCTCAAGCTTACTGTATTGCTTTGGATTAGTAAGAAACTAAATAGTGCCTTAGTTGCTTGCAAGAGTAAATATAATTTCCCAAAGTGCTAAATTCACTCCTAGCCAGCACCTGGGAGAATCAATCTTAATGGAAAATAATGATATTCCTAACTAGAATAGACAACCAGCAAGGTAAAACCTTGCTTATCTTCCTTTCCTCAGATAAACATCTTCTACTTAGAGTTTTGTCTGAAGCCCAGCAGAACAGTAAATCAAAGCACATTAAAAGAGAAAATTTAACTCGTTTAGCAGTTGACTCTTCAGACTTAAACACAACTACAAAATGATAAATGGGAGGCTATGTAGGTTCAGATGTTATAGTTAGAAGTGGAGGATTTAACTTATATCTTTGTTTAAACGTTTTGTCTTAAAAAAAAAAAAAAGGAAATCTTACTAGGTTATAACCAAAACTTCCTTGTTAATGCAAATGAAATTAGCTACCAGGTGTAAGCATTCCTCAGAAGCTTAGCTCTTAGAGTTTACCAAGTAAACCTAAGCCTTTCTTATAAATTTTAAGCATTAACTGTAAAAAGTGCAGAGCAGCTTGGCTCATCTTAAATGGAGTGAGGATATTCTATTCCGGTTAAAATCATAAGGGAATTATGGAAGTGAGTGGCTTGGTGTTAGTTATTAAAAAATAATAATAAATATTTTTTTCTTCCTTTCTGCTCAGATAAAGATAGAGAGAAGCAGAGAAGAGGACACTTTGGCAAGCAAGAATTCTTTCTTACTGCCAGGGTAGGCGAAGCCTGTGGAAAGCTTGTACTCAGAGCCTTGATAGAAGCTGCCTAGAATCTCAGAACTATAGAAGGCGGAGCTTATGGGCCCTTGGAGAGATTTTAATTCATAGTAAAGCAACAGCCTATCAGAACTACCTATTGAAATAAATGATAGCCTTAAAGTGCTCTCTTTGGAGACCACTGGTTTCCAAAACCATACCAAAGAATGACTGTTTCTTAAAAAAAATGTCTTATAGAATATTTCTTTAGAGCAGTTTTAGGTTTACAGAAAAATTGTGCAGAAAGCACAGGCAATTCCTACATACTCCCCCGCTCCGCACACTGTGTCTCCTATCGTTAACACCTTGCACTAGTGTAGCACACCCGTTACAACTGATGAAGCAACAGTGACACATTATTATGAACTAAATTCCGTAGTTCATTAAGGTTCACTCCGTGTGTTATATAGAGTTCTATGGGTTTTGACAAATGCTTAATGACACTTGCTTACCATTACAGTATCATACAGAATAGTTTCCCTGCCCTAAAAATCTCCTGTGCTCCACCTATTCATCTCTCCTTCTCCCCTGGCTTTAATTTTTTTTTTTTAATTTAGTCATTTTCTTAAGAAATATTTTGAGTTAAATCAGTTTTTCTAGTTTAGTTTTAGACCAAAAATAGTGTTAATGACTTGAAAAAACTGGCTCAGAGTGACTTTTGACTGCTTCTAAATATCAAATATACCCTCAAAGCCCAAGAATTTAGCATCATGAAACACGCTGGAGTGACACAATGGTCATACTGACAGCGAAGACTAAAAACTACCGTGTGCTATTGTAGCATCAGAGGGACATATTTATAGTGAAGTGATCAAAACTTAGAGACATGAATTCAAGTGTGTTTACTAAAGCATCAGCCAACCACACTTTCTATACAGATTCGGAAGGTGACTGAAATATGTATTTTATTTAAGTCTGTAGTGGAAATTAGACTGAATGAATGCTTTGATTTAAGGATTAGATAGGAAACAAAAAACCAAACCTATGGGAGCAAGGGAGAATGAAGAAAACTAAAGATACAAGAGAAAGATTAGTTCAAAGGACTAATGAACCACAGCTACCATGGGCCGCCACCAGACTGAGTCCAGTACAACTAGATGGTGCCCGGCTACCACCACTGGCTATTCCGACAGGGTTCACAATAGAGGGTCCCAGACAGTGGTGGAGAAAAATGTAGAACAAAATCATATCTCACAAAAAAAAGACCAGACTTACTGGCCTGACAGAGACTGGAGAAACTGAAGTCACTCCTGAACTTCACCCTTCAGCCAAAGATTAGAGAGGCCCATAAAACAAAACGAGACTGAAGGGTCACACCAGTCCAGAGGCAAAGGCTAGAAGGCAGGAGGGAACAGAAAGCTGGTAATCAGGAACCCAAGGCTGAGAAAGGAAAGTGTTGACATGTTGTGGGGTTGTTAACTAATGTCAAAAAACAATATGTGGACTAACTGATTAATGAGAAATTAGTTTGTTCCGTAAATCCTCATCTAAAGTACAATTAAAAAAATGAAATTAAAAAATAATAAAGTCATAAAAAAGTCATAAACTCTATAAAAAAATACTGAGAAAAAAAAATCTGATTCTTCTGTCATATTGAAAAAAAAAAAAAACCAAACCTGTTGCCGTCAAGTCAATCCCAACTCAGAGTAGAACTGTCCCATAGGGTTTCCAAGGCTGTAATCTTTATGGAAGCAGATTGCCACGTCCTTCTCCCCAAGTGCAGTGGTGGGTTTGAACCACTGACCTTTAGGTTAGCATCCAAGGGTTCCTTGATTAGATAGGAGAATGCCTAAATATTTTTATGTGGCTATATTTTTTTCATTAAACTCATTTGGATCTCTTTATCATTAACTTATTTTAATGACATTTTTATGTCAGTCAGCATAATTGAATGCAAAGTGTTCTTACTTCTGGCTCTATGACTTTCACTTTGTTTATTGATCTATCCACTATGCCCAGCAAAGTCTGAACCACACATCCCATAGAAGGCTAAGTTTTTTGGTGAATTAAGTTTAGCTGGGACATTTATTATTGAGTATCTCCTAAGGCCAGTTAAAGTAGAGGGTCTGTGAAAAAGAGGAAGACCCTTAAGGAGATGGATTGACAGAGTGGCAGCAACAATGGATCAAACATAACAATGACCGTGAGGATGGTGCAGGACCAGGCAGTGTTTCCTTCTGTTGTACACAGGGTCTCTGTGAGCTGGAAATGACTTGATGGCACCTAACAACAGCAAGGGCCAGGAGACCATGGGTCTCCTTTCATGCTGTGAGTACTCATGAGCTGATAGCATCTGTAAAGCTGGAGAATGTCCTCATTATTGTCTTGCATTATTAAAATTGTTTATTAAAGTTTCTTGTGCATTTTAAGTGTTATGTGAATAGAGTATTATTATCGTTAGTTTTGTTACTACTACCACGTCCTGGACCACGTCCTTACTTTATGTGCACCCAAATATCTAGGAATAATAACTCCAGCTTTGAAAACTGTGAGGTAAAAGAAATTGTCATACCAGGTCCTTCTATATTTCTTGACGTTACAGAAAACACGATGAGAGTGATCTAGGTTTTAAAACAAAGCAAAAAATAGCAAAGCCACACTTTCTTATGTTGTAGGAAACCTACGAGCTTCCTCCCCTTCATTGCTTGCACACACCCTGCATCACCCCTAATCTTTCTAACACATTGTGATTCCAGTCTCTAAACAGACCATCCACACTGGTAGATGTATCGCCCTGCAAGCTAAGTCAGTGCGAATTTTCTCTCCTTCGATATCCATCTTATACATCAGTAACTATGGAGAAAGAATGCCAATAATGAACACATTCCATGGAGTATTTGGCAATCCGTGGCCGTCAGAACCTGGATGCCACCACTTGACCTGCCCCTTGGTGTAGCATTTTCCCTGTCTAGCCCGCTAAGTGAGCACTGCTATTATTAGCAGCAGACCTCGTCAGTGACTAACGGGTGTCTTTCTAAATAAAAAAGCAAGAGAATTTTCTGAACTACAGTGTCCCTCCTGCCTGGCCATTTGTCTTCTCTTTCCTTACCAACTCCTCTCATTTTGCACTTAATAGTTTCTCATCTGAATGGAAGTCAGCTTTCAATAGCTCCTCTGCACTGTTACCTGTGGAGCCAGCCTTCTGCATTGGCGATAAGACATCAGGAGCAGCTGCATCAGTAGCAACAGGGGCTCTCTTTGGCCCTGACTTATCTCAGCGTGGTGCTGATATTCTTCTGTTCCTAATTCATCACAAGGGAACTGGTTTCCCAAATCGATCTCTAGATTTTCCCAAAACCTCTAATTCATAGACTTTTTCCTGCCTACAATGTTGGAAGGCACCTCTGACATGGTCAGAGAGTTTCAAAATTGGTGATGATTTAAGATGCCAATGTTAGGGGATTACAAACAATAAATAAATAAGTCAGTACATGTAAACAGTACCTGCTCCATGGTAATCACTATGTATAGATACACATGCTTGCAATCCCCCAATATTTGAATCTTAAATCATCACTAATGCTGAATGAAGATTTTCAACCACAGCGTAAGTGAATGGGTACTATACCATCTCCTAGCCAAAGCCCTCAGATCAGATGGATTTTGGCATTCATTTTTCCCCCAGAATACCTTTTTATTATACCGCATATAATCTTATATCCACAGCATCGCTCCATAATTAAGCACGTTACTATTTCTTCACAGAAATATATGAATATTCACACGTGGGAAAACATAGACTATAAATTGCTTCATTTTAGTTCAGATCAGGAGGGCTGCCAAAAATCATCCTGGGAAGGGAAAAAATCATTTTTCAGAACTTTTAGAATTTTGCAATTGTGAGTATGGGGTGATGGACTTAACATTTTTATCCCTAGTTTATAGGTGAGGAAACTGAAGTACAGAGAGGTAAAATAACTTGCCCAAGGTGAACGGCAGGGACGTCAGAGCAGGGAGTGAATGTAGGCAGTCTGGTCTCAGAGTTCCTGCTCTTATCCAGCACCCAACACTGACCATTTGATAAGACTTTGGTGTTGTGGGGCTCAATTGGCTTTATGCCTTTGTTATTTCCTTTGCATTGAAGATACAATTGATAAGATATTGAGATTGTTTGTGGAGGACCTACGTCCTGAAGGAGAGCAAAATTTGCAGAACTCTTAAATTTAGTCCCCTTGTTTGGGGCAGATACAGCTGCAGCTTGGCCCTTCCCTGTGATTCTTTCTCTACCTGTCTTCTTCCCACTTCCCCTTTCCATGTGGCCAATCCCTGGATGACACTTAAAGGAAGTGCTGTTGGGGCCCCACTCATGTCTTCCGTCCTGCCCCTGAGGTCTGTGGATGGTTCTCCCTGTGCCCAAATTGTTCTCTGGCTGTTGTGGTGTCTCCAACTGTATGTGTCTAGGGTGGGATGGACATGTTGGAGAATCAATGGTTTGGAGCAACCCTCCACCAACGAGGGTGAAAACTCACTGATAAATTCCCTGGCTGATGAGAACTGTCCCAAAAAGTATCTCAGAGAGTCTGAGGGGATTGAACCCCACATCCTCACAACAATAACCTACTCATAAGTGCACCTTTGTTGCCTTTCCTCCCTTCCCAGTCTCACTTCCCCACTCTCTGGCAGGCACTGCATGCCTTTGACCATGGGTCAAATGACCACGTGGCTGGAGCTGCCAGTCGGGGACTGGATATTGTCAGGTGCCAACGGAAATAAGAATCCCTTTTCTTCCCCAACAATGGAGAACTTACCCTCCTGCCTAATGATATGTAATAGGGATCCTTGTTGAACAATTTTTCCATTTAGTCTCAAAGGCAAACTTTACTAATATTTTTTTCTCAGCTGTGAAAGAACTTTCACCTTTACTGACTAGTGGCTATCCCTGCATGGGGATAGTCCCTTTCTTTCTTTTCTTACAACAGTATATTTACACAGGTAGCAGAATAATATTTTACAATATTAATTTTTGACTCACTTCTTTTTCATTCCACAATTTCTCCTTGTCCATCTACACATATGAGCAGGTAGCAGGCTCAGTATTTCATTGCCTTCAGGAAAATATGCGGGAGAGTAGAAAACAGAAGTGGGTAAGACATTCTGAATCTCCTTCTATTCTTACCCTCCTTGCCCAGAGCTTAGGAGAATTTGGGGTAAACTCAGTCAATCTTGAAGAAACTTGAGTGGGACTTTCTGAAAGTTGTGGGAGGGAGGCAGGGAGATGGGAGTGACCAATACTGAGACCCAAACTGAACTTTAGCTCCTGGTTCTCAGTGTGTCCACTAGAGAGGACAGCAAGACCCCAGAGAGAGCTGGCTACCTGGCACCTCTAGGAAAATGGGACCAAGGTGACACTCTGCTCCTACTTTGCAGGGAAGCAGGGCAAAAAAAGGCATGTGGGCAAGAGTGGAGGGCATCCTAGCAGCAATCTATGGGGACCAGACCCCTTCTTCTCCACGTCTTGGTACTTTAGAATAAATACCCTTGAGCTGTGGACAATCACAGGGAGATGGGAGAACCCTAAAAAGAACTGAGGTTCTGATGGAATTGGGGGCCTCACTTAAGTAAGCTGATTTATAAAAGGAGGTTTTTGTTTTTTTTTTTCTCGTTTGAGTTTGTGAACTGAGATTCATAGCTACTGCAGGAGGTAATCAAGCCCAGCACTGATAAAAGTACTCGTACAGTGCGTATGCACAACATGATGGATTGCAGCTCTGTGAGACCCAGGTTTTTCCAGATTTCTAAACAGCCAGGAGGCCTCTAGAAACAGGGAACCAATAGTGAATAATGATTCCTTCATGAATATCACGTCCTTCCATTTACAGCCTGAACACGTAAGATGCTCCTAGAGTGCAAGCATATGGAAAGTAGTTTTTATTACTTACAAAAAAAAAAAAAGCAGATTGCATACAACAGGTGAGTGATCCCTTTAGACTCCAAAGCTGCCCAGGCTGAGATGGAAAACTACAAGTGTCCCGCTACGCACAGTACAGGAAGGCACTCAAATGGACAGACTTGTTCCCCCTGGCTTCTGGGAGCTGTCCTGGTGGAGATAGAGAACTCTTCGATGTGCACCTCCACCTGGCACCATAGGGGGCCTACCTTCTGTTGGTGGACCCCACCCTAGGCTTAGTTAAAAAAAAAAAAAAAAGCTTAGTTAGGTGGATTGAAAGTTTCTGCTACATCTTCTGTCCACTAGCTGAGGGGACCTGGACATGTTCATAACCCAAAGCCCATGTGATATGCCACATAGATAAACATGAGGCCTCGGGGGGTGGGACGTACAGTATTTGTTCTGAGGTCTCCCTTCCTGAGGCCTATTATCAAGGTGATGAGTTGGGTCCTCCCAACTCATTTGCATATGCTTAAGTGTCACCTGACTGTTGTAGAAAAACAAAAGAGCACCTTAATTGCTCAGGCTATTTTCAGAAACCAGAGACAAAATTTGAAACCCAGTTCTTTGTCTCACAAACTCCTTAAATCAGAGCCAATCATTTGACAACAATGTTTGTAATACTCTTGGGTATAGGTGGGCAGAGATGAGCTGGCCTCTCAAAAGTTCCCAGTGAGTCAGACATTGCCAGTAATCTCTGATGAGCCTGGATTGACAGCATTTCAGGATGCTCTCGAGCTCCAGGCAGGTACAGGGTGGTTGATGAAAGAAAAGAGGAGAGTGCAGCAGATGAGATTTTTTTTTTTATTTTACTTTTTAATATGATTTTTTTTATTAACTTTTATTGAGCTTCAAGTGAACGTTTACAAATCAAGTCAGTCTGTCACATATAAGTTTATATACATCTTACTCCTTAGTCCCACCTGCTCTCCCCCTAATGAGTCAGCCCTTCCAGTCTCTCCTTTCGTGACAATTTTGCCAGCTTCCAACTCTCTCTATCCTCCCATCCCCCCTCCAGACAGGAGATGCCAACACAGTCTCAAGTGTCCACCTGATATAATTAGCTCACTCTTCTTCAGCATCTCTCTCCTACCCACTGTCCAGTCCCTTTCATGTCTGATGAGTTGTCTTCGGGAATGGTTCCTGTCCTGGGCCAACAGAAGGTTTGGGGACCATGCCTGCCGGGATTCCTCTAGTCACAGTCAGACTGTTAAGTATGGTATTTTTATGAGAATTTGGGGTCTGCATCCCACTGACCTCCTGCTCCCTCAGGGTTTCTCTGTTGTGCTCCCTGTCAGGGCAGTCATCGGTTGTGGCCGGACACCAACTAGTTCTTCTGGTCTCAGGATAATGTAGGTCTCTGGTTCATGTGGCCCTTTCTGTCTCTTGGGCTCTTAGTTGTTGTGTGACCTTGGTGTTCTTCATTCTCCTTTGCTCCAGGTGGGTTGAGACCAATTGATGCATCTTAGATGGCCACTTGTTAGTGTTTAAGACCCCAGATGCCACATTTCAAAGTGGGATGCAGAACGTTTTCATAACAGAATTATTTTGCCAATTGACTTAGAAGTCCCCTTAGAGCATGGTTCTCAACCCCCCGCCCTTGCTCCGCTGACCTTTGAAGCATTCATTTTATCCCGGAAACTTCTTCGCTTTTGGTCCAGTCCAATTGGGCTGACCTTCCATGTATTGAGTGTTGTCCTTCCCTTCACCTAAAGCAGTTCTTATCTACTAATTAATCAGTTATAAGATAAACATACAAAATCGGAAGTGCGTTATACATACAATGCACTTCCGATCCAAATTCCAATGTCATTTTTTAAGGTGATAGAGAAACAAATCACCAACTTCATATGGAAGGGAAAGAAGCCTCGGATAAGCAAAGCATTACTGAAAAAGAAGAAGAAAGTGGGAGGCCTCACTCTACCTGATTTCAGAACCTATTATACAGCCACAGTAGTCAAAACCCTCTCCCTCCCTCCCTCCCTCCCCCCCTCGTAACCACAAAAGTATGTGTTCTTCTCAGATTATACTATTTCTCAAGATCTTATAATAGTGGTCTTACACAATATTTGTCCTTTTGCTTCTGACTGATTTCTCTCAGCATAATGCCTTCCAGGTTCCTCCATGTTATGAAATGTTTCACAGATTCATCACTGTTCTTTATCGATGCGTAGTATTCCATTGTGTGAATATACCATAATTTATTTACCCATTCATCCGTAGATGGACACCTTGGTTGCTTCCAGCTTTTTGTTATTGTAAACAGTGCTGCAATAAACATGGGTGTGCATATATCTGTTTGTGTGAAGGCTCTTGTATCTCTAGGGTATATTCCCAGGAGTGGGATTTCTGGGTTGTATGGTAGTTCTATTTCTAACTGTTTAAGATAACACCAGATAGATTTCCAAAGTGGTTGTACCATTTGACATTCCCACCAGCAGTGTGTAAGAGTTCCAATCTCTCCACAGCCTCTCCAACATTTATTATTTTGTGTTTTTTGGATTAATGCCAGTCTTGTTGGAGTGAGATGGAATCTCATCGTAGTTTTAATTTGCATTTCTCTAATGGCTAATGATAGAGAGCATTTTCTCATGTATCTGTTAGCTGCCTGAATATCTTCTTTAGTGAAGTGTGTGCTCATATCCTTTGCCCACTTCTTGATTGGGTTGTTTGTCTTTTTGTGGTTGAGTTTTGACAGAATCATATAGATTTTAGAGATCAGGCGCTGGTCAGAGATGTCATAGCTGAAAATTCTTTCCCAGTCTGTAGGTGGTCTTTTTACTCTTTTGGTGAAGTCTTTAGATGAGCATAGGTGTTTGATTTTTTTAGGAGCTCCCAGTTATCTGGTTTCTCTTCATCATTTTTGGTAATGTTTTGTATTCTGTTTATGCCCTGTGTTAGGGCTCCTAGGGTTGTCCCTATTTTTTCTTCCATGATCTTTATCGTTTTAGTCTTTATGTTTAGGTCTTTGATCCACTTGGAGTTAGTTTTTGTGCTTGGTGTGAGGTATGGGTCCTGTTTCATTTTTTTGCAAATGGATATCCAGTTATGCCAGCACCATTTGTTAAAAAGACTATCTTTTCCCCAATTAACTGACACTGGTCCTTAGTCAAATATCAGCTGCTCATATGTGGTTGGATTTATATCTGGGTTCTCAATTCTCTTCCATTGGTCTATGTGTCTGTTCTTGTACCAGTACCAGGCTGTTTTGACTACTGTGGCTGTATAATAGGTTCTGAAATCAGGTAGAGTGAGGCCTCCCACTTTCTTCTTCTTTTTCAGTAATGCTTTGCTTATCCGAGGCTTCCTTCCCTTCCATATGAAGTTGGTGATTTGTTTCTCTATCACCTTAAAAAATGACATTGGAATTTGGATCGGAAGTGCATTGTATGTATAGATGGCTTTTGGTAGAATAGACATTTTCACTATGTTAAGTCTTCCTATCCATGAGCAAGGTATGTTTTTCCACTTAAGTAGGTCCTTTTGAATTTCTTGTAGTAGAGCTTTGTAGTTTTCTTTGTATAGGTCTTTTACATCCTTGGTAAGATTTATTCCTAAGTATTTTATCTTCTTGGGGGCTACTGTGAGTGGTATTGATTTGGTGATTTCCTCTTCGATGTTCTTTTTGTTGATGTAGAGGAATCCAAGTTGTTTTTGTATGTTTATCTTATAACCTGAGACTCTGCCAAACTCTTCTATTAGTTTCAGTAGTTTTCGGGAGGATTCCTTAGGGTTTTCTGTGTATAAGATCACGTCATCTGCAAATAGAGATAATTTTACTTCCTCCTTGCCAATCCGGATGCCCTTTATTTCTTTGTCTAGCCTAATTGCCCTGGCTAGGACTTCTAGCACGATGTTGAATAAGAGCGGTGATAAAGGGCATCCTTGTCTGGTTCCCGTTCTCAAGGGAAATGCTTTCAGGTTCTCTCCATTTAGAATGATGTTGGCTGTTGGCTTTGCATAGATGCCCTTTATTATGTTGAGGAATTTTCCTTCAATTCCTACTTTGGTGAGAGTTTTTGTCATAAAAGGGTGTTGGACTTTGTCAAATGCCTTTTCTGCATCAATTGATAAGATCATGTGGTTTTTGTCTTTTGTTTTATTTATGTGGTGGATTACATTAATGGTTTTTCTGATATTAAACCAGCCTTGCATACCTGGTATAAATCCCACTTGATCGTGGTGAATTATTTTTTTGATATGTTGTTGAATTCTATTGGCTAGAATTTTGTTGAGGATTTTTATATCTATGTTCATGAGGGATATAGGTCTGTAATTTTCTTTTTTTGTAATGTCTTTACCTGGTTTTAGTATCAGGGAGATGGCAGCTTCATAGAATGAGTTGGGGAGTATTCCGTCATTTTCTATGCTTTGAAATACCTTTAGTAGTAGTGGTGTTAACTCATCTCTGAAAGTTAGCAGATGAGATTTAATTCTCTGCAGATTTCATGAGATGTTCATAGTGACTTTTAAGACCTTTATATTGGACTTTGGCTTTGTAAAAATTGAAACCCTTCCTAGACAGTGAAGGCAATACCAGTTGCTCCAACTGAGGCTCTGTTGGTCAGGACAGCAATTTCAAATCTGCAGGTTTTTAGGAAGACAAATGTGAGTTTTTGTTGCAGGCTCTGAAAGTAACCTATCAAGGCAAAAGGATGAGGAAGCCCATCCAAATAGCCATGCCCCACAAGGTAATAGAGAGGCAGATGCAGGAAAGTTGTGCCTTGGGGAATAGAGGGCATCACAGCAAGCTGGAGGAGTTCTGCTGAGCCTGGGTTTGGTACCATTTCTAGGGGAGCCACTACAACATTACACAAGCCCAGATGTTCATCCTTTTGCTTTTACTTGGAGGAGATGCAGATATCCCATGTTCTGTTCATGGAATGAAAAGAGCAAGAAACTGCTGGAAGTGTGGGGACCAAGTGGACATGACACTCAAACACAAACCTGTATTGACCATTGACCTCTCCAAGGCCACCTTGCCCCTTCTGCCTTTGCACCATGGAAGCCCCAGTACATGCACAATCCCAGCCTGAAGAAGTTGGAGCAGGCATCTCCAGGAAAATTTGAAATTAAGACTTTCCACTAGCTCAGAAGAAAGGAGGTTGAGTCAGAAATAAGTTGAAAAGAAATGTGGACTGAGTTTCAAAACTGCTGCATGCTTCTCCTCACTATTGTGTTTTAGGTGAACCATGGCAATAGATGTCCCTGAGAGAGCCAGACCTGCTCTTAAACAGTCTCTTCCCCTCTTCTCATCTTCTGCAAGATGGCCTTTATGTCTGGTCCCTGATACAATTGGCTTGCTGTCTTTCTTTTCTTAAGGGCAGACTTGCTTTCTCCCTCCTCATCACCCTGGCTGTAGGTAGAATGTGATCTCAGAAATCATCCTGCAGAGCTTAAACTTCCTTATTTCTAATATGGGGATAATTATTGTACACACCTCTCAAGACTGTTGTTAGAAATCAATGTCAACATATTGTTCTAGTGAAAACATTAGACCAACACTCCAATAGAAATTAAAACAAAAATTTTCTTGATGGAATAATTTCATTCTGCAGAATGAAGAACACGTGGCATTCAAACTGGCTTCAGTGCATGTTCTGCTTTGCAGACAGAACAGTGGGGCATTTAACAGACAGAATAAACAAATGCAAACAGTTTCACATCAAAGTGAGTGCAGAGGAAGGAAGGGAAATTTACAACAGGTAGTTAAACTATAAACTTTCTTAACATCAATTTCTAGTCTAACACAAATATTTTATTCTTGATACAATTTGACTAAGGCAATATTTCTAAAGTAAAATATATAAACATTCTTGGTGTGGGGGTTTAGTTATGGTTTGCAGGCTGAGTCAAACTTAATTGGAATCCTTGAAATGTAAAGAAAAAAAAAACCCAAAAGAGTGAAGATTAAATCACTCTAAATCTAAAGTCTTTTGAAATGTAAACACTGCCTATCCTTCTAAGAAGGGAGTGAGATAGGGCCCTGGGATTCACTGGGTGAATTCCCTGAAAGCAGTTAAGATAGCAAGTTTATTTACATAAGTTAAAGCCCAAATCTCTGCACTCTTTGTTTTACATACTGTCAAGAATTTTATAGTTGTGACCTGTCTCATTTTAACAAACTTAGTTTCTACCTAGTTACCAATTTACAAGGAACTAACAGAAAAATCCCAATGAGTGAAAGTTAATTTGGAAATCAGAATGGGGATAAGGCTTGATATATGCCTATTTTGGCTGTGAAGTTATTTACAGGTTCTAACTTCATTAACATTGTCAATGAAAATCTTAGTTTAATTCAGAACGGAGGTTTTTGTTTTGTTTTTAAGATGTGAAGTCACTTAATTCAGATATGCCAGCACTTCAGATTCTAAAAGTCACATACACAGTATGTAAACCATTAGCGCTACGTCTGACATTTAGTAAGGGCTCAAAAATAATGATATTGAATAAGAGCTATTTTTGTTGTTTTATTATTGTTGCTGTTTTAGTTATTTTTATTATTGTTGTTATTAAACACCTATTACTGGTGATTCTTTTCTTTGATGGGTTAGTATTCTTTCTCCTACTCACCAGGGTATGAATGGCTTCTCAGCCATGGTGACAGGGGATGGCCCCTGGAATGACTGACTATGCTGTCACACATCAGCAGTGTACTTCACTTGGTTCCTCTTCATAAACCAGTGAGATGATCCTTATGCCTGGCCTTGGTATGAGGGTACAAGGTAATTGGCCTTGGCTTAAATAGGCCTGCTCTGTTCTTTTCCCTAATAGTAGACTTCCCCTCTTTTATTCCTGCTTGGAGATAAAATCTGTCAAGGTGTATCTCTCCTTGGTCTAGGCAGAACTCTTCTCTTTCCTGAAAACAGGGTCTTGTTTTCACTTTACCTCTTCTTCTTCCTCTTGTCTTCTGTAAGCAGACCCTTTTTTCTGTCCAGAGATGGCTCTTCTCACAACATATAGGACTTCACCATCCTTTCTCTTTGCGTTCTCCTCTTTTTCTCCTTTTCTTTACCCTCTTACTTGGCCTTTGTTAGCTGTTCCCATGTGAATAAGTCTGCTTCCTTCACTTCTTTTTTGCCTCCTTAGAACTTTGATTGCACACCTAAGTCTGGTGATTTTCTCTCTCTGGTTTGGAAAGTGCTTTCTTTCTGTTTTCTTTGATTTCCCTTTTCATTGCCTCTGAGACAGGACCTTTGTGCCTGGGGCAAGATGTCTCTTTGAGGATCGGTTTTGAGTTTTCCCTTTGTTGATAAGCATAGCTTATCGGCCCCCATCTTGCCTGTAAGAAGACTATCTAGTCTGGAAATAGATCTCTGCCCATGATGTGTTTAACACTGTTCTTATTTCCCTTCACACCTCACTTCTTTCTTCTCAACATTCCTGCCATGACCAAACTTCATGTTTGGCAACAAACCACTGTTCCTGGATAGGACTTCCATTTTCTGTGCGCCCACTTTGCAATTCACACAGTTCCTCACTCATGTCCCTGTGATCCAGCTCTTATGTCTATGAAGAATGGCTTTCCCTGATCTTAGAGAATAACACTTTCCCACTTTCAATACCTGTGTTTGGAGCTTCTAATCTGCCTATGTGTTCTTAGTCTTTCCCTTCCATGGCAGACATCACCCTCTTCTTTTCTTATCAGGTTAGCAACACCATGAATCTGGAAATGAACTGTTTATTCCTTTCTTTTAATGCAGGCCTCATTATTTTCCTCCATATGAGAGATTAGTGTTCAAACCAGTTGATGATTTCATGTTTAGTTTAGAATCTGGCCTGAGCATTCCAAGATTTTGCAAGATAGACATTTTCACTTTGGAGTCTCAGCATTTTCTTCCCTGAATCCACATACAGCAGAAGGTTCTGTATATTTGCCATCGAAAGTAGAAATGAGGTGACATTATAAGAATTCACCTTTTTTGAGGGTGTCAAACACCAGCTCTTCATTCAGGCTATTGTGTGAGAAAACTCTCTTGCTTCTGAGGAGGAGTTGATGTTTGGCCTGGGGAATGGTTAGGGGTTTCTGAGGATCAAGGTCAGCCTGGGCCAGTTTGTGATCGAGTAGAGTAAGAATTGGAACTTCGCCCACCATATGACAATGGTGTCTTGGTTTAACTGACTTCTTGAAGTGATTAGCTCTTGATCTTTGACTCTTTCCTGAACAGTAGGTAACCTTTATGAATAAAACAGTTAGGTACGTATGCAATTTTGATGCCAATTATTGAGCCTACACAGATTTAGAATTGTTATATTCTCCCTGGTGGATTGACCTCTTTATCATTATTAAATATTCCTTTTCATCCCCAATAATGCTTTTTGCTTTGAAGTCTATTTTATCTGATACTAGTAGAACTACATCAGATTCACATCTTTTTACTTTCAACCTTTCTATGTCCTTATATTTAAGAGTGAAGATTAAATCACTATAATGCACTTCATTTTTAAAAAATCTAGTTTGACCACCCCTGTCTTTTATTTGGAATATTATCCCACAATTATTTTATAGAATTACTAATATAATTTGGTTTATATTTATTGTTTTCAATTACATCTGTGCCACCTTTATTGCCTGCTTTTCAATTAATTACTTAATTGAAAATTTTCTTCTCTATTCTCCCTTTTAAGATTTAACTCTTCTTTAATGATTACTATACCCAGTGCCCTCGTTGGAAACTCTATGATTAGTAGGAAGCATAAAATGCATTCTTTGCTTATCAGCCTCACTTTTGAAGAACACTTCCAAGGAAAATAAATTTCTAGGGCCGCTGTTATTTTCTTTCAACACCTTTAAATATTTTTACATTGTCTTCTTCATTTCATTCTTTCTTTTGAGAAATCAGCTGTCAATCTTACCGTGCTCTTTTGATGGCAATGTATTTTTTGTCTCTGGTTGTTTGTAAGACTTTTTTCTTTGATTTCAGGTTCCAATAGATTTGCTATGATATCTAAATATGACTCTCTTAGCACTTTTCCTGATTGGGGTTCATAAAGCATCTTGATTCTGTGGCTTGAGATCTTTTATAAGATTTGAAAATTTGTCAGCCATTACCCCTTCAAATATTCTTCTGCCAAGTTCTCTCTTTTCTCCCTTTTTGGGAGCCATTACATGAATGTTTGCCTTTTTTTTTTTTTTTTTTTTTAACCATATCATGTGTGATTTATGCTTTTTTTTTCTGTATTTTAATCCCCCCCCCAAGCTTTGGTCTAAGCATTTTCTACTGAAGTGGCAAAGTGGTTAAAGCATTTGACTGATAATCAGAAAGTTGGTGATTTGAACCCACCAGCTGTTCTGTGGTAGAAAGATGTGGCAGTCTGCTTCTGTAAAGATTTACAGCATTGAAAACCCAACGGGAGCAGTTCTACTCTGTCCGATACGGTCACTGTGCGTCAGAATCTACTTGTCAGCAGCAGGTTTGGTTTTTGGTTTATGTTCAAATTCCTTGGTTTGTTTGTTTGTTTTGCTATTGTCTATCTGCAACACACATTGGTTTATAACTATTGAGTTATTAATCATTGCATTTTTCAGTTTTAGAACTTCCATTGAATTCTTTTTATGCATTGCTGTTCTCTAATAAATTCTCTACATTGTCATAAGTTCATTTCTTGAACTTATTAATCATTTTTATTTTAAAGCTTGTGTCTCATGTCTCTAATATCTTGGCTATCCATGATCCTACTTCTACTGTTTGCTTTTTCCCTTCATCTTACTGCTTGATAAGTCAATAATTTTTATTAAATGTTGGGGTGTTGTGCATGAAAACATTGTAGGTGCTTTAGATCAGCACTCTCCAGTATAAATATAATTAAATCCACATATGAAATTTATCATTTTCTAGTAGGCACATTATAAAAAGTAAAAAAGAAATAGGTGAAATCATTTTAATAATGTATTTTACTTAACTCAATATATTAAAATATTATTTCACATGTTATCAATATAAAATTATTAATGATATATTTTACATTCTCTTTTTTATACAAAGTCTTCCAAATATGATGTGTATTTTACATTTACAGTGCATCTCAATTACTACTAACTGTAATTCAAGTGTTAATAGGCACCTGTGGCTAGTGGCTCCTGTATTGGGCAGTGCAGCTCTAGGTGGCATCGTTTTCTCTCTGAGAGGATTCATCCCATCATCTGGCATGCAGCTAGAATATGTAAGATAACCTCAAGCCAGTTAGGGACTCAGGTGATGCTTATGGGATTGCAGTTTTTATGGCTCTATTTACGTCTTTTTTTTTTTTTTTTTTTTGCCCCCCTTTGCTCAAGTATAAACCAAAAAATAAGCCCATTGCGATTGACTCAATCCAAGCACATAGGGACCCTAAAGGACAGGGTACAACTGCCCCATAGGGTTTCCAAGGCTGTAGTCTTTACGGAAGCAGACTACCACATCTTTCCTCCAAAGAGCAGCTTGTGCATTCGAACCGCCCACATTTTGGTTAGTAAGCTGACTGCTTAACCACTGCCTGTAGGTTTATTACAGTCTTAGCAGTGTCCCTGGGGAAATTGCCACATGTAAAAATCACTTTGTACTTTCATTCTCTCAGGGATCTTGTACTTTCATTCTCTCAGGGATATTGGCCATTTAAGTCCTGGTTGCCTTGGTACTACTGACCTCAAATCTTCATCTTCCCAGACATTGCTGAAACCTCTGTTAGCTTCTCTGTCTCTTAACAGCCTCCTTCTTTCTTTCTGGTTTTGAATTAATGCACTTTCCTTATATATGGAATATTGGCCCTTCATACCCTGGTCACATTAATAGTTCTTTTAAGTCTTCAAAGAAATGGTTTTGGTATTTTACCAATTCTTTTCTTTCTCTCACTGGCTCTTCTGTGTGTTTTTTCAGAAAGGGTATTGCCTACCATGAGCTTCTTCATCAAAGTCAGAAGCAGTATTCACATGTGAAGATTTGATTTAAATGTTCAAATGAGTGATGTTTCCCAATTCTAACTTCAACTATTACAGAGCAAAATTTTCTAAAATGTCTTCCACAAAACCCTGGCCCCATGAGATGCCCTGAGAAGAAAAAGTTTCCTTTGTTAATATCAGCCAGAGTGAGAGAAGGAATTCAATACATCAGTGCAGTTATATAGGAATTGGAAGAAAAAGAAATAACAAAAGAGGACAGAGAAGTAACCCAGAGTTTAGTAAAAGCAAGAAGCTGCTACTACCCCTAGGCCAGTGGGACGATGGGTGAAGGTGGTTTTACCAGAGACAAAAGCTGCAGTTCTCAGGTGGGAATCAGAAACCTGGTGGGGCTTTCTGGTGGCAGTTGTAATCTTGGAGGGCAGAGCAGAAACCACAGAGGAAATACCATCTAAGGTAGGGTGAGGGAGGATAAATGCCCTGGATTTCCCCTTCTCCCACCTTTGAGTCTTCCATTAGTGTTCCTTGTAGGTCAAATTTACCAGAAAGCCAGAAGGCAAGGCAAAGCAAGTGAACCTGGAGATGATTCTCAGCAATAGAGAGCCGATGGCAAGGATGGGAATGTATCTGACACCCATGTAAAACAATGAAATTACTAGCACAGTAATCAAATAATTCGAGAAATGCTATGTATCAGTTGGATTATTACTGTAGAATGGTGATATAGTTGATAGAAAGGTGCCAATAGACAGTTTTAGAATGGAACATCACTTTAACAGAAAGGGTACAGTGATGCGCAAAGACAATTACAGAGAGCAGATAAAGCACTAGCTTTCTATGTCCCCATAGTCCTTCATGGAGATATAAAACAATAGATAATGTCCCTCACGTGGAAAGAGGATTCTTCTAGGTCAAAATTTCAGCCTTTATAATGAGGGTTTAATATTCTCTAGGTCTCTAATCTCTTCTATGAGAAGTAGCAATGGCCATTCTCCCAGTACCATCCCTGAGCATGTCCAGATTTCAAACCTAGTGGAGCCCTATTTCTGCCCTGCTCTAACTGGGTTCTGAGTGTTGTATTTTATTTTATTTTTATAATAGAATGGCCAAACCAGTACTCAACTTTGAGAAATACTGCTAAATACTATGTCCCCATGTCAGAGATTCATAATACACACTAGTGTATTAATGCTCAGAGTGTTTTGATGACCAAAAATAAATAAATAAAGTGTAGCTTTATTTAATGGAATCTTTCTAAATGTATGGAGATTCAGAACACACTAGCTTTATTTACAAAATCTTTCCTAATGTATTAGATTCAGACCATGTTCTATCAGGGTACAAAACTGATATTCTCTGGACCAGTTTCTACAATAGCACTGGATTAGGGAGCCTCAAGTCCTCAAATGCTTTCAGTGGCCTCCATAATTAGATCCATGTCATAATCTAACCTTTTATACCTGTGCTTTCTAACTTAAACCCATAGATGGTAAGAAACAGGTTATCTATTCTTTTTAAATTCCACAAGTAGCTATCTTTTACCAATATATGAGGCTCAAATATCATCCGTACATATTTACCTGTGTTATAACTTTCCTAGGAATCTCTCTCCAGCTTTCTCACTCAAATTTTAATGAGCAAATTAAGCCCTTCTCATCTATGAAAGCTTTCTTAATTTCTTCCATTATTTTGTTAATAATATTGCTTAGCACTTGGTGAATATTTTCTATGTACCATAAACTCTAACTAAACCCCTTTCCATGTGTTATTTCACTTAGTTATTACTATTCTCTGAGGGTGGCTGTATGATTAACTCTCTAGATCTCAGCTTCCTGATCTGTAATTTGAGCAGAAAAATCCTTCCTCAAGATTGTATGGCTGGTAAATGGCAGGATTATGGTTCAAGTTTATCTCCGTTTGACTCCAGAGGCTGCCCTTTTAATCATTAGCCCATACCTTGTCTCACAAAAATCATCTTCTTATTGAAATTAGTACAGAGTTTTTAATTAGGCCAGTTTTGGCATTTGGTTACTTACTGCCTTTTTTAATTCACTGTTTTATAAATGGCATAAGTTTAATTAAGTTGAAAATTCAGAGCTTACCTGTTTTCTTCCAGGTAGCCTAGGATAGTGGCACCTGCCTACACCCTCATCTCACCACAGTACAAAAGAAGAAAAACATGTACAACTACACAAAACCTACAACACTGGCACAACTAAAGACAATGAATGTACAAGTGTCCTTAAAAGTGAGAGGCAGAGGAAGATTAGACAGACACACACCAAGGAAAAGGTCATGTGAAAACAGAGCAGAGAGAGTTTGAAGACTCTGGTTTTAAAGATTGGAATCATGAGGCCACAAGCCAAGGAATGCAGGCAGCCACCAGGAGCTGGGAGAGGCAAGGAATGGACTCCCCTAGAGTCTCCAGAGACAGTAGGGACCTGAGGTCACCTTGATTTTTGGCCCAGTGATAATAATTTTGGACTTTTGGAGCCTAGAACTGTGAGAAATTAAATTTCTGTTGTTTTAAGCCATCAAATTTGTGGCAATTTTTTAAAGCAGCAAGAAGAAACTACTACAACAAATACATTTCAAAAAGTAGGGCTATTACAAACAAAATTCACTGATTGGACTGTAATAAAACTACATATTATTAATCAAATCCAAAAAGAAAAAGACTTAGCTTAGAAAAAAAAAATTAAACAATTCTTGGGTTAAAGGGAAGCACAGATTGGTATTAACAGGAATTCTAAAAGCCAATGATAATGAAACCTGCATATCAGAAGCTGTGTGATGCATTTAAAGCAGTGATCAGAAGAAAATTCATAGCACTAAACACTTATCAATAAAAGTAAAAGAACGAAAGTAAATAAATATCATTTCAAAGAACTGAGGGAAAAAAAAGTAATAAGGTAAACCAAAAGAAAGCATGTGGAAGGAAATTTAATAAAGTTAAATGCAGGAAATAATAAATAATAAAACACATGATGCAGAGTCCTTAAATGAAGCAGGTTCCTTATCAGACAATACTTGGCCCCCTCAGGATCCACCTCCACCTGCCTCCTGGAAATAATCCAATGTTAAGAGTCAAATCTCAGCAAAGGCCAGTAAGGGATGTGCTGGGCCTGCTAACTGAGGACGAGAAGTGTGCACCAGACATACAGGATATGACAATGTACACGGGAATGAATCCTGAGGGTGCTGGACCAAGAAGGGAGGAGGGAACATAGTACACAACGGGGTAATGGAAGTTTATCAATATGGAAGCAAAAACCTGTGGTACGGGATATAACAACACTGCAAGGATCTAGGGAGTTATGCTAACATGCTGCTAGGATAGCTTTTGTAATACTTGGAGAAAACGATGGCCCATATTAAGTGAAGTAGAAATGTTAGACTTGTGGCAGATGGTAGAAGGAAGGGTCAAAAGGCATGTTAGGACTTTTCTTCTTCCATTGCCATCAAGTCAATTCTGAGTCATAGCTTCCTTATAGGACAGAGAAGAACTGCCCCACTGGGTTTCCAAGGAGCACATGGTGGATTTGAACTGCTGACCTTTTGGTTAGCAGCTATAGCACTTAACCACTACACCACCAGTATTTCCTCATTAGGACATACTAGAGTATAATTAGCATAGCTTCCTGCCCTTGGTGTGCAGCCTAGGATATGGTGAATGCATTTTGACATCCTTGTCTGATAGGAGGATTAAAACAGTTTACATTCATGTGAAAAGGACATCAGAAATCACTCACAGTCTTGCGTTGGGGCAATGTTAACTCTCTCACGCTCTGTCATATTATAGCTGGACCATCTAGAAACTGTACACGATATTACACTGGTGTGCTTACATCTGTGACATCATTTTAACCAGCCTGGGCAGGCAAGAAATGGAAGGTATGTTAGAGGACTTAATAAGATTCATGTGCTTCAGAGGGTGGGAATTAGAGGCTATGAAGATTCAGGACCGACCATATTCCTAAAATTAAATTTTTAGTGGTATGAGCCATGTTGCAACATCCTTTCCAGTGTAAAGGACAAATTGTTGCATCAAATACCTCCCGCCACCAAGAAAGGAGCAAAAAAAGTTGGTAGACCCTTTGAATTCTGGATTCCACACATTTGGCATTTGGGAATACGCTCCTACCCATTTAGAGGTGACACGGAAGGCTTGCATGATTGAGTGGAGCCCAGAGCCCAGAACAACCTTCAGCAATTCCCAGCTGCAATGTAACTGGCCCTATCACTTTGGCCATTTGACCTGACAGACTTTCTACTCCTATGGGTATCTATAGTGGGGAAAGATGCTGTGTGGACCATTTGGTAAGCCTCAATTAGGAAATCACAATGTATCCCTTTAGGATTCAGAGCAAGGCCATGCCAAATGCAGCAGAAAACAATAAATCATTCAAAAATCAACTCCTGCCTCCTACCAAGCTCTGGTAGAGACAGAGTGTTTGACCATAGGGGCATGAAGTGACCAACTGGCCAGAGTTCTGTTATGCGCTACATTCTGTGATACCCATCAAGACATAAGTTGTGTGGGCCTAGAAGCAATTCATCATGAAATGGACATGGTACCTCTGGGATTAGGCAAGGTCATGTCTAGTGGGTACAAGCAAGTTGCACAGCCCAGACCACATGTCCTGTACCACTGCTAGGTGTATCCCTCCTCCTCAGTGGCTAAGGGTTGATGCTGGTTATTAGCTGGGATTTCAACAAAGGTTATCAACTGGGCCCTTAGATGTGCCTTCTACATGTGGCTTGGAGTTTCTCACAGAATCATGACTGGTTCCAGAAGAAAGCATCCCAAAAGCAAATGTTCCAAAATCCCAGGCATAACCAGCAAAATTTCTTATAATCTAGCCTTGGAAGTCATGGAGCATCACTTCTACAACATTCTATTAACCAAAACAGGTCACAAACCTAGCCCAGGCTCTGGAGGGGGAGACAGAGATTACCTTTCAATAGAAGTAATAAAAAAATCTGTGGCCATCTTTAATTTTCCACAAGTGCTGTCTTCCAGTATGCAGTGTGTAACCAAAATCAATGACCATTGTATGGCACCGTGTCTTCAGCAAGGAGGATGGAAGTAGGAGTGACCCTATTCTCCATGATTCCCATGGGCCTATGCAGGAGAATTTATGCTTCTGGTCCCTGTAATTTCAAGATCTTTATGTTTAGAGGTTGTGGTTCCTAGAGAAGAAATACTTCCACTAGTGGGCTCAGTACGAGTCCCACTGAAATTTCAGCTGTGGCTGCTCTCTGGTCACTTCGGGATCCAGTTCCGAGAGACTGGCCAGTAGATACAAGGAGTCACAATACTTACAGGGATTATCGGTAGGAGGTAGGTCTGCTGCTGCATATTGGCATAGAGAAGAATCTGTTTGGTGTTCAAGTGATCTACTGGGGCATCTCTTGTGGCTCCCGTGGTCAGTGTCTGCAGTTAATGGGAAGTTCAGGAGCCTTGGCCTGAGATGGACATGGTATCCAGAGGGACAGTCTTCTTATGATGAGAGTCTAGGTCACCCAACAGGTAGGTTACCTAGACTAGCAGAAGTGCTAGCCAAAGGAGAGGGGAGTCTAGAATGTGTGATGAGAGGTGATGACAAATACCAATTGAAAACAACTTTAGCAGCAGAAGCTATAGTCTGCATTCTATCCCTTATCTTTTAAGTTTCCCAGGAAATAAGAGCAAAAAGAATCTAGTGGGATTTGCTGTCAGATGGAAAAAAATTTAATGGAAGGAACGAGTTGATCTAAGCAATGAAAGGAGGTGGACTGTAATGAATACCGTAGTGCTTTGCCCAGATCCTTTCTATAGAGACAATTTACCCATAGCCTGAATGCTGGGAATACGGGCTTCTGATGGCTCACAGCTGCACCCCTGACTGGACTTATCCTTAACTGCTGTATCTCCTCCCAGTGCCAATGACTGGCTGATGCAGGAATGTAAGAGTTCATTCCCCTTATTCCAGTTTGAGACGCTGTCCACAAATCTATTGATGGCTCAGTTGCAACCACACTGCAGGAATACTCTCTCTGCCTAATCCTGTCTTCCTTTCTCCTTTGTGATAACATGCCCCAGAAACCATCTGCACACAACTCTCTGTCTCAGCAAGGTCTTCTAAGGAGCTCAATCTATAATGGTGATTTTGGATAAGGTGTTCTTTTATTCTGATGCCAGGAGTGGGGTTTTTAGGTACTTCCAAGGACTGCTGAGCTGGGAGTTGAATAGGAGATTTTTTTTTCCCCCCAGGAGAGTTTTCCTTTGTCAAGTCAGAAGGAATGTCAAAGGAAAGAACCTATGCTGTCTCACACTTGAAATATTTTGTAGTATTTGGAGACAGAACAGAAACATTTTTAATATGCTATTGAGCTTGTTCTCTGCACAGCTGTGGTGTAGCAGTGATAATTCATAACAGGGCTAGTAAATTAGTAATCACAGATATTCACTCTTATTGTTTTAAATTCATTCTTGCTTGCATGAGGAGTTGGATAATTGCTCACCTCATAGAAACAATATGTGGTGTTTTTGTGTATTATGCTCCTACATATTATTTATATGAAATTGTCACTATTTTGACCTACAAAATCAGCAGTTTTGTATGGTTTAAACTTTTACTTATAGCAATCTTTATTTCACATGAAAGATACATATTATCCAGGTTTTTGTTGGAGATCTGATTTTTTCCACATTCTTATATTTTTATAAAATGTAATAATACATGCTGTCGATCTTAACATATGTTAAAAACCCAGAAAACCAAACCCACTGCCATTGAGTCGATTCCGACTCATAGCGGCCCTACAGGGCAGAGTAGAACTGCCCCATAGAGTATTCAAGGAGCACCTGGTGGATTCAAACTGCTGACCTCTTGGTTAGCAGCTGTACCACTTAACCACTATGCCACCAGAGTTTCCTACATATGTTAAAGTTTATGGGAAATTCTCAATTCTCATTGCCATTTGCTCAAGAAGTATGTTTATGGCAATTTCACTTCCAAATGAAATGTCTGACTCGCATCCCCCCAGGAAGGCAGGTGGGACTCCCTTGTCATCTTTCCATCTCCAGTACCTGACACGGTGCCTGGCTCACAAAGGATGTTGAACTAAGTTTGTTAACGAGTGTAGTGGACTCTGGTGCTTTTAAATCTGGTTGGTGCACTGTCTTCATTTCTTCTGCAAGTGGCACTTCCTTCCTTTGAGGAACTGCTTTCTTCACCCCCAATTTCTTAGGAGGCTATCAGTCCCATTACTCACTCCACTCTCCATGCAGGAGTGAGAAATATGTAGCCTAGTCCCCTGGGCATAGAGACTTATCCAGGGGTGGGCACATGCCTTGAGCCCACCATTTATTCTTCCCCTGAGATTTTTCTTTCTGTGGTTCTGCTGGCAAATTTATCTTATCTTTTCAACCATAGAATTGCAATCCTGGGGCTTTTAGCATCCCCTGCCAACTCTGAGAAGGCCTGTTTGTAATGCAAGAAATAAGCTCAAGCAGAGACAAGTAGATATGTGAGGTAGAGAGATTAAGTTCTGTCCATTTCCTCAGTGTCTAGGTCCAGCGATCCTGGGTGTGGTTCCATTCTCATCTTTCTGTGGTTGATTACATCCTCCCCTGACTCTTCCTTTTCCTAAGCTAGTTTGAGTTGGACTTCTATCTACTGCAACTAAAAGAGCCTTGAGTGAAAAAGTGTTTTGAACACAATAAGGCAGAGAAGAAAGCACAGTATTTTTACCTTGATCTTTTTCTTCTTTTGGAAGTTCTTATACCTTTTGTGTGGAAATCCTGGTGGCGTGGTGGTTAAGTGGTACGGCTGCTAACCAAAGGGCTGGCAGTTCAAATCTGCTAGGTGCTCGTTGGAAACTCTACGGAACAGTTCTACTCTGTCCTATAGGGCTGCTATGAGTCGGAATCGACACGACAGCACTGGGTTTTGGGTTATACCTTTTGCGTACCTTTATGCAGCAATTTAAAAAAGGAAGAAAGAAAGAAAAAAGTGCTTTAGACATTTATAAGGTTGTGTTTGTTTTCCTAGATGAGGCCATTAAGTTGTTTGGGGCATAAATCAGTTTTTCATAGCCTGTTCATTTAAAAAAAAAAAATTTTTTTTTTTTCGTTTACTTTTTTTCTCACCTTTGAATCTACATAGCTGGGTGTTTTAAGCATTCAAATCTACTTCAATTAAAAGAAGACTTGCCATTCCATGATTGTTGCACAATCCAACAACTCCGTTTAAAACTAGACTGTGGTCACCAGCACCAAGTTTCCTTAGATGGGCCAATTCTAAGCTATGAGGAAAAAATAAAAAAGAAAATTAGATAACTACTTTAGGGCAATCTGGGTTTAATTCATTTTGCTTTTGCTTTTTCATTGTATTTATCTTCTGTGAAACCAGAATTCAGCGGTGTTTTCTTCCAGATTTCTCTAATTTCAAAGTGTTTTGCTTATACAAGAATTATAATATCCTGGCTAGGAATAGCTTCCCAGCCACATTTGGGAGGAGCTGTGTATCTTCCTTAAGCCCTGTAGCTTTTGGCAATGTTACCAAAATCAGCCGTAATGAAGAAGTTTTCTGAGGTAAATCAGAATCAACTCGATGGCAATGGGTTTTTTGTTAACAGCTATAGTCTAATGCTTCAGTAAACCTGGCGGGCTTAAACATATATGGTTTGAAATTTTATGGCTTTTTTCCTTCTCAGATCAGATGACTCTGTCCAGTCACTTGTGTGTGAAATATTTAAAAACTATTGAAATTCTGGATCTAAGAAGTTATTCATAGTCTTTGCCTGGTAAGTTTTCGTTTGAAAATTCCAAAGAAATTATCTATATTGGTGCTGCTATCACTGCTGTTACTCTTTCTACACCTGCCCTCACTTGCTCTGGACCAATGTTTTACACTTCATGCTGTCCTCCGAAGTCACCCGGCCAATACTTTAATTTGATATTTAATCAAATTTATTGAAGGAATGAACCTTGGGCTGTGATGGTGTGCTCTGCCTTACAGACGAAACACAGAGATATTTAAGAAGTCGAGTGAGTACAGATAACAACTGCACATCAGTGTAAAGGCAGGAAACCAAAAACCAAACCCACTGCCGTCGAGTCAATTCTGACTCATAGGGACCCTATAAGACAGAATAGAGCTGCCCCATAGAGTTTCCAAGGAGTGCCTGGTGGATTCGAACTGCCGACCTCTTGGTTAGCAGCCATAGCACTTAACCATTACACCACCAGCGTCTCCAAGGGCAGGAAAGGAGGTGAGATTTACAAGGGTGGCAATTAACCCTGAAACTTTCTTGACTTCAGTTTCCACTCAAACATGAATCTCTCATATTTGATACATTTTAGCTAAGGCAATATTTTTTGAATGAAAAGTGTACACAATTTCGACATGAAAGTTTAGTGATGTGGAAGTTAGTGATATAAGTGCACCTGGGCCAATTTAATTGGAATTTTGGATACAGAACCATTAGTTAGGAAAGTGTAAATAAACTGCACATTTAGCTGAGAGAAAAGAGATAATGGTAGGTGCTTGCTGCGGGACTTCTTTAAGGTAGCTAAAACACAACATGTTTATCTATTGGCTGTAATTAATTTTAACAACTCAATGAAGCTTTTTCTAAGGCTTGTAGGAACACTCTTCATAAGAAACACGACTGAGCTAGCTTTGCTTTTCAAACAGCTTTAGTAAAAACTTAATGGTTGTCAGAACCTGGTGGTGCAGTGGTTAAGAGCTCGACTACTAACCAAAAAATTGGCAGTTCGAATCCACCTTGGAAACCCTACGGGGCAGTTCTACTCCATCCTATAGGGTCACCATGAGTCAGAATTGACTCGACAGCAACGAGTTTTGTTGTGGTTTTTTAATGGTTATCGGTAGTGTAGAAGTAAAATCCTCCACTTAATTTCTGAATGGAGTGCTTAATTTTAGTTCTGAAATCTCCCCAAATAGACCTAGTGGCACCCCAATATTTGAAAGTTCCTCACAGTACTGTTTGAATTTAAAGATGATTTTCATAGGCAGCGTGTGCAAGCTAGCTGGGCCTGAGTAAAGAAAGACTATATATTGGCAAGTGAAGGTTTTGAGATTTGTAGTGGAATCAGCCTGCAGAAATCTTCTCATCTGAAATCTTCTGCCTGCATTTCCACAGGTACCAGAAAGCCATTGCCTGTTTGTGTGTGTGTGTGTGTGTGTAGGGGGAAGCATTATGTAAGATACTTTTAGAAGACATTCTGGTTGTCCTCCCTACCAAGGGGAATCAGCCCCATACTGCAGTTAGTATATGAATTCCATAGAAGCAATCCTTCATGACTGAGCTGCATTCTTCGTGTCTGCAGCCTTAATATTTCTAATCACTCCAAGTTATCTCTCATAAAAAGCCACTGTAATCTTAAAGTCATTATCTATGACACTGTGTTTGTCTGCTGCCAGCTGGGCAAACGGCATACCAAAGTGTCTGCTCAGGGAAATTAATGCTCTCATTTGTCACCGGCCTGCACAGCAAAAGCACGGCTTCTCTTTCTTGCTGACTGACTAATGGTTTTGAAGAAGAAAAGCGATAGGCAGAACAATCCTCCTAGAAGGGAAAACTGATAAAAGGAATTGACTACCCAAATCTTTTCCATTTCATTGAGATGTTCTTTCTGCTCAAATTAAATGAGCTTGTCCAAATAAATAAGGAGACAGGGTCAGTATGGATGGTGGAAGCCAGACACTTAGTAGAGGAAATCAATCTGGAGCTGGGGATTTGGCTTCTCATTCCCTCTCTGCTCCAGGCAGCCAAGTCTCTGAAGACCTCTTTCATTCCTTATTCTTGCTTAGAATACATCATTTCTTTCTGCCTACAAATCCTACACAGCTTTTGAGGCCAACTCAATCTCTTTTCCTCCAGGAAGTCAGAGTATCCCTTCCTGAATTTCTATCATTTGCAGTCTGTGCTATTCAATTTAGCACTTTGTTAAATTCTTCTTTCTTATATTTTTCTCACTCCGTTACATGTGAGTTAGCATTGCCATGTAAGCAGATGAAGCTTTCTGAGGCCGTGGATTATGTTTCATATTACTCTATATTCCCTGCATCACAGAACACCCTGCCAGGCACACAACAGGAAACCCCTGCTTAAATGTTGATGAGTAATCTTCGCAGGAATAGCAGGCATTTGTCTTTTGCTGCCCAGCATCCATTCTTCTTCTTTCTGGGAATGCTATCCTAAATTGTCTGAGAAATCACTGCTTCCTCCATTACCAACCATGCATTTTGCGGGAGATTGATCCATTCCTCAGCAAGAGTCAGTTTAACATCATTCGGCTGTGTCATTGTGATTGGTTCGGGTTTGGGCAGATAACCTAAGGCAATCCAATCATGGTAAACCTCCAAGCCTTTTCTGGGTTGTGAGTTAAAGGATGCTCCCAGCTTGTACCTTGGGAGCTACTTGGTGCCATCCTGGGACCACTAGCAGGGCCATGATTAGGAAGAAGGTAGAGTATAGAGAGGTTCTCAGTACACCGCTGCACCAGTGGATCAAGACATGCCTGTGAACATTCCAGTTTCAAGAACCAATAAATCTTCTTTATTATTTGAGCTAGTCTGAATCATGTTTTTGTCAAGAGGAACAAAGCGGATACAGGAAATAATTGGTAAATTCCTTCCAGTCAACTCACAGCTATCCTTATTGATGTAGACATTTTATATCTATTCTAGATCAGATGTCTTCTCAAACTGAATCATATTTGGACAGTTTCTTCTTTTCATAATAATATACTGTTACTTTTAAAAAGAGTGTATTGTAACACTCCTTTGACTTGCAGAGAAAACTAAGGATTAAGGAGATGAAGAAAAAAAAGTACAATTTTCTTTCTCATATTATTTCCGTTTAGGAAAGGTTTCTTGGAACCTCTGAGGAAAGTGGAGAAAGTGAGACAGGTGGAGAGGGGATAACTCCAAATTGGTTTTCAGCTTTTTCCAGGTGCATCTACTCGCTATTGAATCGTTTCGAGGTTGTGTCTAACAAGGGACCTTATGAAAAATCTCCTCTGGAAAAACTTTTCCTTCTGCCTCCACCGCTCCCCCTCATCCATGTGCCAACTACACACCCTCCATGTCCCCTCTCATTACACACACTGAGTCTCTATAGTAGAGTTTTTCAGTCTCAGCACTTTTGACGTTTTGGCCGCCTAATTCTTTGTTCTGGGGGCTGTCCTGTGCATTATATGATATTTAGCAGAATCTCTAGCTTCTACCCACTAGATGCCAGTAGCAAAGCCCCCCCTTCTCAGGGTATGACAACCAAAAATGTTTACAGGCATTGCCAAATATTCCTGGCAGGCAGGAAACCACATTCCCCCAACCCCACCTGGCGAAAACTACTGTTCTACAAGGAGCAAAAAGGATATTATTTGAAAAAAAAAAAGGCTTATTTCCCTTGTTCCCACTTTGGAGAATCTTATTTATCCCTTTAGCATGCTGAGTCAACTCACTCAGGAACTCTACCCTGACGTGACAAAATATATAAATAAAATCAAGATATTTGGGGCTTTCATAAACAGAGAGCTACAACATGGATATACCTTAAGAACATTATGCTGAGTGAAATAAGTCACAGAAGAACAAATAGTGCATGATCCCACTTATGTGAGATATCTAAAATAGGCAAATGCATAGAGACCAACATGTATTAGTGGTATGAGGGGCAGGAGTCTCTACTGACATCCATTTTTTTTTCCTTTCCTGTCTTTTTAATGACATCTTGCTTTCTTCGTGTATGATGTCCTTGATGTCATTCCACAAGAAATTTGAAAGACAGCTACCCGGCCAACTGACTGGAAGAGATCCGTATTTATGCCAAGTCCCAAGAAAGGTGATCCAACCGAATGCAGCAATTATCCAACAATATATTAATATCAGAAGCAAGTACAATTTTGCTGAAGGTCATTCAAAAACGGTGCAGCAGTACATCCACAGGGAACTGCTGGAAATTCAAGCTGGATTCAGAAGAGGATGTGGAACCGGGTATATCATTGCTGACGTCAGATGGATCCTGACTGAAAGCAGAGAACACCAGAAAGATGTTTATCTGTGTTTTATTGACTGTGCAAAGGCATGCAACTGTGTGGATCATAACAAATCATGGATAACATTGTGAAGAATGGGAATTCCAAGAACATTTCACTGTGCTCACGCACAATTTTTTTTTTTCCAACTCAACTTGGTCAGTGCTTTATTGAACCAAGGCTATAACAGATGACTCTTGTCAAGACTTTTAAGCACAGCCCTTCCCACATCTTGAGATTCAGAATCCAGAGGTTGCTCCATCCTTGGTTTATGTGCTTCCATGACATTTCCTCTTGAATATTTCCAAACTTTAAGTGTAACGATTTTTGTCCACTTGGACAGACACATACACCCTCCTGCCACAGGCTGTCATGCTCACCTAAGTGCTTCCACCCAGCTTGTTTGTGTGTACGTGTGTGTGCAAGGTGTTGTCCATCCACCCCTCCATCCTTCCATCCATCCATCCATGACAAGAAAACACCAGCAAGTTCTGACCAGCCAGGCCCTGGGTTCATAGCAGTGGGGGCTGGGCTTTCAGCTGGCTCAAGAGTCAGGCCTTAGCCCTCACCCCAGGTGGTCCCTTTAGGATATTAACTTCCCTTTCAGATGCGACAGAAGGTGGAGCTAAGTGGGTCATTAATATTTGTGTCTCTAACTCCAGCTGGCCCGGGGGAGCCTATACCTCAGTCTGAGACAGACCTCCCCCACCAAAAAAAAAAAGTCACACAAATCAAGCATACAGGTAACACTGAAACAGGAGACAGTAAGAGCTGAAGTTTAGGCTTTAGGTATGTGTGTGGAGAGACAGGAAGGAGGAAAAGAGAAAGGGAGAAACACCCTGTGATTCCTGAGGGAGGCCCATAAATGCAGTGGCTGCAGTGCTGATTCCCAGTGGAGGGCCCTTCGAGGGAGGAAAGGGGCCAAGGCTTTCCCTTAGCATCAGCCAACACGTAGACAAAGCCCCTGGAAAGAAGGGGGCAGGTTATTAACATTTATCCAATTTAATCATCACAAAGGTATTTTAAGGTCAGCATTGTTACCCCCTTGGAATGATTAACGTTCCTGAACCTAAACCTCACTCCTAGCAGGATTAAACTTGGGTATATCTGACTTCATAGCTTTTACCATTTTACCTTTGCTGTAGTGACTCTGGAAACCCTGGTGGCATAGTGGTTAAGTGCTATGGCTGCTAACTAAAAGGTCAGCGGTTTGAATCCACCAGGTGCTCCTTGGAAACTGTATGGGGCAGTTCTACTCTGTCTTATAGGGTCACTTTGAGTCGGAATCGACTGGATGGCAGCGGGTTTGGGTTTTTTTGTATTTTTTTAATACTGACTCTGAGGGTAGATGTTACAGGGAAGTACTCCAGGCAGGCTTGAGGTCTGTCCTTCTATAGGGTTTATATACTTGGAAACCTTACTGTTCTGAATGTTCTCTTGCCCTCAAGCCTTCTCTTCACTGCTTTGGGTCCTGGGAAGTTGGCCTTTAGGGGTTGTATCAGGTAGCCTCCCTCGCCTTCTGGTTAGTGTGGACCATGGGAGGCACCAGGAGCAAGAGATATCTTGCTTCCTAAATATCATTCCTTATGTAAGTGTGTATGCATGTATTCATTTCTTTCCTTTTTTATTTCTCAAATAAATAAGAGGGTTGAGCCAGAGAATTCAGATGGTTTACAGCATTCTGTGATTGTGGTTATGGGATTAATCCATATGTTTAATGTTCATTGTTTCCTCTCTTCTCCCTGTCCCTTAGGTTCACATGTACCTTAGGTACAATTGTCTTTGTAGTCCTTGTTTCTCAGCATCTCTGCAGTGCCTGTCCCAAACAGACATCAGCTGTGTGCTGGTCTTTTTCCTTCCCTTCTCTCCCTGCCTCATCAAAGGTTACTGTTCTGCCACACATCTCAGCGCCTTCCCTGCCCCCTTGATAAATAATGAGCAGTAGAGGGCTTTCCACAGAGAAACTGTCAGCAGGTGTGTTTTCCTCTCACCAGTCCCTGAATGGGAGTCATAGTTCTGGTTGGAACCAGTGATGGATTATATTTCACCCTTGGCCTTGGCTGTTAAACTCAATTTATGAAAGTCATCTGAAGATTTTAGCAACAAGATCTTAGGGGGTACCTTTTGTTTTCTAACTTTATTTCTGGCTTCATCTTAGTTTTCTTTTGCTACTTACATTTTTGTTTTCTCTCAGTGTATTTATTAAAAGCTTTTTCTTCCTCTTCTTAATGGCATACCTACAGTGACTTCAGAATGCTCCTTAGAAGCATGGATGGCAAGACTTCGTCTCACATGCTTTGGACATGTTATTAGGAGGGACCAGTCCCTGGAGAAAGACATCATGCTTGATAAAGTAGAGGGTCAGCAAAAAGAGGAAGCTCCTCAGTGGAAGAATTGACACAGTGGCTTCAACAATGGGCTCAAGGATAGCACTGATTATGAGGATGGCGCAGGACCAGACAGTGTTTCCTTCTGTTGTACATAGGGTCGCTTTGTGTCTGAAGCAACTCAGCTACACCTAACAACAACATAGTCATTTCCATCCCTTCTGCCCCAAGGTTAGTGATAGTGCATGGAATTGGAATATTCAATTCATACTTCTGAATTCTGGGTTTGGTGGGTAAATGTAAACAGTAAACGTGAGTAAATGCAGATAGGTCACCTGGGACGAATACAATGAGCACATGTGACCCCATGAATAATTAACTTTCAGAAAGCAGAATGGTAAGAAAGGGAGGCAAGCAGCGGTGGTTGAGTGGTAGAATTCTCACATTCCATGCCGGAGACCCAGGTCCAATTCCCGGCCATACAGCTCATATGCAGCCACCACCTGTCTGTCAGTGGAGGCTCGTGTGTTGCTATGATGCTGAAAAGGTTTCAGTGGAGCTTCCAGGCTAAGAGCAACTAGGAAGAAAGGCCCACAGTCCAACTGCTGACCAATCATGGGGTTACACAGGACCAGACAGGGTTTGAGGGTGAGGAAACTATGGTGGTGGCACAGACCCAAAACTTGACATCATCTCTAAAGTGTATTGGAGATAGCTGGGTATGAAGATACCAGGAATTGGCAGGAGTAAAGTGGCCACAAAAACCTTTATATCTGAAGGCAAAACACTAAGCTGGCCATTTCCAGTAGAGTGATAAGCTTACCTTACTCTTCCCGATCTTGTGTGCAAGAGAGCTTTTCACCAGGTCACTCATCACTGACCAGGCTGGATGGCCTTGAATAAATCCATGCCATCATTAAAAAGTGCAGAGAGTTTGACACTTTAATACCCAGGGCTTAAAAAATAATAAAAAAAGCCAGGTTATTCTATTATGTTGATCTGCTGCTATAGATACAAGATGATTTGAAAAACAAAACCACAAACCTTTAGCTTTCTAGCTTTAAGGTGAATCATAAATGACCCCAAGTGGATAGAACTGAGCTACTCTCTGAACAAAACTTAGTTATGTTAAGTATTTTGGAGAATGTAATGATTCCACTACCACTGGGACTCAGTAGCCCTTGGAGGTCATCGGCATCTCACTAGTCCTTCAGGTCTAATTTGCAAATGGAAAGTAATTGTGAGTGGACAAATATTATTTAACACTCATCATTAAATGCCAAGCTTGCTCAGCACTGCCTTTGGATTGAATAAACCAATAAGACAGGGAGCAAAGGCCCTGAGATGGGAGGGTGCCTGCTTGAGAAATAGCGAAGAGACTGGTGTGGTTAGAGGAGAAGCAAGTAAAAGAGAAATAGGCTACACTGTCAGGGAGGTAATAGGGGGTTGAGTGTGGAACCTAGAGACTTAGTAAGACAAGGAACAGAGGGGCCCCCAAATCTGCAAACAAAGTAACAAGAAATAGGCCAGGGCGCAAAAACAAGGCCATTCCCCAGAACAATGGAGCAGAGTATCTAAAAATAGCCTGCAAACTTCTTTAAAGTTATCTTTCAGAAGCAGCTGGAGAAAACCAGGCCCATGGATATGTACAGAACATCCATCTGTGACCGCTGTGTGACCTTCCATCTGGGGCAGTGAGGGGCTACAGCCCCAACCGGGGAATCGAACCCAGGAGGCAGTAGACTGTGCAGGCACGACACCCCATGATAAGTCCTGCTACGAATCGCAGAGGCCTCCAGGACAGGAGCCATGTTGGAAAGCTGCTGCACACACACCTTAGTTAACATATCCCTGCCTGTGTCTATGAATAAACATGAATCTTTTCCCGCCCAAGAACTTTTAAAAACTCAGGCCTGTCTTTTGTTCTGTGAGATGAGAGTATGTGTTGCTCTAGGCCCTCCTTGTCTCTGCTTACAAGCCTCTTCAATAAAGCTTTGCTTGTGTGGAAAACTACGTGCCTTATCTGCTCATTCTTGACCAGTGAGAGACAAGAACCTTGTTCCGGCAACACCAAGAGGTCATCTGGCGTTTTGTGAGACATGCCAATCCATTTGAGGCTTTTCTTTCAAGAGTTGGGCTCAGGATTGTACAATCCTAGAATGGATTAATGATTATTTGGGGAGAAGAGGAGCTAGGAAGGAAAGCAACCGATAAGTTACCAGTGATAAATTTTAGCTAGTTTGACCAGGACATGCCTTGTTTATTCCTGCCTCCAAGGTTTGTGCTGGCTTCAAAGCCCTCCCTCCATTCTCTAGTTACTCAATGTAGATGACTACAGTCCATGTCCTCCAGGAACACACCTATAATTGAACACATTGGATGTAGTAGAGCAAAATAGATGCATTTGATGGAAAACTGTGTGGCGACTCAGTAAGAGGGTGCTAGAAAGGACATAGTTTGGGCTTGTGCTGAGCAATTTTGGTCATGGTGCAACCCATGCTCTGGGTTGGATGTTGTCAGGAAGTGGAGGCAATTCCACGATGGGACATTTTAACAAATCTTATCTAGAGGAGGGACGACCAGAACAAGGTTTGTGTGAGAGAATCTTAAAATTTGAGGTACCTGAGATCTGACTTTGGCCAACTTCAGGTTTGAATGAAACTCCTCTGTGGCTAGTTTCATTTTCACTCTAGCAATAGGTGTTTTCCAGGCAGACATAATCATGAAACTAGGAAATGTTTGCCAATGATGATGTAAGTATACTAGGAGACCCCTAAGAGAGAAATGTCCACTAATGATGTAACTACCCTTCCACCCCTGCCAGATACCCTTATGATTACCACATTATAACCAATTAAGAAAGACATGTATATCCTTTTAAGTCCTGCTACAGGAAGTCCCACCTTAGATCTACTTCCAATCAAGTGATGTCTTTCAATGATCTAAGTTTGTAAATCCCAGTCAAGTACTGTACTTCATGTCCTTTGTTTCCACCCTGTAAAACAGCACTGCTGGGTCATCATATTGGATTACTGGATTCCACCGCATGAAGTTCAGTCTTGAGCTATCTCTTTACTTGCAATAAATCTCCCAATTTTACATTAATCAGAGTATGGTTAGTTACTCTACTACAGGCTAAAGTGATTGCTAAAGATGCAGTGGCCAATCCTATCAGCCAGGGTTGGAGGTAGTTTGGTCACTTTTGTGATCTGGGCCACGTTCATTTTTGTCTGTGTTCAGACTTGGTTACAGAGGGCCTTATTTGTGTCTTGATCGATCATGGTCACAGAGTGGCCTTGTCTGATGTTGATGTTCTGTGGAATCATGTACGTTCAATAGGAGAGCCCCTGTTGATATTTCTGCTGGGATAACAATTATAAAGTGGACACACCCTAGACAAACTGAGAGGGGTATACAGTAACATAAAATCCTGCCCCTTTTGATCAAGTCCCAGTTTCTTCCAAAGGCCCGTCCCCTTCCTCACATTGTTTTAATCATATTAATCAACATAGTTTGAACTTCCTGTTCAATGTACTTTGTGCTTTCATCAGCTAGGGTCTTGGCAGGAAACAGAACTGCACTAAGAGTTTTTAGTGGAAGGCACCCAATGAAGATATTGATTACCACCAGGAGCTGGCAGGTTTAAGGGAGCCAGCATCTGGAATGCTTATGAGACTAGTCATCTCAGGGTGTGGGGGAGGAGTGCAGTGAGGAAGTGAGGAGGTGGTATTACTTGAGGGGGGCTGCAGCCACAGAGGAGCTGTTGTCTAGGAGGCCTGGAGGGAGACAGCCAGAGAGCCCAAGGCAATCTCCTCTGATCTCCTGTGGTGCCCCCACTGGTAAAGCCAACCAGAAGCCAGGGAGGCTGGCAACCAGGACACGGGGAGAGTGCATGGGGGTTAAATAATCAGCAGCACAGTGTGTAAGGCTCTCTGTCCTTACAAATAAACTACTTTTGCATCTGTAGTCTTACTTTGCTCTCCTAACAACCTCCTGACCTCCATTTTATAGTAGACCAGAGGGGGTTAAGTGTCTGTGGTGACTTGGCCAGAGGGCAACAAGGTCTGGCACTAGGGCTCCTGACTTCCAGCTCAGTGGACAATGAGCAAGGCATAGGAGTGGGTTTGGGGAAGAAGGAGGGGGTCATGAGATGTTGTTACAGTCCTGGGACCCATAGACCCCAGATAATTAAGTCCTTGTCTTGCCCATGAGAAAAAAATTACTTGGGGAGACTTGGCTGATTTTTAAAAGGAAAGCCTTTATTAGAAAATGAAAGCACTGCGCAGGGGGCATCAGCTGAGTGTACAGCATTCTACCAGGCTACTCCCACGCACAAGTCTTTGTCTGGAGCATTTATTGCTCGCTAAGGTACGGTTTAAGGTACGGAAGTGAGGTAATAGCGAATCAGCCACTAGGATTTCAGATAATTCCTTTTTTGGTAAAAGCGGTCCAACATGGCTCTTTAGTTTATTATCTGCGCATGCACTCTGTCCCTCCTGTGGTGTGGGTTTGATTTCTGTCTCGGGTACTTGCATCAGGCAGAAGTCAACCATCGGTCACCTTGGACACCTTGCAGATGTCTGTGCATGCTCCGGGGACCAGGTCAGGCCAGTCCTTCTGAAAAACATCGCACAAGGTAGTACATTGTTTGTTCTTTCTTTATTACACATTCCAGGACGGGGGGTTTTATGCCATCAGCCAAACACACAGTATTGTAAGTAAGTTGCAAGTTGCAGGTGTTGCAGGGCTCTTTGCCTAGGGGTTCAGTCTCTGTTTCTTCCCTATCTCAGTGTTACAATTACCAGACAGTGTGGGGTACAAGGAGACCTGATCAGGTAAAGAAGGGATTGGTGGGTGTGTGTACCTTCTACTCACTCAGCTACATGCAGTAGCCACAACGGAAATGTGTGTGAGAGTTGGGATGGCGCTATGAGAACCAAAATGGTTTGGGAAACATCCTGTCACAGCCACAGAATTATGGTGTCCCCTACTGGCTGTCCTTCCTCCCACACTGCTTGTTTAGAGACGGAAGTTGAGGATCAAAGGATCTTTAGTTCTGTAGCATTTGTCGAAATTTCAAAGAGCTCTCCTAAGAAAAGCAAAGGAAGATGGATAAAGGGAATGGTGAGTTGTTAAGGCATGGTCTACCACAAAGCACGGGGGAAAATTTGGGTTTACAAAGATGTGGGAACACAGAATCCCAGAGGAATGGTTGAAGAGAATATAAGGTCAGAGGATGTACCCGGCACATGTGTGTGCATGTACGTGTGTGTGTGCACATTTGTGAGTGTGCACATGCGTTGTGTACATGTGCACGTGTGTGCATGCATCCACGTGTATGTGTGCGTGCACATGCGCATGTGGTAGGATTGAGGAGCAGGTTGGGGACAGTTTTCAGGACTAGTAGGTGACCAGCCTCAGTGCCAGGAAGTGATCATATTAAGAATAGGGTGTGTGAGGTCATATTAGTGAGGGTGCTACATGCTGGGATAAGGAGCATAAACAGGATCTAATAGTAGGGTGACTTGTGTCTGATTTGCCTTGGTTGTTTTCATTCTGGGGTAATTATTAATAGTATCTCTTTTTGCTCTCAGACACCTCCCCCATAAATTATTTGGTCACCTTTTCTAATGGGAAATGAGAAAACATTGTAGGCTCCAATGCCCTAAGCTGGGCTATTATTTCAAGCTGTACACTTGCCTTTGTGAACCCCAGTACTCCTGTTTTGCCTATGAACCCCTGTCTGGCCCTGACTTTTCACTAACCTTTGTCTCTGAGTACAACTCCTGATTGTGGCTGAGGGTTTCCTTGGTGTCTCTTTTCCAGGTAATCTCCTGAAGACACCTAACCCTGAATTTGAAGAAGATCAAAACTTCGCACTTGCTCAGTCTCAAGGGACAGGGGTGTTTCCTGTGACTCAATTGTTCATTATTCTTATGGATGGCTCTATAAAACATGTCTCTGCTGCCTCAGAGCAAGTACAGGCAGTGACTTTTCCAGAAGGAAAGAAACTCATGGAAACAGCAGGATAACAATGGAGGGAGTTGAGATCACTTTTCAACAATTGCATATTTACAGAGCATGAGCCCACATGACTGTTTCACAGTCGATATGCAAATACGTCTCTGTCTTGACCAGCTTCAAGGAAAGCTTTGAAATCTTCACAGACCTCTGAAAACGTACTTACAGCACTGTCTCAAAACATTACTGCTTTAACTCCCGAATGTCTAAACATCTCTCAATCACAATGGTTTTCTTTCCTCTCTTTTCTGTTACGCGTAACAATAATTGAGTGTGGGCTTTATGATTTATTTTTCATACCATGATAGACAATACAGTAACCCCTCAAACTCCTAGAAACTTAGGGTGGCTCTGGAGTAGGTACTTTTATGACTGCCTTAGAATACTATACTTTGTAATCTGAGGGCATTTAATTAAAGACTCTGTGATCATGAGTGTATCAGAATGCCAGTCATCTGGGATCCTGAAGCCTTGAGATGGGATCAGAAGGGATGTTAAAGACAATCTGAGCAAGGGAAGCTGAGAGACATATGAATGATGTAATTATACTCTTGAGTCTTTTCCTCACACAAAGTATCATAAGAAAAAGGAAAATATGACTGTTACAGATTGAATTGTGTCCCCCCCAAAATATGTGTTGTAAATCCTAACCTCTTTGCCTTTGGTTATAATACCATTTGTGAATGGGTTGTTTTTGTTACATTATTGAGGCAGGATTAGAGATGGGTGTATCTTGAGTCAATCTCTTTTGAAATATAAAGGAGATTAAACAAGCAAGAGAAAGAAGGACAGATGGGGTAAAATAGATGCCAAGACACATGGAGATCTCTAAGGAACCAGGAAGCAGAAGCTGAAGAAACAAGGACATTCCTCCAGAGCTGAGAGAGAGAGAGAAAGCCTTCCCCTAGACCTGGCACTATGAATTCGGACTTCTAGCTTCCTAAACTGTGAAAAAACAAATTTCTTATATAAGCTCCTCTAAAACTAGCACAATACTCAATTACATTCCCTGATGTACAGTATAGGCCAGTACTGGATGTAGGAGAACAAAATCTTTTGAACGGAGCGTACACAACTGTCTTGCTCATCTAGTGCTGCTATAACAGAAATACCACAAGTGGATGGCTTTAACAAACAGAAGTTTATTTTCTCACAGTCTTGGAGGCTAGAAGTCCAAATTCAGGGTGCTAACTCCACGGGAAGGCTTCCTCTGTCTGTCCGCTCTGGAGGAATGTCCTTGTCTTCAATCTTTCCTTGGTCTAGGAACTTCTCTTCAGAGGAACCCCTGAACTAAAGGACGTGCTCTGCTCCTGGTGCTGCTCTCTGCTTGCTTCTCTTTTTTATGTCTCAAAAGAGATTGGCTTAAGACACAATCTAATCTTGTAGATCTCAATACAACTGCTACTAATCTATCTCATTATCATATTGTTGTTGTTGTTAGGTGCCGTGGAGTCAGTTATGACTCACAGCCACCCTATGCACAACAGAACGAAAACAGCCCAGTCCTGTGCTATCTTCACAGTCGTTGTTAGGCCTGAGCTCATTGTTGCAGCCACTGTGTCAATCCCCCTCTTTAAGGATCTTTCTCTTTTCTGCTGACCCTGTATTTTGCCAAGCATGATGTCCTTCTCCAGGGACTGATCCCTCCTAACAACATATCCAAAGTATGTAAGACGCGGTCTTGCCATCCTTACTTCTAAGGAGCAGGCAGATTTGTTCGTTTGGCAGTACTTTGTGTATTCAATATTTTTCACCAACACCAAAATTGAAAGGCGTCCATTCTTCTTCAGTCTTCCTTATTCATTGTCCAGCTTTCACATGCATAGGATACGATTGAAAATACCATGGCTTGGGTCAAGAGCACCTTAGTCTTCAAGGTGACATCTTTGCTTTTTAACACTTTAAAGAGGTCCTCTGCAGAAGATTTACTCAATGCAACACATTGTTTAATTTCTTGACTAGCTGCTTCCATGGTTGTTGACTGTGGATTCAAGTAAAATGAAATCCTTGACAACTTCAGTCTTTTCTCCATATATCATGATGTTGCTCATTGGTCCAGTTGTGAGGATTTTTGTTTTCTGTATGTTGTGGTGTAATCAATACTGAAGGCTGTGGTCTTTGATCTTCATTAGTAAGTGCTTCAAGTCCTTTTCACTTTCAGCAAGCACCGTTGTGTCATCTGCATAATGCAGGTTATTAATGAGCCTTCCTCCAATCCTGATGCCCCATTCTTCTTCATATAGTCCAGTTTCTCAGATTATTTCCTCAGCATACAGATTGAATAGGTATGGTGAATGGATACAACCCTGACACACACCTTTCCTGACTTTAAACCAATCAGTATCCCCTTGTTATGTCCAAACAACTGCCTCTTGATCTGTGTAAAGGTGCCTCATGAGCACAATTAAGTGTTCTGGAATTCCCATTCTTTGCAATGTTATCTATATTTGTTATGATCCACACAGTTGAATGCCTTTGCATAGTCAAAAAAACACAGGTAAACATCCTTCTGGTATTCTCTGCTTTCAGCCAGGGTCCATCTGATATCAGTGATGATGTCCCTGGTTCCATGTTCTCTTCTGAAACCGGTCTGAATTTCTGGCAGTTCCCTGTCGATATACTGCTGCAGCCGTTTTTGAATGATCGTCAGCAAAATTTTACTTGAGTGTGATATTAATGATACTGTTCTGTAATTTCCACATTCGGTTGGATCACCTTTCTTGGGAATAGGCATAAATATGGATCTCTTCCAGTCAGTTGGCCAGGCAGCTGTCTTCCATATTTCTTGCCATAGACAAGTGAGCACCTCCAGCACTGCATTTGTTTGTTGAAACAACTCAATTGATATTCCGTCAATTCCTGGAGCCTTGTTTTTCACCAATGCCTTCAGAGCAACTTGGACTTCTTCCTTCAGTACCATCAGTTCCTGATCATATGCCACCTCTTGAAATGGTTGAAAATCGACCAGTTCTTTTTGGTATAGTGACTCTGTGTATTCCTTCCATCTTCTTTTGATGCTTCCTGCATCATTTAATATTTTCCCCATAGAATCCTTCACTATTGCAACTCGAGGTTTGAAGTTTTTTTCAGTTCTTTCAGCTTGAGAAACACTGAGAGTGTTTTTCCCTTTTGGTTTTCCATCTCCAGCTCTTTGCACATGTCATTATAATACTTTAGTTTGTCTTCTCCAGCCTCCCTTTGAAATCTTCTGTTCATTTCTTTTACTTCATCAATTCTTCCTTTTGCTTTTTCTGCTCAACTTTTGAGAGCAAGTTTCAGAGTCTTCTCTGACATCCAACTTGGCCTTTTCTTTCTTTTCTGTCTTTTCAATGACCTTTTGCTTTCTTCATGTATGAAGTCCTTGATGTCATTCCACAACTCGTCCAGTCTTCGGTCACCAGTGTTCAATGCATCAAATCTATTCTTCATATGGTCTCTCAATTCAGGTGGGATATACTCAAGGTCATATTTTGGCTCTCATGGACTTGCTCTGATTTTCTTCAGTTTCAGCTTGAACTTGCATATGAGCAATTGATGGTCTCTTCTACATTCGGCCCCTGGCCTTGTTCTGCCTGATGATATTGAGCTTTTCCATCATCTCTTTCCACAAATGTAGTTGATTTGATTCCTGTGTGTTCCATCTGGTGAGGTCTATGTGTATAAAAAAAAAAAAAAATAGTCACTGTTTATGTTGGCAAAAGAAGGTATTTTCAATGAAGAAGTCGTTGGTCTTGCAAAATTCTATCATTCGATCTCCGGCATTGTTTCTATCACCAAGGCCCTATATTCCAACTACTGATCCTTCTTCTTTGTTTCCAACTTTCGCATTCCAATCACCAGTAATTATCAGTGTATCCTGATTGTATGTTCGATCAATTTCAGACTGCAGAAGCTAATAAAAATCTTGTATTTCTTCATCTTTAGCCCTAGTGGTTGGTGCATAAATTTGAGTAATAGTCGTATTAACTGGTCCTCCTTGTAGGCATATGGATATTATCCTATCACTGACAGCGTTGTACTTCAGGATAGATCTTGAAGTGTTCTTTTTGACAATGAATGCAACACCATTCCTCTTCAAGTTGTCATTCCCAGCATAGTAGACTATATGATTGTCTGATTCAAAATGGCCAATACCAGTGCATTTCAGCCTACTAATGCCTAGGATATTGATGTTTATGTGTTCCATTTCATTTTTGATGATTTCCAATTTTCCTAGATTCACACTCTGTACATTGCAAGTTCCAATTAAAATGGATGTTTGCAGCTGTTTCTTCTAATTTTGAGTTATGCCACATCAGCAAACGAAGGTCCCAAAAGCTTTACTCCATCCATGCCATTAAGGTCTACTCTACTTTGAGGAGGCAGCTCTTTCCCAGTCTTCTTTTGGGTGAATTCCAACCGGGGGGGGGGGCTTTTCTTCCAGCACTATATCAGACAATATTCCACTGCTATTCATAAGTTTTTCACTGGCTAATGCTTTTCAGAAGTAGACTGCCAGGTCCTTCTTCCTAGTCTGTCTTAGTCTGGAAGCTCAACTGAAACCTGTCCTCCATGTGTGACCCTGCTGATATCTGAATACCGGTGGCATAGCTTCCAGCATCACAGCAACACGCAAGCCCCCACAGTACGACAAACTGATGGACATGTGGGGGCATTAACATCATGGTGATAGGGTTTACAACGCATAGGAAAATCACATCGGATGACAAAATAGTGGACAATCACATAATACTGGGAATCATGGCCCAGCCTAATTGATACATATATTTTTGGGGGACATAATTCAATCCATGACAACAACTCATTAAGTAAGGGCTGTTATGTTCCTGAGGCAAGATTATCAAGGAAACCTGGTGGTACAGCGGTTAAGAACTTCGCTGGCAACCAAAAAGTTGTTAGTCCAAATCCACCAACAGTTCCTTGGAAACCCTATGGGGCAGTTCTCCTCTGTCCTATAGAATCACTATGAGTCAGAATTGATTCTATGGCAATGGGTTATATTATCAAAACCAACTGTAGCCATACATTGACATGGAATACCAGAAGTTCAAGCCAAATTCAGAAGGGAACATGGAATAAGAGGTATCATTGCTGATATCAGATGGATCTTGGCCAAAAGCAGAGAATACCAGAAAAAACATTTACCTGTGTTTATCAATTATGTGAAGGCATTCAACTATATAGAACATACATTATGGATAACACTGGGGAGACTAGGAATTCCAGAACACTTAGTTGTGCTCATGCAGAATCTTTACATGAATCAAGAGGCAATAGTTCAAACAGAGCAAGGGAATGCTGTTTGGTTCAAGATTGGAAAAGATGTGCAGCAGGATTGTATCCTTTTGCCTTACTTATTCAGTCTATATGCTGAACAAATAATCTGAGCAGCTAGACTATATGAAAAAAAAACAGCATCAGGATTGGATAAAGACTCATTAACAACCTGCGGTATGCTGATGACACCAACTTGCTTGAGGAAAATGAAGACTATTTGAAGCACTAACTGATAAAGGTAAAAGGCTAGTATTACATATGAATGCAAAGAAAACTAAAATCCTCACAAGTGGACCAATAAACAACATCAGGATAAATGAAGATAAGATTAAAGTTGTTGAAGATTCCATTCTACTTAGATTCAATCAATGATCATGGAAGTAGCAGTCAAGAAATCAAACTATGTGTTGTTTGGGCAAATCAGCTGCAAAAACCTCTTTAAATTTCTAAAAAAGCAAGGATGTCATTTTGACAACTCAGTTGCATCTGACCCAACAACCCATGACCTTTTCAGTTACCTCATATGCATAAGAAAGCTGGACACTGAAAAAAGAAGACAGAAGAATTGAAGCATTTGAATTGTGATGTTGGCAAAAAACATTGAATATACCATGGAATGTCAGGAGAACAAATAAATCAGTCTTAGAAGAAATACAGCTGGAATGTTTCTTAGAAACAAGGATGGCGAGACTCTGTCTTGTTTACTTAGGAAAGACCAATCACCAGAAATGTACTTCATGTTTGGTAAAGGAGAAAGTGAGGTCAGTGAAAATGAGGAAAGCCCTCGATAAAATGGATTGAGCAGTAGTTTCAACAATGGGCTAAAACATACCAAAGATCATGGAGATTCAGGATGTGGCAATGTTTTGCTCTGTTATACATAAGGTTGTCATGAGTCTCAGCTGACTCAATGGCAACTAACAACAACAACAACAACGATACCATTCATTTTAAGGAGGTGATACTATACAAATTTCCAGAGAATTGTTTGGGGAGGGACATTGCATAACTGTAGGCTGTGAATAGGACCCTGCAGGAGGCCATAAAGCACCACTGTACGTTCATGTCTTTTGAGTTCTGGCTACAGACATGAACATCCTGGGAGGCCAAGGGTAGGAGATCTCCAAATGTTTGCTTTGAAAAATTAAGGTTAGACCCATATTTGTTAGAGCTCAATAGCTGGTGCCTAAAAACTAGATCACAGTTTTTACTTTAGACACATTTAAAATTTTAAAATTAGATGAGGATACACTACTTTTTAAATAAAATAAATAAATGTGACGAAGTAAAATTCCCCACTTCTTACTGTAAATAGCTTTTGTCATGAATTGAATTTTGTTCCCCCAAGATTTGTGTCAACTTGGCTAGGCCATGATTCCCAGTACAGTGTGGTTATCCTCTCTATTGTGATTATAATTTTATGTTAAAGAGGATTAGGGTGGGATTTTAACACCCTTACTAAGATCCATCCCTGATCCAATGTAAAGGGAGTTTCCCTGGAGTATGGCTGCACTACCTTTTATCTTACAAGAGATAAAAGGAAAGGGAAGTAAGCAGAGAGTGGGAACCTCATATCACCAAGAAAGCAGTGCCAGGAGCAGAGTGTGTCCTTTGGACCAGGGGTTCCTGCACGGAGAAGCTCCTAGGACTTTCCTCCAGAGCCAACATAGACAGAAAGCCTTCCCCTGAAGCTGATGCCCTGAATTTGGACTTCTAGCCTACTCCCACCCAACCCAGTGCCTACTAGACTGTGAGAAAATAAATTTCTCTTTGTTAAAGCCATTCATTTGTGGTATTTCTGTTATAACAGCACTAGATGACTAAGACAGCTTGCATGTGACTAAAGAAAAAAAAATAGAAGGAAGGATACATACCAAAAATAAGATTATCATTATATATATATTTTTTTCAATTTGTTTATTTAAACACTATATAGTAAATATATGTATCCAGTACATTTCATATGCCTTCTCAGATCCCCTTGTCTTTCTCCTGGATCCATGGCTGCTTACTACACTTCAGCTGCCAGCTGATTCTGCTTGGGCCCACAGTGTTCTGATGAATGGGACCAACCAGTAACCCTCCTTCTTACCTGCCATCATGTAGCAAAGCTAACCTACCACATCCCAGGCTTTCTGACTTTTGTGAACTCTGGTATCTTGAGTGGTTGTAGAAGGGGCCAGACAGCACAACAGGTATATGCAGAGGGGTTAACAACTCCCCCTGAAGTGAATTTTGGTCAATCAGAAATAAGATGGGGGGAAGACAGGAAAATAAATCCCCTCTCCTTCCTCTCCTGCTCTGAGACATGCCATATGGCTGAAAGGACACTCATGTCAAGTGACCTGCTGTGGCACTTTAGAGTCATTGTGAAAGAACATGTAGTCAAGTAACATACCACCTTGCATTGTTTCTCATTCTTTGCCATCTCACTTATCTTTTTCCTCACTCTTGCTGCCCTTGGTTCACATCTCCTATTTAGAGCATCATCATTGAATCTTTCCTTAGACTCTGTTTTCCGGGGACCTGGGCTATGGCAACATATTTCTAAGTCAATACATCCAAAGTTGGTCATTATTTTTGGAAATGGCAATTGTGTATTCTATTTGTATGGATAAGCTATAGGCTCTTTAATGACTCTTCTATTGATGAACACGTACATTCTTCTTTATCTTTTTTTTATTAAATAGCAATGATTCATTCAACATCTTTGTGCATACATCATTACATATTTCTGGAAGCTGAACTTTGGATTAAAAATCTTTGATTTTTTAATTTTGCTATTACTGCCAAATTCCCTTCAAAACATTATTTCAAATTACATTTCCACCAACTGTGAAGTAAAATCACCTCTATCTCCTCATACCCTGGGTATTCAATACCTTGTCAACCTGACAGGTTAAAAAAATGGCATCTCATTGTTTTTGTATATATTTTCACGATCTTTGGTGAGGTCAGGTTATTATTATTATTTTTTGTATTTTTATTTAGCACTTTTGTTAGTCCAATTTTCAGAAAAAAAAATCCCTTCAAAAAGTCTCTTGGATCTTTATGAAAGATTCCTATAAACTTGCCTCATATGTGTTCCAAATAGTATGTTGGGATTTCCTGCTCTTGCCTCAGTCATTTCACCCTGATGCTAATGTCTGTGAGCTGTCCTCTGCTGGTGACTGCACTAGGATGCTCCCAGGCACTGGGGAGGGGCACCACACCATTTATGGCTCTTCTTGAATTCCCTACAGCACAACTGAGCCTCGGCCACACTTTCAGTAAAAAATGACTAATGATTTGGGGATAATTAAAGGGCAGTACATTAGAAAAACTAGAGTAAAACTATCATGTCAGGATAGAGCTGGGCTAAGGTCTCTTTCTGGTCTGAAAATGAAATCTTAACCTCCGACCAGGGTTCAAAACCAAACCAAGCCCAGTACCCTCGAGTCGATTCCGACTCATAGCGACCCTATAGGACAGAGTAGAAGAGCCCCGTAGAGTTTCCAAGGAGCGCCTGGCCGATTCAAACTGCCGACCCTTTGGTTAGGAGCCGTAGCACTTAACCACTACGTCACCAGTGTACCACTGTAAAATTTAAGTTTTAGTTTCACTTAATTAAAACCATTAGTATGGTAAATTGATCATTTTTTTTAATGGTTTTATATCTTGCTATTATTACTTGGGTCATTGTTTATTTAACAGGCAGGTTTGAAATGGATCCTTTCTTTTCTTCCTTTATGCATACATATATACACGTGTGATGAATGGATACATGTATACATATATATATACACACACATATATTCTCATGAATAAACTTCTTCTTTTCTAGATGTACTTTATATCGCCAAAAAGTGAGCCCAAACCTGTACCTAGTCACCTGTGGTCGCCTTCATGAAGACTGTTTTAGTGGTCTAATATTAGGGCATAAAGACACAAAATGCAGGGTTTAGTCCACAAAAATTTTAGACACAAAAGTATAGGTCACAATATGTCATAGTTAGTGGGTAAAAATTCCTACTCTGCTTATCCTTGGAAATAATTAAACTTCTAGAGACAACATTATAGGTTTTCTGACAAATCTTCAATGTAACTCTAGAGTCTCTAAGAAAATAGAATCAAAATGATTTTGTACAAAATGGGTCCCTTTTGGATTGCCACCTGTCATGCCTGAATAAAATAGTCATAAAACTTTGATGAGTGAACCAAGGCAAAATTTGTTTTATGACTGTACTTGCCTTCTGTATTAGCCTTAGAGTCAGCTCAAGGGTAGACTTGTGAGTCCTATGCCTGTTTTTTTCCTTATGAATTTTCCTTTGAAGACTCTGAATAGTAAGTGACAAGAACAAACAGTAGTTATAAGAAAATAGACATGTTTCTCTCAAAGTTAAGAGTTTTCAAAACAGATCAGATAATCAAAGGATTCCTTAAAAGGGCTATACATACCTAGCAGACACAATAAACTTACTGTTTGGAAACTTGACAGAAAGACGTCATAGCTCAGGCACCTGATTGGGCAGCTCAAAGGGCTTCATACTGTATTCATACAGAATATACTATTCTGAGCCTAAGTTATTGAACCACGACAGCAAAAGGGTCTGATTAAATCTTGGTAAAATCTCCAGGATTATCAGCTGTCAGTTTTCCCCCAAAGGAGCGGGTAGAAAAAAAATAAAAAAAATAATTTTTTTTTGCACTGTAAACGTGTTGAACATGCAAAGCTAAGTTTATTAGACTACTTCAGTAGGGAAAAGTAACCTTAACAAAGTCTTAATTGCATCTCAGAGGGGGAAGTCTAGAAGTATATTTATGGGATTTTGATATCTGGGCTGACTGATTCAGGGAGAATTTTGCAAGAAGGGCAACTGTTTGGTATTGAATAGTGTCTCTGACGCAATAGCTTTGAACTGGTAAGCACAGCGAGATGGGTTTAAGTGAATATTGATGTGCAAAGTTGTCAGTGTTAATAAGTAAGCTACTTTAGTTGGTTCAGAGTCTCAGCTATTTGCCTTAGGAAATAGTTGCTTTTGGAAAAAAGCTATTTTTACCTCATTCAACTATTGCTTACTGCAAAATATGAAGGTATGCTTTTCCCCGGAATTGTTTAGCAGATTGTGGAAATAAGTGAAGACCACCCAAATGGGAATTAACACAGAGGCTGTTTATTCAGAGCTTGCTCAGGAAATGGAGTCAGTCACCATTACCATCACCTGTGTTTGGCAAAGACTCGCAGGCAGGCAGGGCAGTGGGAAAGTTTTATAATAGAAAAAGGGAGGGCTTAAGGAATGTTCTGATTGGGGGTTGTTAACATAGGGATGCTGGAAGCAGGCTAACCGGAAAAGGGGAGACTTACATGATTGGTTTGGGGAAGTATGTTTGTCTTTCTCTTGTTGGTTCTGAGCTGGAATGGGGGCGGGGGAGGAACACAGAGGTCAGTGGTCACTGAAACCATTTGGCATCCATTGCTGCAGAGATTGTGGTTTGGCTTTTTGGGCTGGTTGCTGCAGAGGTTGTGAGTCAGAGTTCTATTATCACACAGAGTCTGGCCATTGACCATTGGTACTTTCAGTCTTACAACACGGACAGAAGAGTATGCTCATTTCAGTTCTCAATTACAAAGAGCTCAAAACATATAGCTGTAGGGAAAACCATGCTTTTAAATTGTCAAACTAGAAATGGTCCAAGATCTCTGAGAATGATTACAGCGTTTTATAAATCAAACTGAGTGAATATGAACTTCCAAACCAGAATTCTTTAAAAGTTTGTGGAAATTTTCACATATAAAAGAAAGTAGGTGAATATGTAAGCTTACTAATGTACAAGTGGGAGGTTAAATATCTTCCAATGACGTTAGATTAGCCATAGTAAAGAGATTATCTACAAATATATTCAGAGTCCCAGATGCAAGTTTATAGAAGATAGCAAACCTAGATGTAGTTACTCCTTTCCATCGTGTCAATTCCAACTCATAGTAACTCTATAGGACAGGGTAGAGCTTCCCCATAGGGTTTCCAAGGGTGTAAATCTTTATGAAAGCAGACTACCACATTTTTCTCTTGTGGAACAGCTGCTGCGTTTGAACCACCTATCTTCGGCATGACTTAAAAGAAGAAGAAAGAGCTGCAAACATTCATTAACAATCCAAGCATGGAATGTATGAAGAATGAATCTAGGAAAATTGGAAATTTTCAAAAAAGAAGTGGAATGCATAAGCATCAATATCCTAGGCATTAGTGAGCTGAAACGGACGGGCATTGGCCATTTTGAATCAGACAATCATGTGGTCTACTATGCCAGGAATGACAACTTGAGAGAGGAATGGCATCGCATTTATCATCAAAAAGAACATTTCAAGATCTATCCTGAAGTACAACAGTCTCAGTGATAGGATAATATCCATATGCCTACAAGGAAGACCAATTAATACAACTATTGCTTAAATTTATGTACTAACCGCTAAGGCCAAAGATGAAGAAATTGACGATTTTTACCAATTTCTGCACTCTGAAATTGATCTAACATGCAATTAGCATGCACTGGTAATTACTAGTGATTGAAATTCCAAAGTTGGAAACGAAGAAGGATTGGCAGTTGGAAAATATAGCTTTGGTGGTAGAAACAATGTGGGAGATTGCATGATAGAATTTTGCAAGACCAATGACTTCTGCATTGTAAACACCTTTTTTCACAAATATAAATGGCAACTATACATGTGGACTTGGCCAAATGGAATGCACAAGAATCAAATCGACTACATCTATGGAAAGAGATGATGGAAAAGCTCGATATCATCAGTCAGAACAAGGCCAGGGGCCAACTATGGATCAGACCATCAGTTACTCATATGCAAGTTCGGGATGAAACTGAAGAAAATCAGAACAAGTCCATGAGAGTCAAAGTATGAACTTGAATATATCACACCTGAATTTAGAGACCATCTCAAGAATAGATTTGACACGCTGAACACTAATGACTGAAGACCAGACAAGTTGTGGAATGACATCAAGGATATCATACATGAAGGAAGTAAGATGTCATCAAAAATACAGGAAAGAAAGAAAAGACCAAAATGGATGTCAGAAGACATTCTGAAACTTGCTCTTGAACATCAAGTAGCTAAAGCAAAAGGAAGAAATAATGAAGTCAAAGAGCTGAATAGAACATTTCAAAGGGTGGTTTGAGAAGACAAAGTACTATAATGACACATGCAAAGACCTGGAAATGGAAAACCAAAAGGGAAGAACACGCTCAGCATTTTTCAAGGTGAAAGAACTGAAGAAAAAACTCAAGCCTCTAGTTTTTTTTTAGTTGCAATATTGATGGATTCTTTTTTTTTTTTTATGAGGAAAATATTAAATGATGCAGAAAGCATCAAAGAAGATGGGAGGAACACAGTGAGTCACTAAATCAAGAAGATTTGGTTCAACCATTTCAGGAGGTAGCACATATTAAATGATGCAGAAAGCATCAAAGAAGATGGGAGGAACACAGGGAGTCACTAAATCAAGAAGATTTGGTTCAACCATTTCAGGAGGTAGCACATAATCAGGAACCAATGGTACTGAAGGAAGAAGTCCAACCTGCACTGAAGGCATTGTTGAAAAATAATGCTCCAGGAATTGACAGAATGCCAGTTGAGATGTTTCAACAAACTGATGCTTCACTGGAGGTGCTCACTCGCCTATGCCATGAGATTTAGAAGACAGCTACATGGCCAACCGACTGGAAGAGATCCATGTTTATGCCTGTTCCCAAGAAAGGTGATTCAACCAAATGTGGAAATCATAGAAAAATATCGTTACTATCACACACATGTAAAATTTTGCTAAAGACAATTCAAAAACGGTTGCAGCAGTTCATCGACAGGGAGCTGCCAGAAATTCAAACTGGATTCAGAAGAGGACGTGTAACAAGGGATATCATTGCTGATGTCAGATGGATCCTGGCTGAAAGCAAAGAGTACCAGCAAGATGTTTACCTGTGTCTTATCGACTATGCAAAGACATTCGACAGTGTGGATTCTAACAAATTATGGATACATTGAGAAGAATGGGAACTCCAGAACACTTAATTGTGCTCATGAGGAACCTGTACATAGATCAAGAGGCAGTCATTCGAACAGAACAAGGGTATAATTCATGGTTTAAAGTGAAGAAAGTTATGCATCAGGGTTGTATCCTTTCCCCATTCCTATTCAATCTGTATGCTGAGCAAATAATCGGAGAACCTGGACTATATGAAGAAGAATGTGGCATCAGAATTGGAGGAAGACTCATTTAAAACCTTCGTTATGCGGGTGACACAGCCTTGCTTGCTGAAAATGAAGAGGACTTGAAGCACTTCCTGTTGAAGATCAAAGACCATGGCCTTCAGTATGGATTACACCTCAACATAAAGAAAACAAAAATCCTCACAACTAGACCAATAAGCAAATCATGATAAATGGATAAAATATTGAAGTTATCAAGCATTTCATTTTATCTGAATCCACAATCAATATCCATGGAAGCAGCAGTCAAGAAATCAAAAGACATATTGCATTGGGCAAATCTGCTGCAAAAGACCTCTTTAAAGTATTGAAAAGCAAAGATGTCACCTTGAAGACTAAGGTGTGCCTGACCCAAGCCATGGTGTTTTCAATTTTCTCATATGCATGTGAAAGCTGGATGATGAATAAGGAAGACAGAAGAAGAATTAATGCCTTTGAATTGTGGTGCTGGCAAAGAATATTGAATATACAATGGACTGCCAGAAGAATGAACAAATCTGTCTTGGAAGAAGTACAAGCACAATGCTCCTTAGAAGCAAGGACAGCAAGACTACATCTCACATACTTTGGGCATGTTATCAGGAGGTATCAGTCCCTGCAGAAGGACATCATGCTTGGAAAATGCAAGGTCAGCAAAAAAGAGGAAATCTCTCAACAAGATGGACTAACACAGTGACTGCAACAATGGGCTCAAGCATAACAAGGATTGTGAGGATGGCACAGGACTGGGCAGTGTTCATTCTGTTGTACATAGGGTCGCCATGGGTGGGAATCAACTCGTCAGCACCTAAAAACAACAACGACCACCTTTCGGTAGCAGCTGGGCTACCATTAAGCCACCAGGGCTCCTAGATGTAGTTAAGCAACCTTGATTAGGTGTTTTCTGGTGACCCAGTGAGTCAAGGCACCGACTTTCCCATTTTATAGATTGAATTTTGTTCCCCAAAAGTGTATGTCAACTTGGCTATGCCATAATTCCCAGTATTGTGTGATTGTCCATCTTTTGTCGTCTGATGTGATTTTCCTATACGTTATAAACCTTACCTCTATGATGTTCATGATGTGGGATTAGTGGCAGTTATGTTAAGGAGGCAGGACTCAGTCTACAAAATTAGGTTGTGTCTTAAATCAACCTCTTTTGAAATATAAGAGAAGGAAGTGAGCAGAGAGTCAAGGGGACCTCGTACCACCAAAAACAGTGCCTGGAGCAGAATGAATCCTTTGAACCAGGGGTCCTTGTGCCTGAAAAGCTCCTAGGCCAGGGGAAGATTGATGACAAGTATCTTCCCCCAGAGCCGACAGAGAGAGAAAGTTTTTCCCTGGAGCTGGCACCTCGAATTTGGACTTCCAGCCCCCTAGGCTGTGAGAGAATAAATTTCTCTTCGTTAAAGCCATCCACCTGTGGTATTTCTGTTATAGCAGCACTAGATAAGTAAGACATCCTGCTGTTAGTTCCCTTGACCACAGACTTCTTCCTCTTCCTTGGGAGTGTCAGTAAAGCCCATACTCTGACTCTCTCAAAAGCACTGGAAAAGGTCATGTTCCTTTTCTGGAATATACAGATTTAAGGACCTCATCAAGATTTTCTATTTATTGTTAGATTGCTAAACCCAAACTCACTCAAAAAGACATGAGGTATTTTTCCAAAAAAAAAGTTATGCTTTGTGAGATTTTGCTCAATTTAAGTGTTGATTCAATGAAAGTGTTAGAAATATGCTTGGATTGTAACTAAAAATTATTTTTTAAAAAACCCGTATCTATAAATTATGTGTCATCTGATAAACCTTGTCTGACCTCCTAGGATGAACTTGGCACTCCTTCCAAGTACTGACAATATTATGTGATGTTCTGTTTCAAGCCTGTTTTGTCTCACGGTATTTTTTTGATCTTCACTATCTTCCTTACTGCACTCTGTCTGACTCATAGTAATCCTTCAATATATGTTTACAGGATACATTTTATAATGTGTAATGTTTCCACGTTACTGGTTCAAGCCTGAGTTGTCTTATATCTCAGTGGACTTTCTGTACCGTCTTAGCTTTGTCTGTAAGAGCTCTTTCCCAAGGCATATCCTTCCATGGTGCAGTGTAATTTGCAAGCCTGTGTGGCAGTGCAGGGCGATTGGGCAGCCGAGACTGCTGTGGATCACACAGTCAGTTTGTGTGTGGCTGCTTTTCATCTATTTTTCATCCAGTTCTGTTCAAGAGAGGAAGCCTTCATTTCCGTGATCAAATGGAGCCTTCTTAGCTGTCTTCTTAAGTTTCTCTCATCCATTTTTTTCTAGATTGTCAGATGGTGTTCACTTTCCACAACAGCATGCCTTTGTTAAAACAGAATCTCTTCGAGAAAATGTTACTCTTAGGATCAACTACGAGAGGGAATTTTGTTGTTATTAAGTTACCAAACTTTTATTTTTCAGGGTATTAGAGTGGAAAAGGAAATATTTTATGAGTTTTTTTTAATCAGGTTGCTGCATTTCCATGTTTTCACTTTATTATTGAAATTCTTTATATTACAGCCCAGAATTTCTTCAGGATTACAAATGACAATATCTAAGTAAGAATGATAATAATAAAATTGCAACACAACAACTACTACCAAACTCTTCACCTTTTTGGGGTGACTTTTTTATATGAATTAATTAATTTATTATAACAACTTTCTGAGGAAGGAAGAGTTGGGAAGGTTCTCAGCACTTGAAGGTGAAGAAACCCAAGGCCCAAGAAGGTTAAATGAATTGCTGAAGGTCTATAAGATAATGAATGTTAGTTGCTTCAGTACTCAAGCATATTTAAATGTTCTCCATCAGAAAAACAAACAAAACCATACCTCTGATCTCTTTTTCTCCAATCAATGTTATTTATGTTTTCTTTTTGTCTACGTTTTCAAGGTACAGTCTCTGAAATATTAACTTGGGTGATTCAGGAAATAAATAGCAGCTTAAAAATTATTCTCAAAGCAAACGTTGTATTTTCTGAGTGTGGATGTGCGTGCATTTCTGGAACAGAGTGTATCCTGGTAACAGTTAACCTGTTGTCATCTAGTAGATTCCGACTCGTGGCAACCCCGCGTGCTGCAGAGTAGGACTGTACTCCAACGGGGTTTCAAGGCTGTGATCTTTCCAAAGTGGGTCACCAGGTTTTTCTTCTGATGTGGGTTCGAACTGCCAACCTTCCGGTAAGTAGTTGAGCATTTAACCGTTTGTCCACCTAGGGACTCCTTGATAACACTTACCTCTATATATTTACGAGTCAGGTTTACTGAGGTATAATTTTTATACAGTATACACCTTTTTTAGGTATGCAGTTTTACTTGTTTTGACAAACATACGTATGGCTTGTAATCACCAAATCGATCAAGTTATAAAATATTTTCCTCACCCCAAAAAGGTCCCTCATGCTCCTTTGTAGTCTATATTCTGCTCTAATTCCATAATTTTGGCAAATATTTATGTGATTTCTGTCCTTGTAGTTTCATTTTTTCTAAAATGTCATATTAACCAAATCCTACATTATGCAACTTTTTGATCCGGCTTCTTTCATTTAGTCTAATGCCTATGAGATTCATCTGACTTGTTACATATGTCAGTTATTCATCCCTTTTTACTGCTGAGTCATGTTCCATTGCATGAATGTGCCACATGTATTTATCCATTCACCAACTGATTGACATTGGCGTTGTTTCTAGTTTGAGGTAATTTTTTTTTGTTTTTTGTTTTGTTTTCAATATCTTTTGTTCATTATTGTACTTTAGATGAAGGTTTACAGAGCAAATTAGTTTCTCATCAAACAATTAATACACATTGTTTTGTGCCATAGGCTGCCAACCCCATGAAGTGTCAACATTCCTCTTTTCCACCTCGGGTTCCACACTTCCATTCATCTAGCTTTCCTGTCCCCTTTTCCTTATAGTCCTTGCCCCTGGGCTGGTGTGCCCATTTAGTCTCATATACATGGTTGAGCTTGAGCTATGTGTATTATCGTGTGTTATATAGGTCTGTCTAATCTTTGACTGAAGGGTGAATGAGGCAATTATTTTTAAAATTACCATTCAAGTACACGTTTTTGTGTACACATGTATTTTCATTTCTCTAAGGCAAAAATCTAACAATTCAGTTAGTGAATTGTATGGTGTCTTAGTCAGCTAGTACTGCTATAACAGAAGTACTACAAGTGGATGGCTTTAACAAAGAGAAGTTTATCTTTCATGTCCCAGTAGGCTGGAAATCTGAATTCAGGGCCCCAGCTCCAGGGGAAGGCTTTCTCTCTCTCTGTAGGCTCTGGAGGAAGATCCTTGTTACCAGTCTTCCCTTGGTCTGGGAGCATTTCAGCGTAGGAACCTCAGGTCCAAAGGCCATGCTCTACTCCCAGCACTGCTTTGTTGGTGGTATGAGGTCCCCATGTCTCTTTTATACCTCAAAAAAGATTTGCTTAAGACACTACCTAATCTTGTAGGCCTCATCAACATAACTGCCACTAATCCGTCTCATTACATCATAGTGTTAGGATTTACAACACATAGGGAAATTACATCAGATGGTAGACGAACATAAAAGGGAATCATGACCTAGTGAAGTTGACAGATATTTTGGGGGGACATAATTCAGTCCATGACATATGGTAAGTAGTATATGTTTAACTTTATAAGAAACAATCAATATCTTCTTACCTGTTATTGGGTGAAAAAGGGGCTGTGACTAATGGCAATTCTGATAATGATGACAGTGGTGCAGCTACTGGTAACGATACTGATGGCAATGACAATGATGATAAAAGCCAACATTTTGTAAGTGCTACAGTCTTTGAGTGGCATAAATGGTTAAGTGCTGAGCTACTAACTGAAAAGTTGGTGGTCAGTCCACCCAGGGGTGTCTTATAAGAAATGCCTGGCAATTTGCTTCTGAAAAGCCACAGCTATAAAAAACACTATGCAACACAGTTCTACTCTGCAGCACATGGGGTTGTCTTAAAGTGGAGTGAATTTGACAGCAACTGGGTTTTTTTGGCTTTGGTAGTATGCTCCAATGCCATTGAGTCGATTCCGACTCATAGTGACCCTATGCTAAGTAGGGTAATAAGCCTTTTTACATGGATCATCTTATTTGGTAACTATATCTGAAGGATACATACAGTTATTATTATTATTGCTTGGATTTTACAGGTGAGAAAACTAGGTTTAAAAAAGCTAACAAATTCACTGAAGGTCCTGCAGTTAGTTAAGTGGCTGGACCAGAATTCAAATTCAAGTATTTTAACCCAGAAGACCTAAAGCTTACTTCATGCCAAATAAATTCTATCACAGTGAGCTTAATACTTGTGAGACCACCTCATCTTCTATTCAAATTTTCCAAGTTTAGCAGGCAGAACTACATAAAAAATAAACCAAAGAACCCAAATGCTTGGGTTTCATAAAGATGCTTTATGATTTGATATTTTTGCTCAGTTTTGAAGGAGCCCCTGGGTGGGGCAGACAGTTAAGCGCTTGACTACTAACCAAAAGGCTGGTCATTCAAAACCACCCAGAAGAACCTTGGAAAAAAGGCCTGATGGTCTGCTCCCAAAAGATCACAACACTGAAAACCCTGTAGAGCACAGATCTCCTCTGCAACACATGGAGTCATCATGAGTTAGAATTGACTTGACAGCAACTAACAATAAACAACAGCAAAAAATGTCAGTTTTGGAATATTTTTGACTATTGTTTCTTCATATATTTTTTCTGTCTCATTCTCTCCATATTTTCTTGTGGAAACTTCAGTTATAGTTAAGTTAGCTCTTTTGATCATGGCCGTATGTACCTTTTGCCCTTTTATGTATTTTTAGTCTTTTTTGTCTTCCCTTGGGTTTGTGCTTTAGTCTGGATATTTTCCAATGAACTGAATCTCACTTATATAATCTTCCTTTCTGCCATAGGCATTTGGGTATTAAACCCCTCTACTGCGTTTGCAATCTAGTTACAGTACTTTTCAATGTTAGATTTTACCTTTGACAGTTTCTTACATTAATTATTTTTGGCCTCTGAGTTTCTAGTGAATTTTTAAAATCTTTTTCCCCATTTTCTTGAGCATAGTAGTCATGGTTATTTTAAAGATTCTCTCTGAGAACTCTGGTATCTTTATCAACTGTTGATCTATTGCCATTGTTTTTATTCTTTAATTGGATGACATAAATATGTGATTGATGCCTGACATTGTGACTCTTGGAAATTCTGGATGATGCTACCTGCATCTAAAGAGGATTAAGTTTTTCTGTAACAGGCAAATAGAACACAAATCATTTTAGGTTTTGCTACAGCTGGTTTATTTCAATTTTTTCCTTATTTCCAAGCCTAGTACTTATCCTGGAGCTCTGGTGGCAAGGTGGTTTAAGAGTGACAGCTGCTAATCAAAAAGTTGGCAGTCCAAATCCACTAGCAGATCCTTGAAAACCCTATGGGGCAGTTCTATTCTGTCCTATGTGGTCACTATTAGTCGGGATCAACTTGACCACAAAGGGTTGTTGTTGAGTACTTATCTTAATGCATGGTTCCTACGCATAGACCATAACTGTTACTCCTATGGAGTGGTCCTCTGCTGTCACAACTGATAGCCTGGGGAGATTACCAGGGACTATCAACTCATCTGCCAGTTGAACAGCAGTAGGACATTGTCTAATATAGTGCTGGGAGAGGAGCCTCTCAGGTTGGAAGGCACTCAAAATACAACTGAGAAAGAGCTGACTCCTCCAAGTAGAGTCCACCTTAATGACATGGATGGAGTAAAGCTTTTGGAACTTTCACTTGCTGATGTGGCACAACTAAAGATGAGAAAAAACAGCTGCAAACATCCATTAAAAATCAAAACATGGAATATACGAAATATTAATCTAGGAAAGTTGGAAGTCAAAATGAAATGGAACATTTGAGGATAGATAGATATCCTAGGCATTAGTGAGCTGAAATGGACTGGTATTGCCATTTTGAATTGGACAATCATATGATCTACAATGCTGGGAATGAAAAATGAAAGAGGAATGACATCACATTCATAATCAAAAAGAACATATCAGGATCTATCCTGAGGTACAATGCTGTAAGTGATAGGATAATATCCACATGCCTACAAGGAAGACCAGTTAATACTATTAATCAAATTTATGCACCACTAAGACCAAAGATGAAGAAATTAAAGATTTTTACCAACTTCTGCACTCTGAAATTGATCAAACATACAATTAAGATGCATTGATAGCTACTGGTGATTGGAATGCGAAAGTTGGAAACAAAGAAGTATACGTAACTGAAAAATATGGCCTTGGTGATAGAAACAACACTGGAGATCACATAATAGAATTTTGCAAGACCGATGATTTATTAATTGCAAATATCTTTCTTCACCAACATAAACATGGTACCAAACAATCACGAGCACATCTCAGGATCCACCAATAGCTTTGAGGAAATAAACAAACCAACACCAGATACTGCGCAACTCGTTTTTCCATAACAATTTTTCACAAAAGTAACATCATGGTTGGTAAAGTAGAGCCAAAACCAAACCAAACCCACTGCCATCGAGTCGATTCCAAATCACAGCGACCCTATGGGACAGAGTAGAACTGCTTGGTACAGTTTCCAAGGAGCGCCTGGCAGATTCAAACTGCCAACCTTTTGGTTAGGTTAGCAGCAGTAGCACTTAACCACTACACCACCAGGGTCAGCAAAAAAGAGGAAGCCCCTTGCTGAGATAAATTGACACATTAGCTGTGACAAAGGGCTCAAACACAGCAATGATTGTGAGGATGGTGAAGAACTGGGCAGTGTTTTGTTCTATTGTATCTAAGGTGGCTATGAATCAGAATCGACTCGATGGTAAGACAGGGAACAGAGGGCCCCCCAAATCTGCAAACAAAGTACAGGAAATGGGCCAGGGTGGAGAAACAAAGCCATTCCCCAGAACAATGGGGCAGGGTATCAAAATAGCCCACAAACTTCTTTAAAGTTTTCTTACAGAAGCAGCTGGATGAAACCAGACCAAGGGACGTGCACTGAACATCCACCTGTGACCACTGTGTGACCTTCCACCAGGGGCAGTGAGGGGCTGCAGCAGCAGCTGGGAGACTGCACAGGCGTGACACCCCATAATAAATCCTGCTACAAATCCCAGAGGCCTCCAAGACGGGAGCCATCTTAGAAAGCTACTGCGCACGCACCGTGGTTAACATATCCCTGCCTGTGGCTGTGAATAAACATGAATCTTTTCCCACCCAGGAACTTTCAAAAACCCAGTCAAGGTTTTTGTTCTGTGAGACAGGGTAAGCGTTGCTTAGACCCTCCTCGTCTCCACTCACAAGCCTCTTCAATAAAGCTTTGCTCATGTGGAAAGCTCTATGCACCTTACCTGCTCATTCTTGACCAGTGAGAGGCAAGAACCTTATTCTGGTAACAATGGCACCTAGCAACATCAACAGTTTTTAATTAGGTTATTATAAGCTTCAATTTGAACTCTTTTTTTTTACACCATGTATGTGAATTTTTTTTTTCATAACTCAGTTTCCCCAAGGTAGCCACTGAAGTTCAAATTATCCTTGGTAAAATCCTGCTAAAACTTCAAATATGTGGTGCTATTGGAACCAAAACATTTGTACTTGTAAGAAGTTGAAAAATGACCTAGAGGTTCATTGGATGACAAGCAATTGCCTGTATTAGAATGATGAGAACAAATAATTCACAAAAATCCGTCCCTGAGAATCTCAGTTCCTTTCTGCTACCTCGTCTGTGGGAGTCCCGAGTAGTTAAATAAGTCCAATTAAAGTTTTTCACAAGGACAATTAAGAAGGAAGGATAATTGTTTGAACGGTACTTCAGTGAAAAGGGTTGAGCCTTGGTGCAAAGACTTAATCAGCTGACCAGCCTCAGCGATTCTGAGGAGGGAGATGTCAAGGGCTCTCTGAAGTGCTCTGTACTCTTCAGAGTGCCCTAGTCTCAGCAGCAGGGACTTCAGACCCCATCTGAGTCATGGTACAAAAATTGAAGAAAATCAACCAGAACATTATTAATTTTTGGCATTACTAGTCATAAATCTTTACTGACAATTCCACATCCTGAGGTGTGAGAACAACTCTGATGAACCATTCTAACTTAGGTAAGAAAAGCGGAGTTTTTATAGGGTTTTAGCAAGAGAGATCAGCCAAAGTTTAGCTGGTTTTAGGAATGTGGTGGATAAAACAGTTCTTTGGAAAAGGGAGGAATTGTTTTTGTGGTTTAACATGCATGAGTTGGATAATTTAGGTTTCATCAGAGGGGTGGGAGAAGCTGTTGCCTGGGCTCATGTGAAGTTCTAGAGAGAGGCAGGAGGAACAGCTGGGGGATAAAGGCTATGGTGGTAAAATTCTATACCACAGTAGGGAATTTTCAGTCTTTCAGTATCTCTCACATCTCCCTCTCTGGCACTTAACCATTAGCTAACCTAGTAAGTCTATTTTTGATTTTTTAAATTTAATTTATTGTCTCTCTCCCCTGCTCCCACAATAACGTAAGCTACAATAAAACCAAAAACCAAACCCATTCCTGTCGAGTCGATTCCGACTCATAGTGACCCCATAGGACAGAGTAGAACTGCCCTGGAGTGCCTGGTGGATTTGAACTGCCGACCTTTTGGTTAGCAGCCATAGCTCTTAATCACTACACCACCAGGGTTTCCAAGCTACAATAGGGTGGTTTTCATTTCTTTTATTCACTGCTGTACTCCAGTCCCTATAACAGTGCCTGGAGATTTATAGGTGTAAAATCATATTGAATAATGAAGGAAGTAGAAGAATGATGGTCAGTGGGAAACTTTGTAATTGGGGTGCTTCAAAATGCTTGGTCAAGAAATCCTGTGGACCCTTTCCTATAATGTCATACCTTTGCTCTTTGACTTTGGTAGGGCCAGATTCAGAAGGTGTACTATTAGGTAATTCTAGGCTTCCTGTGCAAGGCCAACGGCTATTGTTATTTATGTCAGTAGAATTCGGCTATAGGCAGTATATGCAAATCATACAAAGTTACTTCAGAAACCCAGGTTTCAATTTGATATGATTGAATATATGTAGGAATTTCATGGTCCCAACAATAAAAAATACAGGATTCACTTTAATTTCAAATACCTTTAGACGAAGACTGGAAGGTATTCAGATATTTTAGGAGCCAAAGAAATTCAAAACAGAATCAAGTGATACACTTAGGTGGTAGTTGCAGACTTCTGTGAGTAGATGAAAGGAGGAACATCTCCTTTCTAGAAGTAATCAGTTTCTGGTGTTATAGTGAAAACACCAACGCTGTTTTAGAACAAAACAGAGAAATTTACTAAGAATTTTAAAAGAAGTCCAGACTGGGAACAACACGGCTCATGAGGGTGAAACCACAAATTCAAATCCCAATAATTACACAAATCCTTTTATAGAGTTTAGGCAAAGAACAGGGCTTGTACTATTTTGGTTGGTGGTTAAAGAGGTAAGGGGAGTTAGAATGAGCTACAGAAATTAATTACAGAAGTTACAGAGATTACAAATTATAGTCACAGGATGACATATCATAAAACTTTATGTTTAATGGGAAGTATCTCTAAGGGAAGTTAGGGACTAGATTTATGACAGACATTTGCATTTTTCTTCTCAGAATTGTCTAACGAAAATCTGTTTTCTGGGCTCACAATACACAAAATGCACCTATGTCAATATTCTCTTTTCAGAGTGCATAGACTTTACATCTCAACCTTGGCCCACAGAAAACATTCTTCAATGGTTCTGTGGTAGCTAGCAATTAAGGGTTTAATGATAGGGCTTGTGAGTACTCTGGGTTGACTCAGTTAATTAAATAGGGAATTCTGGGCAGGCAGTTAAAAAGGTCAGTTTAATTCACCAAAAACCAAGTTTAATTAAAGCATCTAGTTCTGGGAAAAAAAGTTTTATGAACTTCTCCTTTACAATTGCCCCCTTTTGATCAGGGATTTTCTTGCCCATTCTCTGATCAATTAAAAACGTAATTCTTCTCCATGAACTTGGTTTCAAATCACTGTTTGTTATGCTGCCTGAATCAGGCAACATTTAAGACTCCAACACCATGTAGTAGAAGTAGCTGGATACTACTAAGTGTTTTTTCCTTGCCATGGGGGAGTTCTCATCTTCAGGTCAAGCTGGTCTCATGTCTCACACAAAGGAGTAACTCAATTTCTGCATGGTGTTTTTGGTCTTTGGGTTTTCTTCACCATGCTACAACAGCCATTTTTGAGATGGAATGGGAGGGAAGCTTGTTTTGAAAAATTCTTGACCACTTTGAATGAGAAACTAAACCCTGTGCTCCTCCAATTTGTGAGGAATGCTAATAGCCTCTGCATACATTCACTTATGCATGGGAATCAGGTTGCTTTTCTGGGTCAAGGTATTAGTTGTTATCTTCCTACAAGATTTTGCACTTTTCCTGATTTGACAACATATTCTTTATAATTTTAACATGTTAAATAAGTATTTTTGCATATTTCTTTTATAAAACAAAAGCAAATCTTTTGCAGTTTTCTATAAAGTTTAAATGTGGTCAGGAATTTAATATAGATTACTGAGAAAAAACTCAAGTAATTTTAAATTAAATGTTCTAAAGGTAAAAACATTACTTTCTTTTAAAACTATGAGACTTTGATTTGATCCAGGAATCTTATTCAAATGAAAGACTGAAACTTTGTCTTTGAGGTAGATTACACAGAAAATACATTAATTATTTGATTTAGTAATCAAAGAAAATGTCATTATCTTAACAGTGAGAAATGTGATTCTTTGTTCTATATGCTATTTTACATTGAAAGCTTTCAAAGATTTCTGTGAACTGACTCATCATACATTCGGTTGCAATAAACAAGAATGCTGAGTATATTAAATACAAACCTTTAATGAACTTGCATATTTGTTGTTTTTGCTATACATTTTTATAGTATAGTTCTTTAAGTGGCAGATATATTTATTGCAGTTGTTGTTAGGTGCTGTCCAAAGAGTTCCTACTCATAGTGACCCTTTGTACATCAGAATGAAACACTGCCTGGTCCTGCTACATCTTCACAATCCTTGTGTTTGAGCCCATTGCTGCAGCCACTATGTCAATCCATATCATCAAGGGTCTTTCTCTTTTTTGTTGACCCTTTACCTTACCAAGCATGATATCTATTTCCAGAGACTGGTCCCTCCTGATAACATGTCTAAAGTATGTGAGATGAAGTCTTGCTATTCTTGCCTCTAATGAGAACTGTGGCTGTGTTTCTTATTCCTTCCAAGAAAGACTTATTCGTTCTTCTGGCAGTCCATGATATATTCAATATCATTTCCCAACACCATAATTCAAAGGCATCAATTCTTCTTCAGTCTTCCTTATTCATTGTTCAGCTTTCAAATGCATATGAGGCGATTGAAAATGCCATGACTTGGGTCAGGTGCACTCTGGTCCTCAAAGTGACACCTTTATTTTTAACACTTTAAAGTGGTCTTTTGCAGCAGGTTTGCCGAATTTCTTGACTGCTGCTTCCATGAACATTGACTGTGGGTGCAAGTAAAGTGAAGTCTTTGACAATTTCAATCTTTTCTCTATTTATCATGATATTGTTTACTGGTCTAGTTATGAGGATTTTTGTTTTCTTTTGTTGAGATGTAATCCATATTGAAGGCTGTAATTTTTGATCTTCATCAGTAAGTGCTTCAAGTCCTCTTCAATTTCAGCAATCAAGGTTGTGTGATCTGTATATCGCAGGTTGTTAGTCTTCCTCCAATACTGATGCTGCATTCTTCTTCATATAATCCAGCTTCTCAAATTATTTGCTCAGCATACAGACTGAATAAGCATGAATAAGATACAACCCTGACACACACCTTTCCTGATTTTAAACATGCAGTGTCTCCTTGTTCTCTTCAAATGGCTGCCTCTTTATGTACAGATTCTGCATGAGCACAATTAAGTGTTCTGGAATTCTAATTCTTTGCAATGTTATCCATAATTTGTTATGGTCCACATAGTTGAATGCCTTTGCATAGTCAGAAAAACACAAGTAGACATCTTTCCAGTATTCTCTGCTTTCAGCCAAGAGCCATGTGACATCAGCAATGATATCCCTCATTCTACATCTTTTCTGAATCTAGCTTGAATTTCTGGCAGTTCTCTGTAGATATACTGCTGCAACCATTTTTCAATTATCTTCCTCAATATTTTACTTGCATCTGATATTAATGGTATTGTTCGATAATTTCTGCATTCTGTTGGATCACTTTGCAATGGGCACAAATATGATCTCTTCCAGTCAGTTAAGCCAGGTAGCTGTCTTCCAATTTTTTTTGTCTTACACAAGTGAGTAACTCCAGCTCTGCATCCATTTGTTGAAAAATCTCAAGTGGTATTCAATCAATTCCTGGAACCTCGTTTTTTGCCAATGCCTTCAATACAGCTTGGATTTCTTCCTTCTGTACCATGGGTTCTAGATCATATGCTACCACCTGAAACGGTTGAATGTCAATCAATTCTTTTTGGTACAGTGATTCTGTGTATTCCTTCCATCTTCTTTTGAGGCTTCCTGCATCATTCAATATTTTTCCCATAGAATCCTTCAATATTGCAACTTGAGGCTTGAAATTTTTCTTCAGTTCTTTCAGCTTGAGTATTCTTCTCTTTCAGTTTTCTAACTCCCAGTCTTTGCACATTTCCCTATAATAATTTACTTTGTCTTCATGAGCTGCCTTTTGAAATCTTCTGTTCAGGTCTTTTACTTCATCATATCTTCCATTCCCTTTAGCTACTCTGTGTTCAAGAAAACAAGTTTCAGAGCCTCTTATGACAACCATTTTGGCTTTTTCTTTCTTTCCTGTCTTTTAAATGAACTTTTGCTTTCTTCATGTATAATGTCATTGACTTCATCCCACAACTCGTCTTGTCTTTGATCATTAGTGTTCAGTGTGTGAAATCTATTCTTGAGATGGTCTTTAAATTCTAGTGGGATATACTCAAGGTCATACTTTGGCTCTCATAGTCTTGTTTTAATTCTTTTAACCTTCAACTTGAGTTTCCATATAATCGTTTGATGATCTGACCATGGTTGGCCCCTAGCCTTGTTCTGACTGATGATATTGGGCTTCTCCATCATTTCTTTCCACAGATGTAGTCAGTTTGATTTTTGTGTATTCCATGTGGATTCTGAATATTAATGGATGTTTGCAGTTGTTTCTTCTCATTTTGTGTCAGGCCACATCAGCAAATGAAGGTCCTTTTATTCCATTCACATCATTAAGGTCGACTCTACTTCGAGGAGACAGCTCATCCCTAGTTATATTTTGAGTGCTTCCAACCTGAAGGCCTCCTCTTCCAGCACTATATCAGACAATGTTCTACTGCTATTCAGAAGGTTTTCAGTGGTCAGTTTTTAGAAGTAGATTGTCAGGTCCTTCCTCTTAGTCTGTCTTAGTCTGGAAGCTCTGCCGAAACCTGTCCTCCATGGGTGACCCTGTTGGTATTTGAAATACTGTTGACATAGCTTGTAGCTTCACAGCAATACACAAGCCATCACAGAATAACAAACTGATAGACAAGCGGTGGAACTTCTCATAGTGCCAGCAAATATGAAACACACATTCTTTTGAAAATCATCTACAAGTGATTCTGAACTTCTAACAATTGTATTTGCAATGTAACTCAAGACTGTTTCCAAAAATCATTAGACAAAAATATTGTGTTGGATTTTGAGCACATATATATCAACTTTTGTTATGTACAGCTGGTCCTCCAAATCTTGTACCAAAAGATATTGCACATTCTTTGAATTATAGGTACTAGAAGCCAAAAGTCAATTATTGTGAAAATGCTAACTAGGAGGTAGTTCTTCTACAGCAGTATTGAATTATACAGTATGTGCATTCTTAGTCCCATAGCCCAATCTCCATCTTGAAGTACCTGAGTCACCAACAGAGCAATTCAAAACAGTTAAGAATTAAATTGGTCTTTTCTCAAATTCATTGATCTTTATGCCACCTTAAAATGAGGATGTCATGGCAATCCTTATTGGGTCAATATACTTCACTTCTTAAGATTTAAAATTAACTGTAATGATGTTTAAGATACTGAAAATGGATTATACTATTTTATATTAAGGGATCTTCATGTTTGAAATTGCTTTTACTTTGTAATATTTGGGAGAAGTTTATCTTTAGAGCGACAGTCTGAATTATCTCCTATTGAAAATGAATAATTAGAGGCAGGCCATGATGGCAGAGTAGTCAGAGGCTTTGTGTTTTCCCTATCACAACAAAGACCTCCTCCTAAAAACACAAGTGAATCAGACATATATGACAATCTAGGAACCCTGGGCAGCAAAGACAAGGCTGAAAAAATGAACTGAGTGATAGGTGGAAGGAGAGACAATTCAAAAAAAAGGGAAACAGAGAATTACAGATCACGGGCACCCTGCTAGCTGAACCTACACAGCATGGACATATCGAGACAAGCAGTAGCATCTCCAATTAAATCCCACCCCGCCTGGTGCAGCTAAGTGGGAGTGATTCTGCACACACCTCCAGCGTCAGCCAGGAGTGATTCCAGCCTTGCAAAAGTTAAGTACACGCACCCAAACCACCACTTGCACCCCAGACCCCCTGCCAGAGCCCCTCAGGCTGAAGAGCACTCCCACCCCCTCAGTCATCCTCCTGCCTCCTATAGCACCAGTCCAGCGTCATGCTGCCTAAACCAGGAATTCACGGCCCCAGTCTGGAGGCACTGGCCCATTAGCCTAGCCACCGGTGTTGGTCATCCACAGATTTGCAGTGCTCTCCACCCCCTCTGATCACTCACACCAGGATAGTGTGGCCAAATTGGGAAAGGCAGACAGCATTCCCAGTTGAAGCTCATTTCACCTGCAGCAGCTAAGGGGGAGCTGCAGACCTGTGGCATTCACCACTATCCCACCCCTAATCTGGTAGCTCTCAGCCTAACCTGATGTACCTGCCCCTTCACCCAGCCACTGGCTCAGGGGGTCCACGAACTTGAAGCACACTCAGTAGAAGCCATAGGAGCAAAATTGAGACAATGGAAAATAGAATTAGTGAGACTGAAGACAAATCCCTTGACACCAATTTGTTTGAGGAAAAAATCACACCTCTTCTTATCAGAGGAAACTCTGGTGGTGTAATGATTAAGTGCTATGGCTGCTAACCGAGAGGCCGGCAGTTCAAATCCACCAGGCACTCCTTAGAAACTCGACGGGGCAGTTCTACTCTGTCCTATAGGGTCTCTATGAGTCGGAATCGACTCCATGGCAGTGGGTTTTCTTCTTATCAGATGTGCTAGCACCTTGCTAGCCAAGCCACTACATCATGGCCATATTGGGACAAGGTGGACAGCATTTCCAGCTGAATTCCACTTCAGCTTCCAGCAGCTAAGCAGGAGCTGCAAAACTATGGCATTCACCATCACCCTATCCCCAAAACAGGAGCTAAACCACCCATGCCAGGGACTGAGGGATGATGGTACTGCTCACTCCAGACCTGAGGACTGGTGGGACCCCCAATTTCCCCAGACAATGGAACTGAGTGCCCTATGACTGGCTGCACTGCCTCCCCCTTGATATGCTCAAGCTGACAGAGGTTTGCCCTCTAACTGGGCATCTGTGGGCAGCCAACAGACACCATATCACCCCTGCATCACCTCCCACAGCACCTGGAGCCTTGTGCATGCTCCAAAGAACTCCATGCAGCCCAGCCCACCTAGGACTGTCAGTGAGAATCTCCACACCACTCACCCAGTGACTGATGATCCAAGCACCTTCAACCCAACCATCTGGCAAGCAGTGGAGTACACACACAACACCTAACACAATGACCAGGGATAACACTCCCTGAACCCATGGTGAGGTGACCAGCAGGACAGATACATCACCTCACCAAAAATACCACCTAAATCCTCAGCAGCCCTGCAAGAACAACAAACAGGGACCCATGCTCACACACCTAGTAGCTGTTCCACCTACCTGGAGACAGGAGGTGAAAGCTTCAATGCAGCCAGACTAGTGACCAAAATAGCACATATGCTCAGCCTACTCAAATATATCAAACAAAAACAAAAAACCCCAAGTATTCAAGGCATAGTAAACATACATACAATCAATCAATAAATATAATAACTTCTTGAGGCCTCAGAGACAACAGACAATTTCAAATCACATAAAGAAGCAAGACAAAATGGCTCCAGCAAGCAACCGAAATAAAGAACCAGAAAAACTTCAGGAGGATGATAAGGCAGTGGAACTACCTGTTAATAATTCAAAAGAATAATATACAGAGATCTTCAAGAGATCAGGGAACACAGACAAAACCAAGGAAAACACAGACAAAGCAATAGAAGAATTCAGGAAAACAGTATAAAAACAAAATGACAGAATAAATAGGCTACCAGAAACAATACAAAAGCAGTAACTACAAATTCAAAAGATTAACAATAAAATTTCAGAATTAAGCAACTCAATAGAAGCCATAGGAGAAGGATTGAGACAATGGAAGACAGAATTACTGAGACTGAAGACAAATCCCTTGACACCAATTTGTTTGAGGAAAAAATCACACACACACACAAAATGAAGAAAACCTAAGAATTATGTGGTGCACTATCAAGAGAAAAACTTAGGTGTTGTCAGAGTTCCAGAACAGGGAGGGATAATGGAAAACACAGAGAGAATTGTTGAAGATTTGGTGGTAGAAAACTTGCCTAATATCATGAAAGACAAGAAGATATCCATCCAAGAAGCTCAATGAACCCTATACAGGATAGACCCTAAAAGAAAGTCACCAATATATGTCAATCAAACTTGCCAAAACCAAAGACAAAGAAAGAATTCTGAGAGCAGTGAGGGAAAAACAAAATGTCACCTACAAAGGAGAACCAATAGACTAAGGTTTTATTACTCAGCAGAAACCATGCAGACAAGAATGCAATGGGATGACATATACGAAGTCTTGAAGGTTTAAAAAACTAAAAAGTGCTAGTCAAGAATTAAATATCTAGCAAAATGGTCTCTCAAATATGATGGTGAAATTAGAACTTTTCCAGATAAACAGAAATTAAAGGAATATTTAAAAACAAGACCAAAATGACAAGAAATATTTAAGGGAGCTTTTTTTTTCTGGTTAGAGAACCAACAACATCAGACAACAATTCAAGATTAGAAAATAGAACAGATCAATCAGACACCTACCCAGATAGGGAATTCTCAAAAATAAAACAAAGCTAAAAGACTGAAATTAGGGAGCCAGAGATGACAATATGCAAATGATGACAAAGTCAAAACAAAAAAGAGGACATAAACAATGTAGTTATAGAACTTCCATATGGAGAGGAAGTTAAGATAATATCAAGAAATAAAAGACTGGTATAAACTTAGGAAAGTAAAGGTAAATTTCAAGGTAACCTCAAAAGAAGTTAATGAACTTACCCATCAAAATAAAAAGAAAAACATAAGGACTCAATAAACTCAAAATCAACAATAATGAAAGAAATTAAAAGAAACTCCGTAAACAAAAAGAACTCAACACAGAAAATCAGATCAAAGAAACTGTCAATACCAAAAAAAAATTTTTTTAAAATGACAACAGTAAACTCATACATATTGATAATTACACTGAATTTAAATTGCTAAAATGCACCAGTAAGGACACAGAGAGTGGGAGAATGGATTAAAAAAAAAAAAAAAATCCATCAATGTGCTGTCTACAAGAGACACAACAGACACAAGGACATAAACAAACTAAAACTCAGAGAATGGAAAAAATATATCAAGGAAACAATAACCAAGAAAGAGCAGGAGTGGCAATATTAATCTTCAATAAAATGGATTTTAAAGTAAAATCCACCATAAAAGATAAGGACACCATGTAATGATTAAAGGGACAATCTGCCAAGAAAACACAACCATAACAAATATATATGCTCCCAATGACAGGGCTCCAAAGTATATAAAACAAACTCTTAACTGTGTTGAAAAGAGAAATAGTTCTACAATAACAGTAGGAGACTTCACATCACTGTGTGGATGGAAATTAAATAAAGATACAGAAGATCTAAATGTCACAATCAAACAACTCAATCTTGGAGACATATATAGAACAGTCCACCCAACAGCAGCAAAGTATACATTCTTTTCCAAAACACATGAAACATTCTCCAGAATATGCCTCATTTTAGGCCACAAAGCAAGCCTCAACAAAATCCAAAACATTGAAATAATACAAACCATCTTCTTTGATCACAAAGCCATATAAGTAGAAATCAATAACAGGAATAGCAAGGGAAAAAATCAACTATATGGAAATTGAATAACACCTCACTTATTGTGTAACAGAAGATTTCGAGGATGGAATAAGAAAATTCAAAGAATCAAATGAGAATAAAAACACATCTTACCTAAACTTTAGGAACAGAGCAAAAGAAGTGCTTAGAGCTCAATTTATAGCAGTAAACACACACACCAAAAAAGAAGAAAGGAACAAAACAAAGTATTAACCCTACAAATCAAACAAATAGAAAGAGAACAGTGAAAGAAGCCCAGTCACCATAATAGAGGAAATAATAAAGATTAGGGCAGGAACAAATGAAATAGAGAATAGAAAAACAGTAGAAAGGATTAAGACTAAAAGGTGGTTCTTTGAAAAAGTCAACAAAATCGACAAACCATTGGCCAAATTGACAAAAGAATAGAAGGACAGGAAGCAAATAACCTGAATAAGAAATGAGTTGGGTGATATCAAACAGAATCAACTGAAATAAGAAGGATCATGACAGAACACTAGGAATGATTGTACTCTGTGATGGTTAAAAGTTTGTGTTAACTCGGCTGGACCATGATTCCCAGTGTTTTGGCAATTAAGATGTAGTTTGGCAGTCATATAATGATGTAATCACCTCCATGATAAGATCTGATAGAATGTAATCACCTCCACAATGAGATCTTCTATGAGCAGCTAATCAGTTGAAAGGGTATTTCCTTGGGAGTGTGGCCTGCATTTAATATATATAGACTTTCCGGCAAAGCTTGCTGGTTTTTCCTCTGTTCTGGATCCTACATTCAGCTGGTCAGCATCTGACATCAAGTTCTTGGGACTTGGGCCAGCAGCCTGTCGTCTGACCTGTAGATCTTGGGTTCATCAGCTTCTGCAGCTACATGAGTCTGAAACTCCAGCCTGATGTCTGACCCACGGACTTGGGACTTGCTAGCCTCTACAACTCGTAAGCCATTTCCTTGAGTGAAATCTCTCTGTGTGTGTATATACTCTAACAAATTTGAAAACCTGGAGGAAATGGACAAATTTCTAGAAACACATTGCATTCCTAAACTAACTCAAATTGAGTTAGAAAAACTAAATAGACCCATAACAAAAGAAGAGATGGAAGAGGTATTTAAAAAACAACAACAACAACAACAAACTAACACCTACAAAAAACCCTGGCCCAGACAACTTCACTGGATAATTCTACCAAACTTTCAGAGAATAACTCACACCAATACTACTGAAATTATTTCAGAGCATAGAAAAGGAAGAAATACTCCTGAATTCATTCTATGAAGCCAGAATAACCCTAATATGAAAGCCAGGCAAAGATACCACAAAAAAAAAAAAAAAGAAGAAAACTACAGACCAATACCCATCATGAATATGAATGCAAAAATTCTCAACAAAATTCTAGCCAATGGAATTCAACAGTATATAAAAAGTAATAATAATACCTCATGATCAAGTGGGGTTCATACCAGGTATGTAAGAATTGTTCAACATTAGAAAAATCAATCAATGTAATCAATCACATAAATAAAAGAACCATAAGATCATCTCAATTGATGCAGAAAAAGCATTTGACAAAGTCTGACACTATTCCTGACAAAAACTCTCAGTATAATAGGAGTAGAAGTGAAATTTCTAGACATAATAAAGGGCATTTATACAAAACCAGCAGTCAACATCATTCGCAATGGAGCATTCCCCTTGCGAATGGGAACCATATAAGGAGCCCATTAGTCACCACTCTTATTTAACATTGTGCCTTAGCTAGAGCAATAAGGCAATAAAAAGAAATAAAAGGCATCCAAATTGGTAAGGAAGAGATAAAACTATCCCTATTCACTGAAGATATGATACCGCACATAGAAAACTGTAAAGAATCCACAAAAAATCTAATGAACTAATAGAAGATTTCAGCAAAGTAGCAGAATACAAGATAAAAAAAAAAAAAATTAGTTGGACTCTTCTTCACCAACAAAGAGAAATTCAAAAAAGGAAATCAGGCAATCAATAGCATTTACAATAGCCCCCAAGAAAAAAAGTACTTAGGAATAAATCTAACAAGGGATGTAAAATATCTATACAAAGGCAAATACTAAATCCTACGCAAGAAACCAAAAAAGACCTACGTAAATGGAAAAATATACCATGCTCATGGATAGGAAGGCTCAGCATTGTGAAAATGTCAATACTACTGAAGGTGATCTACAGATACAATACAGTCCTGGTTCAAATTCTAGCAGCATTCTTTAACGAGATGGTGAAACTAATCACGGACCTAATATGGAAAAGGAAGAGGCACTGGATAAGTAAAACATTATTGAAGAAGAACAAAGTGGGAGGCCTCACACTACCTAATCTTAGAACCGACTATACAGACATGGTAGTCAAGACAGTTTGGTACTGGTACAACAGACATGTAGACCAATGGAACAGAATTGAGAACCCAGACATAAATTCATTCAACTACACTGGTATTTGACAAATATTATTTGACAAATAATATTTGACAAAGAACCAAAGCTACTGGAATAGACAGTCTCTTTTTTTTTTTTAACAAATGGTGCTGGCATTACTGTGTAAAAAAATGGAACAGGATCCATACCTCACACCATATACAAAAACTAATCCAAAATGGATCAAAAATGTAAACCTAAAACAACAAAGATCATGGAAGAAAAAATAGGGACAATGCTAGGGGCCTAATATATGGCAGAAATACACTATAAATCATAACTGACAATGCACAAACACGTTCCTTTCTCTTCAGAGGCAAATACCACCACAAAGTTGGTAGCTATTCTTCCTATCTGGGGTTTTTATACTTTTTCTATAGGCATCTTGTCTGCTGACTGGTTTAATGGTCCTAGCTCTTTGCCTCTATCTCTATTCACACTCTTAGCCATGTGACCTTCCTATTTCTTTTTCATGATGTGGTTTGATTTGGCCAAAATAAAATAAGGTGAAAGTGAAAAGAATAGAAAATGTATAATAAGCCGATTCTGAGTTTGATTTTTAATTGGTGATTTCACTAAGACTATATTTTAGAATAAGTAGAAGAACACTATATTCTCTGTGGTTTTAAGCTTAATTTGCGGGATTTATAAGAATTACTCTAGAAATTGGAGGTTTGTCAGACAACTGGAGTACTTAAATTTATGGATGCAATTTTAAATGTTCAAATGTGTTTAATTAACCATATTTGTAAATCAAACCAAATGTTATTCAAAGACCCTCTTGGAAGTAGTTGTTAGTATTGTGAGGCTTATAAATAGAATAAAAAGGTATATAATCAGATCTGAAAAATGAGGAAAAATTAGAATTTTCAAAGGGGAATTTCAATAAAAGCTCCCTTACATGTGAAAGTGGTTTACTCTCGGCTACTGTGATGATTAAAGCTGTGTGTCACCTTGGCTGGGTTGTGATTCTCTGTGGTTTGGCAGTTATGTAATGCTGTAGTTTGGCATTTATGTAATGATGTAGTTATCCTCCATTTTGTTATATAATGTAATCACCTCCATGAGGTGATCTGATGTGATCAGCCAATCAGTTCTAAGGGGAGTTTCCTGGGGGTGTGGCTTGCATCCAGTACACGTAGACGTTCTGGCAAAGCTCACTGGCTTTTGCTCTGCTCTAGATCCTGAATCTGGCTGATCAACACCTGACCTCCAGTTCTTGGGACTAGAGCCAGCGTTCTGCCATAACGCCTGCCAACCTTGGGATTCATCATCTTCCACATTCTGTGAGCCAGCAGCCTGCTGTCTGACCTTCCGATCTTGGGTTCATCAGCCTCTGCAGCTATGTGACTCAAGAGAAGCCTCCAGTCTAACTTCTGACTCATGGACTTGGGACTTGCCAACTTGAACAACTGTGAGAGCAATTTCCTTGAAATAAATCTTTTTCTCTCTCTAAATTATGTATATATTATATCTACACCTAGTGTGGTTTTAGAGAAACAATAGTGTTTGAAGTGAAAGTGATGGCATCGATTAGAAAGAAATTGGATCCTGAAACTTGGAATGGGGACAAAAAGGCAGATAACCAGGAGCTGGGGACACTGAGTCCCTAAGTTCTACTGAATCACTCCTGCCTACAGAATCAGCCCTCTCACTCCCACCCGAAGAGATTACTCCATCTTAGTCTCCTAAATTGCCCTCCTCTGTAAAACCATTAGCTTCTCAATCCCCATCTGATGAGATTATCCCCGCTGTGTCTGAAAAGCCTTTGTCTGAGTAATCCCCTGGGGAGGCAACTGAGTCATTTCCTGGGATATTGCCTAAGGCAGGTGTCTTACAAGATGTTGCTAAATGGTCTCAGAACACATCACCACCACCCATTTTTGCTTCTAGATCTGTAACTAGACATAATCCCCAGTGAGGCCCAAAAGGTGAAGTACGAAATGTGACACAGGAGGAGGCATGCTGTACTCCAAAAGAACTGCTTGACTTTTCTAATACAGACAGACAGAAATCTAGGGAAGGTGTGTGGGAATAGCTATTAAGAATGTGGGATAATGGTGCAAGGAACATAAAGACAGATCAATCTGAGTTTATTGATATGGGCTCACTAAGTACAGATTCTTAATTCAATGTTTCAGCTTGGGAAGTTAGGAAAGGTTCTAATAGTTTATTTGATTGGTTCACTGAATCATGGATTGTGTGGTGGCCTAGACTGAATCAAGTTGAAGTACCATACCAGCCTTGATATACTATAGAAGAAGGTGTTGAAAGGCTTAGGGAAATTGGTATGTTACAGTGGATTTATCAGGTTAGATCCATAGACACACACGGACTACCCAGAGGACATGCCTTTTACCTCAAAGGTGAGGAACGACTTTGTGAAGGGAGCCCCAGCATCCTTGAAGGCTGTTGTAATTTCTATTTGATTTAAGTCAAATTTGACAGTGGGAGCTTTCCTAACAGGATTAAGACAACTAACTGCAATAGGGCTGATCAGATACCACGGTGGTAGGGGTCAAGTGGCAGCACTCAATCAACAATGACAAGGTTGGTGTGATTACCATAATGGACAGCAGACTCAAAGTAGTGATCAGAATTGTCTGACTCTTTTGGACTTATGGCATTGGCTACTTAGTTATGGTGTTCCTCGGAGTGAAATAGATAGGAAATCTACTATTTACTTGATCTGTACAAGTGGAAGAATTCTAGGACGAGTGAATGATAGTCTTGAATTGCAGAATAGAGAATCAGGGTGCCTAAATCAATTCCCAAACTTGATCCAGTGTAAAGACCCACAACCTCTTAAATGAAGAAGAGGTTGGGTCCACATGAGGAAGGACCCCACTACACTGCCAAAAATTTCTAGTGTTATTCTTTCTCCCAGCCTTTACCAAAGGGATCTACAGCCTTTTAGAAGAGTGACAGTTCACTGGGGAAAAGGAAATAATCAGAATTTTCAGGTTTTACTGGATTTTGGCTCTGAGCTGACACTCATTCCAGGAGACCCAAAATGTCACTGTGGCCCACCAGGCAAAGTAGAGGTGTATGGAGGTGAGGTTATTAAAGGAGTTTTAGCTCAGGTTCATCTTACAGAGGGTCCAGTGAGTCCCCGAACCTATCCTGTAATGATTTCCCCAGTTCCAGAATGCAAATTGGAATAGATATACTCAGCAACTGGAAGACTACTCACACTGAATCCCTGACATAGGCAATAAGGTCTATTATGGTAGAAAAAGTCAAGTGGAAGCCATTTGAACTGCCCCTACCTAGGAAAATAATAAATCAAAAGAAGTATCGCATCCCTGGTGGGATTGCAGAGATTACTGCCACCATCAAGGACTTGAAGGATGCAGGGTGGTGATTCCCATTACATCCCTATTCAACTTGCCTATTCTGCCTGTGCAAAAAACACATGGATCTCAGAGAGTGACAGTGGATTATCAAAAACTTAACCAGGTGTTGACTCCAATTGCACCTACTGTTCTTGATGTGGTTTCACTGCTTGATCAAATTAATACATCTTCTGGTACCTGGTATGCAGCTATTGATCTGGCTAATGCCTTTTTCTCCATACCTGTTTTGAGGTAACACCAGAAGCAATTTGCCTTCAGCCAGCACCACACCTTCACTTTCCGTCTTCAGGGGTATATCTGCTTTCCATCCCTGTATCATAATTTAGTCCATAAGAAACTTGATCACCTTTCCCTTCCACAAGACATCATACTGGTCATTACATTGATGGCATTATACTTATTGTACCTAGTAAAGACGAAGTGTCAATGACTCTGGACTTACTGGTAAAACTTTTGCCTGTTATTAGTCTGACAAAAATTCATGCACTTTCCACCTCAGTGAACTTTCTAGGGGTCCAGTGATATGGGGCACTTCGAGATATTCATTCTAAGGTGAAGGATAAGTTATTGCATCTGGCCACTCCTGCAACTAAAAAGGAGTGACAACGTGAGGTGGGCCCCCTTTTTTTTTTTAATTAACTTTTATTGAGCTTCAAGTGAACGTTTACAAATCAAGTCAGACTGTCACATATAAGTTTATATACACCTTAGTCCGTACTCCCACTTGCTCTCCCCCTAATGAGTCAACCCTTCCAGTCTCTCCTTTTGTGAAAACTTTGGCAGCCTCCAACTCTCTCTATCCTCCCATCCCCCCTCCAGGCATGAGATGCCAACACAGTCTCAAGTGTCCACCTGATATAATTAGCTCACTCTTCATCAGCATCTCTCCCACCCACTGTCCAGTCCCTTTCATGTCTGATGAGTTGTCTTCGGGAGTGGTTCCTGTCCTGGGCCAACAGAAGGTTTGGGGACCATGACCGCCAGGATTCCTCTAGTCTCAGTCAGACCATTAAGTATGGTCTTTTTGTGAGAATTTGGGGTCTGCATCCCACTGATCTCCTGCTCCCTCAGGGGTTTTCTGTTGTGCTCCCTGTTGGGGCAGTCATCGATTGTGGCCGGGCACCAACTAGTTCTTCTGGTCTCAGGATGATGTAGGTCTCTGGTTCATGTGGCCCTTTCTGTCTCTTGGGCTCCTAGTTGTCGTGTGACCTTGGTGTTCTTCATTTTCCTTTGCTCCAGGTGGGTTGAGACCAATTGATGCATTTGAGATGGCTGCTTGTTAGCCTTTAAGACCCCAGACGCCACATTTCAAAGTGGGATGCAGAATGTTTTCATAATAGAATTATTTTGCCAATTGACTTAGAAGTCCCCTTAAACCATGGTCCCCAAATCCCTGCCTTTGCTCTGCTGACCTTTGAAGCATTCAGTTTATCCTGGAAACTTCTTTGCTTTTGGTCCAGTCCAGTTGAGCTGACCTTCCATGTATTGAGTGTTGTCCTTCCCTTCACCTAAAGCAGTTCTTATCTACTAATTAATCAGTAAAATACCCTCTCCCCCCTCCCTCCCTTTCCCCTCCTCCCTCCCTCTCCCCCTCGTAACCACAAAAGTATGTGTTCTTCTCAGTTTATACTATTTCTCAAGATCTTATAATAGTGGTCTTATACAATATTTGTCCTTTTGCCTCTGACTGATTTCGCTCACCATAATGCCTTCCAGGTTCCTCCATGTTATGAAATGTTTGACAGATTCGTCACTGTTCTTTAACGATGCGTAGTATTCCATTGTATGGATATACCACAATTTATTTATCCATTCATCCGTTGATGGACACCTTGGCTGCTTCCAGCTTTTTGCTATTGTAAACAGAGCTGCAATAAACATGGGTGTGCATATATCTGTTTGTGTGAAGGCTCTTATTTCTCTAGGGTATATTTCGAGGAGTGGGATTTCTGGGTTGTATGGTAGTTCTATTTCTAACTGTTTAAGATAACGCCAGATAGATTTCCAAAGTGGTTGTACCATTTTACATTCCCACCAGCAGTGTGTAAGAGTTCCAATCTCTCCACAGCCTCTCCAACATTTATTATTTTGTGTTTTTTGGATTAATGCCAGCCTTGTTGGAGTGAGATGGAATCTCATTGTAGTTTTGTTCTGCATTTCTCTAATGGCTAATGATCGAGAGCATTTTCTCATGTATCTGTTGGCTGCCTGAATATCTTCTTTAGTGAAGTGTGTGTTCATATCCTTTGCCCACTTCTTGATTGGATTGTTTGTCTTTTTGTGGTTGAGCTTTGACAGAATCCTATAGATTTTAGAGATCAGGCACTGGTCGGAGATGTCATAGCTGAAAATTCTTTCCCAGTCTGTAGGTGGTCTTTTTACTGTTTTGGTGAAGTCTTTAGATGAGCATAGGTGTTTGATATTTAGGAGCTCCCAGTTATTGGGTTTCTCTTCATCATTTTTGGTAATGTTTTGTATTCTGTTTATGCCTTGTATTAGGGCTCCTAAGGTTGTCCCTATTTTTTCTTCCATGATCTTTATCGTTTTAGTCTTTATGTTTAGGTCTTTGATCCACTTGGAGTTAGTTTTTGTGCATGGTGTGAGGTATGGGTCCTGTTTCATTTTTTTGCAAATGGATATCCAGTTATGCCAGCACCATTTGTTAAAAAGACTATCTTTTCCCCAATTAACTGACACTGGGCCTTTGTCAAATATCAGCTGCTCATATGTGGATGGATTTATATCTGGGTTCTCAATTCTCTTCCACTGGTCTATGTGTCTGTTCTTGTACCAGTACCAGGCTGTTTTGACTACTGTGGCTGTATAATAGGTTCTGAAATCGGGTAGAGTGAGGCCTCCCACTTTCTTCTTCTTTTTCAGTAATGCTTTGTTTATCCGAGGCTTCCTTCCCTTCCATATAAAGTTGGTGACTTGTTTCTCTATCACATTAAAAAATGACATTGGAATTTGGATCAGAAGTGCATTGTATGTATAGATGGCTTTTGGTAGAATAGACATTTTTACTATGTTAAGTCTTCCTATCCATGAGCAAGGTATGTTTTTCCACTTAAGTATGTCCTTATTAATTTCTTGTAGTAGAGCTTTGTAGTTTTCTTTGTATAGGTCTTTTACATCTTTGGTAAGATTTATTCCTAAGTATTTTATCTTCTTGGGGGCTACTGTGAATGGTATTGATTTGGTTATTTCCTCTTCGATGTTCTTTTTGTTGATGTAGAGGAATCCAAGTGATTTTTGTATGTTTATCTTATAACCTGAGACTCTGCCAAACTCTTCTATTAGTTTCAGTAGTTTTCTGGAGGATTCCTTAGGGTTTTCTGTGTATAAGATCATGTCATCTGCAAATAGAGATAATTTTACTTCCTCCTTGCCAATCCGGATGCCCTTTTATTTCTTTGTCTAGCCTAATTGCCCTGGCTAGGACTTCTAGCACAATGTTGAATAAGAGCAGTGATAAAGGGCATCCTTGTCTGGTTCCCGTTCTCAAGGGAAATGCTTTCAGGTTCTCTCCATTTAGAGTGATGTTTGGCTGTTGGCTTTGCATAGATGCCCTTTATTATGTTGAGGAATTTTCCTTCAATTCCTATTTTGGTGAGAGTTTTTATCATAAATGGGTGTTGGACTTTGTCAAATGCCTTTCCTGCATCAATTGTAAGATCATGTGGTTTTTGTCTTTTGTTTTATTTGTATGGTGGATTACATTAATGGTTTTTCTAATATTATACCAGCCTTGCACACCTGGTATAAATCCCACTTGGTCGTGCTGAATTATTTTTTTGATATGTTGTTGAATTCTATTGGCTAGAATTTTTTTGAGGATTTTTGCATCTACGTTCATGAGGGATATAGGTCTGTAATTTTCTTTTTTTGTGATGTCTTTACCTGGTTTGGGTATCGGGGAGATGGTGGCTTCATAGAATGAGTTAGGTAGTATTCCGTCATTTTCTATGCTTTGAAATACCTTTAGTAGTAGTGGTGTTAACTCTTCTCTGAAAGTTTGGTAGAACTCTGCAGTATAGCCATCCGGGCCAGGGCTTTTTTTTGTTGGGAGTTTTTTGATTACTGTTTCAATCTCTTTTTTTCTTATGGGTCTGTTTAGTTGTTCTACTTCTAATTGTGTTAGTTTAGGTAGGTAGTGTTTTTCCAGGAATTCATCCATTTCTTCTAGGTTTGCAAATTTGTTAGAGTACAGTTTTTTGTAATAATCTGATATGATTCTTTTAATATCAGTTGGGTCTGTTGTGATGTGGCCCTTCTCGTTTCTTATTCAGGTTATTTGTTTCCTTTCCTGTATTTCTTTAGTCAGTCTAGCCAATGGTTTATCAATTTTGTTAATTTTTTCAAAGAACCAGCTTTTGGCTTTGTTAATTCTTTCACTTGTTTTTCTGTTCTCTAATTCATTTAGTTCAGCTCTAATTTTTATTATTTGTTTTCTTCTGGTGCCTGATGGATTCTTTTGCTGCTCACTTTCTATTTGTTCAAGTTGTAGGGACAGTTCTCTGCTTTTGGCTCTTTCTTCTTTTTGTATGTGTGCATTTATCGATATAAATTGGCCTCTGAGCACTGCTTTTGTTGTGTCCCAGAGGTTTTGATTGGAAGTATTTTCATTCTCATTGCATTCTATGAATTTCCTTATTCCCTCCTTAATGTCTTCTATAACCCAGTCTTTTCTCAGGAGGGTATTGTTCAGTTTCCAAGTATTTGATTTCTTTTCCCTAGTTTTTCTGTTATTGATTTCTAGTTTATTACCTTGTGGTCTGAGAAGATGCTTTGTAATATTTCGATGTTTTGGATTCTGGAAAGGTTTGTTTTATGACCTAATATGTGGTCTATTCTAGAGAATGTTCCATGTGTGCTAGAAAAAAAAAGTATATTTTGCAGCTATTGGGTGGAGAGTTCTGTATAAGTCAATGAGGTCAAGTTGGTTGATTGTTGTAATTAGGTCTTCCGTGTCTCTACTGAGCTTCTTTGGATGTCCTGTCCTTCTCCGAAAGTGGTGTGTTGAAGTCTCCTACTATAATTGTGGAGGTGTCTATCTCACTTTTCAGTTCTGTTAAAATTTGATTTATGTATCTTGCAGCCCTGTCATTGGGTGCATAAGTATTTAATATGGTTATATCTTCCTGGTCAATTGTCCCTTTTATCATTATGTAGTGTCCTTCTTTATCCTTTGTGGTGGATTTAACTTTAAAGTCTATTTTGTCAGAAATTAATATTGCTACTCCTCTTCTTTTTTGCTTATTGTTTGCTTGATATATGTTTTTCCATCCTTTGAGTTTTAGTTTGTTTGTGTCTCTAAGTCTAAGGTGTGTCTCTTGTAGGCAGCATATAGACGGATCGTGTTTCTTTATCCAGTCTGAGACTCTCTGTCTCTTTATTGGTGCATTTAGTCCATTTACATTCAGCGTAATTATAGATAAATAAGTGTTTAGTGTTGCCATTTTGATGCCTTTTTATGTGTGTTGTTGACAGTTTCATTTTTCCACTTACTTTTTTTGTGCTGAGACGTTTTTCTTTGTGAATTATGTGTTCCTCATTTTCATAGTATTTGACTTTATGTTTGCTGAGTCGTTACATTTTTCTTGGTTTTTATTTTGAGTTATGGAGTTGTTATACCTCTTTGTGGTTACCTTAATATTTACCCCTATTTTTCTAAGTAAAAACCTAACTTGTATTGTCCTATATCGCCTTGTATCCCTTTCCATATGGCAGTTCTATGCCACCTGTATTTAGTCCCTCTTTTTGATTGTTGTGATCTTTACATATTGACTTCAATGATTTCCATGTTTTGAGCATTTTTTTAAATTAATCTTAATTTGTTTTTGTGATTTCCCTATTTGAGTTGATATCAGGATGTTCTGTTCTGTGACCTTGTGTTGTGCTGGTATCTGATGTTATTGGTTTTCTGACCAAACAATTTCCTTTAGTGTTTCTTGTAGCTTTGGTTTCGTTTTTGCAAATTCTCTAAGCCTGTGTTTATCTGTAAATATCTTAATTTCACCTTCATATTTCAGAGAGAGTTTTGCTGGATATATGATCCTTGGCTGGGGGTTTTTCTCCTTCAGTGCTCTGTATATGTCATCCCATTGCCTTCTTGCCTGCATGGTTTCTGCTGAGTAGTCTGAACTTATTCTTATTGATTCTCCTTTGAAGGAGACCTTTCTTTTCTCCCTGGCTGCTTTTAAAATTTTCTGTTTATCTTTGGTTTTGGCAAGTTTGATGATAATATGTCTTGGTGTTTTTCTTTTTGGATCAATCTTAAATGGGGTTCGATGAGCATCTTGGATAGATATCCTTTCGTCTTTCATGATGTCAGGGAAGTTTTCTGTCAGCAGATCTTCAACTATCTTCTCTGTGTTTTCTGTCCTCCCTCCCTGTTCTGGGACTCCAATCACATGCAAGTTATCCTTCTTGATAGAGTCCCACATGATTCTTAGGGTTTCTTCATTTTTTTAAATTCTTTTATCTGATTTTTTTTCAGCTATGTTGGTGTTAATTCCCTGGTCCTCCAGATTTACCAGTCTGCATTCTAATTGCTCGAGTCTGCTCCTCTGAGTTCCTAGTGCGTTGTCTAATTCTGAAATTTTATTGTTAATCTTTTGGATTTCTGCATGCTGTCTCTCTATGGATTCTTGCAACGTATTAATTTTTCCACTATGTTCTTGAATAATCTTTTTGAGTTCTTCAACTGTTTTATCAGTGTGTTCCTTGGCTTTTTCTGCAGTTTACCTTATTTCATTTCTGAGGTCATCCCTGATGTCTTGAAGCATTCTGTAAATTAGTTTTTTATATTCTGTATCTGGCAATTCCAGGATTGTATCTTCATTTGGGAAAGATTTTGATTCTTTTGTTTGGGGGGTTGTAGAGGCTGTCATGGTCTGCTTCTTTATGTGGTTTGATATCGACTGCTGTCTCCGAGCCATCAGTGATTTATTCTATATTTGCTCACTGAGTCTTATCTTGTTTTGTTTTCTTTCAATATACGTGCATGGGCTGCTAGACTGTGCTGTCTTGTTTGTTGTAGCCCTTCTTTTTTTGACTTACTTATAACCTATTACCAGCTAGTTTGGGCTGTTGCCAGATACATATGCCTGAGTCTATTCACTATTCTTGAGTAGAATCTGATTTGGGGTCATCAAGTGTGCTGCACCCTAACACCTATCCACCTTGAGAAGTAGTGGTGATAGTTGTGTGCACCAGATTCTATTAGCAGCTGGGGTTCACACTCCAGGGGGCAGGATGCTGACAGGCTTCCCCCAAGTGCCAGTGAGGTAGGTGTGTCTCTGTTCCTAAAGCACCTTGGTGGGTGGGCTCTGCAGCTGTACCTTAGGCCCCCAATGCAAGTACCTCTACTGATTGGTAGGTGTCACCCTCCTTAGACCCCTAAGGCAAGAGGCTAGGTGGTCTGGGGGGAGCTTCAGCCCTCAGTTCCCTGTATTGGGTCAGTTAGGGCTCTGTTGAATAAGCAGAGATATCAGACCTGGGAAACTTGTTTTTCCAGAAAATCTGCTAAAAAAAAATGCAGTCAGATCCCTATCAGAACTGCCTTTGGATTATAACTGCCACCTTGTTCCCTGTAAGCATGAAAGTCCGAGATTTGGATCATATATGCTTGGCTGTAGCTATTTCTGTGTTTTTAGTCCAATTAGGGATGGATTTTTGGTCCCTGGGTTTTTTCTGGTTCCTTCTCTTAGGCCGGAAGAATGGGTTAGGAAAAGACCAAAAAAAAAAAGGGGGGGAAAAGCAAAGCCGCCGCGGAGCCAGAGCCGTTCTCCCTCTGGCTCAGGAAATTCCAATGTTTATGAAGCCACCTGGGAGGGTGGGGGAGGGTTCAGAGAAATAAGAGAGTAGCACCTCGGAATATAGCCAAAGTTGCTTGTCTTGCTTGGAACAACTATTTTATCTGAGATTCCCGAGGGGCGTGTCGCCTATGCGTGCTGGCTGTGTGGAGATTGCCCCTGAGGGTCTGGCCCACTGAAGCCACGGTCAGATCCTCCGCTGCCAGTCCAAAGCCCAGCGTCAAGGTTCCCCTGCTGGGACGCTGCACTCCCGGCTCTAAAATCAGTCGCTGCCTCCCGGGGACATCCCGTCCCACCAGCCGCGTCACCGAGCTGCCTCCACGGACCGGCTGGGCCCCCTCCCGGGGTTAGTTCAGGGGAGTAGGGCTGCGCCCCATGTTTGCGCCGTGACCGGATGCCGTGCTCAGCTCCCCAGTGCCCAGTCCAAAGCCCAGCGCCAAGGTTCTCCAGCTGGGATGCTGCACTCCTGGCTCCAAAACCAGTCACTGCCTCCCGGGGACTTCTCCTCCCACCAGCCGCGTTGGCACGCCGCCCATGTGGACTGGTTGGGCCCCCTCCTGGTGTCAGTTCAGGGGGGTAGGGCTGCGCCCCATGTTTGCGCCATCACAAGATGTTGTGTTCAGCTTCCCTGCGCCCAGTCCTAAGCCCGGAGCCAAGGTTACCTGACTGGGACGCTGGCTCCAGGCTCTGAAAACAGTCGCTTCTTCCCCGTAGTTGTTCGTTCTCCGTCTCTGTCACTCAGGTCAATTCTTCAAATCTGTGTTTGTTGTTCAGGGTTCGTAGATTGTCATGTATGTGATCGATTCACTTGTTTTTCCGAGTCTTTGTTGCAAGAGGGATCCAAGGTAGCGTCTACCTAGTCAGCCATCTTGGCCCCTCCTCCTCCCTCTTTGGTTTTTGTAGGCAACATATCCCTCAGTTGAGTGTGCTACTCTGGCCTATTTATCAAGTTACTTGAAATGCTGCTAGTGTTGTGTGAGGCCCAGAACAAGAGAAGGCTCTGCAATAAGTTTAAGCTGCCACACAAGCTGCTCTGCCACTTGGGCTATATGATCCAGCTGATCCAATGGTGCATGAAGTGTCGGCACGATTTTGTTTTGAGTAACACTGTAGGTATTTTTTTTGTAGTAGGTATATTATTCTGTTGTGACTGCAGAATTTGTTTTGTTCAAATGGTAAAGCCACTTGGGCATTGGAGAGAAAGAAAAACATGATAAATGTCATATAAAAACCTGTATTATCATCTCTGTGTGAATGCAGAACAACTTGTTTTCATATAAGAGCTTGTACCTTCAAAACTCATCATGTTCTTGCTCATCACCTAAGCTGCTAAGTAAATGCTTCACTATTGCTTATTTATATTGTAAGATTTTCATTCAGTCTTTGTGTATTTCTTAATATGATGATATAGACTGTAGGTGTCTTTAAAACGATCTGTAATGTTACTTAACAGAATGTATTAAATTTGAGACCTTCGCATTATACAAATGTACTGAATGAATTCTTAATCCAGACCTTGGGACTCAAATTTCCATGACTAGCAAAATACAATTTCATTTTTACAGTAGCAGTGTATTCTTTTTATGTGCTGGGTTCTGACTTTCTGTAATAAATACAAAGCAGATAATTAAAGTTAAAAGTGAAAGTTTGACAACTATGCGAGGATTATATAAAACCCTCTATATGATGTCAAGAATTTTCTTGTAAAGATATCAACACTAGAGAAACCTTTTAAAAAATACAAGCATTTAGGTTAAATCAGTTTTAACTCTTCCTCTTTTGTTTTAGTGGATACTCTGGGACATCCTGCAAAATATTTCATTTGTTCTAAGATCTTTACTTTTTCTAAGAAATCCTTAACATGGTTTCACATGTGAGCCTCCAGATTAGCCCTTGTTATCAGCCCTAATTTTAGTGATGCAGATACCAGACACGATGCATCAGGTAGAATAGTAACCACTGGTTAAGTACCTTTGCCTCTTGGGGGATGGCTCCTTTCATTGACTTTTTACCTATCAGCTATGCAAAGAACATACCCATTCACCTTCTTATTTGTGTCCACGTTGTTTGTTTTTTTCATTCTTACTGCTCTGATCTACCCTATGTGCTGCTTATTAAGCTATATTCTCTCAATTCCAAACCTCCTCTTCTATACTCTGTTGTGTGACATGGGGACAGGGATTATGCAAGCTAAGTGCGGACTAGCTGACAATAGGGGCACTAGAGAAAGACCATGGGGTGCTAGAGAAAGACTATGAGCCTTATGAAGGAAGAAGCGTCACCTTCATCCCATTTACTCCCTGTTGGTCCAGCTCCTGCTCCTGTGAGCATCATACTACCAGTGCTTTTTTACCAGGCAGCAGCAGATAACTGATTCACCTTCTCAGCCCCAATTCAGCAGAAACAAGGAACGTAGGTGTAAGGGCTGTGCTGTTATCTTGAAAATTGGTTTTCTTTTTATTTTATTAATTCCATATCTAAGCATAAAAAGCAGAGCAGTTTCTCTGAGATCCTGTTCAATTTTTACCTGATATTTTGCCTCTTCCATGGTTTATATGTGAAGCATCTGATCAGATGAAAGGGTTCAATTTGTCAACTGCAGGGACGAAGGTATCCATTTAAAAGTGTTCATATGTCTAGGCCACTACTCTTAGGCAGGGAATTGTGTGTGTTTTGATACTTCTAACCTCAGCCTAATATTTTTGTATTAAGCTAAATTCATCATAGTATCTTTGTATATGAAAGAGATTTCAAATTAGGTATGAAAGTGTTAGCAACATTTTTCACTTGGCCAAGCTCAACGTAAGTCAATGTAATGTGCTAACAGCCTCTAAAGGGGGGACCATTTGAAAAGCTAACAAATCACTGGGTAGAATATAGAAGACTACAAATGCATTCTACTAATATGTAGATTTTTGGTGAATAATTTCTGCCACCTTGTCTCTCTATATGTATTTCTTTTAGTTTATCCTTGAGAACTCTATTCCATTCTGATAAGTTAGTAGACAACTTTGCTCTCTAGTGTCTACCATATTTTTGCGCAAATAACACCTGCCTTCTAATTTTGTGTGCCAACCGCTCCTTTGCCCCCCCACAAGGTATTTTTATAAGTGCCACTATGCCAATTTTTTTTACATGCTGTTGTAAAAAATTAACATAGCATGCTTCTGAAAATACTTCGTGGTAAATTCTTGGAATACTTAATAAATATACTAAATATGAGTTAAAATTTTAAAATGTGGCTTATATAAGAAATATCCTTTTTCCCATCATATCAAAATGCATGAACTCAAATATATTTCTGTGATCTGCTTTTGTGTTCCATCAGTCAAACTGAATTCCCAACTGCTTCATTTATAAAGAGTTTTGACCCCTTTAGGGAATGACTTTCTATAACTGTCTAGAATTTTTTTTTTTAATGTGGGGTCTAATGGGTTTCTGACATCTGTGAGCTTGAGAAAGAAGGGAGTTGAAAATGAATAATAGTATTTCCTAGTCCTGGGGCAGAATAGTTACTAGAGATCATTCCCATGTGAAATATTTCTAAAAAAGGTATCAAATCAAGAGGTATATGTAAGCGTTTTTGGCTAAAATGAATATTGACTATTAATCAATGGCTTTGTAAATGATAAAAGCTACTTTCGATGAAATCATATTCTAGTGTATGGGAATAAAGATTGGAAGTGTCCATTCCATATTTGCTGTGATAGCTGTGTGATGTGGTAAAAAAAGGAAAAGGCTTGAAATTGGACACATTTGAGTACTAGCTCTGCCATTGGTAGCTGTTGGGCCCTGGGAAAGTTATTTAACTTCTTGGGCCACAACTTCTTCATTTGTGGAATGAAAGTAATTACGACTCGATGGCACTTGGTTTTTTTTTAGGATTCTTTGTGGGGAGGAGCAATAACAGAAGGTATGTGTCAAAAAAGGTAAAATTAAATATTAAAAAAAAATAGTACAGTATCTGAAACAAGTGAGGTGGCCTATAAATGGAATTAGAAGAAGTAAAGAAATCAGCACCAAGAAGTAACTATGAAGCTTAAAAATAAATACAGAAAATAATTTAAAAATTATATAAGAACCAGCAACAAAAGAAAAGTTTGGTGAATAATTATCATGAGACCTAAGTAGAAAAAATACCACCAGAAATAAGCGTGAGGATTATAAATACCAAGTAAGAGTATGGCTTTCTCAGTATTTAATAAAAAGCGTAGTGTTATGTCACAAGAGCCGTGGTGGTTCAGTGGTAGAATTCTCACTTTCCGTGTGGTAGACCTGAGTGTGACTCTTGGCTGATGCACCTCACGCATAGCCACCACCCATCCGTCAATGAAGGCTTGGATGTTGCTGCGATGCTGAACTGGTGCCAGGGAAGCTTTCAGACTAAAATAGACTAGGAAAAAAGGCCTGGTGATCCGCTTCCAAAAATCAGCCAATGAAAACTCTAATGGTCGGATCCGCAAGTGATCATGGGGATGGTGCATGACTGGGCAGCGTTTCAGTCTGTTGTGCATGCGCTCACCTAGAGCTGGGGCTGATTTGATAGCAGCTAACAACAACTTTAACAACAACTTAGTGTGACATAATCAAGAGAGCAAAAAAAAAAAAAATTCCTCCAAACTTCAAAATAAGAAACAATTTTGAATCTTGTTGTGAAGCAATCGAAAGTCCAAATTATGACATAGCACTGGAGAAGGAAATTTGAAAAATAAACCAAGTTACTAAATTCAAAATGAGTGTCTGTTATAAGGATTTGAATCTCAGCCTTCTGGCTAAGAAAAAGACCAGGAATAAATAGGAAAACTTTTATCTCTATACATTTGTTGCATTTTCTCCCCAACTGTCATGGGATCTTAATAAAGGCAGTGATTTTAATTAAGCCTTACCCTACACCATACCGTGCTTCCCTTAAAGAATATGATCTATAGAATCGAACAGCTAATTCATTTAAGCTGTTTGGCTAACCCAATTATTCTAAACTTAATTCTAAGTATTTTGAAAGCAGTAAGATTTTATCTGAGTGACATTCTCTGTAGTTTCCAGTGAGATAGACACTTTTGGATTTTAGGTAAAGAAACAGTCCTGGAGAAAAATGGACATTGCAAAAGTATCTACAAATATAAAATTATAGTTACTTTTTAAGACATTTATATATATATCTATAATCTCATTTTACTCTCACATTCTATCCATTTTATAAATTGGGGAATGGGAAGACTAATGTCACAGAGCTCAGTTCTACAATTTGTATGTCTGCTACTTACTCCAAGTCAATGCACTTTCTATTTCCCCTAGTGAATCTGGATTCAGTCAGAGCCCTCTTTTGCATTCCGTTCTCCAAAGTCCACTGTCTTCCCCTTCCTCTGAACGCTCTACCTGTAAAAGGGATTGTGTCCTGAGCCTTATACCTGCTCAGGTCTTAACTAAGATGCCAGCATAGAAGACACTAGAGGTTGTAACTGCAAGATATATTTTCATTTTTGTCAGCAATTTTTGAAGAGAAAAATCTTCTTTAGAGTTTATCATAAAAGATGTTCACCTAAGTCCCAGTGTTTATCTCCCTTCTTTATACACATCACATTAAAGTAACTATAAAGAAATACATGAAGAATTTTTCCTGTGTCATTCTCAGTGGGTCAGAGATTTTTGTGAATTTCTAAAAGATGGGAAGAGGATGGGATAATCCTGGTAGATAAAGGGGGCAGAGGAAGCTGCAAAGCTGAAGAAGCACAGGAGAAAGCCATAAACAAGGTGGGAAACAGGTTCACTGGCAGAACTCTCAGAAGGTTACAAGTATGGACTCGATAGGTCTGCAGAGGTGAGTGGGAAGGAGGCAGAATTCCCACTGAATAACTGAACTTCTACCTGCAGAATAGCTGTACTATGTGCCTACCCTGAACCTGCTAAGAGTCTGTTACCCAGACCTAGTAGGCATTTATATGCAGCACAAACTGGATACCTGGCGTCTGAAGACAATGACCAAGCTCCTAGGATTCCTGGGTGCAAAGTCTCCTTATTTTGCATTTGAACGGGAAGTTATCCTGGCTTTCTGGCTCCCTGAAGTGGAACCTGCAAAGCCTACCATATATCACAAAAAGCTCATAATCACTCTCTCATTCAGGGAGAGATCTGTTGGGGAAACACAGAGTAGGAAGAGAAACCCACTCCAGTTACGGAAATTAAATAATCCAACCATTTGTTGTAATCCCTGGGTGGTGCAAAAGATTACCACACTTGGCTGCTAACTGAAAAGAGGGAAGTTTGAGCCTACCCAGGGGTACCTCAGAAGAAAGGTCTGGGGATCTACTTCCAAAATATCACCCACTGAAAACCCGATGGAGCACAGCTCTGCTCTGATACACATGGAATAACCACGAGTCACAGCTGGCTCCACTCCAACTGGTATTTGTAAATAATCTATTAATTCATGTGAATGAATAATCAAGGATCATCATATATTTTTTCTTGGTTTCTTCTCTGTTTTATTCAAAGAATAGTGAACCTCAGAGAAAAGTGATCTCTTGGATGAAAATATTGAAAAAATATGTTTTAATGTATTTTCTGTTGCCTGAACTATCTGTGAGAAAATACTGCATTCATTACAAAGAACACCCTATGAACAAGTGAACAGTTCTTGTAAATTAAGAATATAATCATATTCTTAATTTACAAGATAAGTGAGCAATTGATAAGTGAGCAATTCTGTGGAAGGAGTGAAAGAAAATGTTATGAAAACCTTTCAGAACATAAAACAAAAAGTCAAAGAGGTGGAAAATATGATAGAAAAATTGATGCTTAAAGGGATCAGACCATGAGATCCATCATATAGTGGGAGTTCCAGAAGAAGAGAACATAAGGAAAAAAATAGAGAAGACGAAATAAGTAAAGAAATGATAGAAGGAAATTTCTCTAAATTGCAAAAAGATGGATGCCTTCACTTGGAAGGGTACTTGAACACCAAGCAATAGGAATGTGAAAAGACTCACGAACCAGACATATCCTCATTAAAATATCAAAAACCAGGACTAAAGAAAAGATCCTAAAAGTATTGGAAGGGAAAATCAAAGACATAAACAGTTCTCCAAAGCAATGAGAATATCAAAGTATTATTATCAGGCTTCTTGTCATTAGCAGTGGTTATGAAAGAGCAAAAGACAAATGCCTTTAAGCCTGAGGGAAATGATTTAAATCTAGATTTATTTACCAGTTCAAATGACAATGCAATGATAAAGCAAACTAAAGACATTTTCAGTCATGTAAAGTCTCAGAAAGTTTTCTCATGCACCATTTCTGGGAAAAAAAAATTACCAAAGATGTACTCCAGCAAAATGAAAACTGTATCCAAGAAATATGAATAATGAATTGAACCTAAGCGTGCAGGAATGAGAAATTCCAGGATTAAGGGAGCATAGTGCTCCAGTTGTTATGTGCCATTGAATTGATTCCAACTCATAGAAACTTTATAGGACAGAGTACAACTTTGCCATAGGGTTCCTAGGCTGTAAACTTCATGGGAGCATATCGCCATGTCTTTCCTCCCATGGAGCCACTGATAGGTTTGCACCACTGACTTTTGGATTAGCAACTGAGCACTTAACCATTGCACCACCGGGGCTCCTTGAGATTGAGACTAGGAGTTTTCAATTCAATCCTAAACCAAACCTCACCTATTTGTGAACTCCTACTCTGTGTTGTTGTTGTTAGGTGCCATCGAGTCAGTTCAGACTCATAGCGACCCTATGCACAACAGAATGAAACACTGCCTGGTTCTAGCACATCCTTACAATCATTGTTATGCATGGCCACTGTGTCAATCCACCTCATTGAGGGACTTCCTCTTTTCCATTGACCCTGTACTTTGCCAAGCATGACGTCCTTCTCCAGGGACTGATCCCTCCTGACAACATGTCCAAACTATGTAAGACACAGTATCCCCATCCTTGCTTCTAAGGAGCATTCTGGTTGTACTTCTAAGACAGATTTGTTCAATATTATTCACCAACACCACAATTCAAAGGCATCAATTCTTCTTTCGTCTTCCTTATTCACTGTCCAGCTTTTATGTGCATATGATGTGATGGAATATACCATGGCTTGGGTCAGGCACACCTTAGTCTGCAAGGTGACACCTTTGCTCTTCACTACCTCAAAGAGGTCCTTTGCAGCAGATTTACCCAATGCAATGCGTCTCTTGATTTCTTGACTGTTGCTTCCATGGCTGTTGATTGTGGATCCCAGTAAAATGAAATCCTTGACAACTTCAATCTTTTCTCCATTTATCATGATGTTGCTCATTGGTCCAGTTGTGAGGATTTTTCTTTATGTTGAGGTGTAATCCATACTGAAGGCTGTGGTCTGTGATTTCATCAGTAAGTGCTTCAAGTCCTCTTCACTTTCAGCAAGCAAGGTTGTGTCATCTGCATAATGCAGGTTGTTAATGAGTCTTCCTCCAATCCTGATGTCCCTTTCTTTATATAGTCCAGCTTCTAGCATTATTTTCTCAGCATTCAGATTGAATAGGTATGGTGAGGGAATACAACTCTGATGCACACCTTTCCTGACTTTAAACCTATCAGTATCCCCTTGTTCTGTCTGAACAACTGCCTCTTGATCTGTGTAAAGTTTCCTCATGAGCACAATTAAGTGTCCTGGAATTCCCATTCTTTGCAATGTTATCCATAATTTGTTATGATCCACACAGTCGAATGCCTTTGCATAGTCCATAAAACACAGGTAAACATCCTTCTGGTATTCTCTGCTTTCAGCCAGGATCCATCTGACATCAGCAATGATATACCTGGTTCCACATACTCTTCTGAAACTGGCCTGAATTTCTGGCAGTTCCCTGTCGATACGCTGCTGCAGCCGTTTTTGAATGATTTTCAGCAAAATTTTGCTTGTGTGTGATATTAATGATATTGTTCTGTAATTTCCACATTCGGTTGGATCACCTTTCTTGGGAATAAGCATAAATATGGATCTTTTCCAGTCAGTTGGCCAGGAAGCTGTCTTCCATATTTCTTGCCATAGACAAGTGAGCACCTCCAGCACTGCATCTGTTTGTTGAAATATCTCATTTGATTTTCCATCAATTTCTGGAGCCTTGTTTTTCACCAATGCCTTCAGAGCAACTTGGACTTCTTCCTTCAGTACCATCGGTTCCTGGTCATATGCTACCTCTTGAAATGGTTGAAAATCAGCCAGTTCTTTTTGTTATAATGACTCTGTGTATTCCTTCCATCTTCTTTTGATGCTTCCTGCATCATTTAGTATTTTCCCCATAGAATCCTTCACTATTGCAACTCAGGGTTTGAATTTTTTCTTCAGTTCTTTCAGCTTGAGAAACACTGAGAGTGTTTTTCCCTTTTGGTTTTCCATCTCCAGCTCTTTGCACATGTCATTATAATACTTTAGTTTGTCTTCTCCAGCCTCCCTTTGAAATCTGTTCAGTTCTCTTACTTCATCAATTCTTCCTTTTGCTTTTTCTGCTCAACTTTTGAGAGCAAGTTTCAGAGTCTTCTCTGACATCCATCTTGGCCTTTTCTTTCTTTCCTGTCTTTTCAATGACCTTTTGCTTTCTTCATGTATGGTGTCCTCGATGTCATTCCACAACTCGTCCGGTCTTCAGTCACCAGTGTTCAATGCGTCAAATCTATTCTTCATATGGTCTCTCAATTCAGGTGGGATATACTCAAGGTCATATTTTGGCTCTCGTGGACTTGCTCTGATTTTCTTCAGTTTTAGCTTGAACTTGCATATGAGCTATTGATGGTTTCTTCTACATTCGGCCCCTGGCCTTGTTCTGGCTGATGATATTGAGCTTTTCCATTGTCTTTTTCCAGGGATGTAGTCAATTTGATTTCTGTGTGTTCCATCTGGTAAGGTCCATGTATGTAGTTGCCTTTTATGTTGGTGAAAGAAGATATTTGCAATGAAGACGTCATTGGTCTTGCAAAATTCTATCATTTGATATCTGACACTGTTTCTGTCACCAAGGCCATATTTTCCAACTACTGATCCTTCTTGTTTGTTTCCAACTTTCACATTCTAATCACTGGTAATTATCAGTTCATCTAGATTGCATGTTTGATCAATTCAGTCTGCAGCAGCTGAGAAAATTCTTCTATTTCTTCATCTTTGGCCCTAGTGGCTAGCGTGTAAATTTGAATAACAGTTGTATTAACTGGTCTTCCTTGTAGGAGTGTGGATATTATCCTATCACTGACAGCGTTGTACTTCTGGATAGATCTTGAAATGTTCTTTTTGACGATGAACGCAACACCATTCCTCTTCAAGTTGTCATTCCCAGCATAGTAGACTATATGATTGTCTGATTCATAATGGCCAAAAGCAGTCCATTTCAGCTAGGATATTAATGTTTATGTATTCTGTTTCATTTTTGACGATTTCCAATTTTCCTAGATTCATGCTTCATACATTCCAGGTTCCGATTATTAATGGATGTTTGCAGCTATTTCTTCTCATTTTGAGTCATGCCACATCAGCAAATGAAGGTCCCAAAAGCTTTAATCCATCCATGCCATTAAGGTCTACTCTACTTTGAGGAGGCAGCTCTTCCACAGTCATCTTTTGAGTGCCTTCCAACCTGGGGGGCTCTTCTTTCAGCACTATATCAGACAATGTTCCACTGCTATTCATAAGGTTTTCACTGGCTAATGCTTTTCAGAAGTAGACTGCTGGGTCCTTCTTCCTAGTCTTAGGCTGGAAGCTCAGCTGAAACCTGTCCTCCATGGTTGACCCTGCTGGTATCTGAATACTGGTGGCATAGCTTCCAGCATCACAGCAACATGCAAGCCCCCACAGTACAACAAACTGACAGACACGTGGGGGACTCTGTTAGTCAGTGAGAAATACTCAGGAAATTCATGGTAGGTTAGAACAGCACTGTGTTGCTTAATATGCAGGTATCAGGGCTGGGACCTCAACAACCTGGCTCGGTGCGATAGGATGGGGACTGGGGAGACTAACCCAGCTACGTGTCTAGTCCCACAATCAGCAGCATCATAAGTATGTGGCAAACTCAGCCCTGATTCAGGTACGTGTTGATATAGGGAAAGCTCCAATCTACAGGCAGAAACAGCATGGCACCAAGGACAGTCTGAGCAGTGGGAATTACCGGAGGCCACACGGATGGGGAATTATGGCTTCAGGCAATCAGCATGTTCCCAGCACAATTCTGTTCTGGTCTTTGGGCCACTGGACTATGTATTTCGAAAAGACTTACTTTCTGCTACCAGGCATTGTGGATTATCTTTACGGTTGGCAGATATGAAATTACCAATCCTAAACTTTTGTTCTTAAAGAGGAGATCTATTAGAGCTAGAGAAAGAATATGTGGCAGATATTAATGCTTAGAGTGTTTTAACTTGGAATTTTTTCCCCCATTCTTTCTTTGCTGCACCAAAAGAATAGAATGCAAACATCTCCCCTTGCCTCATAAGATGGTTGCAGGAACAGCACACTAGTTTTCCTCTATTTCCAGGGTTAAAGAGCCATCAAAGTATAACGTGAAAGAATAGATGTAGAGAATCTAAGGTTTAGAGAAAATACAAATTTTCTGGAGAAGCAGGAGGTGGAGAGGCTGTGGTTGGAAGCAATGGGGAGCCCATGGCATCACAGACCAGTGTGTGCATGGAGAAGAGAGGGAGGCAGCATCATAGGCACATGGCTGCCATTCTTGCCAAGTATTTCCACATCCCAAGCATGACACACAAGCAAGTCCACGGGCCTGGAGGGATCATACAAACAGGAACAGTGAATATGTCAATAGTAGACGATGTGGTCATGTGGAGCCTGTATATGGATCAAGAGGCAGTTGTTTGAAGAAAACAACGGGATACCGCATAGTTTGAAATTGGAAAAGTGTGTGGAAAGGTTATATCCTTTCACCTTCAGAATGCTGTATAAATAATCCATGAAGCTGATTATATGTAGATGAGCATGACATCAGGATGGGAAGAACAACCTGCAACATGCATATGGCACAACCTTGCTTGCTGAAAATGAAGATGACTTGAAGCACTTACTGATGAATGTCAGAGACTACAGACTGAAGTATGGATTACAAGTGAACATAAAGAAAATGAAAATCCTCACAACTAGATCAATAAACACCATCATGACAAGTGGCAAGGAAATGAAGTTGTCTATAATTTCATTCTATTTGGGTCAACAATCAATGCCCATGGAAACAGTAGTCAAGAAATGAAATGATGTATTGCATTGGGAAAATCTGCTGCAAAAGGCCTCTTTAAAGTTTTCAAAAGCTAAGATGTCACTTTGATGACTAAGGTGTGCCTGACAAGCCATGACACTTTCAATAGTTTCATTTGCATATGAAAGCTGGACAATGAAAAAGGAAGACCAAAGGACGATTGATACATTCAAGCTGTGATGTTGATGAAGAATATTGAATATACCATGGACTACCAGAAGAATGAACAAGTCCATTTTGGAGGAAGGGAAGTACAGGCAGAATGTTCCTTCGAAGCCAAGATGGCAAGACTTTGTCTTGCTTGCTTTGGACACATCACCAGGAAAGACCATCACTAGAGAAAGGCATCATGTATGGTAAACTAGAAGGTTAGCAAAAACGAGGAAAACACTCCACAAGATGGATTGACATGATGGCTGCAAAATGGGCTCAAACATACCGAAGATCTTGAGGATGACACCAAAAACAAACCAAACCCATTGCCATTGAGTTGATTCCAACTCATAGCAACACTACAGGACAGAGTAGAGCTGCCGCATAGGGTTTCCAAGGACCGCCTAGTGGATTTGAACTGCCGACCTTTTGGTTAGCAGCAGTAGCTCTTAACCAGTCTGCTACCAGGGCTTCAGAACCAGGCAATATTTTGTTCTGGTATACGTAGGGTCACCATGAGTTGGAGCTGACTTGACAGCAACTAACAACAACAGCAACAGACTATGTTTACAGGTGATAATTGGAGGAGTACTCCTCATGTTTTGGCACTACATAAAACTACAGAAGTTGGAAGTTATCACGGAGCAGAGATGAGTAAGAAGGACTGAAGCTGAAATGAAGTTCACAGCAACTAAAAAAGATGGGAGCTCATCATAGAAATTAAGTCAAATTGTAGAAAATAAGGAGAGTTGGCGCTTCTTGAACTCATGTTCATGTCACCTAGGATGTGATGTGATGTTCCCTGATGGATAACTCACCCTCCAATGCTTTTCTCCACTGCTATTGCTGTAGAGTGGGTTTGGACTTATTTTCCTTCTTAGACTGGAATATGAGAGGGTTCAGAGGTCTTAATTGTGCTTGTTGGGCCACATGCATTTCATAATTTTCCAAGTAGATATTTTGAAATAAAGATAATCATACTTTAAAATTTCTGCACAACTGGGAAGGGCCAATCAAAAAGCATTCACCCGTCACTCCTTGGCTACTCTTCAGGAGGTAAAATGGTATTTCTTTCCTCCAGTGATAACCAATAAGGAAGGAGTGGTAAAGCCTACAGTTTAAGGAAGTTGAGCCGTCATTAAGAGGCAGGCAAAATCAGTCGTTTATGCTTAAGCAGAGACAGCACTAGGGAAAACTAATTCAAAGAGGTGGTTATAAAACATGACTGAAGCCCTGTAAGCTACTGTGCAACACAAATTGGCTTAGGAACAGCATTTGGGAATGTAAATTTGTGGAAGTCAAGAAGAGAGATTGCATGTAATTTTATTTCCCATAGCAAGTCTCTTGCTAGTCCACGCGTTTGGAACGAAGATCCACTTTCCTCACCAGCTCCTTCACCAGGTGAAAAGATCCCTCACCCAGTGGCGTCATTAGGGACATGAAGAGGAGTGGGGGGGGGGGGGGTGCGAAACGCACCCCCTAACACTGCAGAGGAGGTGACACCAAAACGATCCCAGGGACCGGCAGCGGCGGTGGGGGGCAGGCTGGTCCTGCTGGGGGGTCGGGGAGGCTGCCAAGGCATGGCGTCACTAGGGTTGGTGAAACTTGCAATCCAGTACGGTAACTCGTGACCACCTCCATTGCCCACCAGTCAGGGTTCGGGAAGCCTTTGCCTTGGCCAATGGGAAAGGGGAGGTGCTGCGGGGAGCAGCAGGGCCGTGCACAGGGGCGGAGTGGGGCAAGGCCTCTCCACCCACGGTGGTGGGGCGGTTTGCAGGATGGCCCCACCTATACTGGGAAGGGGAGGGTGACACCATGAGTTACTGCACTGGGTGACACCAACCCTAGTGACACTCAAAGCCCCCACTCCCGCCCTTCCCTGTGAGTGTGGGTGTTTATTATTACAATTAACCTCTCTGACCACTGTTCTTTTCAGTCCACTGGTTTGGACCCTTTCTTGAAGCCAGGCTACAGAAAGAAGAGGTTGGAGTTGGAGAGCCATTGGAACTGGAGAAAGGAAGGAGAGACTGGATCCAGGAGAAAAAGGCATTAACAATGTAGATCAATAAATATTCAATGGCCTCACCATTGGCTGAAGCTGGACACTGCCTATTTTTGTCTCATCTAGGTGATACAATTAGTTTGTGCTCAACTACCAACCTAAAGGTTGTTGGTTTAAACCCACCCAGTGGTGCTATAGAAAAAAGACCAGGAGATCTGCTTCCATTAAGGTTATAGCCAAGAAAACCCTGTGGAGCAGTTGTACTCTGTAGCACATGGGGTCACCATGAGTGGGGACTGACTTTATGGCAATGGGTTGGGTTGTGGGTTTTATTGTTAAATTTGTGTCTAAGTATTCTCTTTCACTTTTTTCCCCTTTCTTTTTCTTTTCTTAGATTCCAGAATATATGGGTACCGTGTATTGGGAAAATGAGTAACAAAATAATGTATAAGGATTACTGCTTAATTTTGTTGAGTGGTGTTCAGGACTAAAACATCCTACAATGAGTCACAGATTGCTGGGCATCTGCTCAGAGAACAGTTGATATACTTGATTGCAAAGTAGCTGATGGGTGACATCTTTTCACAGCAGTGGTGGCAGCTGCAGCTTTCCATCTAAACAAATTAGTTCCTCTCTGCACTCAGACAAGTCAGAAGCAATCATGTCCTAATCCTCGCCTGATAAGCGAGTGCAAACACTGTCATGTGTGACATTCATAGACCAAGATGTGAAGGCTGCTAATATAACACAAACATATCATTTGGATATAATAAGCCACTTAGAAAATAGTGGATATAGATTTTTCTGTCTTTTACTAAATCTATTTTCATGTCTACAAGGCAGAGACTAGGCAACTGTTGAGAAGAAGTTTCACACAATTGTTTTATACATGCTTGGCTTATCTGCTGCTTCTGTTGTTTCCCCACCCAGTGGAGATGGCGAGGATACTTGGTGTTGGAGCACCATTACTGGGCCTGTTAGCCTTATATGCGTTGCATATTATTATTAGCTCTTGTTGCCTATTTAACAACAGCATCCTATGCCACTTGGTTTCTGTAAGATGAGAGCTGAGTCAGCAAAGATAAATAACATTTTCTGAGAAGTTTCTGTTAATATTAAAAAGTACAAAGGTACTGTGCATTTGAATAGCAGAAAAACAGCCAACTGGAATCTGACTTTGAAAGTAATTCAGGAGTTAAATAGAGCTAGTTTTATTTGTAAGTAAGATATCTTGCCCCAAAGCAGTATGAACAGAAGTCAGTTTGAAGGTTGAAAGTGCAGCAAGGCATTTTTGAAATAAGGAAAGCAGAAAAAAAGGGGGAAATAAAACGCCGGAGGAAGTGAAGTCATCGATGGCTATGTTTCTTTTTTATTGTGGGAAAAAAAATACATATATATAACAAAACATTTGCTATTTCAACACTTTTATATGTATAAATCAGTGACATTAATTACATTCATCATATTTAGCAACCATTACCAATATCCATTTCCAAATTTCCCATCACCTTTAAAAAAATAAGTACCACAAATGCTATCCAAAATATAGCATTATAAGGCCTTACCCCATTAAAAAAAAATACAACTCATTGTAACAACCACCAGAATTAATTAGAAATGTCATCCACAAGTATGTTAAACAGCCCATCCAAATTCTAAGATTGAAGATGATCCCTTGTTAATAACTTTTACTGCAATAAAATAGAACCTGTTTCTGAATAGTACTGTGGTGGCTTATAAGTAAAAAAAAAAAAAAAAAAAAAAAATTGGTGGTGGGGTCTCCCTCTTATACTTTAATTTATTCTACAAACATTTTTTAAGCCATATCTATATCAAGGAGGAACTCTGATGGTGCAGTCGTTAAGAGCTAGGCTGCTAACCAAAAGGTCGGTGGTTCGAATCCACCGGCTGCTCCTTGGAAACCCTATGAGGCAGATCTATTCTGTCCTGTAGGGTTGCAAGTCAGAGTTGACGTGATGGCAACAGGTTTTTTTTTTTTTTTTTTAATACCAAAGAAGGTACTATAAATGAGTAAATTAATGTCCAAGTTAGCAAACTGTGCTTCAGAAAAAAGAAGCAATGAAGAAGCTTGTTTCCATTTCCACTGAAGTAGTAAATGTTAACTACATCTCATATGGTACGTTGTCTCTTTGTTCTCATTTATTCACTCCCTCCCTTTGGCCAGTGACCTTGCAGCGTGCTAAAGTGCACAGAGACTATTTCTTTACCCTATAGATGGTGGGCTTGACCATATGATTTGTCTTAGTCAATGGACTTTTAATGAATTTGGCGTGAACAGAAGCCTTAAGTGTGCTTAAGTGGTTTGGCTTGGCCTCTCACGCTCCTGTGATCTGTCATGAGAAGGACATATTCAGAATAGCTGCTGGTCCAAAAAGAACGGGGAGAAAATAAGAACAGAACTGAACCCAACAAAAGCTTTGGAGCCCAGCTTAGCTGCCTCACAGCCAAAAGCAGAACTGTTCTAGCTGACCAGTTGTCTCATGAGTAAGAAAAAATATAACTGCAAGTTGCAAGCAAGCGAAGTTTGGAGTGGTTTGTTACACAGTGTTAATATAGCAATAGCTGACTAATATAACTTCTAGCTTAAATCAAAATTTAACAAATGGTCAGCACGATATAAAAAAAGTAAATTTGGGGAGAGAAGCGTATGATGATGTGTTATTGACCAACAAAAGTAATTTAGTCCTGAAATCATTTGAAAGCTTTCTCTAGCTGAATATATATATGTTTGTGTGTGTGTAGATAGTCATTAAAAAAAAATTGCCATCAAGTCAATTTTGACCCATAGCTACCCTAAAGGACAGAACAGAGCTGTCCCATAGGGTTTCCAATGAGCAGCTGATAAATTCGAACTGCTGACCTTTATAGGTTAGCAGCCATAGCTCTTAACCACTTTGCCATCAAGTATACGTATATAAAGTGGAGCCCTGGTGGCATAATGGTTAAGAGGGCAGCTGCTCTCCAAAAAGGTCAACAGTTTGAATTTACCAGCCTTTTCTTGGAAATCCTATTGGGGCAGTTCTACTCTGTCCTATAGGGTTGCTATGAGTCGGACTCTTCTCAATGGCAATGGAAACTTCTTCAAAATGGAACTTTCTTCAAAGAGGTAAGCTTCACCTGTCCAGGGAATATTTAGAACAAGAATCATCACTTAATTAACTACAGTCTTCTAAAGTGGGCCTCGCATGTGTTTTGCAAACTAGTTTCCTTGGCTGTCACAAGTTATTAGCCATTTGTCCCTTCCCCGCCCTGGCTTGCTGTGGTAATGCTTCCCACTGCTTCCACTGCCAAAATCAACATCTGGGCCACTGAAACTCACTAGAGGTGCTGCTGCCATCATTTAAATTGGAGCTGTCAATGCCAGATGTCAAGGGGGCTCGTGTCTACATCAAGTATAATAGATCTGGTAATTGCCAAAGCTTCTGGAGCTAATTCTGCAGACGTTCTCACGTTTAGCGTCCCATGTCTTCCAAGTCTCACTCAAATAGTCATCTTGGATTCTTTCATGTCAAATAGGGCTGGGATGAGCACTCTAGAAGAAAGATGCCGCATTACACTTGGATCCCTCTTCCTGATCTCTGCCAATGTCCACTGTCTGGGATCTAACTTAAGAATTTTGACTTTCTTCTTAAGATGAGTCCTATCAGGAAGATTCCTAGTACTTCTTGTGAGTACACTTCTGACAGGCTGCTTCACCAGCCTCTAGCCATGCCTAAAGCCACCAGAGTCCCAGCTTCAAGCTGACAGAGAGCCATGCCACACTGGAAGCTTTACACGTCTTGTGTTTCTGTAATGGAGCATGAAACTAGGATGAACTGGCGGAGACTTGATGGCCTGAAATCACCAATGTTAACCCAAGGAAGAGACAGAAGAGATATGGGATGGACTAATATATTCTCAGCTACGTCAGGGAATCAAAGACAGCTCCTTAGCAGGAACTTCTACCTTGAATCCTTCAGACATATGTGGCGAATTGGGGATTCAAATGGCTCTGAGGATGAAGGGGAGAGTCTAATGTCAATACTGAAATGGTACAAGTTTTGCAAAAGCCCAGTAAACTAGGACCTAACGCAGAAGCAGGACTACAGATAGTGGAAAGATGGTGACCTCCAGGGACAGCGCTAGAAGATGAAGCAGTAAAATGAATGTGGGAAGAATGACATTTGCAGAGATTTTAATGATTTGAATTACTGTATTTTATGCCTCTGATAAGTAGTTCAATGAGATGGTTTCTAAGGATCCTTGTACCTCTAACTTTCTGTGACTCTATCTAGACATTTAATGGAAATTTCAGTTGCTTTCCTAATGCAGCTGCCACATGTCTGTTATTTTAATAGGCTTGCTTTATACCCTGAATATCCAGAGGAGATGGAAATAAATCACCCTAAGTTCCATCTACTCCCTCAGTTGACTAAGAAAGAAAGTGACAGAAAACAAGAGATTTGGGAAAATTTTCTTGCTCTGTGAGAAAGAAACAATGACTGAGCAGAAATAAATAGCAGTTACAATAATAAACTCAGGGAGAGGGAAGGGGAAAACACTGAGAGATGCCAGTGCATCTGGGAGTAAAAATTTTTTTTTTTCAAATTTTACCCATTTTGGTCATACTAGTGATTATCGTCAAATCCCTCTCCTTTTGCTAAATTCCAACCTTTATTTCATTCACAGAGCTCATACACGTATCTTTAAGGAATAAAGCTGATTATTAAATCCTCATTGTTTGGCTTGATCCTTTGTGTTAAAGATTACAGCGAAATTTCATTAATTCAGACTCTCTGCTTAAATCTCTTTTGGAAACAAGTATATTTCCTCCTTCTTCAGAATCCCTTAATTTGTGGTCCCTAGACTAGGACTACGGAGCCCTGGTGGTATAGTGGTTAAGCGTTCAGCTGCTAACTGAAAGGTCAGTAGATTTGGATAAGACTAGGGCCAGACTGAGGTTTACCTTTGTTCCCTTTGAGAAAAGGGGTATACAAAACCAATTAATATTCATACTGAAACCTCAAAGAGAATTCTTCCTTTACTTAATAAACTAAGTATATTATGTCTATTAAACACTTCCTTTGGCACTTTTTTTTTTGGCACACCAAGGGAATGTCCATATGTTATCTGAAAAACAAAACTCTTATCTTTCCAAAATACGGTTTAAAGTAAACCTGTTAAGTTATAAAACTTTCTCAATGTTGGATTATGTTATTCTATGGGTAAAAAACAATAATACTTCTTTTTTAAAATAATAATATATATGGATGTATATATATATTATTATTATTATTTTAAAAAGGAAGCATTTATATATACTTTATATATATATATTTTATATATAAGTGTATATATATATAAAGGAAGTATGTATATATATACTTCCTTTTTAAAATAATATATGTATATATATGCATTATTTTAAAAAGGAAGTATATATGTACTTATATATAAGCAAGTGTGTGTGTGTGTGTGTGTGTATATATATATATATATATATATATACACAAGCTCTTACCCACTGTGCCACCAGGGCTCCATATATATATTTTATCAATTAGAATGTGAGTTACTCTTCACCCCTTAACTAAGGAGCAAATATCTATTCAGATAAAATTTGCACAAATTTTGTACTCTTGGGAATACAAAGAGGTGCCACATGACCTGTCTGTCCTTAAGGAGATTAAGATATTATTGAGGAACCCAAGTTCTTTATACTTATTTACAAATGAAAAAGTGGCTATCAGTACAAGACAGATTAAAGAAACATGTGCCCTTTTTTTCTACCCTCCTTAGAAGGGAGAGAGGATTGTAAATAACAATTTCCTCCTTGTCAAACAAGTATAAGAAAGGTCAAATTAAATGGCTCAGTTGCCTTCCCCCAGCCCATCCCCATCTACAGAGACCCCAGTGTGTAAATAACACACCTAAGGACCAAACATCCTCATTCCCAGGCTGGTAGAATCTTCCCACCACCTGGAAGTCAGTGTGGGATACCTTTAATAATTGCTTACGGGTCTTGGCCTGTGATTCTCCACCAGAGCCCTTCTCTCTGGGAAGGACTCAGGCCTTGGACCTTTCTCAGTCCCTTTTCTACAGTTGTCCTGTCTCTAGTGGACTCTGGTACTTGTTCTCTGCTAAGCAGTCTCAGAATGGAAAGCCCCTTGATCCCTTTCTGAGGGCTAGTGGTGTCTTTTGACTATAAGTCTCTGCTCTAAGGAGAGTGACTCTACAGGATTCCTGGCCTTGTAGGATTCACTAACCTCTTCTCCAACTTGTTTTAAGTGGCTCAGGGTAGATTGAGCTCTCCTGCAGCTAGCATGGTCCCTGCCCTAACTTTTGTGGTTTCCCTACACTCTGCCTACACTTTTGTAATCAGTCCCTTTGCAAATAAACTTCCCTCAGATTCTCCAGATTTCAGAGCCCTGTTTTTGATGGGGACCCTGACTGGTACAAGGTTAAAATTCTTTAACCTACTGGAGTAGCACAAATGGAAGAATTGTAGGCACCATCACACACACAAAAAACCCAGTGCCCTCGAGTAGGCACCATAGTGAAGTCATATTTTGGTCAGAACCCCTTCACTTATGTCATGAGGCAATATTCTGATTTACCTATGCCTCACTGAAAACTTTGAATAGCTGCAACAGTCCAACTCTTAAATAAAAAATAATTTGTGTCCAGCAAATGGAACAGATTTTAAAAGGAATTCCTCACGGTGATTTAGTGAATTGTCAGGTTTCTTTCATAAATAACAAAACAGAAATTAGGAGCATGTCAGAATGCATTAGCACACACACATAAATAAAAGTGATTTTATTAAAGTAAATTATACTTACTTAATTCACGTTGTCACACATGACACTTTGCTATATATCCTGTGGGGTGTTTGCTCCCCAGCCATGTTATGGTTTAGCAAGACAAACATATTGAGTAAGAATGTAATGAGAATGCAATTACTAGTAAATAAATCCTGTTTTTCTGTGTTTCATCCTGTAGTGTTTGGCTCTCCTTCCCCTGACATATTAGGGTAGAGCTTAGTGAAAATGGGAGACTAATATACACTCTCCCTCTCTCTCTCTCTTTTTTAAAAAAATTTTTTTTGTACATTAAGTGAAAGCTTACAAATCGTCAGTCTCTTACACAAAAACTTACATACACCTTGCTACATACTCCCAATTGCTCTCCCCCAGTGAGACAGCCCACTCCCTCCCTCCACGCTCTCTTTTCATGTCCATTTCACCAGTTTCTAACCCCCTCTACCCTCTCAACTTACCTCCAGGCAGGAGATGCCAACATAGCCTCAGGTGTCCACCTGATCCAAGAAGCTCACTCCTCACCAGCATTCCTCTCCAAACCATTGTCCAGTCCAACCCTGTCTGAAGAGTTGGCTTTGGGAATGGTTCCTGTCCTGGGCCAACAGAAGGTCTGGGGGCCATGACCACCGGGGTCCTTCTAGCCTCAGTCAGACCATTAAGTCCAGTCTTTTTATGAGAATTTGAGGTCTGCATTCCACTGCTCTCCTGCTCCCTCACGGGTTCACTTTTGCGTTCCCTGTCAGGGCAGTCATTGGTTGTAGCTGGACACCATCTAGTTCTTCTGGTCTCAGGCTGATGTAGTCTCTGGTTCATGTGGCCCTTTCAGTCTCTTGGGCTCGTAATTACCTTGTGTCCTTGGTGTTTTTCATTCTCCTTTGCTCCAGTTGGGTTGAGACCAATTGATGCATCTTAGATGGCCACTTGCAGGTGTTTAAGACCCCAGATGCTTCTCTCTAAGGTGGGATACAGAATGTTTTCTTAACAGGTTTTATTATGCCAGTTGACTTAGATGTCCCTTGAAACCATGGTCCCCAAACCCCTGCCCCTGCTACACTGGACTTCGAAGCATTCAGTTTATTCAGGAAACATCTTTTTTTGGTTTAGTCCAGTTGTGCTGACCTCACCTGTATTGTGTGTTGTCTTTCTCATCACCTAAAGTAGTTCTTATCTACTATCTAATTAGTGAGTATCCCTCTGCCACCCTGTCTCCCTTCCCCTCTAACCATTAAAGAATATTTTCTTCTCTGTTTAAACTATTTCTTGAGTTCTTATAATAGTGATCTTATACAATATTTGTCCTTTTATAACTGACTAATTTCACTCAGCATAATGCCTTCCAGGTTCCTCCATGTTATGAAATGTTTCACAGATTCCTCACTGTTCTTTATCGATGTGTAGTATTCCATTGTGTAAATATACCATAATTTATTAATCCATTCATCCATTGATGGACACCTTGGTTGCTTCCATCTTTTTGCTAATGTAAACAGCGCTGCAATGAACATGGGTGTCCATATATCTGTTCATGTAAAGGGTCTCATTTCCCTAGGATATATCCCGAGGAGCGGGATTGCTGGATCATATGGTAGTTCTATTTCTAACTTTTTAAGGAAGTGCCAAGTCGATTTCAAAAGTAGTTGAACCATTTGACATTCCCACCAGAAGTGTAGAAGTCTTCCAATCTCTCCACAGCCTCTCCAACATTTATTGTTTTGTGCTTTTTGGATTAATGCCAGCCTTGCTGGAGTGAAATGAAATCTCATCGCAGTTTTGATCTGCATTTCTCTAATGGCTAATGAGTGTGAGCATTTCCTCACGTATCTGTTAGCTACCTGAATGTCTTCTTTAGTGAAGTGTCTGTTCATATCTTTTGACCATTTTTTAATTGGGTTATTTGTCTTTTTGCAGTTGAGTTTTTGCAGTATCATGTAGATTTTAGAGATCAGGCACTGATCAGAAATGTCATAGGTAAAAACTTTTTCCCAGTCTGTAGGTAATCCTTTTACTCTTTTGGTGAAGTCTTTGGATGAGCATAGGTGTTTGATTTTTAGGAGCTCCCAGTTATCTAGTTTTTCTTCTGCATTGTTAGTAACGTTTTGTATACTGTTTATGCCATGTATTAGGGCTCCTAATGTTGTCCCTAATTTTTCTTCCATGATCTTTATCTTTTTAGATTTTATATTTAGGTCTTTGATTCATTTTGAGCTTGTTTTTGTGCATGGGGTAAAGTAAGGGTCTTGTTTCATTTTTTTGCAGATGGATATCCAGTTACGCCAGCACTGTTTGTTAAAAAGACTGTCTTTTCCCCATTTAGCTGTTTTGGGGCCTTTATCAAATATCAACTGCTCATATGTGGATGGATTTATGTCTGGATTCTTAATTCTGTTCCATTGGTCCGTGTATCTGTTGTTGTACCAGTACCAGGCTGTTTTGACTACTGTGGCTGTATAATAGATTCTAAAATCAGGTAGAGTAAGACCTCCCACTTTGTTCTTCTTTTTCGGTAATGCTTTACTTATCCGGGGCCTCTTTCCCCTCCATGTGAAGTTGGCAATTTGTTTCTCCATTTCATTAAAGAATGTCGTTGGAACTTGGATCAGAATTGCATTAAATGTATAGATCGCTTTTGATAGCATAAACATTTTTATAATGTTAAGTCTTTCTATCTTTGAGCAAGGTATGTTTTTCCACTTAGGTAGGTCTCTTTTGGTTCCTTGCAGAAGTGTACTGTAGTTTTCTTTGTATAAGTCTTTTACATCTCTGGTAAGATTTATTCCTAAGTATTTTATCTTCTTGGGGGCTACTGTAAATGGTATTGATTTGGTGATTTCCTCTTCTATGTTCTTTTTTTGGTGTAGAGGAATCCAACTGTTTTTTGTATGTTTATCTTGTATCTCAATACTCTGCTGAACTCTTCTATTAGTTTCAGTAGTTTTCTGGAGGATTTCTTAGGGTTTTCTGTGTATAAAATCATGTCATCTGCAAATAGAGATAATTTTACTTCTTCCTTGCCAATCTGCATGCCCTATATTTCTTTGTCTAGCCTAATTGCTCTGGCTATGACCTCCAGCACAATGTCGAATGAAGGGCATCCTTGTCTGGTTCCCATTCTCAAGGGAAATGCTTTCAGGCTCTCTCCATTTAGGATGATGTTGGCTGTTGGCTTTGTATAAATGCCCTCTATTATGTTCAGGAATTTTCCTTCTATTCCTATTTTGCTGAGAGTTTTTATCATGAATGGGTGTTGAACTTTGTCAAATGTCTTTTCAGCATCAATTGATAATTTTATTCTTCTCTGCTTCTGGATGTGTGAGTAGGCTGCGTGGCTGCCTATTTCTCCGAGGAAACTGAGGCCAAATTCTCTTACCAGCCCACCGCTATGGCTCTGGGAATAATGCCTGAGGGTTCCCCATGATTCAGGTCCAGTAACTCCTCTGCACTTCTGAACTGTCTCTTCCTTCCCCTGCCCCTCTGTTCATTTGGTAAGCTTGCCTTTGTTGCCTAGGGCTCCTAAAGTTGTCATAAATATACTAGTTTCACTTGTTTTTTTTGTTGTAACAAGGGCTCACCAGAAGAGTCTGTGTATTCCACCATCTTGGCTTCTCCTCTTCTCTCTCTCTTTTTTAAGGCTAATTGTGGAAAAGAAATAAAAAAATAAAAAGTCTCTTCAGTGAGCTTTAGCAGCCAGAATTAAGGGGTCTTGCCCTTTGGCAGGAAGCCCTGGTAGAGCAGTGGTTAAGAGCTTGGCTGCCACCCAAAAGTTCGGCAGTTTGAATCCATGAGCCCGTCCTTGAAAACCCTAGAGGTTGCTGTGAGTCAAAATTGAGTCAACGGCAATTGGTCGTTAAGTAGGAGTTCCTGGGTGATGCAAAAGGTTAACATGCTCAGCTTTTAATTGTAAGGTTGGAAGTTCAAGTCCACAGGAAGTTCCTTGGAAGAAAGTTCTGGTCATCTACTTCTGAAAACTAGGCCGTTGACAATCCTAGTGGAGCCCAGTTCTACTCTGACACACGCGGGGTCACCATGAGTTGGGGCCAGCTCAGTGGCAGCTTGTGTTGGTACTGCCCTTTAGCTAGTTGACTTTGTCACCTCTAATATTTTAGCCTCTGGAAAGGAAGATGTGACCTGGCTCTGTCCTGCCAACCCATCATGTCAAACAGTCCAAAGTCTTCAGGCACCAGTAGCAGACTTTGTCCAGAATGCAAACATAAGTCAAGTCCACTCCCATAAAGTGCAATCCAGATTGGTAGTCAGGACTGCCACATACGCAGGAGTTCCAAGGGCATCAAATGAGGAGACAAGGGGCTCAAGGAGACCTGCTCGGCAGGTGGGACTCCAGCTGGACCTCGAAGGACAGGCCCAAGTGAAGGAGACCCATAGCTTAGTCTCCTCTGTTTGATAGTGAAAGTACTTAACAAACTTCAGTGCCCTAACACCCAACCTCTGGGCCATCTGAAACTCTTTACATATGTTTCTCCTTTCCCCGATCAGGCTCAGTGCCCTGCAAGTCCTTTCTAGCCCCAGGGGTCCTCACTGGACTGCCCCGCACATCACTGTCCCCACCTAAGACCTCCTTTCTTTTCCCCTTCTCCGTTGAAAAATCGTGATTGTTGTACAATTATCCAGGCCTCTTTCAACATACATTTTTTAAAATTTTATTTTTATTAACTTTTATTGAGCTTCAAGTGAACGTTTACAAATCAAGTCAGTCTGTCACATATAAGTTAATATACATCTTACTCCTTACTCCCACTTGCTCTCCCCCTAATGAGTCAGCCCTTCCAGTCTCTCCTTTTGTGAAAACTTTGGCAGCCTCCAACTCTCTCTATCCTCCCATCCCCCCTCCAGGCATGAGATGCCAACACATGTGTCAAGTGTCCACCTGATATAATTAGCTCACTCTTTATCAGCATCTCTTCCACCCACTGTCCAGTCCCTTTCATGTCTGATGAATTGTCTTCGGGGATGGTTCCTGTCCTGTGCCAACAGAAGGTTTGGGGACCATGACCACCAGGATTCCTCTAGTCACAACCAGACCATTAAGTATGGTCTTTTTATGATAATTTGGGGTCTGCATCCCACTGATCTCCTGCTCCCTCAGGGGTTCTCTATTGTGCTCCCTGTGAGGGCAGTCATCGATTGTGGCTGGGCACCAACTAGTTCTTCTGGTCTCAGGATAATGTAGGTCTCTGGTTCATGTGGCCCTCTCTGTCTCTTGGGCTCTTAGTTGTCGTGTGACCTTGGTGTTCTTAATTCTCCTTTGCTCCAGGTGGGTTGAGACCAATTGATGCATCTTAGATGGCCGCTTGTTAGCTTTTAAGACCCCAGACGCCACATTTCAAAGTGGGATGCAGAATGTTTTCATAATAGAATTATTTTGCCAATTGACTTAGAAGTCCCCTTAAACCATGGTTCCCAAACCCCCACCGTTGCTCCGCTGACCTTTGAAGTATTCAGTTTATCCCGGAAACTTCTTTGCTTTTGGTCCAGTCCAGTCCAGTTGAGCTGACCTTCCATGTATTGAGTGTTGTCCTTCCCTTCACCTAAAGCAGTTCTTTTCAGCTAATTAATCAGTAAAAAACACTCTCCCTCCCTCCCTCCCTCCCCCCCTTGTAACCACAAAAGTATGTGTTCTTCTCAGTTTATACTATTTCTCAAGATCTTATAATAGTGGTCTTATACAATATGTGTCCTTTTGCCTCTGACTGATTTCGCTCAGCATAATGCCTTCCAGGTTGCTCCATGTTATGAAATGTTTCACAGATTCGTCACGTTGTTTATCGATGCGTAGTATTCCATTGTGTGAATATACCACAATTTATTTACCCATTCCTCCGTAGATGGACACCTTGGTTGCTTCCAGCTTTTTGCTATTGTAAACAGAGCTGCGATAAACATGGGTGTGCACATATCTGTTTGTGTGAAGGCTCTTATTTCTCTAGGGTATATTTCGAGGAGTGGGATTTCTGGGTTGTGTGGTAGTTCTATTTCTAACTGTTTAAGATAACGCCAGATAGATTTCCGAAGTGGTTGTACCATTTGACATTCCCACCAGCAGTGTATAAGAGTTCCAATCTCTCCGCAGCCTCTCCAACATTTATTGTTTTGTGTTTTTTGGATTAATGCCAGCCTTGTTGGAGTGAGATGGAATCTCATTGTAGTTTTGTTCTGCATTTCTCTAATGGCTAATGATCGAGAGCATTTTCTCATGTATCTGTTAGCTGCCTGAGTATCTCCTTTAGTGAAGTGTGTGTTCGTATCCTTTGCCCACTTCTTGATTGGGTTGTTTGTCTTTTTGTGGTTGAGTTTTGACAGAATCATGTAGATTTTAGAGATCAGGCGCTGGTCGGAGATGTCATAGCTGAAAATTCTTTCCCAGTCTGTAGGTGGTCTTTTTACTCTTTTGGTGAAGTCTTTAGATGAGCATAGGTGTTTGATTTTTAGGAGCTCCCAGTTATCGGGTTTCTCTTCATCATTTTTGGTAATGTTTTGTATTCTGTTTATGCCTTGTATTAGGGCTCCTAGGGTTGTCCCTGTTTTTTCTTCCATGATCTGTATCGTTTTAGTCTTTATGTTTAGGTCTTTGATCCACTAGGAGTTAGTTTTTGTGCATGGTGTGAGGTATGGGTCCTGTTTCATTCTTTTGCAAATGGATATCCAGTTATGCCAGCACCATTTGTTAAAAAGACTGTCTTTTCCCCAATTAACTGACACTGGGCCTTTGTCAAATATCAGCTGCTCATATGTGCATGGATTTATATCTGGGTTCTCAATTCTGTTCCATTGGTCTATGTGCCTTTTGTTGTACCAGTACCAGGCTGTTTTGACTACTGTGGCTGTATAATAGCTTCTGAAATCAGGTAGAGTGAGGCCTCCCACTTTCTTCTTCTTTTTCAGTAATGCTTTGCTTATCTGGGGCTTCTTTCCCTTCCATATGAAATTGGTGATTTGTTTCTCTATCACCTTAAAAAATGACATTGGAATTTGGATAGGAAGTGCATTGTATGTATAGAAGGCTTTTGGTAGAACAGACATTTTTACTGTGTTAAGTCTTCCTATCCATGAGCAAGGTATGTTTTTCCACTTAAGTAGGTCCTTGTTAATTTCTTGTAGTAGAGCTTTGTAGTTTTCTTTGTATAGGTCTTTTACATCCTTGGTAAGATTTATTCCTAAGTATTTTATCTTCTTGGGGGCTACTGTGAATGTATTGATTTGGTGATTTCCTCTTCAATGTTCTTTTTGTTGATGTAGAGGAATCCAAGTGATTTTTGTATGTTTATTTTATAACCTGAGACTCTGCCAAACTCTCCTATTAGTTTCAGTAGTTTTCTGGAGGATTCCTTAGGGTTTTCTGTGTATAAGATCATGTCATCTGCAAATAGAGATAATTTTACTTCCTCCTTGCCAATCCGGATGCCCTTTATTGCTTTGTCTAGCCTAATTGCCCTGGCTAGGACTTCTAGCACGATGTTGAATAAGAGCGGTGATAAAGGGCATCCTTGTCTGGTTCCCGTTCTCAAGGGAAATGCTTTCAGGTTCTCTCCATTTAGAGTTATGTTGGCTGTTGGCTTTGCATAGATGCCCTTTATTATGTTGAGGAATTTTCCTTCAATTCCTATTTTGGTGAGCGATTTTATCATAAATGGGTGTTGGACTTTGTCAAATGCCTTTTCTGCTTCAATTGATAAGATCGTGTGGTTTTTGTCTTTTGTTTTATTTATGTGGTGGATTACATTAATGGTTTTTCTGCTATTAAACCAGCCTTGCATAAAAAAAAAAAAAGGCCTTGCATACCTGGTATAAATCCCACTTGATCGTGGTGAATTATTTTTTTGATGTGTTGTTGAATTCTATTGGCTAGAATTTTGTTGAGGATTTTTGCATCTATGTTCATGAGGGATATAGGTCTGTAATTTTCTTTTTTTTTGTAATGTCTTTACCTGGTTTTGGTATCAGGGAGATGGTGGCTTCATAGAATGAGTTGGGTAGTATTCCGTCATTTTCTATGCTTTGAAATACTTTCAGTAGTAGTCGTGTTAACTCTTCTCTCAAAGTTTGGTAGAACTCTGCAGTGAAGCCATCCGGGCCAGGGCTTTTTTTTGTTTGGAGTTTTTTGATTACCGTTTCAATCTCTTTTTTTGTTATGGGTCTATTTAGTTGTTCTACTTCTGAATGTGTTAGTTTAGGTAGGTAGTGTTTTTCCAGGAATTCATCCATTTCTTCTAGGTTTGCAAATTTGTTAGAGTACAATTTTTTGTAATAATCTGATATGATTCTTTTAATTTCAGTTGGTTCTGTTGTGATGTGGTCCTTCTCGGTTCTTATTCGGGTTATTTGTTTCCTTTCCTGTATTTCTTTAGTCAGTCTAGCCAATGGTTTATCAATTTTATTAATTTTTTCAAAGAACTAGCTTTTGGCTGTGTTAATTCTTTCTATTGTTTTTCTGTTCTCTAATTCATTTAGTTCAGCTCTAATTTTTTATTATTTGTTTTCTTCTGGTGCCTGATGGATTCTTTTGCTGCTCACTTTCTATTTGTTCAAGTTGTCAGGACAGGTCTCTAATTTTGGCTCTTTCTTCCTTTTCTATGTGTGCATTTATCGATATAAATTGGCCTCTGAGCACTGCTTTTGCTGTGTCCCAGAGGTTTTGATAGGAAGTATTTTCATTCTCATTGCATTCTATGAATTTCCTATTCCCTCCTTAATGTCTTCTATAACCCAGTCTTTTTTCAGGAGGGTATTGTTCATTTTCCAAGCATTTGATTTCTTTTCCCTAGTTTTTCTGTTATTGATTTCCACTTTTATGGCCTTGTGGTCTGAGAAGATGCTTTGTAATATTTCGATGTTTTGGATTCTGCAAAGGTTTGTTTTATGACCTAATATGTGGTCTATTCTAGACAATGTTCCATGTGCGCTAGAAAAAAAAAGTATACTTTGCAGCAGTTGGGTGGAGAGTTCTGTATAAGTCAATGAGGTCAAGTTGGTTGATTGTTGTAATTAGGTCTTCCGTGTCTCTATTGAGCTTCTTACTGGATGTCCTGTCCTTCTCCCAAAGTGGTGTGTTGAAGTCTCCTACTGTAATTGTGGAGGTGTCTATCTCACTTTTCAATTCTGTTAAAATTTGATTTATGTATCTTGCAGCCCTGTCAATGGGTGCATAAATATTTAATATGGTTATGTCTTCCTGATCAATTGTCCCTTTTATCATTATATAGTGTCCTTCTTTATCCTTTGTGGTGGGTTTAAATCTAAAGTTCATTTTGTCAGAAATTAATATTGCTACTCCTCTTCTTTTTTGCTTATTGTTTGCTTGATATATTTTTTTTCCATTCTTTGAGTTTTAGTTTGTTTGTGTCTCTAAGTCTAAGGTGTGTCTCTTGTAGGCAGCATATAGACGGATCGTGTTTCTTTATCCAGTCCAAGACTCTCTGTCTCTTTCTTGGTGCATTTAGTCCATTTACATTCAGCGTAATTATACATAAATAAGTGTTTAGTGTTGTCCTTTTGATGCCTTTTTGTGTGTGTTGATGGCCATTTCATTTTTCCACATACTTTTTTGTGCTGAGACGTTTTTCTTAGGAAATTGTGAGATACTCATTTTCGTAGTGTTTGACTTTATGTTTGTTGAGTCGTTACATTTTTCTTGGCTTTTATCTTGAGTTATGGAGTTGTTATACCTCTTTGTGGTTACCTTATTATTTACCCCTATTTTTCTAAGTAAAAACCTAACTTGTATTGTTCTATATCACCCTGTATCTCTCTCCATATGGCAGTTCTATGCCTCCTGTATTTAGTCCCTCTTTTTGATTATTGTGATCTTTTACATATTGACTTCAGTGATTCCCTGTTATGAGCATTTTTTTTTTAATTAATCTTAATTTGTTTTTGTGATTTCCCTCTTTGAGCTGATATCAGGATGTTCTGTTTTGTGACTTTGTGTTGTGCTGGTATCTGATGTTATTGGTTTTCTGACCAAACAATATCCTTTAGTATTTCTTGTAGCTTTGGTTTGGTTTTTGCAAATTCTCTAAACTTGTGTTTGTCTGTAAATATCTTAATTTCACCTTCATATTTCAGAGAGAGTTTTGCTGGATATATGATCCTTGGCTGGGAGTTTTTCTCCTTCAGTGCTCTGTATATGTCATCCCATTGCCTTCTTGCCTGCATGGTTTCTGCTGAGTAGTCTGAACTTATTCTTATTGATCCTCCCTTGAAGGAAACCTTTCTTTTCTCCCTGGCTGCTTTTAAAATTTTCTGTTTATCTTTGGTTTTGGCGAGTTTGATGATAATATGTCTTGGTGTTTTTCTTTTTGGATCAATCTCAAATGGGGTTCGATGAGCATCTTGGATAGATATCTTTTCGTCTTTCATGATGTCAGGGAAGTTTTGTGTCAGGAGTTCTTCAACTATTTTCTCTGTGTTTTCTGTCCTCCCTCCCTGTTCTGGGACTCCAATCACACGCAAGTTATCCTTCTTGATAGAGTCCCACATGATTCTTACGGTTTCTTCATTTTTTTAAATTCTTTTATCTGATTTTTTTTCAGCTATGTTGGTGTTAATTCCCTGGTCCTCCAGATTTTCCAGTCTACATTCTAATTGCTCAAGTCTGCTCCTCTGACTTCCTATTGCGTTGTCTAATTCTGTAATTTTATTGTTAATCTTTTGGATTTCTACATGCTGTCTCTCTATGGATTCTTGCAACTTATTAATTTTTCCACTATGTTCTTGAATAATCTTTTTGAGTTCTTCAACTGTTTTATCAGTGTGTTCCTTGGCTTTTTCTGCAGTTTGCCTTATTTCATTCCTGAGGTCATCCCTGATGTCTTGAAGCATTCTGTAAATTAGTTTTTTTATATTCTGTATCTGATAATTCCAGGATTGTATCTTCATTTGGGAAAGATTTTGATTCTTTTGTTTGGGGGGTTGTAGAAGCTGTCATGGTCCGTTTCTTTATGTGGTTTCATATGGACTGCTGTCTCCAAGCCATCACTGGGAAACTAGTTTTTCCAGAAAATCCACCAAAAAAAAATGCAGTCAGATCCCTATCAGAACTGCCTTTGGATTATAACCACCACCTTGTTCCCTGTAAGGATGAAAGTCTGAGATTTGGATCATATATGCTTGGGTGTAGCTGGTTCTGTGTTTTTAGTCCAATTAGGGATGGATTTTTGGTCCCTGGGTTTTTTGTCGTTCCTTTTCTCAGGCCAGAAGAGTGGGTTTTTCTCAGGCCGGAAGAGTGGGTTAGGAAAAGACCAAAAGAAGAAAAGGAGGGGGGGAAGCAAAGCCCCTGCAGAGCCGGAGCCGTTCTTCCTCTGGCTCAGGAGATTCCAATGTTAATGAAGCTGCCTGGGGAGGGTGGGGGAGGGATCAGAGAGATAGGAGAATAGCACCTCAGAATATAGCCAGAGTTGCTTGTCTTGCTTGGAATGACTATTTTATCTGAGATTCCCACGGGGCGTGTCGCCTATGCGTGCTGGTGTGTGGAGATTCCCCCCCGGGGATCTGGCCCACTGAAGCTGAAGTCAGATCCTCCGCAGCCAGTCCCACGCCCAGCGTCAAGGTTCCCCTGCTGGGATGGTGCACTCCTGACTCCAAAATCAGTCGCTACCTCCCGGGAACTTCTCGTCCCGCCAGCCGCGTTGCCGCGCCGCCTCCGCGAACCAGCTGGGCCCCCTCCCGGGCTTAGTTCAGGGGAGTGGAGCAGCTCTCCGTGCTTGTGCCGTGACAGCGCCCAGTCAAAAGCCCGGCGGCAAGATTCCCCAGCTGGGACGTTGCACTCCCAGCTCCAAGACCAGTCAGTGCCTCCCGGGGACTTCTCCCTCCGGCTGCGTTGCCACACCACCCACGGACCGGCTGGGGCCCCTCCCGGGGTGAGTTCAGTGGGGTAGGGCTGCACCCCTTGTTTGCGCCGTCAGCTCCCCTGAGCCCTGCCCTAAATCGGGTTCCAAAGTTACCTGACTGCGACGCTGGCTCCAGGCTCCGAAAACAATCGCTGCTTCCCCCTATTTGTTCGTTTTCCATCTCTAAATCTGTGTTTGTTGTTCAGGGTTCGTAGATTGTTATGTGTGTGATCGATTCACTTGTTTTTCCGAGTCTTTGTTGCAAGAGGGATCCGAGGTAGCGTCTACTTTGTCCACCATCTTGGCCCCGCCTCCTCAACATACATTTTTTAAAAAATCTTATTTATCTGTTTATTTATGTGTCTATTGTTGATTGATTGTGGTTAGTACAGGCAGTGCCCAGGTTATGAACTATTGACTCACAGACAACTCGTACTTAAGAAAGAACTGCCATAAAGCAGTTAAATACAATAGTTCATAACAATGAATGCATTCACTACTTCTTGATGATCATGAAAATATTGTGCAGTGTGGAGGTGTTTATTAAGTGTTTTATATGCAAAAAATCAAACCAAACCCATTGCTCTTGAGTCAATGCTGACTCATAGCGACCCTACAAGACAGAGTGGAACTGCCCCACAGGGTTTCCAAGGAGCACCTGGTGGATTTGAACTGCAGACTTTTGGTCAGCAGCTGTAGCACTTAACCACTACGCCACCAGGGTTTCCCTTATATGAATAGACAGTAAAATGTATACTATATACTAAGACAAACATTTGACTAACTGATGCTAAATAAGAACCATATGTACCTGTTTGGACTTAGCTACGAATTTGACTTAAAGACAGACTTAGAAACAGATCTCGTTTATAACCCAGGGACTGTCTGTGTATAGGTATACATGTATGTGTGTACTTATACATATGAGTATTTTTTTATACATAAGAGTGTATATATACATATATGTGTGTGTTTATATGTATACACACACTATGGGGTCACTATGAGTCAGAATGGACTCGATGGCACAGAACAACAACAACAAATATATATACACACACATGTGTGTATGTATATGTATGTGTGGAGATATTTATATATATCTATTTATCTATATATTTATATAGATAAAAATAGATATATATAAATATGTAGAGATATATATATACAGTGTTGAGTATGTGTATATATGGAGCCTGTAGGGTCGCTATGAGTCAGGATTGACTTGATGGCAATGGGTTTGATTTTTGGTTTTGGTGGCACAGTGGTTAAACAATATGGCTGCTAACCAAAAGACTGCCAGTTCAAATCCACCAGCCGCTCCTTAGAAATCCTATGAGGCAGTTCTATTCCGTCCTTTAGGGTTGCTATGAGTGGAAATGGACTTGATGATAACGAGTTTGGTTTTTTTAAAATATATGTGTATATATTTGTATGTATATTTATATGTACATACATACTCACCACAATAAATCCACACAAACATATAACAAAAATTTGCCATTTCAACATTTCTTACATGTGCAATGATTCAACTCTGTGATAATTACTTTCATTATGTTATGCAACTATCCTTTCCAAAATTTTTCATCACCTGTAACAATAGATCAGTGTCCCCAAAGCAATGACTCTCTTTCCCCGTTCTTCCCACTCCTGGTAACCACTAATAGACTTTGATCTCTATACATTTGCCTATTCCAGATATTTCATACAATTAATGTGCTATTCATAAGTTGCCTCTTCCCATGAACATAAGTGTGCCTTAGCTCAATTAAAATGCTCCATGTCAGGTACCTTGACTATCTAGCGAGTGTTTGAGAAGGCAAATTCATTGGACCCTCCAAATCCCAGCATGTGGGTTAGAGCACCCCACTCAAGGAAGACGTGCTTCCACTAGTGTTAGAAGCTCACCTGCCCTTGCTTTCTCACCTCTAGGTTTTCCTGGGCCTGCCAGTTCAGTGCTACATTCACCCCTTAGAATCACTTTGAAAGCACTTTCTCATCTGAGTATGATGCATTTGATTACAAAAAGGTAAGGGAGGTAGCTTTCTTGTTTACAGTCAGGGGAAATGAGATCATGAGGAGAAGTGACTTGGAGGTAAATAGTGATGGAGCCAGGCCTGGGACTCAGAGGTCCTGACTTTGGAAGCAGGGCTCTTCCTGCTGCTCTGCTGCTTTGCAGAAGATGCAACCCATCCATGTTCAATCTGTCTACATAATGGGGGCTCTGTTTTCCCCAGACATCAGGGCATTCAGAGCTGAAATCTGGAGAGAGGCTGGCTGGTAATGGGAAATGGGAATGATGTTGTCACAGTTATTTCACTTTAGCTCACTGACAGAACCAAATGTCTATGCAATTTTCTTTTTTTTATGCATCCATCCATCCGTCCATCCGTCCCTCTGTCCCTCCGTCCCTCCGTCCCTCCGTCCACCCGTCCCTACGTCCCTCCGTCCCTCCGTCCATCCGTCCATCCGTGCATGCGTGCATGCATGTATGTATTGGTAGTAATCTGTAAGACATAATTTTTAGTCCTTAATTTTTAAGTAGACCTGGTGGCAAAATTATTAAGCTTTCCACCGTAACTGAAAGGTCAACAGTTGGAACCCACCAGCTGCTCTGAGGAAGAAAAGATCTGGCTCCCCTAAAGACTAAAGCCTAGGAAACCCTGTGGGGCAGTTCTACTCTGTCCTATAGGGTCACTATGAGTCAGAATCAACTCAATGGCACACACAACAACAATTAAATGTTATGAAACTTTTTCACATAATTGTTTTATTTTTTCTATTTTAAAAATGAAAAAAAAAAAAGAGGTCTCAAGATGCTAAGTGACTTGTTCAACTTGACTCCACAGGCCATTGGCAGATAGACTTCTAACCCCAAGTTTGTATTTCTGCCACATGGTGCTGTCTCTCCTGCTTGGAGAATGCAGGGAAAATTGAATTCAAATTAAAACACTGAATTCAAGTAATAGATAATTATTACATCTCTTAGAAATTTAAAATCTCTGGGAAGGGCAGCTGTAAGTACCACAGTCTATCTCCACACTTCAGCATAGCTGTTTAGAAAATGTGGTAAAGTAAAGAGAGTTATTTTCTAGATCACCAGGAATAACTTCTTTACCTTAAGGGGATTAATGCAGATATTTAGAGGCAACAAATAAGAAATTGGCAGTGCAGATAGAGGATACTGGAATAAAAAAATAAGTGTTTAGAATTCCCAGGACTTTTTTGATTTTGCCTTCTACTATCACCAACTCACTCAACAAATTTGATTGGGTGTCTTATTTAGGGTGGACACTCTGCTGAAGGACACCAAGGAAAACACATTGCCTCCCCTGCCAGACTGCATGGAATTAGGAATACACAATAAAGAGCACAGGACAATGTGACAAAGGCTTTCATGATGTCCAGTGGGAGTTAATTGTGAGGAGACGTATAAGGAGAAAAGCAGACACAATAAAAATCCAAATATTCTTAGGTCGTCTATCTCTCCCCAACCTATCTGAAGACATTTTGTATACTTACTTTGATTTTTCCCCTAAATATTTTGTTTGAAGTGTAATGAAACAGAATGTGATGAGAAACCTCCTGGACTATACTGAGGAGACCTGAGTTCTTACCTCTATCATGTGACCAACTTGATGTAAACTTTGATGCAGCCACTTAACTTGATGGCAGTATGATGTCGTAAGCAAGAGGCCAGCCTACAGAGGCTGGTGGCTTGGTGATGAATCATGGCTTTGCTGCTTGGGCACTTAGTCATATGGTGTCATCAGCTTGTACTTTGGTTTCCTCGTCTTTTAAATGGTGACACTAATGGTGCCTTCAGTATGAATTACACCTCAGTATAAAGAAATCAAAAGTCCTCACAACTGGACCAATAAGCAACATGATGATAAATGGAGAAAAGAATGAAGTTGTCAAGGATTTCATCTTACTTGATCCACAATCAACACCCATGGAGGCAGTAGTCAAGAAATCAAATGACATATTGCATTGAGAAAATCTGCTGCAGAAGAACTTTTTAAAGTGTTAAAAAATAAAGGTGTCACCTTGAAGACAAAGGTGTGCATGACCCAAGCCATGGTGTTCTCAATTGCCTCATATGCATGTGAAAGCTGGGCAATGAATAAAGAAGACCAAGAAAAACTGATGACTTTGAATTATTGTGTTGGTGCAGAATATTGAATATACCATGGACTGCCAAAAGAACAAATAAATTTGTATTGGAAGAAGTACAACCAGAATGCTTCTTAGAAACAAGGATGGTGGGACTACGTCTCACATAGTTCCTGATAACACGAGGGACCACTCCCTGGAGATGGACATCATTCTTGATAAGGTAGAAGATCAGTGGAAAAGAGAAAGACACTCAAAGAGATGGATTGACACAGTGGCTGCAACAATGGGCTCAAGCATAACAATGATTGTGAGGGTGGCGCAGAACCAGGCAGTGTTTCATTCTGTTGTTCGTAGGGTCGATATGAGTCAGAATCGACTCAGTGGCACATAACAACAACAATGGTACCTAACTTAATAGGTTATTGTGAGGATTAAATGAGCTGATAAACACATAGCACATAACCACTGCAGAGTGCTTTATATATTATTATTATCAGCTTTTTGGAACTTCACTTTCCTTATCTGTAAGAGCAACAGACCTGTCTTACTCTTAGAAAATTGTGCTGAGTGTCAAGAGGAAAAAAAAAAAAGGATGGTTGTGAATTTTCTTATAAAATGATAAAGAAATGTTTGCTGTTGATTGTCATTAGCAGTCTTACTTTCCTTTCTATTTCCTCTGATTTATGGAATTCTTGAAGATGCAGAAACTGCAGTAGATAGGTGTATGAGTTCACTGTTAATTCTTTTTTAGCTCTTGGCCTCTCCTTCAGCCCACATGCTCTGTATTAGGCCATACTCCACTATTGTTAAAGTGAGCCATGATTGTTGTGCCTGCTCAGCCAGATAAAAATGTTGAGAACCATTGGTGTTCATGGAAAAAGAAAGATTAGCCAGTCAAAATGGAAAATTCTTATTTAATCTTCATTTCTATGTAAGACATTTGTACTGCCATTTATCCTTGCATAATATGCTGTGCATCATCGGCCCATGATAGCTTTGAGAAGGTGTTGACTCAATGCCTCTAAGTAAAATGAGCTCCCAGCCATTGCCCAACAGCTCACTATCAATGAATTCTGCCTGATGTCTCTGGACCACCTTGATGAAGCAGGCCAAATAAGCCCATTAATATTCAGCCAAATATCAATAAAGTCCTTGTTCAATGTGATTTATCTTATTGATCTATCCTTCCAAAGCCAAGAGAAACTTAAATGAGCATTGCCTTGTGTTACCTTGAAATACAATACAGATAAAAAATCAGATTGTTATCTTCTGTGTACTTGGAAGATTAATTGGAAACTCTGTTCTTTTGGTGTTCAATTTATTGTGCTAAACAGTTGTTCGGGGAAATCACAGTCTCTGCATAGTATGACAGCATTATCAGAAAGTATCTCTGTTGTCACAAAATATGTAATTAACCATTTTGTTCCTGTGTTTTCTTCTCCTAAAAATAGTGTCCACATTATAAGATCTTGAGAAATAGTATAAACTGAGAAGAACACATACTTTTGTGGTTACGATGGGGGGAGGGAGGGAGGGTGGGAGAGGGTTATTTACTGATTAGTTAGTAGATAAGAACTACTTTAGGTGAAGGGAAGGACAATATTCAATACACGGAAGGTCAGCTCAACTGGACTGGACCAAAAGCAAAGAAGTTTCCGGGATAAAATGAATGCTTCAAAGGTCAGTGGAGCAAGGGCAGGGGTTTGGGGACTATGGCTTAAGGGCACTTCTAAGCCAATTGGCGAAATAATTCTATTATGAAAACATTCTGCATCCCACTTTGAAATGTGGCGTCTGGGGTCTTAAATGCTAACAAGTGGCCATCTAAGATGCATCAATTGGTCTCAACCCACCTGGATCAAAGGAGAATGAAGAACACCAAGGTCACACAATAACTATGAGCCCAAGAGACAGAAAGGGCCACAGGAACCAGAGACTTACATCATCCTGAGACCTGAAGAACTAGTTGGTGCCCGGCCACAACCGATGACTGCCCTGACAGGGAGCACAACAGAGAACCCCTGAGGGAGCAGGAGATCAGTGGGATGCAGACCCCAAATTCTCATAAAAAGACCAGATTTAATGGTCTGACTGAGACTAGAGGAATCCCGGCGGTCATGGTCCCCAAACCTTCTGTTGGCCCAGGACAGGAACCATTTCTGAAGACAACTCATCAGACATGGAAGGGACTGGACAATGGGTAGGAGAGAGATGTTGATGAAGAGTGAGCTACTTGTAGCAAGTGGACACTTGAGACTGTGTTGGCATCTCCTGTCTGGAGGGGAGATAGGAGGGTAGAGAGTGTTAGAAACTGGCAAAATTGTCACGAAAGGAGAGACTGAAAGGGCTGACTCATTAGGGGGAGAGTAAGTGGTAGTATGGAGTAAGGTGTATATAAGCTTATATGTGACAGACTGACTTGATTTGTAAACGTTCACTTAAAGCCCAATAAAAATTATTAAAAAAAAAAAAAGTGTCCACAAATTGGTGCCATCACCTAGAAGTGTGCTTACATTCTGTTTTAACCTACCAATCCATCCATTGCCAAGGAATTTGATATACACATCTCAAAACCAAAATGCATCTCCTGCACCCAGGAATGGGATCAGCAGTCATACTGCACCAGGGCAGAGGTTGACCTTGTGCTGAGTAATGTAAACATCTTAGGGAAACATACTAATCCAGATTTCTTGGCCAAAAAACGTTTATACTGTCTTTTAAAAACTCTCAATCCACCATATTTTCTGTCAAAGCTTTTGAAGAATTGCTCTTATTAATTGAACATTAAAGAGATCATAGACTCTGAGTTAAGACTAGGGGATACCTTTAGTAAAAGTTCATGGTCCAGTACTGTCATAATCTATGAAGAAAACAAGACCCAGAGAAGCAAGCAGAAGGTTTGCATTCAGAGTGTGAGGGGTGGGGCTTCTAGCCCAGGTGTCCTGAGCTCCAAGGCAGAGGTCCTTCCCTATCTTCCAACAAATGTGTGCTAACCCCTCACTTTCTGCCAGTCACTGTCCAGTAACAGGGGACACCAGAGACAACAAAACTGACCTCCTCCCTCCCCAAACTTTCCCAGGGAGCTTTTCTGTTCATCTCACTGTTGCAATTACAGTACGAAGCTGTCATATTCCTTAATTTGGAAAAAGTTCCTCATTCTCTCCTTGACTTGCATGTTCTTGATACTTTTAAAGATGATTAAAAAAAAAAACAAAACAAACTTTTTGCCATTGAGTTGCTTCCAACTCATAGCGACCCTATAGGGCAGAGTAGAACTGCTCCATATGGTTTCCAAGGAGCGGCTGGTAGATTCGAACTGCCGACTGGTTAGCAGCCTGAGCTCTTAACCACTGAGTCACTAGGGCAGTTATTCTGTTGACTGTCCTTCAATTTGGGCTTGTCTGGTGTTTCTAAATACCTTTCAGAGATATGTACTTCCTGAATTTAATCAAAACCCAAAAAGTGTTCTTTTTATTTTATCCTATCAACAGATTCACAATTTCGATTGGTGTTCATTTTCATCACTTGATCAAGGTGATATTTGCCAGTTTTCTTCACTGTAAAATTACAATTTTTCTCTTTGTAATTAATGGATATTTTATGGTGAGGGACTTTGAAACTATGAAAATATCCTATTTCTCCTCATATTTTCAATTTATTAATTACATCAGCAAAGACTATTTTCTATTGTATTTAATGAGTATAATCTGATACTTTTATTATTTATTTTGATTCTCAAATTGCTCCAGAACTGGTCAATAGGAGCCTATTTAAGTTGATTCCTGTGTATTTTGACATGCTCCCATCATTTTTGCTCACTTTTTTCTTTTCAGCACAATATGATGTTGTCTTAAACTTTTCTGCTCCAAACCTGGAATGTTCCCTGTCTCCAAGGAACCCTGGTTTTTTGTTTTTTTTTAGTAGTGAAGAATTGTATTAAGAGGCCAATATATGGATGCTAGGTGTGCTCATTGCTATTGGGATGTCACCACTAACAGGCCCTCTCAGTGGACAAAGGCAGAAAATTCATGTATGTACACACATTCACACTTTATACACATGCATACACACATTTGCCTTCATATTTTTATCTATATTGATGTACAGATGTATGGAAAACCATAAGTTCAAATCAATCCCTCCAATTCTAAGCCAACATTCTACAAGGTTCACTTTTGTTTTCTCCCTTTCTGTACTTTTCCTGTCCCTAATGTTGAAAACCTTGGCTTCCCTAAATCTTAATATTTTTATTTCTTTGATCAATTCCAACGAATCTAAGCATGTCCCATGGCCACTCTGACGTGGTGTCCTGTCATGATTCTTGCTCTGATGCCCTGTGCCAGTACTGACCCTCTTAGGGTAGAGCCCTGCTCACTTTATCAGGCATGGACATCACGGAGTAGCCACCCTCCATGAGGATGCCTTCTTATCTCCCTACCAAACTGCACTTGCTTCAGAATTGTCTTGGTAAGATATTTGGTCTTAATTTCTCAGCTTCAGGATATCTGGAATACTGTAGTGGCCTAAATTCAAACACAAAGTAAGAGGAAGATCAAACCTGCGATCATGAATTCTCAGAATTTTACCCCCATCAGAACGTAAGCTGAGATAAACAAATTTCTTTATTGTCTCCCTGTATTTGTGAAATGTTATTTTCTATTTCCCTCTTTCACTGGGGGTATATCTCTTGGAAAGACCTGGCTTAAGACAAGGAGTGAGTTTCAATATCCTCCTCCAGTAGGTCCATTTCACTCCTCATGGGGATGATGATTGCTCTGCTTTAGGGTCGCTGCAACTTATTGGCTCACTGCTTCTTTTCAGTTCTCTCTGAAATAGAGATTTACCTTTTATTTGTTTATTTATTTGCAAATTGTGCTTTCAGCTACACATTTATGGCTATTGGCTATAATTTCAGAGAGCACTTCTAGGTGTTTGTAGAAGGAACATTTTTCATGTTATTTACCCATATTACTTTTGAAAATAAGACTACAAGTCGGTCATTGTAAATATTTGCCCAATGTGTAAATCTTCCTTAAAGGTCTTTGGTGAATTAGGCTGATTAAAAAAAAAATGATAATAGAGCTTAGAAGACTTACAAGATTAAGAAAGAGATGAAAATAAAACACATATGCACAGGAATATATATTTTGAAAAATATTTTTTAGAACTTTCAGAACTGCAGAATTTTAGTACATAGAGACTTCAGATATAACAGATTAGAGATCTTGCCATTTTCCCAAGACTCATACAAATAGTTAGCTACAGGGCTGGTATCTGAATATCCTGACCCCACCGCTGTCATCCATTCAAAGCAACACCAGGACATCATGTGGAGCTGCCCTCTCATGGTCATCATACCATTTCCCATGCCTAGAGTTTCTATGCGGATCGCCTCTTGCCTGTCAGGTATATGTGTAAGAACTAGATCACTCACTAGTCAGATTCCCCTTTATCCTTTCTCTGGTGCCCCTGTTTCTGTAACTGGCCTTAGGAAAGCAGACCTCAGGCTCAGAGAATTCTAGTTAAGAAAATTACTCATATCAGAAGATGGGACTGAAATAAGACTAAGTACCAGAACTGGAGACCTGAAGAGGGATGGCCTAGTGGGAAGTATGCACAGTGGTTAAGCTCTGTAGTCTGGCTGCTGCCCTTGTTTGAATCTTGGCCTTACCAGTGTCTAGCACTGTGATTGGGGCAAATGACTTAACTCTTTGTGCTTCAATTACTTCCTCTGTAAAAAGAGGATGTAAAAGTAATCTACTAAATGAGAAAATCCATGTAAATTACTTGAAACAGTGAAAAGTATTAACGGATCCATAGGTACTGGCTATTTTTGTTGCTGTTGTTAGCTGTCGTCAAGGTGCCCCCAACTCAGGATGACCCCGTGCACAATGAAATCAGACCATTGCGATTCATAGGGTTTTTATTGGCTGATTTTTGAAAGTAGATCACAGTCTTTCTATCTTAGTCTAGAAGCTCCACTGAAACCTGTTCACCATCATAACCACACACAAGCCTCCACTGACAGATAGGTGGTGACTGTACATGAGGTGATTTGCCTGGGAATCAAACCTGGGTCTCTTGCAAGGAAGGCCAGGATTCTACCCCTAAAGCAGAAACCCAGTAATTAGAGTTGAGACCTAGGATCAGGCCAGTTTTGCAGTAAGCTTGACTTACTCTTGTAATTTGAATACTAAACTTAATCTTCATAAATTCTTGCTAACTATGGATGATATTAACCTTAGAATCCAGGATTAGGCTGGCTGGCAGGATACTGCCACAGTGGGTAGCAAAGGGACATAGACCAGGGAAGAAAATCACTCCAACAAGGCAGCTGCATTACAAAGTGTGGCTTAGATAAACACTTCTCCTAGCAACGTCATTTCTAGTTTGTTAAGCACCATGATTTTCAAGTCAGCCCAGCATGTATTAGTTTTTCTCTCACCTTGTACACTATTATAGGGAGTTATGATGCTTTCTATTTCTTTGGAGACTGGTGAGAGCAACCCCATCATGGCTACTAATAGCTACTTCTGAGAGCATCTTTCCTCACCTACCTGCCTGTCCATTCTGAAAGCACTGGAGTGAAGGAAGAGAATGTAAATTGAAAAGGAAACTCACCTTTCAAGTCCATAAAAAAGATCAACTATAAAGGGAGAGGAGGAGAAGTAAGAGGTTGACCAAACATCCCTGCCTTAGAGAGACTGGAGTGGAATAATATGATGGAGCCATAAAATGTTTACGGCATCCTAGGAATAATTGAATATTTCCCAGCTTGTAGTGATGAGATTTTATGAACCAAACAGGGGACCTTTAAAGCTTATTTTCTTTTGCTCTTCAACAGGTTTAATTAAAGTTGAACTTGAGGCTTAAAGTTGTTTGAAAGTTTGAGATTTAGAACAAAACAACACATGAAATCTGCATAACCACTGAAGCAGGTATCTGTGTAAGGGCTGGACCAAGTTACTTGGGTGCCTAAATGGGTTCATAATTTGGTACAGTCTCAAAGCAAAATTCTTGATGTCTTAGCAATCATTCAGAGTGTGCTGAAATTAAAATTTCTATTAATACAATTTACTTCCATCTTTCTTTACCTTCATAATCTTAAATTGACTTCTCCCTTGTCCTCTTCCTTGAGTTCTTCCTAAGACAATATCTAATAACCGTTACAGAATGTCACTCAAATATCCATTCACTAAAACATTAGAGAGAAATATAAACTTTATGGAAACAGTTGCTGGTGAGGTAGGGAAGAGAGTTTAATCATGCAGTGTCGCTAAAAAAAAAATCTTTAGACTGGACAAGATTCTGTTTTCTGCATCCAGTTGTCTCTTTCCTTTTAGAGTTAGCTTTATTGTTTTTCTACCTTTCTTATCTTAAATCTTCTCCCCATCTCACCCTTTTACATGTAGCTTCTTTTGTTATGTAGGGAATTTATGATCTTTCTCACTTCCATTGATCTCAGATTTTGCTTAGCACATCCATCAGTTAAAATCAGGCTGGGGATTGTCAGGAGCCACCAGAAGGTAGGGAGAAACAAGAAAGGATCTTACCTGAGTCTTCAGATGGACTATGGCCCAGTTGACACCTTGGCGTGCCTTGCAAATCCATCAGTTAAATTTTTTTCAATCAATATTAAATCATAGAGCATTATATTAAGTTACATACTTTGTTTTCAACAACAAAACAACAACAAAATATTTACTACATAATAGTATCCTTTAAGAAGGGATTCTGTTCAAATACAAAATAGGGGATTTATCATATGTCCTGATGAAGGCCAGAATCTATTTGTGTTTTACCAATCAGGTGTTTTATCTTCATTTTTGTGAAAACTGGCACAGGATTTCTTTTATTTCACTGATGATTTTCTATATTGGTAGCCCAAGAACCAGTTGAATCATCACTTTATCAAAAGTGCTCCAGAGGCAGGGCCAAGATGGTGGAATAGAGAGATGCTTCCAGTGATCCCTCTTACAACAAAGACCTGAAAAAAAAAGTGAAACGAGTATATTAATGAAAAGCTAGAAGCTCTGACCTTCAAAAGCAAGGTTAGAAAATGAACTGAGGGGTAGAAGAAGGAAGAGATGGTTCAGAAGCAGAGAGGAATTACTGGACCTGCATCACTGGGAGCCCTGAGGCAGCATTCCCGGGAGCGGCTGCAGTGGGCTGGTACTAGTGTTCGAACACAGTTTGCTCAGGGAGAAGCAGCCAACCACACAGACTACCCACACCTCTGGAACCAGAGAAGAAGGGTGCTCTTGGCAAAAGCTAAGTATTTGTGTATATTTTACCACACCCCCTCCAACCCCAAGCTAGCTTCAGTGGCTGACCAATTCCCTGGGCCTGAGATAGGCCCTGTTGAGCACATAGAGCCATCCTCCATGCCCTGGCAAACAAATTCACAATTGGGGGAAAAGATAATTTGCCAGCTCCATTAACCAGGGAGGCTCAGGATAGAAGCAGCTCCTGTCCAGGCATAAGTGGTCCATGGAGTTTGAGTACATTTCCCCCCTGCATGGACCTGTGTAGGCCTATTTCAGGAGAATAGGCCCTTGTTGGCAGATCACAACTGTTTCAGCTGTGCGGTGGAGAGGTGGGTATTTGATTTTTGACACCACTTTGCCTGTTAAACAGGGTCCTCACCTACCCATGTCAAGGGTCTAAGGACTGGTGGCTTCACTCAGGTCACCTGGCTATCTGTGACCGGGGTCCAAGGATAACTGGTACTTCCCAATCCTTACAACCAAAAACATTGGGTGCCCATGGTCCTCTGCAGAACCCACCCACATGTATGCTCTAGAGAACAGGGGCATGTTTTCCTCAGAGACTTGGGGGATGATTTTTAGCCCCCTGCCTTTTTCAGAGTGTGACCCCCTGCTGCAATCAGGTACTGGTACCTACGCCAATCATCCCTGTCCCTATAAGACTGTAGGACAGAGCCTGTGCCACAAACATAATGATCAGCTACCTGGGCACCTGAGCTGAATTCATAGAAGAAAAGTGAATGGACTCCTAGACTGATATACCTGATAACAGCTCTAGCCATCTGGGGACAGAACATCAGAGCTCCAAAGGTGAAAATAATCAAGCTAGCTCATTCAAGCAACCCATGTGGGCATTTCAAAACAAAACAAAGCAAAAAGCTATGACGCAGTAAGAAAACTTAAAATAAACTAATACAAAAACTTATAGATGGTGCAGAGACAACAGTGAATATCAAGTAACATAAAGAAACAGACCATGATCGCCTCAACAAGCTCTGAAACAAAGAATCCAGGGATCTTCTAGATGAAAGTGCATTCCTGGAATTACCAGAGGCAGGATACAAAAGATAAATATACAGAACCTTTGAAGACATCATCAGGAAGGAAATCAGGCAATAGGCAGAACAAGCTAAGGAACACACAGAAAAAGCAGTTGAAGAAATTAAAAAGGTTATTCAGGAACATAATGAAAAGTTTAATAAGCTGGAAAAATCCATAGACAGACAGCAATCAGAAATTCAGAAGATTAACAATAAAATTACAGAATTAGACAAATCAATAGAAAGTCAGAGGAGCAGAATTCAGCAAGTGGAAGGCAGAATTTGTGAAATTGAAGATAAAGCCCTTGGCACCAATATATTTGAAGAAAAATCAGATGAAAGAATTAAAAAAAAACTGAAGGAAACTTAAGAATTATATGGGACTCTATCAAGAGAAATAACCTCCAAGTGATTGGAGTACCAGAACAGGAGGGATAACAGAAAATACAGAGACAATTGTTGAAGATTTGTTGGCAGAAAACTTCTCTGATATTTATCATGAAAGATAGAAGATATCTATCCAAGATGCTCATCGAAATCCACATAAGGTAGATTTTAAAAGAAAATCACCAAGACATATTATAATCAAACTTGCCAAAACCAAAGAAAAAGAGAGAATTTCAAGAGCAGCTAGGGATAAATGAAAAGACAGTCAATAAGAGTAAGCTGGGACTACTCGGCAGAAACCATGCAGGCAAGAAGGTAATGGGATGACTTCTTTAAAAAATTGAAGGAAAAAAATTGCCAGCCAAGAATCATATATCCAGCAAAACTATCTCTCAAGTATGAAGGTGAAATTAGGACATTTCCAGAACAACAGAAGTAAAGGGAATTCATAAAAACCAAACCAAAACTACATGAAATACTAAAGGGAGTTCTACGGTTAGAAAATCAAATAATATCAGGTATCAACCGAAGACTAGAACACTGGGCAGAGCAATCAGATGTTGACCCAGACAGGGAAATCATAAAAATAAATCAAGATAAAAAAAAACGCTCAAAACAGGGAAACAGCAATGTTATTATGTAAAAGAAGACAGCATTAAAACGATAAAGAGGAACTAAGAAATGTAGTAATAGATCTTTCATACAGAGAAGACAAGGTGATATAAAGAAACAAAAGTTAGGTTTAAACTTAGAAAAAAAAAAGGGTAAATAATCAGGTAACCACAAAGGAGACAAACTATCCTACGCATCCAAATAAAATACAAAAAAAAAAATACAGACTCAGCAGAAACCAAATCAACAACAATGAATATGAGGAAAATGCAATATATAAAGATAATCAGCACAAAAAAATTATATGGGAAAAAGAAACCATCAACAGTACACAAAAAAAAGACACCAAAATGATAGCACTAAATCCATAAAAAAAAACCTATCCATAATTATGCTGAATGTAAATGGACTAAATGCACCAATAAAGAGACAGAGTGGCAGAATGGACTAAAAAACATGATCTGTCTATATGCTGCCTGCAAGTGACACATCTTAGACTTAGAGACATAAACAAACTAAAACTCAAAGGATGGGAAAAAAATATCAAGCAAACAATCAAAAAGAGCACGAGAGGCAAAATTAATTTTTGACAAAATAGACATTAGAGTTAAATCCATCATAAAGGATAAGGAAAGACACTATATAATGATTAAAGGGGCAATGTACCAGGAGGATATAACCATATTAAATATTTATGCACCCAATTACAGGGCTACAAGATACATAAAGCAAACTCTATCAGCATCGAAAAGTGAGATAGACAGCTCCACAATAATAATAGGAGACTTCAACACACCACTTTTGGTGAAGGACAGGACATCCAGAAGGAAGCTCAATAAAGACACAGAAGATCTAAATGCCACAATGAACCAACTCATCCTTATAGACATATACAGAACATTCCACCCAACAGCAGTCAAGTATACTTTCTTTTCTAGTGCACATGGAACATTCTCTAGAATAGACCACACATTAGGTCATAAAGAAGTCTTAGCAGAATCCAAAACACTGAAATATTACAAAGCATCTTCTCTGACCATAAGGCCATAAAAGCAGAAGTCAATAACAGAAAAAGCAGAGAAAGGAAATCAACCATTTGGAAACTGAACAATACCCTGCTCAAAAAAAGACTGGGTTATAGAAGACATTAAGGATGGTCTAAAGAAATTCATAGAATCCAATAGCAATGAAAACACTTCCTATCAGAACTTTTGGAACACAGTGAAAGCAGTGCTCAGAGGTCAATTTATATCAATAATTCACACATACAAAGAGAAGAAAGGGCCAAAATCAAAGGATTATCCCTAAAACATGAACAAATAGAAAGAGAAAAACAAAAGAAACCTACAGGCACAAGAAGAAAACAAATAATAAAAATTAGAGCAGAATTAAATGAAATAGAAAACAGAAAAACAATTGAAAGATTTAAAAAGACCAAAAGTTGGTACTTTGAGAAAGTCAACAAAATTGATAAACCATTAGCCAAACTGACAAAAGAAAAACAGGAGAAGAAGCAAATAACCCAAATAAGAAATGAGATGGGCGATATTACAACAGACCCAACTGAAATTAAAAGAATCATATCAGATTACTATGAAACATTGTACTCTAACCAATTTGAAAACCTAAAAGAAACAGATGAATTCCTAGAAATACACCTCCTACCTAAACTAACACAAACAGAGGTAGAACAACTAAATTGACCTATAACAAAAGAAGAGATTAAAAAGGTAATCAAAAAACTCCCAACAAAAGAACACCCTGGCCAAGATGGCTTCACTGCAGAGTTCTACCAAACATTCAGAGATGAGTTAACACCACTACTACTAAAGGTATTTCAGAGCATAGAAAAGGACGGAATACTCTCAAACTCATTCTATGAAGCCAGCATATATCCCTGACACCAAAACCAGGTAAAGACACCACAAAAAAAGAAAATTACAGACATGTATCCCTCAAGAACTTAGATGCAAAAATCCTCAACAAAATTGTAGCCAATTGAATTCAGCAACATATCAAAAAAATAATTCACCATGACCAAGTGGGATTCCTACCAGGTATGCAGGGATGGTTCAACATTAGAAAAACAATGTAATCCATCACATAAATAAAACAAAAGACAAGATTCACATGATTTTATCAATTGATGCAGAAAAGGCATTTGACGAAGTTCAACACCAATTCATGATAAAAACTCTCAGCAAAATAGGAATAGAAGGAATATTCCTCAACATAATAAAGGGCATTTATATAAAACCAATAGCCAACATCATCCTAAATGGAGAGACCCTGAAAGCTGATATTTGACAAAGGCCCAATGTCAGTTAAATGGGGAAAAGTTAGTCTTTTTAACAAATGGTGTTGGGATGACTGGATATGCATATGCAAAAAAAATGAAACAAGACCTGTACCTCATACCATGCACAAAAATGAATTCAAACTGGATCAAAGACCTAAATATACAATCTAAAAAGATAAAGATCATGGAAGAAAAAATAGGAACAACGTTAGGAGCCCTAATGCATGGCCTAAACAGCACACAAAACATTACTAAAAATGCAGAAGAGAAACTGGAAAACTGGGAGCTCCTAAAAATCAAATACCTATGCTCATCCAAAGACTTCACCAAAAGAGTAAAAAGATTGCTTACAGGTTGGGAAAAAGTTTTTAGCTATGACATTTCTGATCAGCACCTGATCTCTAAAATCTACATGATACTGCAAAAACTGAACTACAAAAGGACAAATAACCCAATTAAAAATTGGGCAAAAGATATGAACAATGAACAGACACTTCACTAAAGAAGGCATTCAGGTAGCTAACAGATACACGAGGAACAGCTCACTATCGTTAGCCATTAGAGAAATGCAAATCAAAACTACAATGAGATTCCATCTTACTCCGACAAGGCTGGCATTAATCCAAAAGACACAAAATAATAAAATGTTGGAGAGGCTGTGGAGAGACTGGAACACTTATACACTGAGAGTGGGAATGTAAAATGGTACAACCCCTTTGGAAATCCATTTGGTTTGGAAATAGAACTACCATACGATCCAGCAATCCCACTCCTTGGAATATATCCTAGAGAAATAAGAGCTTTTACATGATATATGGACACCCATGTTCATTGCAGTGCTGTTTACAATAGCAAAAAGATGGAAGCAACCAAGGTGCCCAACAAGGGATGAATGGATAAATAAATTATAGTATATTCACACAATGGAATACTAGCATCAATAAAGAACAGTGAGGAATCTGTGAAACATTTCATAACGTGGAGGAATCTGGAAGGCATTACAGTGAGTAAAATTAGTCAGGTGCAAAAGGACATATATTGTATAAGACCACTATTACAAGAACTGGAGAAATAGTTTAAACAGAGGAGAAAATATTCTTCGATGGTTATGAGAGTGGGGAGGGAGGGAGGGGGTTTTCACTAATTAGATAGTGGGTAAGAACTACTTTAGGTGATGGGAAAGACAACACACAATACAGGCAAGGTTAGTACAACTGGACTAAACAAAAAGCAAAGAAGTTTCCCGAATAAAGTGAATGCTTTGAAGGCCAACGGAGCAGGGGCGGGGGTTTGGGGATCATGGTCTCAGAGACATTTAAGTCAATTGGCATAATAAAACCTATTAAGAAAACATTCTGCATCCCACTTTGGAGAGTGCTGTCTGGGGTCTTAAAGTTAGCAAGTGGCCACCTAAGATGCATCAATGGGTCTCAACCCACCTGGACCAAAGGAAAATGAAGAACACCAAGGACACAAGGTAATTATGAGCGTAAGAGACCACATAAACCAGACCAGAGACTACATCAGCCTCAGATCAGAAGAGCTAGATGGTTCCAGGCTACAATCAATGACTGCCCTGACAGGGAACACAACAGAGAACCCCTGAGGGAGCAGAAGAGCAGTGTGATGCAGACCCCAAATTCTCATAAAAAAACCAGACTTAATGGTCTGACTGAGACTAGAAGGACCTGGTGGTCATGGTCCCCAGACCTTCAGTTAGCCCGACAGGAACCATTCCCAAAGCCAACTCTTCAGACAGGGATTGCACTGGACAATGGGATAGAAAAAGGTGCTGGTGAAGAATGAGCTTCTTGGATCAAGTAGACACTTGAGAGTATGTTGGCATCTCCCACCTGAAGGGGAGGAGAGAGGGAAGAGGGGGTTGGAAGCTCTTGGAATGAATGGGAAAGGAGAGAGTGGAGGGAAGGAGGGGGCTGTCTCTTTAGAGGGAGAGCAATTAGGAGTATATAGCAAGGTGTATATAATCTTTTGTATGAGAGACTGACTTGATTTGTAAACTTTCACTTAAAGCACAATAAATTTTTTTTTAAAAAGTGCTCTGCGCACAGCCCCTTCCTTTAAGAACACATGGCATTTGTCAGATAATGCTAAAAGCCAGAATTGATGGACATTCAGTTTCTGTGTGAGTAGAAATTGAAATGTGTCTCCTCACTGTGTGACTAGAGGAGAAGTGTTTCTTCATATACCCTTTCCTCACTTGTTGACATGGTTAGGTTACAAAGGCCAGGTTGTTGCGTGAAAATTGTCATTATCTGAAAATGGAGAATGATCACATCAGATCACAAAATGGTAGATGACAACATCATCACATAAGTGCAAAATTACATCATTACATAACTGCCAAGCCCCTGAGAATCATGGCCCAGCCAAGTTGACACATAATCTTAACCATAACAACCAGCATTTCTCTCGCCTCACACCTCACGGTTCATTACTGCCAGATGTGTCATTAATATAAAAATAGTTGGATAGGAGATTTTTTACCATTTTTGTAAATGCTAAATGTCACATAACAGGAGTTGGTAAGTGAGGTGAATACAAAGGCATTATTAGAATTGAAGAAGTGAGAGATAATGGTATTTGTACTGGTTTGAATAGAGTCTTCCCAAAATTAGTGTCCATTGAGAACCTCATAATGTGACTTTTCTTGGAAATATTGTCTTTGCCCATGTAACTATCTAAGTATCTTTGAATGAGATCATCCTGAATTTAGAATGGGCTCTGAATTCAATGACTTATATCTTTAAAGAGAAAGAAGAGAGATATTTAGATATAGAGTGTGATGGTTAAGTTCATATGTCAACTTGACTTGGCCATGATTCTCAGTGGTTTGTCAGTTATGATGTAGTTTGGCAGTTATGTAATGATGTAATCACCCCCATGACGAGATCTTCTATGAGCAGCCAATCAGTCGACAGGGATTTGCCTTGGGGGTGTGGCCTTCATCCAATATATATGGACTTTCTGGCAAGGCTTACTGGCTTTTTCTTGATCTGGATCCTGCATCCAGCTTGTCATCATCTGACCTCCAGTTCTTGGCACTTGAGCTAGCAGTTTCCTTGCTGATCTTGGAATTTGTCAACCTCTGCAGCCTATAAGCCAGCAACCTGCCATTTGACCTACTGATCTTGGGTTCATCAACCCCTGCAGCTACATGAGAAGCCTCCAGCCTGATGCCTGACCATGGTCTAGGTACTTTCCAGCCTCTATAATCACATGAGCCATTTCCTTGAGTTAAAGCTCTCTCTCTCTGTGCATATATATAGAGAGCGAACCCTGGTGGTGCAGTGGTTAAGAGCTACAGCTCCTAACCAAAAGTTCTGCAGTTTGAATCTACCAGCTGCTCCTTGGAAACCCTATGGGGCAGTTCTACTCTGTCCTGTAGGGTTGCTATGAGTCAGAATTGACTTGATGGCAACGGGTTTGGTATACATACACACGCATACATATGCTTCACTGGTTTTGCCTCTCTAGAGAATCCAGCCCAAGACACAGAAATACATAGAGGAGAAGGTCAAACAAAGACTGAGGCAGAGATTTGAGTGATGTACCTACAAACCAAGGAACACCAAGGGTTGTCAGGAGCCACCAGAAGCTAGGAAGAAACAAGAAAAGATCTTACCTAGAGTCTTCATATGGACCATGGCTCTGCTGACACCATGATTTTTGACTTCTAACCCAGAACTGTGAGAGAATACATTTCTGTTCCCTTAAGCCACTCAGTTTGTGGTACTTCATTACAGCAGCTGTAAGAAAGTAATACAACGGGCTTGTGCCCAGAGAATGTTCATTTTCACTGACCTCTTTTCTTTATTGAGTGTGGCCTTTGCTTTTATGACTTTATTTCCTGAAAAGAAATTTCAGAATTCGTTTAAATAAAAGGACACTTAGTCCTTATTTTTAAGGTCCAGAGTTTTTAATTGAGAGATAAATGACGGTAGATCTATCTATCTAGTTCAATGTGACCTAGAATTGAGTGACTCACTTCCTTTTGCCTCCAGCACCTACAGCACTTCATTGTTTAAATGTCTTCTGTTGGACTGTAAGTCACAGGGGAAGGGCAGAGGGCTGAATGTTAACTCATTTTCGTATCCCTACATGCGCTTCATAACTTTTAGTGCTAAAGGAAATGCTAAAGGGAACAAATTCAACCCTGCCCCTCTATTTCCTTTTAGTTGGAGTTTCTGAGTTACCCGACAGGTCAGTATAGTCCATCCTTCTCTCTACAGCTTTCCCTGCCACACTAGAATCGTGTTTCTACTGTCTTTAAATGAGCTATGGGCTTATAATTAAATCCACATGGTGAGAACAGAAACAAGGATATTCTCATTTTCCCCAAAACAGAAACTACTACCATGACTCTGTGTGAGCCTGCCCAGTGTTTGATTGATGGCAAACACATTCAGCACTCAGTAAGGTGAGGGAAGTTGCCTCTGCCACAACCGTTTCTTTTCCATTCATTGGATTTCTTTACGAGGCCATGAAAAAAAGTAACTACATAACAATTGACTGTCTTTTCTTCTCTCTCCCCACTTGTGCTTTACTAAGCCCCAGCTCTCTGTCCAAGTTTTATGCTGTTAGAGGGTGTGGAGACCGATTAACCTCTGTTAGTCTCTGTCGGCCAATTAAAGCTCCTTGTGACACCATCCACTAGAGGTACTGGCATTGCCTCTTTTTCGAACAACAAGAAATTGTCCAAGTTTTCCAGTTCAGGTTCCTCACTTTACAGATAGAAAAAGTGAGACCTGAAAGATTGACTTGAAAATAAGACTCCAAGTGGGTCATTCTAAATATTTGCCCAAATTATAAATCTTCTTTAAAGGTCCCTTAAAGAACCCTGGACGAGTGACTTATACAAATCTACTCAACTTCTAAGACTAGAAATTGGCTTTCCTTTATCTCACTTCGTCTTTCTTTCTACCATGTGTTACTGCTGTTTGTTTTTATTTATTTCAGTAATCATGCACATGTAGTACTAAAATTAGTGCCAGGCACAATCCTAATTATTAACTCATTTAATCTGTATAACAACTCGATGAAGTCAGTACTATTATTATGCCCTTCTCACAGAAGGGAAACCTTGGTGGCGTAGTGGGTAAGTGCTACAGCTGCTAACCAAAGGGCCAGCAGTTTGAATCCACCAGGCACTCCTTGGAAACTTTATGGAGCAGTTCTACTCTGTCTTATAGGGTTGTTATGAGTCGGAATTGACTCGATGGCACAGGATTTGGTTTTTTCGGTTTTTCTCACAGAAGAGGACACTAAGAAAGGTTAATAACTTGCCCCAGGCCAGACTCCGTACATGGCCAATGATTGGGTGAGAACACAGGCAGATCTGGCCCCAAGGCCCATGTTCTAAGCCTCCTCCCTTGATACCTCTCCACTACACTATGCTATAGACCCAGACTTATCCACATTGACCTTTACCACAAATTTCAAATGAAATATAACAAAATCTCCATCTGGAAAGACAGATCTTAGCTTAATAGTCAACAGTCAAATCAAGGTTTGACTATGTATCAGCTCTAAAATTACTCCTTAGGAATAATTCTTTTTCAAATTTTGTGATCCTCTGAGGATCTCAAAAAATAATCATTTCTACATATCATTGGTGCCTAAAAAAAAAAAAAAGACTAGTGGCCTGAAAAATGTTAATGTATTTATCTTACATGTTTTAACTATTTAAAGGATTACCGAAAGAGAGAATTAGGCTGCTTTCCCATGCAAATCTCAGCTAGGAGAATTCTTTTTTCCTCTTTGATATAAAAAGTGATGCAAAAAACATAATATAAAAAATGATGCAAAAAAACATCATAGCTGCTAAGATTCCTGTTATAGGTAAGTATCAAAGCCACCAGATGCACTGAAAGTTTTTTAACTGTTTAAGATATTTTGTGATAGAATGGAAGGAAATGATGTGAAGAGAAATTCAATGTGATTTTAAATAAAAGGGTAAGTGTTTCTCTTAGGTCAAGGAAAATCCCATTAATGAAAAGACAAGGCAAATACACAATGAAGAAAAAAAAGTTTTTATAAAAGTTTAGCCTAGAATTTAGTCCAGATTCTGCTACAATTTGGCTGTGTGAATTGGGCGAGTCACATCAATTTTTATCTAGTGTCTAGAAAGCGGACATGTTCTGGATGGATATTATTATATTACAGGGTTGCTATAGGGCTCAAATGCCTGATACCTCAGTTAGTGACATAAGTTGGGGAGAAAGCAGCATGGTCATTCTAAATGAAGAGGGTAGACTAGGTAGAGGGCAGGAGAAGAATCCAATAAAGTGCTCATACAGGCAACTCAGGAGGTGGACTGTGTGGTCTCTGAGGGCTTGGCCTGGACAGAGATCACACTTAACCTAGAGAAGAAAGGGCTATCATGTCAGCACAGTGGAAAACTCTGAGAGTTTGAAAGAAAGAGGACAAGACTTTTATGCCCACTGAATTTAGCCATGGGAATGGTAACCAAAATAAGTAAATATCATCAGTTAAAAATATTAATGAATTCATGAGAAAATGCCCCTTATGGAAAGCTAAAGATGCAAAATGTGGAAACAATGCCTCATATTATTTTTGAAAAAACCTTATGAGCATTTGAAATATACCATCATAACTATGCTAAAAACTTCGGCAACAAATAGGAATGGGAAATGAGAGGTACAAAAGGAAGGAGTGGAAAAGCTGAGAGAGATGGCACAAAGAAGGGGATAGGGACAAGCAGAAGGAGTCACATAGAGAGGTAACTGATTAATTGAAAACACAATTAATAAGATTCTTGAGGTGAGTTTCAGAGCACCTGCAGAGTGAAAGGTATTTTTGAAATGGTTTCAGGAGAAAAAGATCAGATTTCTAGCGAATGTTCGGGTGCTTATACTGAACACATCCAGGCAAAAGTCACCGCTTATTCTTTACAGGAATGAAACCGGGGAAATGAGTGAGAACATGATCAAGTTAAAAAGACACCACAATGAATTTACAGTTCTAGTAGAGAAGGCAGGCTGTGGTTTGCACTGAAGGAATACAAATATGGAGCATCTATAATACAAAAAAAAAACTTTTTCTTTTTTTATAATACAAAAGTGCCTTCATCCATGCAATTATATTTTGTTACTAATGCTGTTCTCAGCTCTGTGCACCTTAAAAGACTGTAGCTTCCAATTATGATAATTCAGAAAGGATCCAAAATATTAACTTTAATCAGCCATTCCTGTTATTTCTTTAGCTTCAATAGAGGAGATGTTCTTACTCTATATGGCTGATAGGCATTTTATCATCATAAAAATAATTGTTCTGCACTATAAAAATACCAAAGGACAATGTTTTAGTGTATGTGGTGGCCACACCAGAATTATTACATCCTGGAGAGAGCCCAAGATGGTGGGTTAGTCAGACACACCATGCCATCCCTCTACAGCAAAGTCCCGAAAAACTAAGTGAAACAGATACAGATAAAATCTTAGAACCCTGAGCAGAAAATGAAATGATGAAGAATTAGATTGAATACCAAATGAAAGGAGAAACTGAATGAAAATAGAAGACAAGGAGATTTGTGAATTGTAGGCACACTGCCAGCTGGCCTGGTGCAGCATGACCATCTTGAGACAAAGCGAGTAGCGTTCCTGGGTAAGGAGCATAGGAAGGCAACTTCATGGAATTTCCAATAGGACACAGAGATAATATATAGACAAACCTGTAGTGAAGCAAGGTGAGCAGATCATGAGCCAAATCTAAGGAGGGAAAGCGCAGGAAATTGGGTGAGAGCTGTAGGTATTCAGGCAACCACAGGGCAGGGAGAGAGCCAGAAACTAGGGACCGAACTACTTACCAGCAACTGTTCCTGATCATTTGAGTCAGTGGTGCCCAAGCAGTAGAGGATCCATAGAGTGGCATCTGGAGATCCTCCACCCAAATGAATTCCAGACAGCCCCTCCTCCTCGCATTTGTTTGGACCCAGGACCTGATTGCCACCAGCACTCTAGGGGGAGTGCCCTGGAGCCAACACCAATGGCCAGAGGAACACATGCCCCTCCCCAAGTGACCAATGGTGTGCCCCCCTGCCCTACCCAACCCATAAATTACCACATGCAACTCCTCTACCCACCACCCCCTTCACCCTACCCACCTGGTGATCCGTGGAGCACATTCCCACTCCAGTCAGGTGGGGCAGCTGGAGGTGTGGGCAGGAGGGGGTTGGTGGGGTGCATGTGCCACCATTTGTCAGTCTGGTCTATGTGTGACTGTCTTTGTTACCTAGCACTGCTATAACAGAGACACCACAAGTGGATAGCTTTAACAAACAGAAATTTATTCTCTCACAGTCTCAGAGGCTAGAAGTCTGAAATCAGGGCACCAGCTCTAGGGTAAGTCTTTCTCTCTCTGTTGGTTCTGGGGGAAGATCCTTGCCATCAATCCTCCCCTGATCTAGGAGCGTCTCAGCTCAGGGACCCCAGGTTCAAAGGACACATTCTTTTCCTGGCACTTCTTTCTTGGTGATATGAGGTCCCTATCTCTCTGCTCTCTTCTCTCTCCTTTTATCTCTTGTAAGGTAAAAGGTGATGCAAGCCACACCCCAGGGAAACTCCCTCTATGTCAGATATGGATGTGACCTGAGTAGGGGTATGCATTCCAACCTAATCCTCCTTAACATAAACTAGATAAGGAATTCAAAAGACTTATATTTAGACTCCTCAAAGAGATCAAGGAAAACACAGAAAAAATCCTAGAATAATTCAGGAAAACGATATAAGAACAAAACAGACTAAACAGACAATTAGAAACCATAAAAAACTAGAAATCTAGCAGATTAATAATAAAATATCAGAAATAGATAATAGGACATACAAGTAGAATTGAATCAATGGAAGAAAGAATCAACAAAACAGAGGCCAAATACGTTGTTTGAGGAACAATCAGAAAAAAAGACTGAAGAAAAATGAAGAAAGCCTAAGAGTTATGTGGGACACCATGAAAAGGAATAATTTACACATAAGAGGAATTCCAGAACAGGATGGGAAAAAAAAGTACAAAGAGAATTTTTGAAGATATATTGACAGAATACTTCCCAAATATGAAAACTAGAAGGCTTCCATACAAGAAGCTCAATGAACCCCATAGAGGCTAGACCCCAAAAGAAATTCACCAAGATATATCATAATCAAACTTTCCAAAATCAAAGACAAAGAAAGAATTCTGAGAATAGCTCAAGAAAAATGAAGTATCACTTATAAAGGCACACCATTAAGATTAACCTCTGATTTCATATCAAGAAGGCAATAGGATGATATATATAAAACCCTGAAAGGAAAGAATTGCCAACCAAGAAACACATATCCAGAAAAACTGTCTTTCAAAAATGTTGGTGAAACTAGGACATTCCCAGATAAGCAGAAATTAAGTGAAATTGTAAACACTAGACCAGCCTTACAAGAAGTATCAAAGGGAGTTCTTCAGACAGAAAACCAACAGCATCAGACAACAAACTGAGATAGACACGTGATAGCATCACCCAGATACCAACCCAGTTGAAGACTTCACAAGAGTAAAATAAAGCTGCAAAACTGGTAACAGGGAACCAGAGATGTTAAGCTATAAATGATGACAACTTCAAAACAAAAAGGAGGAATAAGTGGTGTAGTTATAGAACTTCCATATGGAGCGGAAGTCAAGGTGATATCAAAACGTAACAGACTGTTTTAAACTTTGGAAGATAAAGGTAAATTTCAGAGTAACCACAGAGAAGATTACTAAATCTACTCACCATAAACACAAAAACAGCAATGAAGGATACAGAAAAAAAAAAAAAGAAAGAAATCCATATACTAAAAGAACTCAACACAGAAAATTAAAGGGAACAAAGAAAATGTTAACACTACAAACAGAAGCAAACTAAAGTGACAGCAGTAAATTCATACCTATTGATAACCATGCTGAATGGAAATGGATTAAATGCACCATTCAAGAGACAGAAAGCGACAGAACAGACAAAAAACATGACCCATCGATACATTGTCTACAAGACACACCACTTAGACACCAAGATATAAATAGGTTAAAAATCAAAGGATGGGAAAAACTATATCAGGCAAACTAACCAAAAGACACCACCCAACAGCAGCACAGTACACATTCTTCTCCAAAACATATGGATCACTCTCCAGCATAGACCATATTTTAGGTCACAAAGTAGGTCTCAATAAATTCAAAAACATCAAAATAATACAAAGTATCTTCTCTGATCAGAATGCTATAAATCTAGAAAAAAAGAACAAGAGAAAAATTAAATACATGGAGACTGAATAACCTCTTACTTAAAAACTACTGGATAATAAAAGAAATTAAAAATGAAATAAAAGCATTCTTAGAATCAAATGAAAATGAAAACACAACATACCAAAACTTTTGGGACACAGCAAAAGCAGAGCTCAGAGTAAAATTTATTGCAATAAATACACACATAAAAAAGAAAGGTCCAAAATCAATGACTCAGTCTGACGACTTGAACAAATATAAAAGAAACAGCAAAAGAAGCCACAGTTACCAGAAAAAAGGAAATAATAAAGATCAGAGTAGAAGTAAATGAAATAGAAAACAAACAAAAAGCAATAGAAGGAATCAACAAGACTAGAAGTTCATTCCTTGTGAGGATCAATAAAATTGACAAATCGGTGGCCAAATTGACAAATGAAAAAGATGAGAAGATGCAAATAATCAAAATAAGAAATGAAATGGGTGACCTTACAACAGAGCCAACTGAAATAAAGAGAATCATAACAGAATATTATGAAAAATTATGCTCCAACAAATTTGAAAATGTGGAAGAAATGGAGAAATTTCTACCCACCTATCACATAAAAAAAAAAAAAATCTGAACAGACACATTAAAAAGAAGAAATTGAAAATGTCATTAAAAAAAAAAAAAAAACCCAGCCCAGATGGCTTCACTGCAGAATTCTACGAAACATTTGGAGAAGAATTGACATCCATTCTACTGAAACTATTCCAGAACATAGAAGAGAAAGGAATACTTCATAATTCATTCTATGAAGCCAGCATAACCCTGATAACAAAGCCAGGGAAAGACAGCACAAAAAAGAAAATTACAGACCAGTATTCCTCATGAATATAGACAGAAATTTTCAACAAAATTCTAGCCAACAGAATTCAACAGCATATCAGAAAAATAATACATTATGGTCAAATGGGATAGAGACCAGGGGTGCAAGGACGGTTCAACATTAGAAAACCAATCAATGTAATTCACCACATAAACAAAACAAAGGAAAATAATCACATGATCATCTTAATTGATGCAGAAAAGCAATTGATAAAGTGCAACACACTTTCCTGATAAAAACTCTCAGCAAAGTAGGAGTAGACGGGAAGTTCCTAAACATAGTTAAGGGCATATATGCAAAACCAACAACTAACATTATTGTCAATGCAGAAAGATTAAGAGAGATTGAGAATGGGAACAAGAAGCATGCCCAATATTGCCATTCTTATTCAATATTATACTGGAAGTCCTAGCCAGAGCAATAAGGCAAGAAAGGGAAATGGGATATCCAAATTGGAAAGGAGAAAGTAAAACTATTTCTTTTTGGAGATGACATGATCCTATACACAGAAAATCCCAGAGACTCCACAAGAAAGTTACTGGAACTAATAGAAGGATTCAGCAGAAGCGGCAGGGTACAAGATCAGCACACAAAAATCTATTGGGTTCCTCTCCCCTACCAAGTAGGACCCTGAAAAAGAAACATAATTAAGGAGATATGGATATGACAAGTAAATACAATGGGAGCCAGGGTTCTCGCTGGCAGAGAAGGTAGTTAAAAAAGTGGAAAGGAAGGAAACGAGAATGAACCTTGTGATATCAGACTAGAATTGACAGTGCTGATGTGACTCTTGAAAGCAGAAAAATCTACCTACCATGAGCATACCTCCTGCCCAAATCTTAATTTCTGAATACCAGTCTCCACTAAAAAGAACCAGTGCTCATTCGAGAAATAGCTGATTCCAAGGACCAAAGCAGGGAAAAGTAAAAGATGAATCTGGAACATCTTATTGTGCCAAAACCCGAGAAATAATCCAGTAATTTGTGCACTTAGTCTTTTTAAAGTTTGTCCTGGAATTTAGTCCAGGTCCTGCTATGCTTTAGCTGTGCAAACTTGGGCAAGTTACGTCATATTTTGGTTTAAATATGTTCTGGATTATTATTACACTACAGGATTACTGCAGGGGTCAAATGAATAATACCTGGGTGAGATGTATGTTGGGGAGAAATTAGCACAGCTGTTCTAAGTGAGGAAGGTGGGCTATGTGTGGAAGGCAGAAAAGGATGTGACGGTGAACTCATAGCCAGCTCAGAACACAGAATAGGCACAAAACCTAACCCAAAAGGACTCCTAGTTGCCACACTTGGAAAATATAATCAAGAAAATAAAGATGTTATTGTTATTAGGTATCGTTGAATCGGTTCCAACCCATACTGACCCTACGTATAACAGAATGAAACCCTGCCTGGTCCTATGCTATCCTCAAAATCACTGTTATCCCTGAACCCATTGTTGCAGCCACTGTGTCAATCCAATCAAATCTTTATTGCTAACCCGCTACTTTACCAAGTATGACGTTCTTCTCCAGGGGCTAGTCCCTCCTGATAACACGTTCAAAGTACTCGAGACAAAGTCTAGCCATGCTCCCTTCTAAGGAGCATTCTGGCTTTACTTCCTCCAAGACGGATTTGTTCGTTCTGCCAGTCCATGGCGTATTTAATATTCTTTGCCAATATCTTAATTCAAAGGCATCATTTCTTCTTTAGTCTTCCTTATTCATTGTCCAGCTTTCATGGGCATATGAAGTAACTGAAAATACCGTGGCTTGGGTCAGGCACACCTTAGCCTTCAAGGTGACATCTTTGCTTTTCAACACTTTAAAGGGGACTTTTGCAGCAAATTTGCCCAATGTGACACATCGTTTAATTTCTTGACTGATGCTTCCATGAGTGTTGATTGTGGATCCGAGTAAAATGAAATTCTTAACAACTTCCATCTTTTTTCCATTTATCGTGATGTTGCCTATTGGTCCAGTTGTGAGTGCTTCAAGCTCTCTTCACTTTCAGCAGGCAGGGTTGTGTCACCTGCATAACGCAGGTTGTTAATGAGTCTCCCTTCAGTCCTGATGCCACCTTCTTATTTGTATAGCCCACCTTCTCAGATTAGTTGCTCAGCATGCAGATTGAATAAGTATGATGAAAGGATACAACCCTGAAGTGCACCTTTCCAGATTTTAAACAATGCAGCATCACCTTGTTCTGCCTTTTTGAAAGACTGCCTCTTGGTCTATGTACAGATTCCACATGAGCACAATTAAGTATTCTGGGATTTCAATTCTTCACAGTGTTATCCATAATTTGTTATGCTCCACACAGTCGAACGCCTTTGCATTAAAAAAAAAAAAAAATTGCTGTCGAGTCGATTCTGACTCACAGCGACCCTATAGGACAGAGTAGAGCTGCTCCATAGGGTTTCCAAGGAGCACCTGATGGATTAGAACTGCTGACCGTTTGGTTAACAGTCATAGTTCTTAACCACTACGCCACCGGGGTTTCTGCCTTTGCATAGTCACTCGATAAAACCCAGGTAAACATCTTTCTGGTATTCTCTGCTTTCAGCCAAGATGCGTCTGACACCAGCAATGATGATCTCTCCTTCCAAGTCCTTTTTTGAATCTGGCTTGAATTTCTAGCAGTTCCCCGTTGATGTAGAGCTGCAACTGCTTTTGAATGACCTTCAGCAAAATTTTATTTGTGTGTGATATTAATGATATTTTTACATAATTTCCTCATTCTGCTGGATCACCTTTATTTGGAATAGGCACAAAATACGATGAAGAAAGTGAAGATAGGAACAGATTACATTCCTATGCATAAAATAGGAATGAATAAGCCCATACAGATTTAAAGTGAAGATAAATAAATAAATATGGAGAAAAAATTTCCTTATAGTAGAAAACTAACAAATGTAAATGGAATGAAGAATTAGAGAAATATTATGACTAGAAAAATCACAGTTTTCAGATTCAGATGAAAAATCAGGGGATGTTGTAACTAGTAGTGAAATTTATCTGAGGAAAGGAATACTTGCATAGTCTCAACGTACCTCTCCAGAAAATATTATTAAGAAAAACAGTAAATTTTACACTGGAGAATTATACAGGCATTGCCTTAATTAAGTGATCAAAATTAAAAAGCCATTTATGGGATGAATCAAAATTGTGTATTTAGGGAGCAAGCAATGAGAACACAACATCACTTGCACTGCTTGATAAATTTTCACAAAGGAAACATAACCACACATGTGATCAGCACTCAGATGAAAAGGAAGACATTTCTGGTTCCCCAGAAAGGCCACTTACGCAACCTTCCGTAAACAATCTTCTCCAAAGGTAACTGCTGCGTTTATAATGCATATAAGTGGGATCATATTGTATCTTCTCTTTTGTGTTTGGAGTTTTTGTTCAACATTATATTCGTGGCATTCGACCATATTATTACATGTACCTGAAGATTCAATATTCTCATTGTTCTACCTCACTATATTTGAATAGTATTCCACTGTGTGAAAGTAACATAGTTTATTTATACATTCCACAGCAGACAGGCATTGGGTAATTTCCAGTTGGAACTACTATACCTAATGCTGCTATGGGCATCCTAGTACATGTCTTTGGATGAACACATGGATACATTTATGTTGCGTACACATTTAGGGATGAGTCATAAAGCATGCGTAAGGAGCCCTGGTGACACAACGCTTAAGAAGAGTTCAGTTGCTAACCAAAAGGTTTGTGGTTCAAACCCACCAGCCGCCCTGTGGGAGAAAAGATCTGGCGATCTGCTCCCATAAATTACAGCCTAGGAAACCCCGTGGGACAGTTCTACTTTGTCCTATAGGATCTCTATGAGTTGGAATCAGCTCGATGGTGATGGGTTTGGATTGGGTTTGTTATTTGGCTATTTGAATCTCTTTTTGTGAAGTGTCTTTTCAAGTCATTTGTTTACTTTTTTTTAGATTTTCTATCTTTTTCTTATTGATTTGTAGGAGTTCCTCATATATACTAGTATTAGTCCTTTGTTGAATATATTTATTATGATTGTCTTCTCTCTGGTTTGCATTTTTGCACTCTTGATGGTATATTTTGATAAAAAGAACTTCTTAACTTTAATATCATCTAATCAATTTTTTCTTTTATGGTTAGTTTTTCTTTCGCCCTTTTTAGGAAATCTTGCCTACTTCAAGGCCATGAAAATATTCTCTATGGTTTCCTCTAAAAACTTTATTGCTATGCCATTTACAGTTAGATGTACAACTGATGTGGTATTCGTTTTTCTTATACTGTGCGGTGGGGCCAATATAGCTTTTTTTTTTATATGGGTGTAAAATTAGCCCAGTACTCTTGAAAACACTGTCCTTTCCCCACTGCACTGCGGTCACTTTTTTCATAAATCAGATAAGCGTGTGTTTGTATGTATTTTAGTGTTTCTTTGTTTTTTAACGCACAAACTTCAGAGAAGACACAGATCTCTCACTTTTCAGGTTTACTTTACCGATGTTTTTGCAGGAAAAAATATATACTCATGTCCCCCAAAATAATATATATTTCAACAAAATGATGTGCAGGAAAAGCCTCAAATAAAATTCCAAATGTAATCGGTAGAATGTGCAAATCACTTGCGGGTGTTGTGAAACGTATGCTGAGTGTCAGCAAAGGCGTTGTGCATGTCAAATATTCCTGGTGATGGTTGTACAACGTGATTGATATAATTGATTTTATTGAATTGTATATGTGAGAAATGTTGAATCGGCAAATGTTGTGTTATCTATATTGTTACAAAAATAAAAAGAAAATATTCCTGGTGATAACAAAGAACTTAAAAAAAAATTTTTTTTTACTGCATCCAAAGTAACCGTTAATAATCATGTTGGTGACAACAATGCAGTATTTTTTAGCATTTTAAGTCCTACCTTGATAGTTTTACTTTAGATACATGTTTTGCCGTGTTTTTTTAACTTCTAGAAAATTGTAATGGGTTTTTCTATTTATGTAACCCGTATTAATTATAGTAGGATTACTGATGTTAGGTGTGAGATGCCTGCATTTGCTGACCCAGCTTTTGGTACTATGTGGACTTGAAAATACCAGTGTATGTATGCTTGCAGACACTATTTGCAAGCATTCTATGATTCAGATTTTTGAATTATGCAAGGGTCTTTTTTAACCCCTCCATTTAAAACGGGATGCTCTAATTGTGAAAATGTCGTAGTTAAATTTGTAAGTTAAAACAAAGCCTTGTGCTTAAATTCTGGTTAGGTCCATCCTGCTTCCCTTGGGCTAATATGTACCCTGTACATTTAAAATAATTAGTTTTACATCATGTATATATGGATTCAAAAGTAATCTTTTTATTTTAAAATACTTTTTTATTGTGCTTTAAGTGAAAGTTTACCAATCATGTCAGTCTCTCATACAAAAATTTATATACACCTTGCTATATACTCCTATATAGCCACGGGGTATATACTCCTAGTTGCTCTCCCCGTAATGAGACTGCATGCTCCTTCTCTCCACTATATATGTTCATGTCCATTCAGCCAGCTTCTGACCCCCTCTGCCCTCTCATCTCCCCTCCAGACAGGAGTTGCCCACACAGCCTCATGTGCCTACTTGACCCAAGAAGCTCATTCCTCACCAGTATCATTTTCTATCCCATAGTCCAGTCCAATCCCTGTCTCAAGAGTTGGCTTTGGGAATGCTTCCTATCTAGGGCTAACAGAAGGTCTGGGGACCATGATCTCTGGGGTCCTTCTAGCCTCAGTCAGACCATTAAGTCTGGTCTTTTTACGAGTATTTGAGGTCTGCAACCCACTGCTCTCCTGCTCCCTCGGGGTTCTCTGTTGTGTTCTCTGTCAGGGCAGTCATCAGCTGTAGCCAGACACCACCTAGTTCTTCTGGTCTCAGGCTGATGTAGTTTTTGGTTTCGGTGGCCCTTTCTGTCTCTTGGGCTCATAATTACCTTGTGTCTTTGGTGTTATTCATTCTCCTTTGGTCCAGGTGGGTTGAGACCAATTGGTGCATCTTAGATGGCCGCTTGGTAGCGTTTAGGACCCCAGAGGCCGCTCTCTAAAGTGGGGTGCAGAATGTTTTCTTAACAGATTTTATTATACCAATTGACCTAGATGTCCACTGAAACCACGGTCCCCAAACCCCTGTTCCTGCTACACTGGCGTTCGAAGTGTTCAGTTTATTCAGGAAACTTCTTTTCTTTTGGTTTAGTCCAGTTGTGCTGACCTCTCCTGTATTGTGTGTTGTCTTTCCCTTCACCTAAAATAGTTCTTATCTACTATCTAATTAGTGAATACCTTTCTCCCTCCCTCCACCTTACACTCATAACCATCAAAGAATATTTTCTTCTCTGTTTAAACTATTTCTCGATGTCTTATGATAGTGGTCTTATACAATATTTGTCCTTTTGGAACTGACTAATTCCACTCAGCATAATGCCTTTCAGATTCCTCCATGTTATGAAATGTTTCATGGGTTCATCATTGTTCTTTATCAATGTGTAGTATTCTATTGTGTGAATATACCATAATTTATGTACTCATTTATCTGTTGATGGGCACCTTGGTTGCTTCCATCTTTTTGCTATTGTAAACAGTGCTGCAATGAACATGGGTGTGCATACATCTGTTTGTGTAAAGGCTCTTATTTCTCTAGGATATGTTGCAAGGAGTGGGAATGCTGGATCAATAGCTTTTCAAGGAAGAGCCGAATCAATTTCCAAAGTGGTTGTACCATTTTACATTCCCACCAGCAGTGTGTAAGTGTTCCAGTCTCTCCACAACCTCTCCAACATTTATTATTTTGTGTTTTTTGGATCAATGCCAGCCTTGTTGGAGTGAGATGGAATCTCATTGTAGTTTTGATTTGCATTTCTGTAATGGCTAAGGATTGTGAGCATTTCCTCATTTATCTGTTAGCTACCTGAATGTCTTCTTTAGTGAAGTGCCTATTCATATCCTTTGCCCATTTTTTAATTGGGTTATTTGTCTCTTTGTAGTTTAGTTTTTGCAGTATCATGTAGATTTTAGAGATCAGGGGCTGATCAGAAATGTCATAGCTAAAACTTTTCCCCAACCTGTAAGCAATCTTTTTACTCTTTTGGTGAAGTCTTTGGATGAGCATAGGTATTTGATTTTTAGGAGCTCCCAGTCACCTAGTTTTTCTTCTGCATTTTTGGTAATGTTTTGTATACTGTTTATGCCATGTATTAGGGCTCCTAGCATTGTTCCTATTTTTTCTTCCATGATCTTTATCGTTTTAGATTTTATATTTAGGTCCTTGATCCATTTTGAGTTGGTTTTTGCATATAGGGTGAGGTATGGGTCTTGTTTCATTTTTTTGCGGATGGATATCCAGTTATGCCAGCACCATTTGTTGAAGAGACTGTCTTTTACCCATTTAACTGACTTTGGGCCTTTGTCAAATATCAGCTACTCATATGTGGATGGATTTATATCTGGATTCTCAATTCTGTTCCGTTGACCTATGTATCTCTTGTTGTACCAGTAGCAGGCTGTTTTGACTACTGTGGTGGTATAACAGGTTCTAAAATCAGGTAGTACGAGGACTCCCACTTTGTTATTTTTTGGTAATGTTTTACTTATTTGGGGCCTCTTTCCCTTCTATATGAAGTTGGTGATTTGTTTTTTCATCTCATTAAAAAATGTCTTTGGAATTTGGATTGGATTTTTTTTTTATAGATTGCTTTTGGTAGTATAGACATTTTTACAATGTTGAGTCTTCCTATCCAAGAGCAAGGTATGTTTTTCCACTTACGTAGGTCCCTTGTTGTTTCCTACAGTAGTGTCTTGTACTTTTCTTTGTATAGGTCTCTTACGTCTCTGGTAAGATTTATTCCTAAGTATTTTATCTTCTTGGGGACTACTGTAAACGGTATTGATTTGGTGATTTCCTCTTCAATGTTCTTTTTGTTGGTGTAGTGGAATACAACAGATTTTTGTATGTTTATCTTCTACCCCGATACTCTGCTGAACTCTTCTATTAGTTTCAGTAGTTTTCTTGAGGATTCTTTAGGGTTTTCTGTGTATAAGATCATGTCATCTGCAAATAGAGATACTTTTACTTCTTTCCCAATCTGGATGCCCTTTATTTCTTTATGTAGCCTAATTGCTCTGGCTAGGACCTCCAGCACAATGTTGAATTAGAGTGGTGATAAAGGGCATCCTTGTCTGGTTCCCCTTCTCAAGGGGAATGCTTTCAGACTCTCTCCATTTAGGGTGATGTTGGCTGTTGGCTTTGTATAAATGCCCTTTATTATGTTGAGAAATTTTCCTTCTATTCCTATCTTGCTGAGAGTTTTTTCATGAATGGGTGTTGAACTTTGTCAAATGCCTTTTCTGCATCAATTGATAAGATCATGTGGTTCTTGTCTTTTGTTTTATTTATATGATGGATTACATTAATTGTTTTTCTAATGTTGAACCATCCCTGCATACCTGGTATGAATCCCACTTGGTCATGGTGAAGTATTTTTTTGATATGTTGTTGAATTCTATTGGCTAGAATTTTGTTGAGGATTTTTGCATCTAAGTTCATGAGGGATATAGGTCTGTAATTTTCTTTTTTTGATCTTTTTACCTGGTTTTGGTACCAGGCATATGCTTGTGTCATAGAATAAGTTTGGGAGTATTCCATCCTTTTCTATGCTCTAAAATACCTTTAGTAGTAGTGGTGTTAACTCTTCTCTGAAAGTTTGGTAGAACTATCCAGTGAAATCATCTTGGCCAGGCCTTTTTTTGGTAGGGAGTTTTTTAATTACCATATCAATCTCTTCTTTTATTATGGGTTTATTTAGTTGTTCTACCTCTGTTTGTGTTAGTTTAGGCAGGTAGTGCGTCTCTAGGAATTCGTCCATTTCTTCTATTTCAAATTTGTTACAGTACAATTTTTCATAGTAATCAAATATGATTTTTTCAATTTCAGTTGGATCTGTTGTAATATCACCCATCTCATTTCTTATACAGGTTATTTGCTTCCTCTCCTTTTTTTCTTTTGTCAGTTTGTCAATTTTGTTGATTTTTTCAAAGAACCAGCTGTTGGTCTTGTTAACTGCTTCAATTGTTTTCCTGTTCTCTATTTCATTTAATTCTGCTCTAATTTTTATTAATTGCTTTCTTCTTGTGCCTGAGGGTTTCTTTTGTTGATCTCTTTCTATTTGTTGAAGTTATACAGATAATTCTTTGACTTTGGCACTTTCTTCTTTTTGTATATGTGCATTTATTGATATAAATTGACCTCTGAAAACTGCTTTCGCTGTGTCCCAAAGGTTCTGATAGGGTTTTCATTCTCTTTGGATTCTATGAGTTTCTTTATTCCAACCTTAATGTCTTTGATAACCCAGTCATTTTTCAGCAGGGTATTGTTCAGTTTCCAAGAGTTTGATTTCTTTTCCCTGCTTTTTCTGTTACTGATTTCCACTTTTCTGGCCTTATGGACAGAGAAGATGCTTTGTAATAAATATTTCAATGTTTTGGATTCTGTTAATGCTTGCTTTATGACCTAATGTGTGGTCTATTCTAGAGAATGTTCCATGTGCACCAGAAAAGAAGGTATACTTGGCTGCTGTTGGGTGCAGTGTTCTGTGTATGTTTATGAGGTCAAGTTGGTTGATTGTGGTGTTTAGATCTTCTGTGTCTTTATTGAGCTTCTTTCTGGATATTCTGTCCTTCACCAAAAGTGGTGTGTTGAAATCTTCTACTATAGTTGTGGAGCTGTCTATGTCACTTTTTAATGCTGTTAGAGTTTGTTTTATGTATCTTGCAGCCCTGTCACTAGGTGCATAAATATTTAATATGGTTATATCCTGCTAGTATATTGTCTCTTAAATCATTATATAGTGTCCCTCCTTATCCTTTGTGGTAGATTTAACTTTAAAGTCTATTTTGCCAGAAATTAATATTGCCACTCTTGCTGTTTTTTGATTGGTGTTTGCTTAATATATATTTTTCCATCCTTTGAGTTTTAGTTTGTTTGTGTCTCTAAGTCTAAGGTGTGTCTCTTATAGGCAGCATGTAGACAGATCGTGTTTTTTAATCTGTTCTACCACTCTCTCTTTATCAGTGCATTTAATCCGTTTACATTCAGCATAATTATGGATAGGTATTTTTTTTTTTTATGAGTTTAGTGCTGTCATTTTGATATCTTTTTTTGTGTGTTGTTGAGTTTCTTTTTCCCACTTAATTTTTTGTGCTGAGTAGTTTATCTTTATACATTGTCTTTTCCTCTTATTCATTGTAGTTGATTTTGTTTCTGCTGAGTCTCTACGTTTTTCTTGTAGTTTATTTTTATGAGTGGGATTGTTAGTCTCCTTGTGGTTGTTGTTATTGTTGTTGTTAGGTGCCGGTGAGTCGGTTCTGACTCCTAGCGACGCTATGCACAACAGAATGAAACACTGTCTGGTTCTGCACCATGCTTACAATCATTGCCATGCTTGAGCCTATTGTTGCAGCCACTGTGTCAATCCATCTCATTGAGGGTCTTCCTCTTTTCCGCTGACCCTGTACTCTGCCAAGCATGATGTCCTTCTCCAGAGACTGATCCCTCCTGACAACATGTCCAAATATGTAAGGCGCAATCTCACCATCCTTGCTTCTAAGGGGCATTCTGGTTGTACTTCTAAGACAGATTTGTTTGTTCTTTTGGCAGCCCATGGTATATTCAATATTCTTTGCCAACACCACAATTCAAAAGTGTCAATTCTTCTTTGGTCTTCCTTATTCATTGTCCAGCTTTCACATTTACCTTAATATTTACCTGTATTTTTCTAAGTTTTAAACTAACTTTTATTTCCTTATATCGCCTTGTCTTTCTCTCCATATGAAAGATCTATGACTACATTTCTTAGTCCCTCTTTATTGCTTTAATGTTGTCTTCTTTTGCATAACGACGTTGCTGCTTCCCTGTTTTGAGCTGTTTTATATCTTGATTTTTGTGTGTGTGTGATTTCCCTATCTGGGTAGACATCTGGTTGCTTTGTCCTGTGTTCTAGTCTTGGGTTGATATCTGATATTTTTTATTTTCTAACCAGAGAATTTCCTTTAGTGTTTCTTTTTTTTTTTTTTTTGGTTTTTAGGAATTTCCTAAACTTCTGTTTATTTGGAAATATCCTAATTTCACCTTCATATTTGAGAGACAGTTCTGCTGGATATATGATTCTTGGTTGGCAATTTTTTTCCTTCAATACTTTATGTAAGTCATCCCATTGCCTTCTTGCCTGCATGGTTTCTGCCGAGTAGTGCAAGCTTATTCTTATTGACGCTCCTTTGTTGGTAACTTTTCATTTATCCCTAGCAACTCTTATAATTCTCTCTTTATCTTTGGTTTTGGCAAGTTTGATTATAATACATCTTGATGACTTTCTTTTCAGATCTACTTTATGTGGAGTTTGACAAGCATCTTGGATAGAAATCTTCTCATCTTTTGCAATATCAGGGAAGTTTTCTGCCAACAAACCTTCGACAATTCTCTCTGTATCTCTGTTCTGGTACTCCAATCACTCGTAGGTTATTTCTCCTGCTAGAGGCCTGCATGATTCTTAGGGTTTCTTCATTTTTTAAAAAATTCTTTTATCTGATTTTTCTTCAAATGTATTGGTGCGTAATGTTTTATCTTCAGTCTTACTAATTCTGCCTTCCACTTGCTCAATTCTGCTCTTCTGACTTTTTACTGAGTTGTCTAATTCTGTAATTTTATTGTTGATCTTCTGAATTTCTGATTGCTGTCACTCTATGGATTCATGTAGCTTATTAAATTGTTCATTATGCTCTTGAATAACTTTTTAATGTCTTAAGTTGCTTTATCTGTGTGTTCCTTGGCTTGTTCTGCATATTGCCTGATCTCCTTCCTGATCTCATTCCTGATGTCTTGAAAAGTTCTGTATTTAATCTTTCGTATTCTGCTTCTGGTAATTCTAGGAAGACACCTTCATCCAGAAGATCCCTTGATTCTTTATTTTGAGAGCTTTTGAAGCAATTATGGTCTGCTTCTTTATGTGATTCAATATCGACTGTTGTCTCCAAACCATCTAGAAGTTGTTGTATTAGTTTATTTTATGTTTGCTTACTGTATCCTATCTTCTTGCTTTGTTTTGTTTTGATATGCCTAAATAGGTTGCTTGACTGACCTCGCTTGATTGTTTTCACCTTTGAAGCTCTAAATTCCTGTCCCCAGGTGGCTAGAGCTGTTATCATGTATATGAGCCTAGGAGTCCATTCACTTTTCTTGAATGGATTCAGTTCAGGTGTCCAGGTAGTTGGTCATGAAGTGTGTGGTACAGGCTCTGTCCTACAGTCTTAGAGGGGCAGGGGTGATTGGTGTGGGTACAGGTATCTGGTTGCAGCAGGCAGTTATGGTCTGAACAAGGCAGGGAGCTGACAACCATCCCCCCAGTGTCTGTGAGGAAAGCATGTCCCTGTTCTCTATAGTGCACAGGTGAGTGGGTTCTGCAGAAGGACCATGGGCACCCATTGCTTTTGGTTGTAAGGACTGGGAGGTACCAGTTATTCTTGGACCCCTGTCATGGGTGGCTGGGAGATGTGAGATGAGCCACCAGTCCTTAGGTGCCTGATGTAGGTAGGTGAGGGCCCTGTTTAATAGGCAAAGCAATGTCAAACATCAAACACCCACCTCTCCATTGCACAGCTGAAAGAGTTGTAGTCCACCAACAAGGGCCTGTTCTCCTGAAAAAAGGCCCCCACAGGTCCATGCAGGTGTGAAAGGTATTCAAAGGTCATGAACTGTTTATGCCTGGACAGAAGCCGCTTCTATCCTGAGCTCCCCAGGTTAGCACAGCTGGCAGATTATCCAATAAGCATCATCATGGTCAACAGAGAAAAGATTGAGATGTTGTCAAGGATTTCATTTTACTTGGATCTACAATCAACACCCATGGAAGCAGCAGTCAAGAAATCAAACAACACATTGTTTTGGGCAAATATGCTGCAAAAGACCTCCTTAAAGAGTTAAAAGGAAAAGGGGTCACCTTGAAGACTAAGGTGCACATGACCCAAGCATGGTGTTTTCAATTGCTTCACATGCATGCAAAAGCTGGACAATGAATAAGGAAGACCAAAGAAGAATTGCTGCCTTTGAATTGTGGTATTGGCAAAGAAAATTGAATATACCATGGACTGCCAGAAGAATGAATAAACTGGTCTTGGAAGAAGTTCAACCAGAATGCTCCTAAGAAGCAAGGATGATGAGACTATGTCTCACATACTTTGGGCATGTTATCAGGAGAGTTCGGTCCCTGGTAGAACAACATGCTTGGTAAAGTAGAGGGTGAGCAAAAAAGAGCAAGACCCTCAAAGAGTTGCGTTGACACAGTGACTCCAACAATGGGATCAGGAATAACAATGATTGTGAGGATGACGTAGGACTGGACAGTGTTTCATTCTGTTGTACATGGCGTCACTATGAGTCAGAATCAACTTGACAGCACCTAACAACAAAGCCCACACTTTATTCAGACTTCCTTTGTTTGTACTTAATGTCCCTTTTCTGTTCCAGGGCCTACCCAGGATACCACATTGTATTTAGTCTTCATGTCCCCTTGTCTCTTCTTGGCTGTGAATTTTCTCAGACTTTCCTTGTTTTTGATGGAGTACTGATCAGGTATTTTGTAGAATGTCCCTCAGTTAGGATTTGTCTGATGTTTTTCTCATGATTATACTGGGGTTATAGGTTTTTGAGAGAAAAGCCACAGAGGTAAATGCCATTTTTATCACAACATATCAAGAGTGCGTACTATAAACATGGCTCATCACTATTGATGTTGGCCTTGATCACCTGACTGAGGTTTCTCAGGTTTCTCCACTATAATGTGACTCACCCCAACCCCTTTCCATACTGCACCCTTTGGAAGAGAGTTACTATGTACACATTTAAGAAGTGGGGATTTAAAAAAAAAAATTTTTTTTTTTTTTCCTTGGGCATAGTATCTACATGAATTATTTGGAAGTGTTCTGTGTGGAGATTTGTCTCTTCTTCCCAACTATTTATTTAAACCCACCCACACTATTTATTTATTCAATATTTATATCAGTATGTATTTATGAATAGTTATTTTATATGTTGGATTATAATCCAATACAATTTTATTTATTTTGTTGTTCAAATTGTTCCAGCTTTGGCCATTGGGAACTCTTTTGGTTGACTTCTGTGTCCCATCAACCCATAAGCCATCACCCTCGAGTCAATTCTGACTCATAGTGACCCTATAGGACAGAGTAGAACTGCCCAATAGGGTTTCCAAAGAGCAGCTGGTGGATTTGAACTGCCAATCATGACACAACTCTATTATTGTGGGGCTTCTTTGTTGTTTTTGAGCACTTCCTTATTTTTAGCACTACAGGAAACTCCAGGACCATCTTATATATTTTCTGCCCCAGTCCTAGGATCAACCATTTCTCTAAGGAGCACTGGTTTCTTTTACAGAAGAATGGTATTAGAAACCAAAATCTGGGTACTGGGTGTTCTCATTGTTACTGGGCTATCATTACTTAAACACTCTCATCAGACAGAAGAAAACATAGACATTTATATTAATTCAGGGGTTTATACATATGTATGAATATTTCTATATGTAACCATCTCTATGTTTAGCCTCCTCCCCTTGCTTATCTGTAACCTCTCGCTCTAACAGCATGAAACCTGACTCCTACCATTTACCATCCATTTACTTAATTGCTCAGTTCCAGCATACATGTATAGTGGTTTCAGAATTGTTAACACATACCCCTGTGGGACAACTTTGTTTTTGCCTTTAGTCATACAGACTCCACTCATTTCAAAATTGACTTAAGCTGTACTCAAGTCTTGAACTCCTTCAGTGAAGTTGATTCATACATTTGTAACATAGTTTTTTTTTTTTGTCACAGTCTGCATTCCACCCTGAGAACCCTGACCACCTAAGTGATATTTTTTTTTTAAGTTTGACTACATTAACAACCACTCTTTGTGCTGTAAAATTATATGGGTTTTGAAAAGTGCATAGTTCACGTATTCACCACAGTAAAATACAGAATAGTTTCACCATACTAAAAAAAGTCCCCTGCGATTCATCTTTTCAACTTCCCCCACTGAGCCCCTCACAATCATTGACGTGTTTGTCAGTAGTTTTGGGGTTTTTTTTCCCCTGAATAACATATAAGTGAATCTTATACTACATGGCCTTTTCAGACTGACCTTTTTCAGGTAGCAATACATGTTTAAGATTCATTCATATCTTTTCCTAGTTTGATAGTGCAATTATTTTATTGCTGAATAAGATTATGTGGTATGGATATGCACCTATTTTTTCATCCATTCACGAGTTGAAGGGCATCTTGGTTGCTTCCAGTTTTTATGATTATGAATAACATAAATCTGCAATATACATTCATGTACAGGTTTTCATGTGGATACAAGTTTCCAGATCAGTTGAGTAAGTACACATGAGAGCCATTGCTAGACTGTTAGTTTTGTAAGAAATCTCCAAACTGTCTTTCCAAAGTAGCTGTACCATTTTGTATTCTCACCAGCAATGAATGAGAGTGCCGTGGTTACACATCCTTGCCAGCATTTTATTTTATTGATTTTTTTCTATCGTATTCTAGTTTTCAATTTCATTGATTTCTGATCTCATAATGATTACATGCTCACTTTGGATTTATTTTGCTCACATTTTTCTAGGTTCTTGAGGTAGGAGGTTCTATTTTTTGATTTTTATACTTTCCTCTTTTCTTATGTAAGTGTTTAATGCCATAAATTTCCCTCTCAGCACTGGTTTAACCACATCCCACAAATTTTTATTCATTCAATTTTCATTTTCATCCAATTTAATGCTTTTTTTAATTTTTCTTAAGACTTCCTATTTCATCTATGGATTTTTTTTTTAGAAATGTGTTGTTTAGTTTACCAGTATTTGATGATTTTCCTGTTATCTTTCTGTTATTGATTTCTAATTCAAGTCTATTATGGTTACAGAACACAATGATTTCAATTCTTTCAGTTTTGCTGGTGTTTGTTTTATGGCCCAGTATATGATCTATCTGGGTATATTTTTCATGGGCACTTGAAAAGAATGTATTCTGCTGTTGTTGAGTGGAATGTTCTATAATTGTTGATTAGATCCTGTTGGTTGATGGTGTTGTTGAGTTCTTTTATATCTTTGCTGCTTTTCTGTCTAATTGTTCTGTCAACTGTTGAGAGAGGAGTGTTGAAGTCTCCAACTATAATTGTAGGCTTGCCTATTTTTCTTTTCAGGTCTATCAGTTTTTACTTCCTGTATTTTGTAACTCTGTTGTTTGGTGCATATATATTTAAAATTGCTATGTCTTCTAGCTGGATTGATATTTTTATCATTACGTAATATCTATGTTTCTAGTAATATTGTTTGCTCTAACATCTACTTTGTGTGATATTGAAAGAGTCACTCCATATTTTCTTTGATTTAAGCACTTAGATTAGTGTTTTGAACCCAATCAGCAGCTCTACAGAAGAAAAGATATGGTGTTCTGCTCTCTCAGAGATTACAGCCTAGGAAACCCTATGGGACCATTCTACTCTGTCCTATAGGGTTGCTATAAGTCAGAATCAACTTGATAACAATTGGTACTGGTGAGACACTATTTTTGGTGTTTATATAGTGTTATTTTTATTGTTCAAAACATATTCACAACTTTTCATTTTATGTGTTCGATAACCCAATAAAGTAATTCAACTACATGTTTTATTTCTATTTTACAGATAAAACTTTGGGCTCTTGAACACAAAACTAAATAGTGCCAAATTTAGAGCTGTCATTCAGCTCTCCTCACTATTTATTTAGGAATATTTCTATAAAGGTATTTATTTCTTGAATGCTAATCTCATTCCTTTGAACAAGTGTGGGTATATCCCCTATTTACACATTAGTTAAGTTACGAGTCCAAATGAGTTAAAACCCAATACAAAAACTTTTCTTCTCTTAAGTGTCTTTATGTGTCTATAAAACAAAACAAAACATAACATTGCCCTTGAGTTGATTCTGACTCGTAGTGACCCGTAGGGTTTCCTAGACTGTAATCTTTATGGAAGCTGACTGCCACATTTTTATCCTGTGGCTGGTGGGTTCTAACTAACCTTTGTGTTAGCAGTCGAGTGAATTGGCATCTAATTTTATCTCAGTGAATCTTGGTGTTTTGCATCTGTAAGATGGGCATACTTACTGATTTCTACTTTGCATTATTGGGGAATTAAGTAAGTTATCAAAACCTCAAGCCCACATCTACTTGACTACAAAACCTTTACACAGTGGGTCTGAGGCAAAATTGAAACTGAAGCTGAAGTTTTTGGTTTTTTTTTTTTTTTAGTTAATGCTTTTTCCAAAAACCAACGTTTGTTTTGCTGTTACACTTCCCTTACTTCAGAAAACATATTGTGGAGATTTCTGCTGTTAATATCTCTAAAATACCTATTTTATTCTGAGTCAAATCTCTTTCAATTTAGGCTGATAACTCTTTTAGTTGTATAACTCAAAAACTTTTTTGGCATTTTATCTACATCATTCCAGTCAATTTCATTGCACTTATTATTATAAAATTAACTGCAATTATTTTAGTGATATCTTTCTTAGACTTAATTAAAAACAGCCTTAATTAAGCCTTCTTAGCCTTAATTAAAAACATCAGGCTTCTGAGTGGGAGAGCCATGCTTTTTCCTAGTATTTTCTCTCTCTTATTATTTTTTTGAGTAAAATGAAATAAATAATGAATTCAGAGGTTAGAATGAAAGGTGTAACAGCCATGATCTTAATTTGTTTTTGCTATGAAGGTAGAGTTTTAATTGCCACTTACCATGTTTCAAGTTTTTCTTTTACTGACTGGATATGAGAAGCAGTTGAATTTTTTAAAAAACTGCTTGGAAAAATTTTTTCTTAGCTTATATTTTTCTCATGTAGTACATTGTCTAATTTAGTCAATAGCAAACAAGTCATGCTAGTAATACTCTATTCCGAACCTTTTTGCTTAAAGGCACAACTTTAATAGATACATTATCAAACTCTAAATTATTGCAGGTTAAAGCTTTACCAGCGTTTCACCGTTTTATAATTTGGATTGCCATTTTTCCAATCTCCGGTAATAGTGTCCTCATCTCCCACCACCCAAATCTAAAGCCGCTTATCCTAAAATTTTTACTACAGTAGCCTTCAACTTTTAAGTACATGTTTTTGGTATGATTGCATGATAGCCGCAGGTTGGCTATAGATCTATGTCTCTGCTTTGTGTGTCTCCTTTATTTTTGAAGCATGGCTTAACTACCAGTCCCTTTTGTGGTCTTTGTGTCAGATAGAAAATAGTAGTGGCAGAGTCAAGGGTGGTGTCTAAAGCTTCTGCTCAGAAGTGGTATGTGTCATTTCCCCCAAATGTATCATTGCCCAAAGCAAGTCACATAGCAATGTCTGGTACTGTTGAGGCATAAAAGTACAATTTTCTTTGGGGAAGGTTTAAAAATAATTAAGGACAATGAATTTATCACACTCTCAGATTTTAAATTTAAATAATTGCAACTCTTTTGCTCTTGCATTATGACATTGATTGAAAGTAGAGGTTATGTGTATCCATCTTTTGTGTTTAATGATAATCCTTCTGAAGTTTCCTTAGCATTTTATGATGTTTGCTGCAAGTTTTTGGTAGATAGCTTCCACCAAATTATTAAAATTATCTTCGAATATTTCTTTACAAAGATTTTTATCAGGAATGAATTCTAAATGTTATGGAATTCTTTTTCTACGTGTGTCAAGATAGTCACTTTTGTTGTGAGTTATATTAAATTAATAGACTTTATGATATGAACCATTAGCAAAATTTGTCTTTCATTTTACTTTTACTATACTCAACAAGTTTCAGCATCATGCATATAGTAGCATCATAAAATGTGTTAGAGACCACCTTTCTCTTTTTCATCCAGTGAGATTTTTTATACGAGAGAATAGTGGTTATTTCTTGCAGGACTGGCAAAATTTGCCTGTAAACCTGTTCGGGCCTGGTGTCTTTGATTTGGTTGTCAAACCACATATAAAACCACAGTTATCTGAAAGGTTACAGGCTATTCAATGTTTTTATATCATTGTGTCAATTTACATATATTTTGGGAAATTTTCTTTTCATCTAGGCTTCAAATATATAGGCATGAAATTATTCGTAGTATTATCTGAATTAAAAAATATCTCTATTTCTAGTTATTTCCACTTTTTTTATTCCTAGTGTTGCTTTTTTGTTCCATTTTTCCCTCTTCTTGATCTTCATTGCTAGAGGTTCCAAAGAAGCAGATTTTAGTTTTGTTGAAACCTGTTTCTTTTTTTCATTTTATTAATTTATTACCTATTATGTCTATCCTGGTTTTTAAAACTTATTCTGATAAGTTTTATATTCTTGAGACATTTGTTTTCAGTCTCCTGCTCTTTTTATTAATGCACAGATTTTCCTTTTTGTCCTACTTTGGATGACTATGGTATGGCACTCTCCTTGTCATTCAGTTCTAAATATTTCATGGTTTCCTGGGTGAATAACTTATCGACTCATGAGTTATTTAACAGCACCCCCTTTTATGCCTATGTTTGTTGCTGATTCATAATTACTTGAAGTTTTGCTTGAGAATCTGATCTGACTGTATATCAGCCACAAATCTAACAGAAAACACACGCCACACTCAAATGGTGTTTGATTGGACATGAGCAGCCTCAGCAGCTACTCTCTCTCTCTCTTTTTTGGTAGAAAAATATACATTACACAACATTTGCTAGTTCAACTTAATACAGATGTACAATTTAGTGACATCAATTATAGTAATCGGCTGTGTAACCACTACCCTCAATCAATGCACTTTTGCATCACCTTGAACAGAAACTCAGTGCTCCGAAAGCACTAACTCCTCCTTTCCCCCTCCTTCCTGCCCCTGGTAACCACTACTTCATTTTGGTCTCCATACATTTACCTGTTCTTGCTTTTTATATCAGTGAGGTCATACGGTATTTGTCCTTTTGTGATTAACTTATTTCACTCATCATAATGTCCTCAAGCTCCATCCATGTTGTAGCACATATCAGGACTTCATTTCTCTTTCTGGCTGAGTAGTATTTCATTGTATGTATGTACCACTTTATATTTATCCATTCATCTGTTAATGGTCATTTAGATTGTTTCCACCTTTTGGGTGTTGTGAATAGTGCTGCAATGAACACTGGTACACATACATCTGTTTTTGTCACTGCTTTTAAGCCCCTTGGGTATATTCCAAACAGCGGTACTGCTGGCTCATATGGTAGTTCTTATATTAATTTCAGGGTAAACACGAGATTGTACTTTGGCTCACATGGGCTTGTTTTAATCTTCTTTAGCTTCAGCTTGAACTTGCATGTGAGCAATTGATGGTCTGTTCTGCAGTTGGACCCTGGCTTTGTTCTAACTGATGATGTTGAGCTTCTCTATTGTCTCTTTCCACAGATGTAGTCGATTTGATTCCTGCGTATTCCATCCAGTGAGGTCCACTTGTATAGTTGTTGTTTATGTTGTTGAAAAAAGGTATTTGCAGTGATTAAGTCATTGGTCTTGCAAAATTCTATCATGCATTCTCCAGCCATCCTCGTGGTAGTGAAATGGTATCTCATTGTGGTTTTGATTTGTATCTCTCCAATGGCTAATGACGCTGAGCATCTTTTCATCTGTTTGGTGGCATTCAAAGTTCCTCTTTGGTAAAATGTCTTTTTAAGTCCTTTGCCCATTTTATGATTGGGCTATTTTATCTTTTTTTGTTGGTTTTGTTTAGTTGATGAAGTTTTATACATTTTGGTTATTAAATTCTTACTGGTTATATGGATTCTGAAGATATTCTCTCAATCGCTGTTTTTTCACTTTTTTGATAAAGCATTTTCATGAACAAGAGTATTTAATTCTGTTGAGGGTTCACTTATTCATTTTGTTTTCTGCAAACAATCCCATAACCCATTGTTATAAGCTGTACCCTTTTTTTTTTTTTCTTTTCGTATCCTACAGCTTTGCTGGTGTTTTAGGAATTTTATGATTTTTTTTTTTAACATTGATATCTTTAATCCATTTTGAATTTGTTTTTGTGCATGATGTGAAGTATTGAATCCTGTTTCATTTTTCTGCATGTGGAAATCCAATTTTCCTAACACCATTTATTGAAGAGGCACTTCTTTCCTCATCGAATGGATTTAACCCCCTTGTTAAAAATCAAATTTATGTATTTGTTTTTGGATTCCAGATTTCATTCCATTAGTGTATGTGTCTACTATTATACCACTAACAAGCAGTTTTGATTATTGTAGCTGTATAATATGTTTTGAGATCAGGAACTGTGAGTCCTCCTACTTTGTTCTTCTGTTTCAACATTGCTTTAGCTATTTGGAGCATCTTACCATTCCATATAAAGCTGACAATTGCTTTTTCCAATTTTGTAAAGAAGGCTGTTGGAATATTAAGTGGGATTGTGTTGAATCTGTAGTTCGTCTGGCATAGTATTGACTTATTAACAATATTATCTTCCTATTCATAAATGTGGAATGTCTTTCCATTTATTTAGGTCTTCTTTAATCTCTTTCAGCAGTGTTTTATAATTTTCATTGGATAAGTCTTTCACATTCCTTGTTAAATTTATCCTATGTGTTTTATTCTTTTAGATGCTATTGTAAATGTAGTTGTTTTCCTAATTTAAATTTCAGACTTCTTATTAATGGTCTATAAAAACTCTACTTATTTTTGTTTGTTGACTACCTTTCCTGAAACTTTACTAAATTCCTCTATGAGTTCTAGTAGTTTCTTGTGTTTTCTTTGTGGTTTTCTATATTTAGGATCATGTCTTCCACAGATAAAGATAATTTTACTTCTTTTCCAATTTGAATGTCTTTTATTTCTTTCTCTTGTCTTATTGCTCTGGCGAGGGCTTCCAGTACAACTGAACAGAAGTGGTGAGAGCAGACATCTTTGTCTTGTTCCTGATTTCAAAGGAAAAACTCTTAGTCTTTCTCTGTTAAGTACAGTATTTGCTGTTAGTTTTCCATAAATTAGCTTAATCATGTCAAAGAACTTCCCTTCTATTCTTATTTCGTTGACAATCTTTATTAAGAAAGGGTGCTGGATTTTATCAAATGTCTTTCTGCATGAATAGTGGTAATCATTCCTTTGTTTCTTTGTTCTATTGATATGGTGTATTACATCGATTGATTTTCTAATGTCTAAGTAGCCTCGCGTTTCTGGAGTAAATCCCACTTGGTCATGGTGTATGACCCCTTTAATAATGCTTTTGGATTCTGTTCACTAATATTTTGTTGAGGATTTTTGCATCTATGTTCACAAGGCATATTGGTCTGTAGTTTTCTTTTCTTGTGCTGTCTTTGTCTGGTTTCTGTATCAAGGTAATATTGGCTTTATAGAATTAGTTAGGGATTATTCCTTTCTTCTCCATCTTTTGGAAGAGTTTGAACAGGATTGGTGTCAATTCTCCTGTAAGTGTTCAGTAGAATTTCTTGGTGATGCCATCTGATCCAGAAATTTTTGTTGTTATTGGGAGGTTTTTTTTTAAAAAAAAAAAAAAACTTATTACGATTTTCTCTTCACTTGTTTTGAATCTGTTGAGATTTGCTATTTCCACTTGAGACAGTCTAGTTAGGTTATGTGCTCCTAAGAATTTGTCCATTTCGTCTAGGTTATCCCATTTGTTGGTGTACTGTTGTTTACAGGATTTGGTCATCATTATTTTTATTTCTATTGGGTCAGTTGTAATGTCTCCACTTTATTTCTTATTTTGGTTATTTGCATCTTATTTCCTTTTTTCTTTGTCAGTCTGGCTAAGGTTTGTCAACTTCATTCATCCTTTCAAAGAGCCAACTTCTAGTTTTATTGATCCTCTCTACTGTTTTTCTGTTTTTGATTTCATTTATTTCTGCTCTGATCTTTATGCCTTTTTTCTAGTACCTTTAGGTATGGTTTGCTCTTCTTTCTCTAGTTCCTCATATTGTAATGTTAGATTATTTATTTGATGTAGGCATTTATTGCTATGAAATTCCTTCTGAGGGCTGCTTTCTCTCCTTCCCATTAGTTTTGGTATGTTGTGTTTTCATTTTCATTTAACTCAAGGTGTTTGTGTTTTTTTTTCTCTTTCTCTTGATTTCGCCCTTTACCCATTGGTTGTTGAGCAGTGCAATTTTAATTTCCATTTATCTGTGTGTTTTCTATTTTTCCTTCTGTTATTAATATCTAATTTTTTTGTTGTTGTTGGAGAAGATACTTCATATAATTTTTTTTTTAATTTGCCGAGACTTATTTTGTGGCCTAGCATATGATCTAACCTAGACAATGACCCATATACACTTGAGAAAAAATATGTACTGTTCCGATCTTCAGTGGACTGTTCTATATATGTCTATTACATCTAATTGGTTATGGTGTTGTTTAAGTCCCCTATGTCCTTACTTATCTTCTTTTTAGATGTTCTGTCTAATATTGAAAGTGATGTCTTGAAATCTCCAACTACTATTGTGGAGATGTGTATTATGCCTTTCAGATATTTCAGTATTTTTTTCATACATTTTGGGGCTCTGATGTTAGCTGCATATATGTTTATAATTGTTATGTCTTCTTTGATGGATTGACTTTTTATTATGTAATGCCCTTCTTCATCTCTTATAACAGATATTGATTTAAAAGTTATTTTTTCTGATATAAATATGGCTGCCCCATCCTCTTTTGTTTACTAGTTGCATAAAATATTGTTTGCTATCATTTTATTTACATTCTGTTTGTGTCTTTGTGCCTAAGCTATGCCTCTAGTAGACACCATAAAGATGAATCATGTTTTTTTTTTTTTAGCCATTCTGCCACTCTCTTCCTTTTAAATGGAGAGTTTAAACCATTTACATTTAAGGTAATTACTTAAAATGATGAGCCTACATTCATTTTGATATTGTGTGTGTGTGTGTGTCTTGTATCTTCTTTGTCCTGCAGTTCCTACATTATTGTTATTTTATGTGCTTAGTTGCTTTTTTTGTGTTGAGACATTTCGATTTCTTTATTCTTTCCTTCTGTGTATATTTTCTAAATATTTCTTCTTAGTGATTACCACAAATATGACATTAAACAATTTATAATTGCACCGTCTTATTTTAGCTTCCCCATTGTCTGTCAGTTTGTCATACTGTGGTGGCTTGCATGTTGCTATGATGCTGGAAGCTATACCTCCACTATTTCAAATACCCTCAGGGTCAACCAAGGTAGACAGGTTTCATCTGAGCTTCCAGACTAAGACAGACTAAGAAGAAGGACATGACAATATCCAAAACCCTGTGCTGTCGAGTCGATTCCGAGTATACTTCTGAAAAAAATTGGCCAGTGAAACCTTATGAATAGTGGCAGAACATTGTCTGATATAGAGCTGGATGATGAGCCCATCAGTTTGGAAGGCAGTCAAAAGACAACTGTGGAAGAGTTGCCTTCACAAAGTAGAGTTGACCTTGATGATGTGAATGGAGTCAAGCTTTTGGGACCTTCATTTGCTGATGTGGTGTGACTCAAAATAAGAATAAAGAGCTGCAAGCGTCCATTAATAATCAGAATGTAGAATGTATGAAGTATGAATCTAGGAAAATTGGAAGTTGTCAAGAATGAAATGGAATGCATAAACATCACTATCCTGGGCATTAGTGAGCAGAAATGTATTGGTATTGGCTATTTCGAATCAGACAATCATATGATCTACTATGCCAGGATTGACAAATTTAAGAATGGTGTTGCATTCATCATCAAAAAGAACATTTCAAGATTTATCTTGAAGTACAAAACTGTCATTTTTAGGATAATATCCCTATGCCTACAAAGAAGACTAGTTAATACAATTATTATTCAAATTTATACACCAACCACTAAGGCCAAAGATGAAGAAATTAAAGATTGTTTACCAACTTCTGCAGTCTTAAACTGATCAAATAAAAAAAATAAAAATATGCAACAAAAATTCATTGATAATTGCTGGTGATTGGAAAGAAAAGTTGGAAACAAAGAAGAAGGGTTGGTAACTGGAAAATATGGCCTTCATGATAGAAGAGATGCCAGAGATTGAAATATAGAATTTTGCAAGACCAAGCATTTCTTCATTGCAAATACCTTTTTAACAACATAAATGGTGACTGTACACGTGGACCTTGCCAGATGAAATACACAGGAATCAAATCAACTACATCTGTGGAAAGACATGATGGAAAAGCTCCATATCATTAGTCAGAACAAGGCCAGGAGCCAGCTGGCCTTGTTAGGATAATATCCATTATTTGCTCATATGCAAGTTGAAGCTGAAGAAAATTAAAACAAATCCATGAGAGCCAAAGCATGGACCTTGAGTATATTCCATCTGAATTTAGAGACCATCTTAAGAAAAGATTCGACACATTGAATACGAATGGACAAAGACCAGAGGAGTTGTGAAAAGACATTAAAGACATCATACATGAACAAAGCAAGAGGTCATTAAAAAAGACAAGGAGGAAAGAAAAGCCCAAAATGGATGTCAGAAGAGACTCTGAAACTTGCACTTGAATGTAGAGTAGCTAAAGCAAAAGGAAGAAATGGTGAAGTAAAAGAGCCAAACAGAAGATTTCAAAAGGCAGCTCTAGAAGACAAAGTATTATAATGACACGTGCAAAGACCTGGAGTTAGAAAACCAAAAGGGAAGAATATGCTCAGCTTATCCCAAGCTGAAAGAATTGAAGAAAAACTTCAAGCCTTGAGTTGCAGTACTGAAGGATTCTATGTGGAAAATATGAAACAATGCATCAAAAGAAGATGATAGGAATATACAGAGTCACTGTATCAAAAATAATTGGTTGACATTCAACCATCTCAGGAGGTAGCATATGAACAGAAACTGGTGGCACCGAAGGAAGAAGTCCAAGCTGCACTGAAGGCATTGGCAAAAAACAGAGCCTCAGGAATTAACTGAACGCCAGTTGACGTATTTCAACAAGCAAATGCAGTGCTGGAGGTGCTTAGTCTTGCTACGCAAAAAAATTTTGAAAACAGCTACCTGGTCAATGGACTGGAAGAGATCCATATTTGTACTCATTCCAAAGAAAGGTGATCCAACAGAACGTGGAAATTATCAATGTCATTAATATCACACACAAGTAAAATTTTGCTAAAGATCATTCAAAAGCAGCTGCCACAGTACTTTGGCATGGGACTGCCAGAAATTCTGTCCAGATTCTAAAGAGGACATGGAACAAGGGATATCACTGCTGATGTCAGATGTTTCTGGGCTAAAAGCAGAAAATACCAGAAAGATGTTTACTTGTGTTTTATTGACTATGCAAAGGCATTTGGCTGTGTGGGTCATTGCAAATTATGGATAGTATTGGGAAGAATGAAAATTTCAGAACACTTAATTGTGCTCATGAGGAACCTGTACATAGACCAAGAGGCAATCATTCAAACAGAACAAGAGGATACTATGTGGCTTAAAGTAAAAAAAGTTGTCCATCAAGGTTGTATCCTTTCAACGTACTTATTCAATCTGCATGCTGAACAAATAATCCAAGAAACTGGACTATATGAAGGAGAACATGGCGTCAGGACTGAAGAAATACTCATTAACAACCTGCAATATGCAGATGGCACAACCTCGCTTGCTGAAAGTGAAGAGGACTTGAAGCACTTACTCATGAAGATCAAAGACCACAGCCTTCAGTATGGATTACACCTCAACATAAAAAAAAAAGAAAACAAAAATCCTCACAACTGGACCAATAAGCAACATCATGATCAATGGAGAAAATATTGAAGTTGTCAAGGATTTTATTTTACTTGGATCCATAATCAATGACCATGGAATCAGCAGTCAAGACATCTTTAAAAAGTAGAAAATATCACTTATGGACTAAAATATGCCTGACCCAAGCCATGGTGTTTTCAATCACCTGATATGCATGGAAAAGCTGGACAATGTATTAGGAAGACTGAAGAAGAATTGATGCTTTTAATTTATGGTGCTCGTGAAGAATTTTGAATATACCATGGGCTGCCATAAGAATGACAAATCTTATTCACTGTCTAGCTTTCACATGCATATGAGAAGATTGAAAACACCATGGCTTGGATTCAGGTGCACCTTAGCCCTCAAAGTGACATCTTCGTTTTTTGGAAGAGGTACAGGCAGAATACTCCTTAGAAGCTGGGATGGGGAGACTTTGTCTCACATACTTTGGTCTTGGTGTCAGGAGGGGCCAGTCCCTGGAGAAGGACATCATGCAAGCATGGTGCAAACATGATGAAAAAGAGAAAGACCCTCAACAAGATGAATGGGCACAATGGCTATAACAATGGGCTCAAGCGTAAAAACGATTGTGAGGATGGCATAGGATCAGGCAGTGAATGTTTCAATGTGTTGTGTAGTTGCTATGAGTGGGAACAGAGTCAACAGCACCTAACAACAACAATATATTATCTTGATGCCAAAATTTCACACACAAGCAAGTAACATACAACACTCCCATACTAAAACTCTATTCCTATTTCACTCCTCCCTACCTCATCTCTGTTGTTGTGACACCAATCACATCATTAGATATCTTATGCCTGTTAGGTTAAATTTGTACTTATTTCTTACACATTTGATGTTGTATTGCTTGTAGAACTTAACTACTAAGTTTATCCCCTGGAAATACCATACAACTGGCCCTTATATTTGCCAATACTATTACCTTCATTGGAGATCTGTCTTTTGTTGTTGTTTCTTTCCCATGTACAGATTTATATCTGTCCAGTGTTCTTTCTTTTCTATCTAAAAGACTCCCTTCAGTTATTTTGTAAAGTAGGTCCGGTATTAACAAATTCCCACAGCTTTGTTATTTGAAAAGTCTTGATTTTGCGCTGATTTTTGAGTGACAACTTTGTTGAGTAAATAGTTCTTGCTTGACTTTTCCTTCAGTGTATTGTATATGTCATTTTGTTTCCTGCTGGCCTCCAGGGTTTCTGAGGAGAAATCAGTACTCAGTCTTTATGGGGACACTTATATAACCTGTGCTTTTCTTTTGCTGCTTTCAGAGCTTTGTAATCTCTTTAGTTTACATTAATTTTATTAAAATGTGTCTTGGTGTAGACCTCTTCAGATTCCTTCCAGTTGGAGTTCACCTAGCTTTCAGGATTTGATGATTTGACTCCTTATTCAGGTCTGGGGAATTCTCTACTGTTATATCTTGAAAAAATCTTTATATCCCTTTTGTTTTCTCTCATTTTTGAATTCCCATGATCCTAATGTTGATTTTCATTATTGTGCCCTACAATTACATTTGGCTATGATTGCTTTTCTTTGTCCTTTTCTCTTGTTTGTCTTTAGACTTGGTAAGTTCAGTTACTGTATCTTCTAGTTCACTTATTCTGTCTTGTGTTTACTCAAATCCACTGTTAAGTCCATCCTTGTGTTTTCCAATTCAGTTATGTTACTCCTCAATTCAGTACTTCTCTTGGGTTATTTTTAATGTTTTCCATCTCCTTGTTGGGTTTTTCATTTCATTTCATGATCCCCATTAATTTGTTGTTTGTGTATTCTTCCTTTCTTTGAATATATTTAACAATGTTGTCTGGAAGTTCTCTGTTTTTCCCATTAACCTGACCTCCATAGTGCAAAGTTCTGCTTCTACATAGTTTTCTTTCAGTTTGGCCATTTTTTCTGTGTTCTTGTATGCTTTGTAATTTTGTTGTTGTTGTTGTTGGACTTGAGGCATTTGAGTATGGTGGGCAGTTTCCAAAGAAGCTATCAAGAGTTACATGTAAGTTTTTTTTTTTTTTTTAAAGGGTGCTTAGAAGTGCAACAATGTATCTCTCACTTTAGAAGAAATATTCCAACATATCTCAGATTACTGGATTTCTATAAACTTTATCAATGTGGTAAGTCCCTGAATTTTTGGAGTTTACCTTTCATATTCTTTCATAGTATCTCATCAGGTCCAGTTAGCAAAATACATTAATGCAATGAACCAAGTGATATACAGTGGGATATTAAGATGTTCATACTCCCTCTGGTCTATATTATAACAAAAAGCAGGAGAGTTGACATAGCCAAGAGATAGAATCATGGAGGTGTGCCACTGCTCCTGCCATGTGAAGGCAGATGTTTCTGATAATCTATGTTAGATGAACAGCTCCATGTTATATACTTGGAAAATGTTGATTTGTTTCAGTAAATGTGTAGGAATCTTTACCCATGCAGCCTTTGGCTACAATGACCCATGAAGTTCCCCTAGGTTTAGTATTCCCTAGGTAAGGGTAATTTTAATAGCTTCTGCTTAGCTGTCCTACCATAATGGCCCTTATTTCACTTATTAGGGATCCAATGCAGGAGTTTTGCCAATTGCTGAGTATATCTATTTCAGTTATGCATTTTGAAAGTGGTGAAATCACTACAGGGTGGGTTCAGGAACCAACTGGACACTTTGAGACAAATCCAAGGCTCCATTAATAACCTGAACCCCATGCACAACCTTCTCTATGACTGGTGGGCCACAGTGACATTTTGGGTCTCTTGGAATTATTGTCAGTTCAGATTCAGTATCCAGTAATCTCCATGAAGTCTGATTATTTCCTTTTCCCCAATAAACAGTCACTTTTGTAAAAGGTTGAAGATCCCTTTGAGGAAGGCTGAGGGAAAGGTTAAAAGTATCAATATTTGGCAGTGTAGTGGGATCCTTCCTCCAGGGGACCCAGCCTGCACTTCATTCAAGGGATTGTGAGTTTTTAAACTGACTCAAGTCTGGGAAATGTTTGAGGGTCCATGACTCTCTATTCTAGTGATTTGAGTTAGACTGCCATTCACTTGACCTAGAATTCTTCTGCTTGTACAGATCAAGTAAATATTAAGTGGATTTCCCATCTATTTCACTTGTAGGGACACCATGACTAAGTAGCCAACACCATAAGTCCACATGAGTCAGGCTATTACTTCTTTGAATCCGCTGTCCGTTACAGTAACCAGTCCCACCTTGCCTTTGTCGATTGAGTGCTGCCACTTGGCCCCTGCTATCACGCGGTCCAATCAGCCCCAGTGTAGTTAAGTTTCTTAATTCAGTTAGGGTAGTTCCTACTGCCAAATCTGACTTACATAAAATAGCGTTCACAGCTGTCTTCAAGGATGTTGGGGCTGTCTTCACACATTTGTTCCTCACTGTTGTGGTAAAAGTGTGCCCTCTGGATACTCCACGTATGGGTCTCTGTGTCTAATTTGATAAACCCAATCTAACATGCAAATTTCCCTAAGATTTTGGATACCTTCTTCTACAGTATACCAAGGCAGTTCTGGTACTTCAACAAGATTTAGTGTAGCCCAACACATAATCCATGCTTCAACCAACCAACCACATAAACTTTTAGTTTTCCTAATCTCTTGAGCTGAAACATTGAATGAAGAATCTGTGCTTAACAGGCCCAACACAATAAACTCAGACCGATACAACTTTATGTTCCTTGTACCATTATCCCACAATCTTAATAGCCATTCCCACACATATTCCCCAAGTTTCTTTTTGTATATATTAGAAAAGTCAAGCAGTTCTTTTAGAGTGTAACATATCTCCTCCTGGGTCACACTTTGTACTTCACCTTTTGGGGCTCTCTGGGACTTAAGTCTAGTTATAGGTCTAGAAGCCAAAATGGGTGGTAGGGATGAGTTCTGAGAACAATTAGCCATGTCTTAGGTGATTCCCCAGGCAATGACTTAAAAGCCTCTCCAGGTGATGACTCAGATGTTGCCACAGGTGGTATCTCAAATAAAGGCTTTTCAGACACAGCTGGGTTAATCTCATCAGGTGGGGGTGGAGGTGCTAATGGAGAGGGCAGCATGGCAGACAAAGATGGAGTAATCTCTTCAGATGGGAGTGAGAGGGCTAGTTCCTTTGCAGGAGTGATTCAATGGAATTTAGGAGCTGTGTCTCCAGCTTCCTGATTATCTATCCATATGGCCCTGTCCCAAGTTTCAGGATCCCATTTCTTCCCAATCAATGCCCTCACTTTAACTTAGGCACCATTTGGGGTTGAGAACTCAACTGGTGTTGTAATTTAGCCTCTCTGACAGTAGAACTCTGGATTTGGCTTTATACAATATCGTTCTGTTACTACAAGAAATAAGGCTTTCTTTCAGGGCACAAGTAGCAACTCTGAGGTTATTTTATGACATTTGAATTGTGACTCTGAAGCCCTGAGCTCATCTCTTTCTTTCAGCACTTTGTGTAGCAAAAGTAGGACCAGTCAATCACTTTTCTTATACTTCTCATTCTGGCAAATTTGTAAAAAAGTACCAAACATGCAGTAACCCAGAGCCTCACCTCTCATCAATATTTGATCTATTGGTGGTGATATTTTGCATATTTCTGTTGCTGTCTCACACTATGGATTATCAGTGTCCTCTTTACTACTGGAATCAAAGTCATCAACATCTTAAGTCTAACCAGACTTGAGAACCAATGTAGAAAACTCATCTTTACAATTTTTTTTCTCGAGAACCACTCTCAGTATCAAATGTCTTAGGCTGGGCCCTCTAGAGATGCAAAACCAGTGAAGTGTATATATATATACCAAGAAAACTCAAACCTGTTGCCTTTGAGTCGATTCTGATTCATAATGACCCTACAGGACAGAGTGGAACTGCCCCACAGAGTTTCCAAGGAGTAGCTGCTGGATTTGAACGGCAGACCTTTTGGTTAGCAGCCAAGCTCTTAACCACTGTGCTACCTGTGCTCCGAAGCATACAAATATATATATATATACACACACACACACACATATATATATAGAGAGAGAGAGAGATATTTATCTCAAGGAAATGGCTCACACCATTGTAGAGGCTGACAAGTCCTAAGTCTGTGAGTCATGCTTCAGGCTGAAGTCTTCTCCTGACTTGAGTAGCTGCAAGGGCTGACGAAACAAAGATTGGCAGGTCACATGACAGGCTGCTGGCTCACAGACTGTGGAGACTGATGAATCCAAGATCAGCAGGCAATACAGCAGCACACTGGCTCAAGCCCCAAGAACAGGAGGTTAGATGTTAAGGAGCCGAATGTAGGAAGCAGGGTGAGCAAAAGTCAGTGAGCTTTGCAAGAACTTCCATATAAACTGGATGCAGGCTACGCCCCAAAGGAAACTCACCTTTCAACTGATTAACTGATCACATCAGATCATATCATGGAAGTGATTACATTATGTCACAAAATGGAGGGTAACTACATCATTACATATTTGCCAATCTACATCATTATGTAACTTACCAAATCACTGAGAATCATGGACCAGCTAAGTTTACACACAACCTTAACCATCACAGCAGGTGTACAAGTTTTTACAAGTGTACAACTTATTGACAGCAGTTACAATAATAAGTTGTGCAACTCTAACCTTAATGTGATTTTTTTCATGAAATTCCTTTTTAATGCATTTTTTTATGTTTGCACATTTCTTTAAAAATATCTGTGATAGAACTCTCCTAGTCTCAACCACGTGGGTGATGACATCAATATCAATCCAATGCCAGCTGATTCTAGATTCTTGTTGTGCTGAGTAGTTTATCTTTATATTTTGTCTTTTCCACTTATTCGTTGTTGTTGATTTTGTTTTTACTGAGTCTTTTATTTTATTTTGATGAGGAGGATTGTTAGTCTCTTTTGTGGTTACCTTAATATTTACCCCTATTTTTCTAAGTTTAAGCCTAACTTTTATTTCTTTATATTGCCTTGACTTCCTCTCCATATGAAACACCTATGACTACATTTTTTAGTTCGTCTTTATTGTTTTAATGTTGTCATCTTTTACATAATGACATCGCTGTTTCCCTGTTTTGAGCTTTTTTTATCTTGATCTATTTTTGTGATTTACCTATCTGGGTTGACATCTGGTTGCTCTGTCCTGTGTTCTAGTCTTGGGTTGGTATCTGATATTATTGGTTTTCTAACCAGAGAACTCCCTTTAGTATTTCTTGTAGTTTTGGTTTGGTTTTTACAAATTCCCTAAACTTCTATTTATTTGGAAATGTCTTAATTTTTCCTTCATATCTGAGAGACAGTTTTGCTGGATATATAATTCTTGGCTGGCAATTTTTTTTTTCCTTCAATGCTTTATATAAGTCATTCCATTGCCTTCTTGCCTGTATGGTTTCTGCCATGTAGTCTGAGCTTATTCTTATTTATTCTCTTTTGTAGGTGACTTTTCATTTATCTCTAACTTCTCTTAAAATTCTCACTTCATCTTTGGTTTTGGCAAGTTTGATTATAATATGTCTTGTTGATTTCTTTTGAGGTCTACCTTATGTGGCGTTTGATGAGCATCTTGGATAGATATCTTCTCATCTTTCACAATATCAGGGAAGTTTTTTGCTAACAAATCTTCAACAATTTTCTCTGTATTTTCCATTATCCCTCCCTGTCCTGATACTCCAATCATTCGTAGGTTATTTCTCTTGATAGAGTCCCACATGATTCTCAGGGTTTCTTCATTTAAAAAAAAATTCTTTCATCTGATTTTTCTTCGAATATATTGGTGCCAAGAGTTTTATCTTCAATCTCACTAGTTCTGCCTTCCATTTCCTCAATGCTGCTCCTCTGACTTTCTATTGAGTTGTCTAATTCTGTAACTTTATTCTTAATCTTCTAAATTTCTGATTGCTCTCTGTATGGATCCCTGCAGCCTATTAAATTTTTTGTTATGTTCTTGAATAACCTTTTAAATTTCTTCAACTGCTTTATCTGTGTATTCCTTGGCTTGTTTTGCATTTTGCCTGATCTCATTCCTGATGTCTTGAAGAGTTCTGTATATTAATCTTTTGTATTCTGCATCTGTAATTTCAGGAGTACACCTTCATTCAGAAGATTACTTGATTCTTTGTTTTGAGAGCTTGTTGAAGGGATCATGGTTGGCTTCTTTATGTGATTTGAAATTGACTTGTCTCTGAGCCATCTATAAGTTATTGTATTAGTTTATTTTATGTTTGCTTACTGTATCCTAGCTTCTTGCTTTGTTTTGTCTTGATATGCCCAAATGGGCTGCTTGACTGAGCTAGCTTGATTATTTTCATGTTCAAAGCTCTAATGTCCTGTCACCAGATGGCTAGAGCTGTTACCAGGTATTTGAGCCTAGAAGTCTATTCACTTTTCTTGTATGGATTCAGCTCAGATGTCCAGGTAGTTGGTCATGAAGTGTGTGGTACAGGCTCTGTCGTACAGTCTTAGAGGGGCAAGGGTGATTGGTGTAGGCACAGGTATCTTGTTGCAGCAGGGGGTCACGTTCTAAACAAGGCAGGGGCCTGACAACTGTCCTCTGAGTGTCTGTGAGGAAAGTGCTTTCCTGTTCCTAGAGTGCACCAGTGGGTGGGTTCTTCAGTCGGACAATGAGCACCCAATGCTTTTGGTTGTAAGGACTGAGAGGTACCACTTATCCTTGGACCCCTGTCACAGATGGCTAGGTGACATGGGTGGAGCCACCAGTCCTTAGACCCCTGATGTGAGTAGGCAAGGACCCTGTTTAATGGGCAAAGCAGTGTCAAACATCAAAAACCTACTGCTGTACTGCACAGCTGAAATGGTTGCAGTCTGCCAACAAGGGACTAATCTCCTGAAATAGGCCACACAGGTCCATGCAGGGGTGAAAGGTATTCAAAGTTGATGGACCATTTGTGCCTGGACAGGAGCTGCTTCTGCCCTGAGCTCACCAGCTTAGTGGAGCTGGCAGATTATCTTTTCCCCCCACTTGTTAATTTATTCCTTCTCCAAGGCTGGGAGAATGGCTCAGGACATGCAGCAGAACCTGTCTCAGGCCCAGGGAAATCGACAGCCACTGAAGCCAGCTTGGGGGCTGAGGACACAATAAAATAAATGCAAGTACTTAGCTTTTGCCAAGAGCACCGTTCTTCTCTGGTTCTGGAGGTATGAGTAGGTTGTGTGGCTCACTGTCTCTCCCTGAGGAAACCATGTCTGGAATGTTACTGCTAGCCCCACCACGGTTGCTCTAGGGGATCGTGCCTGAGGGTTCCTGCTGAGTCAGCTCCACAACTCCTCGCCACTTCTGAACTGTCTCTTTCTCCCCCCCCCCCCCCCGCTACTCAGTCCATTTTCTAACTTTGCCTTCGATGTTCAGGGCTCCTAGCTTGTCATATATATAATCTTTTCACTTGTTTTTTTTTGGGGGTCTTTGTTGTAAGAGGGATCACCAGAAGAGTCTGACTACTCTGTCACCTTGGCCCCGCCTCTCTAGATCCTTGTTGTGAGACAGTTTTTACATAGGCAGAAAAGAAAGAGTTGGAGGGCACCAGACTTTTAACTGGGGTGCAGATGTTGCATCCCTACCTAGTGTGTAAGAATCAGCAAGAATACTGTACACCAGGGCTAAGTGCTACAGATGTCCTGCTATGCTCACAGATACATCCTCCTCCTTTCCAGCTACATTTGCCAAAGAATTGAGGGAAATGGCCTTTCTTTTCCTTCTCTGGATTGATACAGAAGGTTGTTGCTGGTAGGCTTGCCCTTCCGTAGAGCTTATCATTGGCCACCAGGAGGCAATGTTTTCTGCTGCTCAGACTTGACCAAACAAGGTTATATGGTCCTAAGGTGGGAACTGCAAGGGAAGCATGGAGTTAGAGATTGTTACTAAGAGAGAGGAAGGAAAAGACAGTGGAGCTAGGATTTGAGATAACTGTTAGGTGAAGAGTGGAAAATGGAAGGACAGAGAAAGACGAGTGAAACAAGGGCTTTTTAAAAGTATTCTGATACACCGAAATAGGCTACTTCAGTGTGAGCTCTGATCCCTGCAAGTGTTTAAGCAGAGATTAGAGGATGACCCGCCAGGCAGATTTAGAAGGGAGTCTGCCTGGTAAAGATGATATTTGGATGGTTTGCCAGAAAATATCTGATGCTCAGTGGCTTAGTCAAATTAGTTCCATGAAAGTCAGGGGCTACTGACTCTTATCTTTTTCTTCTAGTACCTAGTATGTGTCTAACTTTCATTAAGTTTTACCAGATGAATGATTTAATAAAACACCTGACCCTTGTTGAGGCACTTAATTTGGAAGAGGGAACCTGGGTTTTTATATCAGTCCCCTTAACTAAGAACTCATTTCTTCTGTCTGAGCCTCAGCTTCCTGTGTGTAATGCCACTCACGGGTGTAAAATTTAATTCTATTAAATAGTAGACTACACTTGTGGATATAAAGGATAAATGATTGTGAATGAGAAATACAAATTTTCTTTTTTTATTATTTTAGAACTTATAGGGTAAAATAAATTTCATATGTGAAGGCTCTTAGAGATATGCCTGATGGACCTCAAGGGTGGAAGGTTAAAATGGTAACAAAATGTTTTCTGAGCTGAAGATACAGAACAACTGGAGAGCCTTGATTTATGCCTATGCAGCTGTCTTCATAGTTAATGACAGACCCTCCTGCTGGCCCATCAAAAGGATGGTGATATTAGGATATGACTGGTTTTACATTGAGCCTTCCAAATTCTCCTTTGATAGCCCTGGGACCAGTAAATGCTGGATTGTAATCTTCTTTGGGATACGAACTCTGTTTCTACTCATCCAGTAACTTACTCAATCTACAAATTCCTTGTCCACATGCCTTATTTGTTCTCATGGTACATTCTTTGGGTGAGGACACCATAGTAACCCCTGGGTATCCTTACTCAATAAAATTCATGGGTGTACAACACCAAATATCAATCTTAAATCTATATTTTATATATAATGTGAACTCTACTCCACATTGCTACTACTTTGATTATTTTATATCTTCATTTTTCTGGTAGGAATGTTGGAATTTTGCCAACCTCTATTCTTAATTTTCTAGCTCTTTCAAAGTGCTGTGAGCTCACTGAGGGCAGGAAATATCTTTGTGTCCTCAGTGTCTTTCACAGTGCTGGCTATATGGAGTTTGTGAAATACTTAGTTAAATAAATGGGGACATGAACCCTGCAGCTGACAGTAAGACTGGCAGCACATGAAAACCAGCTCATGGATGTTTATTGCTTTGTTTTCTAGGAGATGAGTGGAAATGTTTGGGGAAAGCTGATATTTTCACAAGCATATACTTCCATAAAATCATCTCTTAAATACATGTTAAATTATAATATAATCCCAGCCTTGTGGGACAGGCAGAGAAAGTATTACTTTTCTAAAGTTTTAGTTGCAAGATGAGAAAATTGAGTCTTAGATAGGTTAAGTGATTGCCAAGATCATGTAGCTAATGCATGGCTGTGCTTGGCAAGAAGTAGGGTCTCCTGGCTTGACTGTATTGCCTTTCTCCATTGTACCTCACACCTCATGTCTCGTGGAGTGAACAATTGATGGGTGTGTGCTCATAGATGCTTACAATGTGTACCTCTGGCTCCTGCTATAACAATTGATGGACAGAATCCTTTGAATTTGGACTTAAAGAAGACAGATGGTAACTGGGATGAAATTAAGTGGTTTAAAATGCATTTTGAGATAATTCACCTGGAGAGGAACTACTGACAGGTAAATAAAATGAATATGAAAAAAACCTCTTCCCTGCTAATGAATAACACATTGCTTTTGGGCAAGTAGGTAAATTCAAGGAGATTGCGTTTTCCGTCTATGCCTAAAAAGTTCAGTACATGAATAATTGAGCAACTTCCTGGAACTCTCAGTATTTTTGTGTGAGTCTGCTCTGGGCAGAAAAAGGGCAAGAACATTTTGAAAACAAGCTTTACATTAGCCAGGAGTTTGTTTGTTTGCCAGAAGATTACATAATTACATTTACAAAGGAACATATTGATATATCTCATTGTTTTCTTGCTGATAGATTGATGAGAAATATATTAGGCAAATTAGAAGGGAGAAGGGTAAAATCTGCCTTATTATGTGCATTTGCGGGTTGTGGAAGATTAGAATAGAACTTGAAGGAATCTGTTTGCACATCTATTATGATCCTTATTACAGCCATACAGTCTACTATTGCATTAGAAGTGTTTTTGCACCTGCCTTTTCTCTCCAACTAGGCCATCAGGTAGGCTTAGAGCTTTGCACATAGTAGATATTCAGTAACTGTTAAATAAATCTTTTCCATTCCAAAATATTTGCAACATTATCTTTGTTAAATCAAAGCTATGAGAATATAAAGAAGTGAAGGGTGTTGCTTCTGTCCTCAGCCTAGGTGGGATAGGGAATCCCATACCGAGAAAGCTAGTACTGCATGATTCTGTTAGTTCTTTAAGTGCTTTTTGCATGCAACAAAGAGCTAAGGTCAAACTGTGTGAGGAGGAAGTAGTTGCTGGTAACATTAGTCAAACACAGGATTCTGGGGAAGGCAACAGTGAGGGTCCAGGAAATGGGTTAAAGACCAGTACATATTATAAGCAATGTATCTGTTTTAGACCTGGAAGTCTCACAGATCACACATTCATTTGTTCTTTCACTGAATGATTTTTTTTTTTTTTTTTAACTCATATAGCAGTAAAAAAAAAAAAGGGACAGAAATATCTGCCCTAGTGGGGCTCCCATTCTGCTGGGGGTTGATGGAAAACAAAACAATACCAGGAGTGTGTATACAAGATGGTAGGAAAATGTATGAAGATTCATGTTTAGATGCAGTTCATTTTCCATTGACTGCTAATGTTTTGAAACAGGGACAGAACCATGCAGTTACAAGTCCAGGGTAGGAACTGAACCTAAGCAACCTGGGACTGTATTTCTCCCATGCAGAAACAATAAGAATTGCCTAGTTTTTTTTTTTTTTTAATTGATTCGCAAAGACTACTCTGCTTCATTTAAATAGTTTTAATTGTATGCATTTTTTTTTTTTTTCCTCCATGGAAGGGTTTTAAAATACAGATCTGGTGCTAGCTCAGGACTTTGGTGAACAAACTGAAGCAAAGAGGCTCACACCTGAAAAAAAGTCTCGATTATACTCTACTTTGCCATCACTACTTCTCTCTTCCTTTTGTTTCCTGTTTATATCTTGGCATGTTTGGTGCTGACTTATAAGTTTCCATTTTAAAATTCAATGCTTGACTCTGAATATGTTTTTGGCACAAGTATTATTACACCCAGTTAAGTAAATAGTAGTGCATGTGGCTTTTTCCTTTAATCTGAATGGCTAGTTTCTGATAAGCATGGAAGATAGACAGAATAGGAGGTAAATTATCAGCCTTTTCTATCAATTATAACTTCTATTTTTTTCTGATTATTCTTCATCCCTGACATCACATACATTTTTTTTTTTTCGTTTCTTGCCTTTGGCCCTAAGAAAAGTAGTCCCTTTCTGTTACTGCTAGTCCCTGAGTGCTTCAGCTTCTATGGGTGACTAACTTAACCCTTCCTAACTCTGTATCTAGTCCTTACATTAAATTCCTTCCAGAATTCTATTTGAATGTGTCCTTCACTTCTACATAGGCCCTTGAATGATATTGTGACCTGTTAAAATACTAAGTATGAACACAAAATATTACTCTTCTGGAACAAAAAAAGGTCATGATTTAAAGTGAAAAAAAATCAAGATACAATTTAGGTATCCTGTTTTTCCTTAATTTTCTTAAATTGTTGCTTAAACTAATGCTATTTTTCTTCAAGGAATCATTTAAGTTGGTCATTTGAGATTAGAACCCCTTCCCAAAGGATATATTTGACTCTGGAATACCTCAGCTTCAGATAAATTTGAAATCCTAATTTGCCTTTGCTGAGAGTTAAAACAGAGTTCTTTCCCAGTTTCCTATAGCTGCATTAGTTGAGGAGACAGACACACAAGGATCTATAATAGCAAGTGAAAAGTGCAATAAGGGTTGGAGTAGGGTGAGAAGTAACAAATTTTAGTCAAGGAAAACATCACAAAAGTTAATGTTTGTGTTAGGTCATGAAGCATGAGTAGGAGTGTGTGGTAAGAAATTGCATGTGGCTTTTTACTTGTAATAATCTTCACCCTCCTTCAACCAGCAAAGAGGCATGTAAGAGCAATGCATGTTTGGGGAACCAGTGAGTAGTGTGGAGAAATTGGATCTTGGGGTGGGGGAGCTGGGAGAGGTACAGGACAAGCGGCTAGAGGGAAGCTAAACTTATTCTTATTATTGCTCCAACTCACAGCCTGTTATTAAGGCAATTCCCCAAAGCTTCTATTTCCCTTTTGAGAATTCCATTTACTTTTCCCTTCTTCTTATTGAATAGGAGTAGAAAATGTCCTAAAGCTCCTGTGCAAAAGCCTGTCATTAAGAAAAATAATAGTCCGAAGGAAATTATTTTCAGTTTTCTGATAGGAAAAAAAAGCATCAAGGTACAATTTAGGCATCTAGGATTCTAAATCTACAATTTAGAAAAGAGAATGTTGACCTTTTCTTATTTTAGTTCTTTGCCTTTTAAAATGTTTGGTTTGGACTATTCCTAGTAGCTAAATGATTATTCTGCTAAGTTAGACCAATTTTGTCTTTCAGTGTGAACTTTAAGTTCTGATGCATTAATTTTCTTTTAGAGAGTGTCTTAGTTATCTAGTAGATACAGGAACACCACAAGCGGGTGGTTTTAACAAAGAGAAATTTATTTTCTTACAGTTTAAAGGACTAGAAGCCAGGGCACTGGGTTTAGGGAAGGCTTTCTCAGTTGACTCTGGGGGAAGGTCCGTATCTCTTTTCTTGGTTCCTTGGGGATCTCATGTGGTGTGACATCTGTCTTTCCCCATCTGTGCTTCTTTGCTTGCTTACTTAAGCTGCTCTTTTATATCTCAAAAGAGATTGGTTTAAAACACACCCTATACTAATACTGCCTCATTAGTATAACAAAGAAAACCCATTGCCAAACAGAATTACAACCACAGGTATGCTGTTGTGGTTGTTAGGTGCCATTGAGTCAGTTCCAACACATAACGATCCTATGTACAACAGAACAAAACGCTGCCTGGTCCTGCACCATCCTCACAATTATTGCTATGTTTGAGTCCATTATTGCAGCCACTGTGTCGCTCCATGTTGTTGAGGGTCTTCCTCTTTTTCACTGACCCTCTATTTTACCAAGCATAATGTCTTTCTCCAGTGACTGTTCTCTCCCAATATCATGTCCAAAGTACGTGAGATGAAGTCCTGTCATTCTTGCCTCTAAGGAGCATTCTGACTGTACTTTTTCCAAGACAGATTTGTTTGTTCTTCTGACAGTATAGTCAATATTATTAACGAACACCATAATTCAAAAGCACCAATTCGTCTTCAGTCTTTCTTGTTCTTTGTCCAGTTTTCACATAGGCGTTAGCATTTGCTCCACATATTATTGGGGGACACAATTTAATCCATAACAGAGGACTAGAATAGAATTTAGTAAATTTGAAGACATAAAAGTGATTTAATTTCAACTTCTTTCTCTCCCCCCTCTTTTCAACCCAACTCTCCCTCCCACCTTATTTTTTTCATTCACCTTTACTTTCTACTATCCATCATTTTTTTTTTTTTTGGTCCCCATTTGTGGAACCTGTATTGATGGGCTCTCCATCAATGGAACTACTTCCAGCCCAGCACAGTTCATTTAGCTTAACTGGCCTTTCCCTAAGGGAGTCCTTCACCAGGGATTGTCATGTGCCTTAATCTTGGCATTGACAATGGGAAAGTGGCAAAGTAAAAGAAGTGAAAGGGTGGCAGGATTGAAAACTAAGCGAATGAAAAGTTGAGAGAAAGACAAAGTTGACTCTAAGTTTTTAAACATACGAGGCTGGGAGAATAGAGGTCATGCTGAAGGAAAAGGGGTGGGAAGAGAGAGGGTGAGGTGAGGAGGGAGTAAAAGGGAATAAGGAGTTTAGTTGGAGTAAACATTATGATTTTAAATTCAGATATAATGAGTTTTATCTGATCCTTGTGTAATAGGTAAAATGAACTTGCTTGGCTATATGTCCCCACCAGCCTCTACGTTGGCTTGAAATTCTATCTTGAAGGGTTGACTATCTCTCTAGGAGTTTGGATTAAAATACCTAAGCTCATGTAGGATGGCATTATATCATCCATCACATTAACTTTCCCACCCATCATGTTGTTGTTGTTGTTGTTAGGTTCCGTTGAGTCGGTTCCGACTCATAGCACCCTATGCACAACAGAATGAAACACTGCCCGGCCCTGCACCATCCTTACAATTGTTGTTATGCTTGAGCTCATTGTTGCAGCCACTGTGTCAATCCACCTCGTTGTGGGTCTTCCTCTTTTCCACTGACCCTGTACTCTGCCGAGCATGACGTCCTTCTCCAGAGACTGATCCCTCCTGACAACATGTCCAAAGTATGTAAGACGCAGTCTCGCCATCCTTGCCTCTAAGGAGCATTCTGGCTGCATTTCTTCCAAGACAGATTTGTTCATGCTTTTGGCAGTCCGTGGTATATTCAATATTCTTCACCAACACCCACCCCATCATGGCTCTGTGGAATTGAGGGGAATAGAAAATGAGAGGGCAGACAAAGGGGGATAGATCCAGGCTTGACTCCAGAAGCCTGAGGGAAGCCAAATGTAGGTTGGGGTGGGGATGGCCTTAAGTTCCCATCCTTGGTCAGTAAAGGACTGCAGGAAATTGACAAGTATCTGCTTTGTCCCAGAAATTATGCTACAAAATAGACATAAATTTAAACTCTTATATGTCTCTAGGTCTCAAGTTTTTTTTTTTTTTTGCTCTATAAAGTGGAACTATGCATAAGTCCCACTTTTCAGATGAAAAAGCTGAGGCTTAGAGACAAACTTGCCCAAAGGCACATGGCTAGTGTCAGAACTAGAATTTGAATGCATATCTCACTAATTCACATATTCTTGCTTTTTTCCAGAACCGTGCGCTTCAGATCCACGAGAGCCCAGAGCACTTGGCTGGAGGGAGTCAGGACCCTTTTTGGGGTGGACGAAGACCTTTATTCCTTTATGCCTCCTGCCCTGTACCCCGCCAGCCTCCACCAGTGTGATTGCCACCAGCACGCCTCCACCACCACCAATGTAGATTCCAGACCGCCTGCAGAGTAATATGTGACACCAGTGAACTGGTCAGGATGACAACAAGGGGCATTGTTCTTCAGTGCAGATCACAGGGAGCTAGAACCCTTCCTAGGTATCCAAGATCAGTGTTGCTTTCTTTATGGCTCTCTTGGAGTGATGTCCAGCACTCCACCTTGAACTAGTTAGTGACAGATGAACCGATGACAAAGATGGAGTATACATCCACCACCCACAACAGCCTTTCATCCAATGGTGCTGATCGATGAAACTCTATATTTGAGTCAAATGGCTGGGGTAAAAATAACTCGGCCACAATTACTTAGAAAATAAGACTAAAAGTAAAGGTGCCCTTTGTGGCTTGAATGAAAATTGCTCCAGATAAGAGAAGACAAGTATGGAGAGTGGGCCTGTCTCCCTTTGCAACTTCACATAAGACACCATGTACTTTGGGTTTTTCAGCCTTCCCAGGTGCTTCGTGATCTATTTAACTTTAATGGAGTGGGTGGTATATTTCCTGTTTGACAAACGTAGAAAGGGAGGCAGATTTGTTACGTTATTGGAATGAAAAATAGCAAAACTGAAACCAGATCCCAGGCCTCCTGGCTCTTAACCCACTTCTGTGTAGTATCATAATCCTGAAGACAGAGAGAAGTTCTCAGGAATAGTACTGCCTAACAACAGCCTCTCTGGCCTCTCAAAGTGCAACAAGGGTTTGAGACTATGAAGAATCGAAGCAAGTGATGATTAGAGGATATTGCTGGGGACATGGAGCATGGCCTCAGTGCGAGAGCATGCTCTGCTGATGAAACACACTTCCACAACAAGAAATATTTAAGTGCCCTACTGCTTGCCAGGTGGCCATGAACACGGAAGTTAATGCCCTCATGGAGCTCACTATTTAGGCAAAAGATTCTGGATAAAATAAACAAACTATATAATTTGAGGTACCAATAAATGCCATGAATAAAATAAAATGTGGTTATATACTATGGAGATGGTGTGGGAGCATTTTAAGTAGGATAGTTCGGAAAAGCCTTTCTGAAGGTGGGACTTTGAACCAAGACCTCAATGATGCCCAGAGATGTGAAGGTCTGGGAGAACAGCTTCTAGACACAGGAGAGCACAGATATGTGGCCTTCGAGGGGACTGAGCTGGTTGGGTTCAGGGACAGCAAAGGCCAGGGTGGCTGGGGCATAGGAGACTCGGGGCTGCAGAGGTATAGGAATGCAGAGGCTGGTGAGGGAAGCACTAACTCACAGCTTGTGTGAGTCACTCTCGTCTACCCAGGCTTTCCTGTCCTTCCTTCTAAAAACCAAATCCATTGCCATAGAGTCGATTCCAACTCATGGCGACTCCATAGGACAGAGTAGAACTGCTCCATAGGTGTTCCAAGGGAAGGCTGGTAGATTCGAATTGCTGACTTTTTGGTTTGCAGCTGCAGCTCTTAACTACTGTGCCACCAGGACTTCTCCACCCTTACTAGGAGTTTCTTTTTTTAAATCAGTTTTATTAAGGTGTGATTTAAATTTAATAAAATTATTCAATTTTAGCATACAATTTGATGAGTTCTGAAAAATGTATACAATTGTGTAACTGACACCACAATCATGACATAGAATATTTTCATTACCTGCGAATTTTCTACTTGTCATTATGCAGTCATTTCCCACCCTACGCCACCTGGTCCCCAGCAACCACTAATCGGCTTTTCTATCACTGTAGTCTAACCCTTTCTAGCATATTTAAGTAATGGAATCATACAACTTGTGGTCTTTTGTGTCTGGCTTCTTCCACTTAAGATGTTTTTGAGATTCACCCAAAACTTCAATCTTTTCTTCATTTATCATAATGTTGCTTACTGGTCAGGTTGTGAGGATTTTTGTTTTCTTTATGTTGAGATGTAATCCATACTGAAGGCTGTAGTCTTTGATCTCATCAGTAAGTGCTTCAAGTCCTCTTCACTTTCAGCAAGCAAGTTTGTGTCATCTGCATAATGCAGGTTGTTAATGAGCCTGCCTCCAATTCTGATGCCCCATTCTTCTTCATATAGTCCAGTTTCTCAGATTATTTTCTCAGCATGTAGATGGAATGAGCATGGTGAAAGGATACAACCTTGACGCACACCTTTCCTGATTTGAAACCACACAGTATCCCCTTGTTTTGCTTGACGCCTTTTGAAATTTTCAGTTCTTTTACTTCATCAATTCTTCCTTTTGCTTTTGCTCGACGTTGGAGAGCAAGTTTCAAAGTCTCCTATGACATCAAGCCTTGAGTTCAATTCAAGCCTCGAGTTGCAATAGTGAAGGATTCTATGGGGAAAAAATTAAACGATGCAGGAAGCATCAAAAGAAGATGGAAGGAATACACAGAGTCATTATAACAAAAATAATTAGTCGATGTTCAACCATTTCAAGAGGTGGCATATGATCAGCAACCGATGGTACTGAAGGAAGAAGTCCAGGCTGCTCTGAAGGCATTGGCGAAAAACAAGGCTCCAGGAATTGATGGAATATCAATTGAGATGTTTCAACAAACAGATGCAGCGCTGGAGGCGCTCACTTGTCTATGGCAAGAAATACGGAAGACAGCTTCCTGGCCAACTGACTGGAAGAGATCCATATTTATGCCTATTCCCAAGAAAAGTGATCCAACCAAATATGGAAACTATAGAACAATATCATTAATTTCACATGCAAGCAAAATTTTGCTGAAGATCATTCAAAAACGGCTGCAGCAGTATATCGACTGAGAACTGCCAGAAATTCAGGCCAGTTTCACAAGAGGACGTGGAATCAGGGATATCATTGCTGATGTCAAATGGATCCTGGCTGAAAGCAGAGAATACCAGAAGGATGTTTACCTTTGTTTTATGGACTATGCAAAGGCATTTAACTGTGTGGATCATAACAAATTATGGATAACATTGTGAAGAATGGGGATTCCAGAACACTTAATTGTGCTCATGAGGAACCTTTACATAGATCAAGAGGCAGTTGTTCAGACAGAACAAGGGGATACTGATAGGTTTAAAGTCAGAAAAGGTGTGTGTCAGGGTTGTATTCTTTCACCATACCTATTCAATCTGTATGCCGAGTAAATAATCCGAGAAGATGGACTATATGAATAAGAATGGGGGATCAGGATTGGAGGAAGACTCATTAACAACCTGCATTATGCAGCTGACACAACCTTGCTTGCTGCAAGTGAAGAGGACTTGAAGCACTTACTAATGAAGATCAAAGACCACAGCCTTTAGTGCAGATTGCACCTCAACATAAAGAAACCAAAAATCGTCACAACTGAACCAACGAGCAGCATCATGATAAACGGAGAAAAGATTGAAGTTGTCAAGGATTTCATTTTACTTGGATCCACAATTGACACCCATGGAAGCAGCAGTCAAGAAATCAAAGGACGCATTGCATTGGGTAAATCTACTGCAAAGGACCCCTTTAAAGTGTTGACGAGCAAAGATGTCACCTTGAAGGCTAAGGTGTGCCTGACCGAAGCCATGGTATTTTCAATCACATCATATGCATGTGAAAGCTGGACAATGAATAAGGAAGACCCAAGAAGAGTTGATGCCTTTGAATTGTGGTGTTGGCAAAGAATATTGAATATACGATGGACTGTCAAAAGAACGAACAAATCTGTCTTAGAAGAAGTACAACCAGAATGCTCCTTAGAAGCAAGGATGACAAGACTGTGTCTTACATACTTTAGACGTGTTGTCAGGAGAGATCAGTCCCTAGAGAAGGACATCATGCTTGGCAGAGTGCAGGGTTAGTGGAAAAGAGGAAGACCCTCAATGACGTGGATTGACACAATGGCTGCAACAATGAGCTCAAGCATAACAACAATTGTAAAGATGGCTCAGGACCAGGCAGTGTTTCGTTCTGTTGTGCATAGGGTCGCTACGAGTCGGAACTGACTCAATGGCACCTAACAACAACAACAACATTCCCTTGTATGAATATATAACAATTTGTTTATTCACTCACCAGCTGATGAACATTTGTATTTTTTCAGGGTTTGGCCATAATAAATAAAGGTGAAATGAACATTCACATACAAATCTTTATGTGGAGGTATGTTTTAATTTCTTCTCCTCTATGTAAATACATAGAGGTAGGATTGCTGGACCATAAAGCAAGTGTTTGTTTTGCTTTATGCAAAATTGCCAAACTGTTTTTCTAAGTGGTTGTATAATTTTGCAATCTCACCAACAATATATGAGAGTTTTAATTTCATCATAATCAACATTTGGTAGAGTCAGTCATTTTAATTTTGGTCATTCTGGTGGGAATTGACTCTACGGCTACGGGGTTTTTGGTTTAGAGTGTCTGTAGTGATATCACATTATGGTTTCAATTTGCATTTTCCCCTTAAGTAATGATGTTGAGAATGTTTTCCTGTGCTTATTGGCCATCTGTATGTCTTCTTTCATCAAGTGTATATTTAAATATTTTACCGTTAGAAAAATCTGGTTGTTTGTCAAATTATTGAGTTATAAACCCAAAGATTTCCTTAAATATTCTGGTACAAGTTCTCTTTCAGATATATGATTTGAAAATATTTTTCTCAGTCTGTGGCTTGCCTTTTCATTTATTTTATTTTTATTGTGCATTAAGTTAAAGTTTACAGAGCAAATAAATTAGTTTCCCACACGATAGTTTGTATACAAAGTGTTCCATGACATTGGTTCCTTTCCCTATTCTGTGCCTGTCCTTTCCTCATTTCCATCCTAGGTTCCCTGTTTCTTTTGTCCTGAATTTCTACCCCTTCCCACCTTCTCATCTTTCCTTCTGTGTAAATGTTGCCATTTGATCTTGTATAATGGATTTTTTCTAAGATACCTGTTCCTTTCTGGTGTTTATTTTATGGGCCTGTCTTTGGTTTGGTGGAGAGGTGGACTCCAGTAATGACTTCAGTTCTGGTTCGGAAGGGGTCTTAGGGCCATAATCTCAGGGGCTCCTCCAGTCTCTATCAGACAAGTAAGTCTGGTCTATTTGGTGAATCTGACTTTTTGTTTTGCTGATTTTCCTCCCGTTTTGTCTTGTGACCCCAGTCAGGTCAGTCAGTAACGGTAGCTGGGCAACATCTAGTTCTGGTCTTGTGGTTGTGTAGGCTGTGGTTCATGCAGTCCATTAGTCCTTTGGACTAGTTGCTCCCTTGGGTCTTTGGTTTTCTTAATTCTCTTTTGCTCCTGACAGTGAGAGACCATAGATGTATCTTAGATGGCCTCTTGCAAGCTTTTAAGACCTCAGACACTACTCATCAAATTAGGATGCAGATCTTTGTCTTTATGACCTAAGTCGTGCCAATTGACGTACACCACCCCTGAGTATATGGTCCTTTGCCTCTGAGCCCATGAACCTCATCCCATGGGGTGTTTGGTTATGCCTAAAAAGTTGGTCTGATAGTAGCCCTTGTGTGTACTTTTCTCTCTACTGATATATAAGCATCACCTGCAGTTATGTATGTAGAAATATCCACCACCAAAGCTATATCTGCAGATGGGTGTTGTCTTAGTTATCTAGTGCTGCTATAACGAATATATGACAAGTGGAGGGCTTTAACAAAAATAAATTTATTTCCTCACGGTAAAGTAGGCTAGAATTCCAAATTGAGGGCATCAGCTCCAAAAGGCTTTCTGTCTCTGTCAGCTCTGGAGGAAAGTCCTTCTCATCAATCTTCCCCTGGACTAGGAGCTTCTCTGCACAGGAACCCTGGGTCCAAAGGGTGTGCTCTGCTCCCAGCACTGCTTTCTTGGTAATATGAGGTCCCCCTGTCTCTTTTGCTTGCTTCTCTCTTTTCTATCTCTGTCGTGGATTGAATTGTGTCCCCCAAAAATATCTGTCAGCTTAGCTGGGCCATGATTCTCAGCATTGTGTGATTTTCCACCATTTTGTCATCTGATGTGATTTTCCTATGTGTCGTAAATCCTTCCTCTGTGGTGTTAATGAGTTGGGACAGGCAGTTATGTTCATGAGGCAGAACTCAATCTACAAGATTGGATTGTGTCTTGAGCCAATCTCTTTTGAGATTGTTTTAGTCATCTAGTGCTGCTACAACAGAAATTCCACAAGTGGATGGCCTTAACAAAGAGAAGTTTACACTCTCACGGTCCAGTAGGCTAGAAGTCTGAAGTCAGAGCGTTGGCTCCAGGGGAAGAGTTTCCTTTATACCCTCCCACACCCCTTGTCATATCTCTCCAGCTATATATCCATTCATAAATTAGTGTTTGTTAGTACTACTGTTGCAGGATTCTCTATGCTATAGAAATTTCCATCGTTGCCCATGTTCTTGTGTTCCTCTCGGTGTCCTCCTGTGCCTTGGTTGTGTTTTGGTGAATTCTCCCATATTGTGTACTGCCTTTCCTTTAAAAAAAATTAACACATGTCTTCTATTTGTATGGTAATTTCCCTCCCTTCACTCCATTCCTGGTTACCTTCAAAGAAAGATTTGTTGTTATTTTTCCATGTAAAACCTTTTCTGGTTTCTTTATAATAGTGATCTCATACAATATATGTCCTTTTGTGATTGACTTATTTCACTCAGCATAAAAAAAAAATGTCCTCCATATTCATCAGTGTTGTGAGATGTTTTGTGGATTCTTCATTATTCTTTATTTTTGCACGGTAATCCATCGTGTGTATGTAGCACAGTTTGTTGATCCACTCATCTGTTGATGGGTAGTTAGGCTGTTTCCATCTTTTTGCTGTTTAAATAATGGGTGTGCATATGTCTATTTATGTCAAAGCTCTTATTTTTTTAGTGTATATACCTAGGAGTGGTATTTCTAGGTCATATGGTATTTCTAGTTCTAGCTTTTTGAGGAAGAGCCATACCATTTTCCAAAGTGGATGTACCATATTACATTCCCACTAGCAGTGTATAAGAGTTCCAGCCTCTCCACAACCTCTTCAATATTTGTTATTTTCTGTTTTTTTGATTACTGCCAGTAATGTTGGGGTAAGAGGGTATCTCATTGTGGTTTTGATTTGTATATCTCTGGTGGCTAATCATCATGAGCATTTCTTTTTTATGTTTAAATTTATTTCATTTATTTATTGTGCTTTAGGTGAAAGTTTACAGAGCAAATTAGTTTCTCATTAAACAATTAGTACTCACATTGTTTTGTGACATTGGTTGCTAACCCTGTGATGTGTCAATACTCTTGCCTTCTCAACCTTGGGTTCCGCATTTCCGTTCACACGGTTTTCCTTTCACTTCATGCCTTCTCTTCTTTGTGTTTTAGATGGTGTGCACATTTAGTCTCATATACATGGTCGAATTACATGTGTTATTGTCTGTTTTATAGGCTTGTCTAATCGTTGGCTGAAGGGCAAACCTTAGGAGTGACTTCAGCACTCAGCTAAAAGGGTGCTCAGGGGCCATACTACTGGGGTTTCTCCAGTCTCTGTCAGACCAGTAAGTCTGGTCATTTTTTGTGAGTTTGAATTTTGTTCTACATTTTTCTCCAGCTCTTTTGTGATACCTGTCAGGGCAGCCAGTGGTGGTAGCCAGATACCTCCTAGTTGTGCTGGACTCAGTCTGGTGGAAGCTGTGGTAATTGTGTTCAGTTCATCTTGGATTAGTCTTTCCCTTGTGAGTTCGGTTATTTTTTTCTCCTTTGCTCCAAAAGGGTTAGGACTAGTAGACAAATCTTAGATGGCCCTTCTCAAGCTTTTACGACCCCAGATGCTACTTACTAAAGTAGGATGTAGAACATTTTCCTTATAAAGTATGCTATGCCAATTGAGCTAGATGCCCCCCAAGACCATGGTTCCCAGCCCTCAGCCCAATAACTCAATCCCTCAGGCAGTTGGAATGTGTCTAAGAAGCTTCTATGATTGTGCCTTGGTCAAGCTGTTCTGGCTTCACAAGTACTGTGCACTGCCTTACCCTTCACCAACGTTACCACTTATCTATTGTCTAGTTAGTGTTATTCCCTCCCCACCCGTCCTCTCCCTCCTAACCATCAAAGACAGCTTCTTTCTGTGTGTAAACCTTTTCATAAGTTTTTATACTAGTGGTCTTATACAGCGTTTGTCCTTTTGTGACTGATTTATTTCACACAGCATAATGCCCTCCAGATTCATTCATGTTGTGAGATGTTTCCCAGATTCATCATTGTTCTTTATTATTGCATAGTATTTAATTGTGTATGAACCATAGTTTATTTATCCTTTCATCAGTTGACGAGTATTTAGGTTGTTTCCATCTTTTTGCTATTGTGAATAATACTGCAATGAACATGGGTGTCCATATGTCTACTTGTGTGATGCCTCTAATTTCTCTAGAATATATTTCTAGGAGTGGGATAGCTGGGTCGCATGGTATTTCTATTTCCAGCTTTTTAAGGAAGTGCCATATTGTTTTCCAATATGGTTGTACCATTTTGGATTCCTACCAGCAGTGCGTAAGAGTTCTAATCTCTCCACAGCCTCTCCAACATTTGTTATTTTCAGTTCTTTTGATTTGTGCCAGTGACATCAGAGTGAGATGGTTCCTCGTTGTAGTTTTGATTTGCATTTTTTAATAGCTACTGATCTTTAGCATTTCCTCAGGTATCTGTTAGCCTCCAGAATGTCATTGGTGAAACGTCATTTCCTTTGTCCATTTTTTAATTGGGTTGTTTGTCTTTCTGTCATTGAGGTGTTGAAATTTTCCACGGATTTTAGAGATTAGATCCTTGTTGGATATATCTTAGCCAAATTTTTTTTTCCCAGTCTGTAAGTTCTCTTTTTACTCTTTTGGAGAAGAATTTTTTTTTTTTTTAATTGTGCTTTATTTACTTATTTAGAATTTCAAAACACATCTAATTTATTGGTAATTTTTAAACTTATTTTTTAATTGTGCTTTAGATGAAGGTTTACAGAGCAAATTAGTTTCTCATTAAACAATTAATAGATATATCGTTTTGTGATATTGGTTGTCAATCCCACAACGTATCAACATTCTTCCCTTCTCCACCTTCTCATCCTTGTCTTTGGGCTGGTGTGCCAATTTAGTCTTGTGTTGTTTATGGGCCTCTATAATCTTTGGCTGAAGGGTGAACCTCAGGAGTGACTTCAGTACTAGTCAACAGGATGTCCAGGGGCGATACTCTCTGAGTTTCTCCAGTCTCTGACAGACCAGTAAGTCTGGTCTTTTTTTTGTGAGTTTGAATTTTGTTCTATATTTTTCTCCAACTCTGTCCTGGATCCTTTATTGAGATTTTTTTCAGAGCAGCCAATGGTGGTAGCTGGGCAGCATCTGGTTGTTCTGGACTCACTCATTCTGGTGGAAGCTGTGGTACTTGTGGTTCGTTACTCTTTGGATTAATCTTTCCCTTGTGTCTTTGGTTTTCTTCATTCCTCCTTGATCCGGAGTGGCTTAGACCACTACTCTCAAGCTTTTAAGGCCCCAGATGCTACTCACCAAATTAGGATGTAGAGCATTTTCTTTATAAACTATTTAATGGCAATTGAGCTAGATGTCCGCCGAGACGATGGTCCCCAGCCCTCAGCCTAGTAACTCAGCCCCTCAGGGAGTTTGGATGTGTCTAGGAAGTTTCTATAACCTTGTCTTGATCAAGCTGTGTTGACTTCACAAGTACTGTGTACTGTCTTACCCTTCACCAACATTGCCACTTATCTATTTAGTGTTTTTCCCTCCTCATCCATCCTGTCCCTCCTAACCATCAAAGGTAGCTTTTTCTGTGTGTAAGTGTTTCCATGAGTTATTATATTAGCGATCTCATACAGCGTTTGTCTTTTTGTGACTGGCTTATTTCACACAGCATAATGCCCACCAGATTCATCCATGTTGTGAGATGTTTTGAAGATTCATCATTGTTCTTTGTTATTGGGTAGTATTCTCTTGTGTGTATGTACCATAGTTTATCTATTCATCTGTTGATGGTCACTTAGGTTGTTTCCATATCTTTACTATTGTGAATAATACTGCAATGAACATGGGTGTCCGTGTGTCTATTTGTATGGTGGCTCTTATTTCTGTAGGATATATTCCTAGGAGTGGGGTTGCTAGTCCTATGCTATTTCTATTTCTAGCTTTTTAAGGAAACACCATGTTCTTTTCCAAAATGGTTGTACCATTTTACATCAACCATAGTGCATAAGAGTTTCAGTATCCCAGCAGCCTCTCCAACATTTGTTATTTTCTGTTTTTTTTTTTTAATTTGTGCTAGAAATGTCGGTTCAAGATGGTATCTCATAGTTTTGATTTGCATTTCCCTAATGGCTAGTGATGAAGAGCATTCCCTCATGTGTTTGTTAGCCACCTGAATGTCTTCTTTGGTTAAGTGCCTATTCATATCCTTTGTCCATTTTTTAATTGGATTATTTGTCTTTTTGTTGCAGAGGTGTTGGATTTTCCTGTAGATTTTAGAGATTAGACCTTTGTTAGATTTGTCATAGCCAGAATTTTTTCCCAGTCTGTAGGTTCTCTTTTTACTCTTTTGGTGAAGTCTTTTATGAGCATATGTGTTTAATTTTTTGAAGATTCCAGCTATCTAGCTTATATTCTGGTGTTTGTGTATTGTTAGTTACAGTTTGTATCTTATTCGTGCCATGTATTAGGCCCTCTAGCATTGACCTTGCTTTTCTTCTATGATCTTTATAGTTTTTGGTTTTATATTTAGGTTTTTGACCCATTTTAATTTAGCTTTTGTGTATGATGTGAAGTATGGGTCCTGTTTCTTTTTTTTACAGATGTACAACCAGTTTTGCCAGCACCATTTGTTAAAAAGACTGTCTTTTCCCCATTTAATGGACTTTGGGCCTTTGTTGAAGATCAGGTGACCTTAGGTGGATGGATTTACATCTGGATTCTCATTCTGTTCCATTGGTAAAGTGTCTGTTGTTGTACCAGTACCAGGCTGTTTTGACTACTGTAGCTCATTCTGAGGTCAGGTAGTGTGAGTCCTCCTACTATATTTTACTTCTTTACTAGTGCTTTACTTATGCGGGATCTCTTTCCTTTCCATATAAAGTTAATGATTAGTTTTTTCATCTTGTTAAAGAATGCTGTTGATATTTGGATCAGGATTGCTTTTTATTTGTAGATTTCTTTGGGGTAGAATTGATGTTTTCACAATGTTGAGTCTTCCTATCCATGATCATGGTATGTTTTTTCATTTATGTAGCTCTCATTTGGTTTCTTGCAGTATTGTTTTGTAGTTTCATTTGTACAGGTTTTTACTTCCCTGGTTAGATTTATTCCTAAGTATTTAATTTTTTTAGGGGCAATTATAAATAGTATTGCCTTCCCAATTTCCTTTTTTTAGTGATCTTTATTGGTGTATAGGAATCCAACTGATTTTTGTATGTTTATCTAGTATCATGCTACTTTGGTGAATCCTTCTATTAGTTCCAGTAGTTTTCTTGCAGAGTCTTTTGGGTTTTCTTGCAGAGTCTTTTGGGTTATCATCTGTAAATAAGGATAGTTTAACTTCTTCATTACCAATTTGGATGGATTTTATTTCTTTTACTTCCTTTATTGCTCTAGCAAGGGCTTCCAGCATAGTGTTAAATAGGAGCGGTGATAAAGGACATCTATGTCTTATTCCTGTTCCCAGGGGGAATGTTTTCAGCCCCTCTCCCTTAAAAATGACGTTTGCCATTGCTTCTGTATAGGTGCCTTTTGTCATGCTGAGGAATTTCCCTTCTATACCTATTGTATTGAAACCTTTCATCAGGAATTAGTGTTGGACTTTGTCAAACGCTTTTTCTGCGTTGATTGAGATGATACTGTGATTTTTGTTCTTTTCTCTTTTTTATGTGGTGGATTACATTGACTGATTTTCTAATGTTGAACCATCTTTGCACACCTGGTGTGAATCCCACTTGATTGGATTATTTTTTGATATGATGCTGAATTCTATTGGCTAGAATTTTGTTGAGAATTTTTGCATCTCTATTCATGAGAGATATTGGTCTGTAATTTGTGTGTGTGTGTGTGTGTGTGTGTGTGTGTGTGTGGTGTCTTTGCCTGGTTTTGGTATCTGGGTTTTGCTGACCTCATAGAATTAATTCAGAAGTATCCCTTCATTTTCCACGTTCTGAAATAGTTTGAGTAGTACCGGTGCAAGCTCTTCTCTGAATGTTTGGTAGAATTCTCCAACTAAGCCATCTGGGCCAGGGCTTTTTTTTTGTGGGAGGTTTTTTTTTTCTTTTTTTAACCTTTTCAATCTCTTCTCTTGTTATGGGTCTGTTCAGATTTTCAACCTCAGATTGTGTTGTTTAGGTAGGTCATGTGTTTCTAGAAATTTGTCCATTTCCTCTAGGTTTTCAAATTTGTTGGAGTATAGTTTTTCATAGTACTCTGTTATGGTCCTTTTTATTTCAGTTGTGTCTGTTGTAATGTCCCCATTTATTATTTGGGTTATTTGCATCCTCTTAGGTTTTTCTTTTGTCAGTTTGGCAACTGTTTGCCAATTTTGTTGATTCTTTCAAAGAACCAACTTTTGGTTTTGTTGATTCTTGCTATTGTTTTTCTATTCTCTATTTCATTAATTTCTGCTCTGATCTTTATTATTTCCTTTCTCCTGGTGGCTGTGGGCTTCTTTTGCTGCTCTCTTTCTATTTTTTTTTTTTTTTGAGTTACATAGCTAACGTTTAGCTAACATTTTGATTTTGTCCCTTTCTTCTCTTGTGTGCATCTATTGCTATAAATTGACCTCTGAGCACTGCCTTTCCTGTGTCCCAAAGGTTTTGGAATATGTGTTTTCGATCTCGTTTGATTCTAGGAATTTTTCATTCTATCTTTGATTTCTTCTATTACCCAGTGTTTTCTAAGTGAGGTGTTACTCATTTTCTATGTACTTGATTTTTTTTGCTCCTTGCTCTTCCCGTTATTAATTTCTACTTTTATGTTGTTGTAATGAGAGAATACACTTTGTATCATCTCAGTGTTTTGGATTTTGTTAAGCATTGCTTTGTGGCCTAAGATGTGGTCTATTCTGGAGAATGTTCTATGTGCTTTGGAAAAGAAAGTGTACTTTGTTGCTGTTCGGTGGAATGTTCTATATATGTTTATGAGGTGAAGTTGGTTGATTATGACCTTTAAAGGTCTTCTGTATCTTTGTTGACTTTCTTTCTAAATGTTCCGTCCTTTACCAAGAGTGGTGTGTTGAAGTCTCCTACTATTATTGTTGAGCAGTCTACTTCTCTTTTCAGTGCTGTTAGAGTTTGTTTTATGTATTTTGGAACTCTGTCATTTGATGCATAGATATTTATTGTGCTTATGTCCTCATGTTAGATCATCCCTTTAATCATTATATTATGCTGTTCTTGTTTTTTATGATGGATTTTGTTTTAAAGTCTATTTTATCTGAGATCACTATTGCCACTCCTGCTCTTTTTTGGTTGCTGTTTGCTTGATATGTTTTTTTTTTCCCATCCTTTGAATTTTAATATAGTTATGTCTTTGTTTTTAAGGTGTGTCTTTTGTAGACAGCATATTGGTAGGTCCTGTTTTTTTAATCCATTCTGTCACTTTCTGTCTCTTCTTGGGTGTATTTAAGCCCTTTATGTTCAGTGTGATTATTGATGAGTGTAAGTTTATTGCTGTCATTTCGTAGTACCTGTGTGTGTGTGTGTGTATGTGCGTGTGGTGCTAACATTTTGTTTCTTTTTCTCTCTTGTGCCGAATTCCTTTTGTTTGTGGGATTTTTTAGTTTCTTCTGTTGTAGATTTTGCGTTTACTGAGACTTTATTTTTTCTCCTTTATTTTGATGAGTGGTATCTTAGTCATCTAGTGCTGCCATAACAGAAATATCACAAGTGGATGGCTTTAACAAAAAGAAATTTATTTTCTCGCACTCTAGTAGGTTACTAGTCCAAATTCAGGCCATTGGCTCCAGGGGAGGGGTTTCTCTTTCTATGGGCTCTGGAGGAAGGTCCTTGTTTCAATACTCCCCTGGTCGAGGAGCTTCTCAGGTGCAGGGACCCTGTGTCCAAAGGATGCGCTCAGCTCCTGGTACAGCTTTCTTGGTGGTCTGAGGTCCCCAACTCTCTGCTTGCTTCCTTTTTATTTTTATCTCTTGAGAGATAAAAGGTGGTACAGGCCACACCCAAGGGAAATTCCCTTTACATTGGATCAGGGATGTGACCTGGGTAAGGGTGGTGTTACAATCCCACTCTGATCCTTTTAACAAAAGATTACAAACACAAAATAGAGGACAACCACACAATACTGGAAATCATGGCCTAACCAAGTTGATACACACATTTTTGGGGAGACAGAATTCAATCCATGACAATTGGGTTTGTTAACTTCCTTTGTGGTTACCTTGAAATTTACCCCTGTCTTCTTAAGTTTAAACCAGTCTTTTATTACTTGATATCACCTTGACTTCCTCTCCATTTGAATTTCTGTACCTACACCGTGTTTTCCCTCTTTTATTGTTCTGATGTTGTCATCTTTTACAGACTGATCTCCCTGTTGTAAATCTTTCAGTTTTGTTTTATCTTTGAGAGTTCATTACCTAGGTTGGTATCTGGCTGACGATGTCCTGTATTCTAGATTTAGATTGTTGTCTAATGTTGTTGATTCTCTAACCAAAGGACTCCCTTTAATAATTCTTGCAAGTTTGGTTTGTTTTTTACATATTTCCTTAATTTCTGTTTATCTGGAGATTTCCTAATTTCACCATCATATTTGGGCTAGAGTTTTGCAAGCTATATTTTTCTTGGTTGGCACTTTTCGTCTTTCAAGGTTTTATATACATCATCCCGTTGTCTTCTTGCCTGCATGGTTTCTGCTAAGTATTCAGAGCTTAGTCTTATTGTTTCCCCTTTGTTTGTGACTTTTCATTTTTCTCAAGTTGCACCCAGGATTCTTTCTTTGTCTTTGGTTTTAGCAAGTGTGATTATGATATGCCTTGGTGATTTTCTTTTGGGGTCTATCCTACATGGGGTTCATTGAACTTCTTGGATCATCAGCTTTTCATCTTTCATGATGTTAGGGAAGTTTTCTGTGAGCAAATCTTCAACGATCCTCTGTGTGTTTTCCATTTTCTCCCCAGTTCTGCAACTACAATCACAGGCAAATTTTTGCTTTTGGCTTTATCACATGTCATTCTCAGGGTTTCTTCAAACAAAGCAAAAAATATGGCACTGAGAGGGTCAGCGGTGGAGGTGGTATAGAACTGGAGAGACTGTGTGCTGGTGGCTTTCTAGCCATGCAATGCAGCACAGCTTGTCAAGAAGAGCCTAGGTGGACTGAAGGAGGGAAAGGAAGGAAGGGATAGAGAGAAAAGAAACTAGACAACAATAAAAAAACATATATAGATGGCACTGAAGGAACCAGATAGTAGGGGCAGCATGGACCTGGGGAGGATGTGTGCCAGTGGCTCTTTAGCCACATGGTACAACACTGCCTGTGGAGAAGTGGAGGGAGCAGCTCACTGGGCTAAGTGGTGCGAGAAAGGAAAAGAAGGAAGGGAGAAAGAGAGAAGGAGAAACAAGAAAGTAAAAAAACAACAACAACAACAAAAAAGGTGCTGAAAGAGCCGACCTGTTGGGGCAGGGTGAACTCAGGCTGCAGTTAGCTGAAGTCTCTCTGGCTGAGTGACCATGGCCCATTGGAAAATGGCAGAGGCCGTGTAGAGGGAAGAAGGGTGGGTGTGTGGGAAAGCACATATCCCTGGTTACCAAATGCTCTGTCTCCTGTTGGGGACTCTGTGGAGTTGCATGCCCGTACTCCTTGCCTATGTTTCTTGGTGGCTGTAGTCCAAGATGATAAATCCATGTTGTGTCAGCTGGTAGGGGATCTCCATTCTGTAGCTTTCCTCGTTCTCTGTTCTCTGTCAGTGCCTTATTCCATTCAATGCTTGATCAAGTTCTTTATCCCTTTATTTGATGCTTAGGGCTCCAGGATTGATGTTTATATCTGTTTTACTTGGGTTTTTGGGTCTTTGCTGCAGAGGGAGGGTATGGTGCTTCCATCTATACTGCCATGTTGGATCCACCTAGAGAAGTCTTTTGATGAGCATATGTTTTTAATTTTAGGAGGGTCCATTTACCTACTTTGTCTCTGCTGTTTGTGCATTTTTGGTTATGCTTGGTATTCTATATTCCAGAGCATAGAAAAGGAAGGAATACTTCCTAATTCACTCTACGAAGCCAGCATAACCCTGATACCAAAACCAGGGAAAGACACCACAAAAAAAAAAAGTACAAATCAATATACTCATGAATAGAGATGCAAAAATTCTCAACAAAATTCTAGCCAATAGAATTCAACAGCATGTCAAAAAATAATACATCACAATCAAGTGAAAGTCATACCATGTTTGCAAAGATGGTTCAACATTAGAAAATCAGTCAATGTAATCACAAATCAATGTAAAACAAAAGAGAAGAATCACATCATCACCTCAGTTGACATAGAAAAGGCATTTGATAGTCTGACACCCATTCCTAATAAAAATTCTCAGGAAAATAGGAATAGAAGGGAAATTTCTCAACATAATAAAAGGCATTTATACAAAACAAGCAGCCAAGGTTATTCTCAATGGAGAGAGACTGAAAGCATTCCCCTTGAGAACAGGAACCAGAGAAGGATGCCCTTTATCACTATTCTTATTCAACATCATGCTGGAAGTCCTAGCTAAAGCAATAAGGCAAGAAAAAGAAACAAAGGACTCCAAATTTGCAAAGAATAAATAAAACTTCCCCTCTTTGCAGATGATATAAGCCTGTGCATAGAAAACTCCAAAGATTCTATTAAAAAGCTACTGGAACTAATAGAAGATTCAGCAAATTAACAGGATGCAAAATCAACATACAAAAATCAGTTGGATTCCTCCACACCAACAAAGAGAATTTCAAAACAGAAATCAGGAAAACAACATCATTCACAATAAAAATAGCTCCCCCCAAAATTTTCTCCTAGACTTTGTGTAGCTATAGCTCATAGATGTAGTCCTATCATCCAGCTTAAGTTAATTTTGGTGTAGGGTGTGATGTAAGGTTTAGGTTCCAGCATGTTTCACACACAACCAATTTTCCAGAACCATTAGCTGAAAAGACTACCCTTACCCCACTGAGCTGCCTTGACAACTTTGTTAAAAATCTGACTATGTAAGTGAAAGCATATTTCTGGAACTTTTATTCTGTTCCATTGATCCATATGCTTATCCTATGCCAATATCATGGTCTTTTTATTATTTTAATTTTATAGTATTTCTTGAAATCAGTATGTAGATCAGTAGCTTAGTACTTCCTCTTCAAAACTGTGTTAGCTATTTTGCATTTCCATACACATTTTAGAAACCCTGGTGGTATAGTGGTTAAGAGCTACATCTGAAAACCAAAAGGTCAGGAATTCGAATCCACCAAGTACTCCTTGAAAACTCTATGGAGCAGTTCTACTCTGTCTTATAGGGTCTCTATGAGCTGAAATCAACCTGATGGCAAAGGTTTGATTTGGGTTTTATATACATTTTAGAATTTGCACATCAAGTTCTAAAACAAAACTTGCTAGGAATTTGGTCAGAATTGCCATGAATCTATTGATGAATTTTGAGAGAATTTACATCATAACAATATAGAGTCTTCTGATAGATGCACATGTTATATTCTTCCATTTATTTATATCTTATTTATCTCAACAATATTTTGTAATTTTTATTGCATGTATTTGTTAAACTTCATCAAAATGTGTGGTTCCGAGTAAGGATATAGAAACATGATTGACTTTTGCATTTTTATATTCTGTGCCTTGTATCCCAAGATCTTGCTAAATTTATTAGTTCTTGTAAGTTTTTTTTATAGATTTCTTAGGATTATGTTGACAATCACATAATTCATGAATATGGGTAGGTTTTCTTCTACTTTTCCATTCTTCATGCCTTTATTGGAAACCCTGGTGACGTAGTAGTTAAGTGCTACAGCTGCTAACCAAAGGGTCGGCAGTTCAAATCTGCCAGGTGCTCCTTGGAAACTCTATGGGGCTGTTCTACTCTAGCCTACGGGTCGCTATGAGTCGGAATCTTATTTATTGTCTATTGTACTGCATAGGACCTTCAATATAATGTGGAATATAAGTGGTGAGAACAGACATCTTTGTATGGTTCCCAGAAATAATTGCAAATATTCGATCTTATACCATAAAGTAGGATATTAGTGATAAATTTTTCTTAGATTCTCTTTATCAGAATGGTACATTGCCATCTATTCTTAATTTTCCCTGAATCTTTATTGTTAATAATTTTGTCAAATGATTTTTTTTGCATCTATTTCAATGATCCTATTTTTTTTCTTTTCTTTCGTATTTTTCTTGAAAAATGATGGATCTCATTGATTGATTCTCAAATGTTAAACAAATCTTGCATTTCAAAAGAAATAAAACTGACTTGGTCATTATGTATTAACCTTTTTAAAAATATACATAGCTGTATTTTATTTGCCAAAATGCTTTAAGACAATTTTTGTTCATGGTCATAAGGGATATTGTCTTTAGTTTTCTTTATCTGTAATGACTTTGGTTGGAAAGTATATTCGCTTCTGTTGTCTGAATTGGAATTAGTTCTTTTATAAATATTTAGAAGAATTTATCTGTAAAGCCATTTGGGCTTGGAGTTCTCTTTCTTGGAAGGTTTGGAAACACAAATTCAATTTATTTAATTCATATAATGCTATCTGGATTATCCATTTATCCTTCACTGAGCTTTAGTAGTTTGGTCATTCAAGGAATTTATCTAATGCATCTCTGTTTTTAAGTTTACTTTAAAAGTTGTTTATAATACAGGCAGTTCCCAAGATATGAAAGAGATCCATTCCAAAGTCTATGCTTAAGTTGGTTTGTAGGTAAGTCAGAACACGTACATATGGTTTTTATTTAGCATCAGTTAGTATGTATATATACATATTCGTATATGTATATATGTTACCTTCTACTCATATAACACTAAGAAACAGTGTGCAATGTTTTCCTGAGCACCACAAAGTAGTGCATGTGTTTTTGACTATGAACATTTTATGTATTTAACTCAAATTTTTAATGTAGTAAGCTTTATGATATTTCATTCTTTAGTATGAGTTGTTTGTAAATTAAACGTTCATAACTGGGAACTACCTGTATTCCCTTATTATCTTTTAATGAATACAGAATCTATAGTGATGTCATCTCTCATTCTGGTTATTGGTAATTTATTTCTCCTCTCCTTTTCTTGAACAGTCTAACTAGAACTTTATCAGTTTTATTGTTCTGTCCAAAAAGCCAGTTTTTGTATTGTTTTTCCTGTTTTTTATTCTGTTGATTTTAATATTTATGCTTATTATTTTCTTCTTTTTGCTAATTTTGAATTTACTAATTTTCTCTTCCTTCCCTAGTTTTCTTAAGATGCAATCAATTATCTGAGATCTTTATTGTTTTCTAAAGATCAGCATGTAATGCTATAAATTTATTTTTATTTGCTACATACACACTTTATTATTTCTTAATGATATTTTATAATGCTTTTGGTGAAAGTTTACCCATCAAGTGATATTTCCATTTAACAATTTTATGCACATTTTTGTATGCATATTTGATGCTGGAAGTTATGCCACTGGTATTTCAAATGCCAACAGGGACACTCATGGGGGACAACTTTCAGCTGAGCTTCCAGACTAAGACAGACTAGGAAGAAGGACCTGGTGGTCTACTTCTGAAAAAATTAGCTAGTAACCTTATGAATGGCAACAGAATATTGTTTGATATAGTACTGGAATATGAGCCCCTCAGGTTGGAAGGCACTCAAAATATGACTGAGGAAGAGCTGCCTCCTCAAAGTAGCATCAACCTTCATCATGTGGATAGAATGAAACTTTAGGAGTTTCCTTTGCTGAGAAGGCACTATGCAAAATGAGAACAAACAGCTGCAAATATCCATTAATCATTGGAACATGGAATGTACAAAGTATGAATCTAGAAAAATTAGAAGTCATCAAAAATTAAATGGAACACATAAACATTGATATTCTAGGCATTAGTGACCTGGAATGGACTGGAATGGGATATTTTAAATTGGACAGTCATATGCCAGGAATGACAACTTGAAGAACAATGGCACTGGATTCTTTGTCAAAAGAACATTTCAAGATCTATCCCGATTACAACGCTGTCAGTGACAGAATAGTATCCATAAACCTACAAGGAAGACCAGTTAATATGACTATTATTCAAATTTACACACCAGCCACTATGGTCAAAGATAAAAACTTGAAGTTTTTTTTTTTTTTTTTTACCAAATTCTGCAGTCTGAAATTGGTCAAACATGCAACCAAGATGCATTGATAATTACTGGAGATTGGAAAGTGAAAGTTGGAAACAAAGAAGGAACACTAGTTGGAAATATGGCCTTGGTGAGAGAAACACGGGAGCTTGCATGATAGAATTTTACAAGACCAATGACTTCTTCATTGCAAATACCATTTTTCAACAACACAAATGGTGACTATACACTTGGGCCTCATCAGATGGAATACACAGGAATCAAATCAACTACATCTATGGAAAGAGAAGATGGAAAAGCTCAATATCATCTGTCAGAATAAGGGCGGGGCCAACTGCTGAACAGATCATTGATTTCTCATATGAAAGTTCAAGTTGAAGCTGAAGAAAATTAGAACAAGTTCATGAGAACCAAAGTACAACCTTGAGTATATTCCACTTGAATTTAGAGACTATCTCAAGAATAGATTTAACACCTTGAACACTAATGACCGAAGATCAGAGGAGTTATGGAATGACATCAAGGACATTACACATGAAGAAAGCAAAAGATCATTAAAAAGACAGGAAAGAAAGAAAAGATGAAAATGGATGTCAAAAGAAACTCTGAAACTTGTTCTTGAACATAGAGTAGCTAAAGCAAAAGGAAGAAATGATGAAGTAAAAGAGCTGAACAGAAGATTTCAAAGGACAGCTTGAGAAGACAAAGCATTATAATGACACGTGCAAAAACCTGGAGCTAGAAAACCAAAAGGGAAGAACATGCTCTACATTTCTCAAGCAGAAAGAACTGAAGAATAAATTCAAGCTTCGAGCTGCAATGTTGAAGGATTCTATGGGGGAAATATTAAACGATGCAAGAAGCATCAAAAGAAGTAGGAAGGAATACACAGAGTAACTGACCAAAAATAACTGGTCAACTTTCAACCATTTCAGGAGGTACCACATGATCAAAAACAGATGGTTCTGAAGGAAGAAGTCCAAGCTGCACTGAAGGCATTGGTGAAAAACAAGGCTTCAGGGATTGCTGGAATACCAATTGAGATGTTTCAACAAATGGATGTAGTGCTGGGAGTGCTTACTTGTCTACGCCCAGAAATTTGGAATACAGCTACGTGGCAAAATGATTGGAACAGATCCATATTTGTGCTCATTCCAAAGAAAGGTGATCCAACAGAATGCGGAAATTATCAAAAACATTAATACCACACTCAAGTAGCTTAGGTTTTACAGGCCACAATACAATAAGTAAGGTACTATTGAACTGTGCCTTGTAGCATGCAAGTAGTCATGTAATACATTAAATCAAAACAAAACAAAGAACGTGTTTGTGTTCCAGTAAATCTGTATTTACAAAAATTAAGCAGCAGACTGGATTTGGCCAGTGAACTGTAGCTTGGCCCTCCTGTTCTTATACGTATCGATGCTTATTATATACTACTTAATACAGTAGCCCTCCATAAATGTTCTGACTGCACTTGAAAAGAAGGCTTCTTCAGCTGTGATTGCTGAAGTGTTCCATAAGTGTCGATGAGTTCAAGCTGGTTTGTAATGCTATTCAATATTCTATGTCCTTATCGATTTTTCTCCTTTTGCCCTTGTTCTATCAATTCCTGGTGGGAGTAATATCCAATTATGATTGGAGCTTTGCCTATTTCTTTTTCTCCTTTTTAGTTCTACCAGATTTTCCTTCACAGATTTAAAGCTCTGTTATTAGGGGCATTGTAGGGGGCAGTGGTTGTTCAGCAGTAGAATTCTCACCTTTCACGTGGGGGACCTGGGTTTGATTCTTGGCCAACGTACTTCATGTGCAGCCACCACCTGCCAGAGGAAGCTTGTGTGTTGCAATGATGCTGATCAGGTTTCAGCGGAACTTTCAGACTAAGAGAGACAAGGAAAAAATAGCTGGTGATCTGCTTCTGAAAATCAGCCAGTGAAAACCCTACTGATCACAATTATCCAGCCCACAAGCAATCATGATGATGGCGAAGAACTTGGCAGCATTTCCTTCTGTTGTGTATGGGGTCACTATGAGTCGGGGCTGACTCATAGGCAGCTAACAACAACAACAATGACTAAGTGCCTACAGATTTATGATTGTTATGTACTTTTAATGAATTGACCCCTTTATCATTATTAAGCTTTTAACATAGTTATCATTTTTTTTTTTTTGAATCCAGCATATAGATAGTTTTGCTTTTTTAATCCAAGCTGGTAATCTTTGCCTTTTAACTAGGGTGTTTAATCATTTCCATTTAATGTAATTTTTGATATGATTGGGTAAAAAAGTAAAAAAAAAATACCATCTGGCTATTTCTGTTCTATTTTCTCTATCTCTTCTTTTCCTGGCTCAGTTTTAGGAGTATTTCTTATGAATCCATTTTATCTGCACTGTTGATTAATTAGCAATGAATTTTTAATTTAGTGGTTTCTCTGGAGTTTACAACATATGATTTTAAATGATCACAGTCTATTACCAAATAACATTGTAAAACTTAACAGCACACTTCCATTTCCCCCTCTCTTATCCTTTGTGCCATTGCTGTCATATATTTTACAGTGGCACAGTGGTTAAAACGTTTGGGTGCTAACTGAAAGGGTGGTGATTTGAACTCACCAGCTGCTCTGCAGGAGAAAGATGTGGCAGTCTGCTTCTGTAAAGATTTACAGCCCTGGAAACGCGATAGGGCAGTTCCTATGAATTGAAATCAACTTGGTGGTAAAGAGTTTGGTTTGGTTTTTATATGTTATAAACCCTGTGGTAGTTTTAAAATCTGCCCTCAAATTCTTTGCAATTCACTTCTCAACAACAGAGTGTAATTTCCCTCCTCTTGAATGTGGTCTGGATATAGCAACTTCCATCTAGAGACTAAAACATTGTGGAAGTAACTGTGTGTCATAGATTGAATTATGTCCCCCCAAAAATGTGTGTATAAATTGGGCTGGGCTATGATTCCTGATATTGTGCGATTTTCCTATATGTTGTAAATTCTGCGTCTATGGTGTTAATGAGGGAGGATGAGTGGCACTTGTGTTAGTGAGGCAGGACTCAACCTATAGAATTAGATTGTATCTTGAGGCAATCTCTTGAGATATAAAAGATAGAAGCAAGCAGAGAGACAGGGGACCTCATACCACCAAGAAAGAGTGAGTGAGCAGAGCGAGTCCTTTAGAACTGGAGTTCCTGTGCAGAGAAGCTCCTAGTCCAGGGGAAGATTGATGAGAGAGACCTTCCTCCAGAGCCAACAGAGAGAAGAAGCCTTCCTCTGGAGCTGACACCCTGAATTTGGACTTTTAGCCTGCTTTACTGTGAGAATATAAAGTTCTCCATGTTAAAGGTATCCACTTGTGGTATTTCTGTTATAGCAGCACTAGATAACTAAGACACAGTGTAGACTTATGGGACTAGACCTGAAAAAGCACTACACCCCTCTCCCTGCTTTCTTTCTTGGACCACTTGCTCTGGGGGGAAGCCAGCTGTCATGATGTAAGGATACTAAAGCAACCCATATGGGGAGGAACTGAGGTTACATGCCTATAGCTGGCAAGGAACTGAGGCCTTGTGACAACATCCAGTGAGAAACTGAGGCTCCTGCCAGTGCCTACATGAGTGAGCCATTTAGAAACAGATCCTCCATTCCCAGTAAAGCCTTTATATTATGGCATCCTAGCTGATACTTTGAATACGATTTTAGGAGATCCTCAGGGGTTCAGCCAGAATCATTCAACTAAGACACTACCAAATTCCTGACCCTCAAAACTGTGAAATGATACACATTTGTTGTTTTAAGCTACTAAGCACTGAGTGTGTAATCTGTTATGCATCAGCATATGACTAACACAAAGCCCACTTTCATTGTTATTATTTTTTGTGTTAAGCAGTCAATCATTTTTAAAAACATCAAAAATATCTTTCATATTTACTCACATAGCTTCCATTTTCTATGCTTCTCATTCCTTTGTGTATTTGAAATTTTCCATCTGGCATAACATTTTTAGTCTGCTTGAAGAAATTCCTTTAATATTTCATGTAGTATAAATGTGGAGATGAATTCTTTCGATGTTTCTTTCTCTGAGATTTTATTTAGCCTTAGTTAAAAAAAAAAAGAAAAGAAAACTTTTTTTTATTTTCAAAAAATTTTAGGTTCACACAGAATTTTAAAAATTAAAAGAGTTCCCATATATATTTCACCCAGACTCCCCCAATGACAATATCGTATATAACCATAACACATTTATCGAAACCAAGAAATTGAGCCTGTTACAATACAATTAACTAAAGGTTTTATTTATATATTACTAGTTTTTACATGCTCGCTTTGGGGGGGTGCATTTAATTTTATGCAATTTTATCCCATATATAATATAAATTAGTGTAACTATGGCTGGAAACTGCTTCAGGCTGTAATCTGGGGCAGTCATAATGCCCATCTCATCATTTCCCTTCTCTCAAGAATCACAGTCAAGTGCTTTTAGAGAACATTACCAGGAAAACTGACTAATATGTTAAACAAAATTCCAATTATTTTTCCCCACATTCTTGTTTATATGCATATAGTTATAAAAATGCTGTCAACCTCTATGATCAAATTATTATATAAGGAATAGCAAAAATAACTGTTACCCTTGTAGGAGGGATCTATTTTACTGTTTTGAAACTTTTCCACTATATCTACAACTGAATTAAGAATGTAATCTGCTTCTAAAATTATCATGGATAGCAGTTTGCGAAATGATTTGCTACTTCATTACAAGGGTCATCGCCTTTACGGTCTCTGACATCAGTTTTTTTACTAACTGCTGCTAGACCACAGGGCAGGCTATCAGGGAGGGCAGGCAGGGATGCTCAGGCATGAGTTCAAGCTGCTGTTGATGGGCAGAATTTCCTCTTCTTCACAGAAGTCTCAGCTCTGCTCTTAATGCCTTTCAACTGATTAAATCAGGTCTACACAAATTACCTACGATAATCTCCTTTATTTAAATTCAGCTTATCATGAACTTTAATCACATCTAAAAATACTTTCATAGAAACATGTAGATTAGTTGTATAATTGAATAACTCAGGACCACAGCCAGGTCAAGTTGACATATCAAAAGGTCATCATTGCCCACTGTCAACTTGGTACCCATATCCCAAAACCCACCCAGTGCAGTCGAGTTGATTCCGACACATAGTGACCCTATATTACCCATACACAACTCTTTAAACCACTCTTTACTTTCAAATAAATAACTAATTCATACTTCCATGACAAGGGGATATAGGATACAAACATGATACAGCTATCTTGCCTACAACCAAAACAAGCTAACTTTGTTCCCCGGAAGAGTTTTCAAAGTCCTTGGATAAAGTTTACTATTATCTTTTGACATTGTATAATATAAATATTGTAATAGAAGTTAACTATTATTAATACACATAATGTTAGACGATAAGTGGATAAGAGAAAGAAGAAAAAAATAATGAGTATATATAAAAATAATTATAACAATTTAAGGAAGAAATACTCATGGCTGTTATAGCCCTCATTTCTGCAATTGATTGCATAGTTGTATCTGATCTTTATAACTTCCTTCTTCCAATACCCACCCATCTTCTCTTTGCCTGAGTTAGTCATGGTGCTTTGCCTAGTGAGATGACCCAAAGCTTCACTCCTGAAATGTCTGTGCCATACTAAGTCCCACCCAATCAGGTAGTTGTAATTTTCCATTGACTAATGACGGGACATGTTGGTACACTCTGTATACCAGAATACTATTCCTTACCTCCTTTATGTAGTAGCTTTCCAATTTCTCATTGGTAATCAGTGTCATTTACCTCAGCCAGTACAGTAGCCTGCTATTTTTGCCAGTTGATTCTGAGGGATGAGGGTCTCAAAGTGGCTGGGTAGCAACCTTAACTTCCAGTTCAATGAAACCATTGTTTTACCTGTTGGTGGAGGCATTCCTTTGTTTGGAACTAAGATCTTTAGACCAGCAGAGTCTGATGTCAGGGGGATTGGAACCAAATTTTTGCTAGTGGATTATTAGGGATAACAATAAGTGAGGCACTCCTGTTTCCACAGAATTTATTCCAGGACATGTAAATCCTGGCTATAGGAAAAGCAGTGTCATATACTGGACTTTCATTTAGAGCATATATAGCCTCTTTTTTTTTTTTTAGAGGTCAGTGCCTCAATTTCATAAGGCACTGCAACTAGATGATGCTGTAAATGAGTTTTTGAAAGACATTCCACGAGTCTTTGAAGCCAGTTGCTTCAGGGTGATGAGAAATAAGGTTAAGAACAGTTGATTCCATGAGCATGGGACCATTCATTGCCACACTTCATTTGCTGTGAAGTGAGTTCCTTGATCAGAAGCAATAACAATGCTGTGTGGAATACCATGATGGTAGACAAGGCATTTTGTAAGTTCATAGAGGATAATTTTGATAGAATTATTGCATGCAGGGAAGGGAAACCCATATTTAGAATAAATGCCGGTTGCACTAAGAAAAAAGTGGTGCTCCTTTTTTGATAGTTCAGTGTAATCAACTAGTCACCGAGTAGCTGGCTGATCACACTGGAGAATGGTACATATCAGAACTAAGTGTTAGCGTGACTGTAGCCAGATAGCCTTGGTGAGTGGAAGTTCATGTTGCTGAGCCCATGCGTAATCTCTATCCTTGACACCATGGCCATTTTGTTCATGAGCCCATTGGGTAATGACAAGAGTGTCCGGGGAAACAGCTTGACTGGTATCCACAGAACATGTCATCCTATCCACTTGATAATTAAAATCCTCCTCTTCTGAGGTCACCATTTGATGAATATTCACGTTGCATACAAATATCTTTATATTATTTTCCCATTTACAGAGGTCTATCCACATATTATTTGCTACACCTTCTTGCCACCAATTTACCAATCATACCCTTCTAAGTCCCTAACCATCCAGTCAAGTAACTGGCCACAGTCCATGAATTAGTATAGACTCTTACCTATAGCCATTTATTCTTCCAGACAAATAAACAATAGTGTTCACTGTTCAAGGTTTCATCCAATGAGGGGGCTTTCCTTTCACCACTTCCTTCAGGGATATGCTAGAAAGGGGCCTGTTGCTGCTGTCTATTTTCAGGTAATACCTGCATATCATGTGGAACTATCTGTAAACCAGGCCTAATAGCCTCTTCCTCAGTCAACTGGATACAGGAAACTCCCCAAGAGGCCATATGTGTGGCCCAGGGGAGAAGAGGTAATGAAGCAGGATTAGGTGTCCTGGACGTTTGGGCCACTTCCCCATGCAATTTACTTGTGTCTACAGTGGCTGGTCATATATACCATTTCCTTTTGATAATTGAATGCTGAGGCTCATGCTCAATTTTATGGCTTGGTGTGTCAGCCCAGTTCATGATGGGCAGTTTGGTGAACCATAGTTAAGCATTAAGCCTTTACTAGGGCCCTGTACCAAGAAAAAAGCTTTTTCTAAAAAAGATAGTAATTATCCACAGAGGCCTTTGCTCCAAAGTCCTAAGGGTCTGCACTTTGATTCACCTATTGGGCCTTGCCAAATATTTCAAATAGCATCTCTATCTGCAACTGCCATTTCAAATACCATTTAATCTGGTGGATAATATGGCTCAAGAGACAGAGCAGCTTGCATGGCAGCCTGGACCTGTTACAGAGTATTCTAGGCCTCACTCATATTCTAGCAGTTTTTCAGGTCATTTGTTAAGCGGGTTGGAGTAGCACACCCAAATGAAGAATATGCTGTCTCCAAAATCCAAATAGACTCAATAAGCATTGTACCTTTTTTTTCGTTGTAGGAGGGAAAAGATGCATCAACTTATCCTTCACCTTAGAAGGGATATGTCAGCATACCCAACACCACTGACCCTGTAAACATTTCACTGAAGTGAAAGTTCCCTGAATTTTTGTGGGATTTATTTCTCACCCTCTGACATACAGATGCGTTGTCAATGTCTACAGTAGTTGCTACCACCTAGGTCTACACAGCATGATATCAATAATGTAATGGATGAATGTGACGTCTTGTAGAAGGGAAAGGCAATGAAGATCCCTGTGTACTAAATTGTGGCACAGCGTTGGAGAGCTGATATACCTTTTAGGTAGGACAATGAAAGTATATTACTGACCTTGTTAGATGAAAGCAAACTATTTCTGGTAGTCTTTATTGACAGGTACCAAGAGAAAGGCATTTTCCAGATGAACACCAAAAAAAAAAAAAAATTGCCATCGAGTCTATTTCGACTCATAGTGACCCTGTAAGACAGAGTAGAACTGCCCCATAGAATTTCCAAGGAGTGCCTGGTGGATTTGAACTGCTGACCTTCGGGTTAACAGCCATAGCACTTAACCACTATGCCACCAGGGCTTCCACCAGATCAATAGCTGCATATCAACTACCAGGGGATGGGTTCAAGAACCCACTGAACCCACTGTGAGATAGACCTGAGATAAAACTCCATTGTTATCTGACCTCCATAACCCTCTACTGTGACTGGTGGGTCACAGTGATGTAGTAGTTTCCACTGTAAATTCTGAGAAGAACAATGACAGAGCTCTTCAAGGATGCTGGGCCTCCACTCACAAAATTATTTCTCAGAGTTCTGGTGAAAAGTGTGTCCTCTGGGTCCTCCCAGCTTGAGTGAGCATATCTTAAATGATAAATACAGTCTTACATTCTATCTCCCTAAGCCTTTAGGTAGCTTCCTTTACGGTATACCAAGGCAGTTCTGACATTTGAACTTCTTTTTGTCTAGACTACCTTTTCAACCCATGTTTTAGCCAAACAAGCAAATTATTACGGTCCTTTCTAACTCTGTGTGCTAATGCACTGAATCCAGAATGTCTGCTTAGTGGGAACATATCAATAAATTCGTTCTGATTCAACTTTATATTCCTTCCATGCTGGTCCCTCACCCTTAAGATCCAATCACACATGTGTTTCCCAAATTTATGTCTATATAAATTGGAAAAATAATGCAGTTCTTTGGTGTGTAGTGAATATTCTTGTAGGATATGCTTCATACCTTACCCTTTGAGGTCTCCTGGTACTTGAGTTTAGTTATAGATCTGAAATCAAAGATTAGATGGCAAGGGTAGATTCTCATTGTCATCAGCAGTGCTTTGAAAGGCAACTGCCTCAGTGGAGGCCATTACAGGTTCTTCAGGCAAACAAGATAAAACTTTCTCAGACAGGGTGGAAGGACTACTTCTGGGAAAGAAGGCTCAGAAGAATTTGGGGGTTCAATATACCTAATTTCATTGGAATCTGCCCATATATCCCTATTCCAATTTTCAAGATTCTATTCCTTCCCAATTATACTGTTACTTTAACCAAACATGCCTTGCAAAGTTATGAATTCAATTTGCATTGGAATTTAGTCACTGCTAGGATGAGACTTTGGGATTGGTTTTCAGAAATTTTGGCCCAATGCCTATAATCCCTGGAGATTATAGAAAATTTCATGTCTTTTATTAAAGCTTGATCTGGGAGTTTGAAACCCTGAGTTCATCTTTTTTCCCCCCAGGAAGTTAGAAGTAACCAGATAAGCCCATTATACTTGTTAGCTTGGCTAAGATGTTCTAAGGTAGCAAATATGGTCACCCAGAACCTTACCTTCTATTAATATTTGAATATGAGTATCCAATGGTGATATTTTGCATTTTTCAGAAGCCACATCATACCATAGACTACTACTGCCCTCGTTTCCACTGAACATAGTCATTAGTGCCTTTAAATCTGATCAGACTAGAGATCCAATTCCAGAAAAAAAAAATTTAGAAAAAATCATTCTTAAGGTTCTCTTCCTCTAGAACCATTCCCAGTACCAAAATCTGTACCAGTCAGTTTCAACCGAAGAAGTAGAATCAGTAGTAGACATATAAAGAGATACATTGCAAGGAATTAGCTTATGGGATTATAGGTCTCTGAGGCAAGTTCAAAATCCATAAGGCTAGCTGTCAGAAAGGGCAGGCTGGATCTCTCAGGCAGGGGATAAAACTGTCATCAATAGGTGGAACTTGTTCTTTTCAAGGAAGCTTCAGCTCTGCACTTAAGAACTTTCAACTGATTGAAACAGGTCCACCCAGATTATCTTGGACAGTCTATCTTATTTAAAAACCAACTGATTATGCATTTTAATCACACCAACAAAACATATTCACAGCAACACCTAGCTTAGTGTTTAACTGAGTAACTGGGGACTGTAGCCTAGCCAAGTTGACTTATTAAAAGACCATCACAACATAAGTTTAAAAATCAAAATTCTTAGATATCATCTCACATTCACTGAATACAGATTTTTTCTTTTTTCAGGCATGGCCTAAGATTCTTTAGTTTTTAAAATTCCCTGTGCTAATTTTCAGAAAATGCCTGATAGCAGTTTGTGTTAGGTATTTGGGATCTTCAAATACAGGTAGCATGTGCGGGAAGGGAGGGCATTCTGGCTCAGATAAACATTGTACCTTTAGATTAGCTTGTAGATGTGCTGCTTTTCAGATTTTCTCTCTGTATGTGTCTTTGCGAGTGTGTGTGGACATTTGTCATCATTGGGGATGGTGAAGACTAACACTGCCAACACTATGTGGTATTATATGAATCTTTGGAACAGTGTTCAAGAACCTTAGGGATAGAAAAAATAAAAGATGATGGATGAGTCAAGCAAGATCTATTAGCCCTCGAGTTGCTGAGCAATAAAGTGTGTGGTTGGCACAAAACAACAAGGAACATATTATATCAAAGGCATAATGAGTGAAGGGCTCAATGCCCAGTCAACATTTCCCCTAAAATAAAATGCCCAAGTACACTTGCCAGAGTGAAACAGCATGGTCTCAATATATCTAGGTCTGCTTTCCAGTTTTTTGTTTGTTTGTTTTTCTTCTCTTCAGTTGACCACACTGAGAAAGTTGCTGCACTGAGGAAAAGCTTAGTCATTTGAAAGATCGTGGCCATTTTAGAGGTTCTATCTCCAAACCTACAGCTGCTCCAAGTTCTGGTCTAATCTTACCTCCTCTATGAAACCACAGTTAAAAACCCCTCCCTCATTTTGCTCCTTCTTCTGTAAATTGTTGGGTCAACAGGACACGGATAATTATTTACGTACTGTTAGTTTTGTTATCCAGTTTGTAAGCCAAATATACAGTTTGGAACATATAGTGTGTTACTAACAAATATTTGTTGAGAGGCTAATTATTAAAAAAAAATAAAGGAGCATTATTCTTCAGTGATAAGTAAAATAATGGAATTGGTGATCCATTACATGACTGTTGTTCATAGTGTTAATGAGGATCATTTGGGAAATCTGTTCTTTGTGATGCAGGCACTGACTGATAATTGAGATCATGGAAGTAGGTTCAAAGTCAGGGTATGCAAAGTGAGTTTTCATCTTGTGCTGGGAATACAGGGGAAGAATATGACATAAAAAACTTTCAGCACCAAAAAAAAAAAAAAAACCCAAAACTTTCTGCACTTAGATAAACTAGTAACAATTTATCATAATTTTTTTCTTAAAAATGCATAGTTGGAGAAGGAGCCAAGATGGCGGACTAGGCAGATGCTACCTCGGATCCCTCTTACAACAAAGACACGGAAAAACAAGTGAATCGATCACATACATAACAATCTAAGAACCCTGAACAACAAACACAGATTTAGAGACGGAGAACGAACTAATACGGGGAAGCAGCGATTGTTTCCAGAGCCTGGAGCCAGCGTACTAGTCAGGTACAGCACAAGCACAGAGACCTGCTCCACCCCCCTGAACTAACCCCGGGAGGGGGACCAGCCGGTTCCACGGGCGGCGTGGGACGCAGCCGGTAGGAGAAGTCCCTGGGAGGCAGTGACTGATCTTGGAGCAGAAAGAGCAGCATCCGAGCCGGGGAACCGTCCCGCAGGGATTTGGACTGGACGCAGGCAGCTTCATTAACATCTGAATAGCCTGAGCCAGAGGGAGAACTCTGATAGGGATCTGACTGCAGTTTTTTTTTAGCAGATTTTCTGGAAAAACTAGTTTCCCAGTGATGGCTCGGAGACAACAATCCATATCAAACCACTTAAAGAAGCAGACCGTGACAGCTTCTCCAACCCCCCAAACAAAAGAATCAAAATCTTTCCCAAATGAAGATACAATCTTGGAATTATCAGATACAGAATATAAAAAACTAATTTACAGAATGCTTAATGATATCACAAATGAAATTAGGATATCTGCAGAAAAAGCCAAGGAACACACTGATAAAACTGTTGAAGAACTCAAAAAGATTATTCAAGAACATACTGGAAAAATTAATAAGTTGCAAGAATCCATAGAGAGACAACATGTAGAAATCCAAAAGATTAACAATAAAATAACAGAATTAGACAACACACTAGGAAGTCAGAGGAGCAGACTCGAGCAATTAGAATGCAGACTGGGACATCTGGAGGACCAGGGAATCAACACCAACATAGCTGAAAAAAAATCGGATAAAAGAATTAAAAAAAATGAAGAAACCCTAAGAATTATGTGGGACTCTGTCAAGAAGGATAACCTGCGGGTGATTGGAGTCCCAGAACAGGGAGGGGGGACGGAAAACACAGAGAAAATAGTTGAAGAACTCCTGACAGAAAACTTCCCTGACATCATGAAAGATGAAAGGATAGCTATCCAAGATGCTCATAGAACCCCATTTAAGATTGATCCAAAAAGAAAAACACCAAGACATATTATCATCAAACTCACCAAAACCAAAGATAAACAGAAAATTTTAAAAGCAGCCAGGGAGAAAAGAAAGGTTTCCTTCAAGGGAGAATCAATAAGAATATGTTCTGACTACTCAGCAGAAACCATGCAGGCAAGAAGGGAATGGGACGACATATACAGAACACTGAAGGAGAAAAACTGCCAACCCAGGATCATATATCCAGCAAAACTCTCTCTGAAATATGAAGGCGAAATTAAGATATTTACAGACAAACACAAGTTTAGAGAATTTGCAAAAACCAAACCAAAGCTACAAGAAATACTAAAGGATATTGTTTGGTCAGAGAACCAATAATATCAGATATCAGCACAACACAAGGTCACAAAACAGAACGTCCTGATATCAACTCAAATAGGGAAATCACAAAAACAAACAAATTAAGATTAATTAAAAAAAAAAATACACATAACAGGGAATCATGGAAGTCAATAGGTAAAAGATCACAATAATCAAAAAGAGGGACTAAATACAGGAGGCATTGAACTGCTATATGGAGAGTGATACAAGGCGATATAGAACAATACAAGTTAGGTTTTTACTTAGAAAAATAGGGGTAAATAATAAGGTAACCACAAAAAGGTATAACAACTCTATAACTCAAGATAAAAACCAAGAAAAACGTAACGACTCAACTAACATAAAGTCAAGCACTATGAAAATGAGAATCTCACAATTTACTAAGAAAAACGTCTCAGCACAAAAAAGTATGTGGAAAAATGAAATTGTCAACAACACACATAAAAAGGCATCAAAATGACAGCACTAAAAACTTATTTATCTATAATTACCCTGAATGTAAATGGACTAAATGCACCAATAAAGAGACAGAGAGTCACGGACTGGATAAAGAAACACGATCCATCTATATGCTGCCTACAAGAGACACACCTTAGACTTAGAGACACAAACAAACTAAAACTCAAAGGATGGAAAAAAGTATATCAAGCAAACAACAAGCAAAAAAGAAGAGGAGTAGCAATATTAATTTCTGACAAAATAGACTTTAGACTTAAATCCACCACAAAGGATAAAGAAGGACACTATATAATGATAAAAGGGACAATTGATCAGGAAGACATAACCATATTAAATATTTACGCACCCAATGACAGGGCTGCAAGATACATAAATCAAATTTTAACAGAATTGAAAAGCGAGATAGATACCTCCACAATTATAGTAGGAGACTTCAACACACCACTTTCGGAGAAGGACAGGACATCCAGTAAGAAGCTCAACAGAGACACGGAAGATCTAATTACAATAATCAACCAACTTGACCTCATTGACTTATACAGAACTCTCCACCCAACTGCTGCAAAGTATACTTTTTTTTCTAGCGCACATGGAACATTCTCTAGAATAGACCACATATTAGGTCATAAAACAAACCTTTGCAGAGTCCAAAACATCGAAATATTACAAAGCATCTTCTCAGACCACAAGGCAATAAAACTAGAGATCAATAACAGAAAAACGAGGGAAAAGAAATCAAATACTTGGAAAATGAACAATACCCTCCTGAAAAAAGACTGGGTTATAGAAGACATCAAGGAGGGAATAAGGAAATTCATAGAAAGCAACGAGAATGAAAATACTTCCTATCAAAACCTCTGGGACACAGCAAAAGCAGTGCTCAGAGGCCAATTTATATCAATAAATGCACACATAGAAAAAGAAGAAAGAGCGAAAATCAGAGAACTGTCCCTACAACTTGAACAAATAGAAAGTGAGCAACAAAAGAATCCATCAGGCACCAGAAGAAAACAAATAATAAAAATTAGAGCTGAACTAAATGAATTAGAGAACAGAAAAACAATCGAAAGAATTAACAAAGCCAAAAGCTGATTCTTTGAAAAAATTAACAAAATTGATAAACCATTGGCTAGACTGACTAAAGAAATACAGGAAAGGAAACAAATAACCCAAATAAGAAATGAGAAGGACCACATCACAACAGAACCAAATGAAATTAAAAGAATCATTTCAGATTATTATGAAAAATTGTACTCTAACAAATTTGAAAACCTAGAAGAAATGGATGAATTCCTGGAAAAACACTACCTACCTAAACTAACACAATCAGAAGTAGAACAACTAAATAGACCCATAACAAAAAAAGAGATTGAAACGGTAATCAAAAAACTCCCAACAAAAAAAAGCCCTGGCCCGGACGGCTTCACTGCAGAGTTCTACCAAACTTTCAGAGAAGAGTTAACACCACTACTACTAAAGGTATTCCAAAGCATAGAAAATGACGGAATACTACCCAACTCATTCTATGAAGCCACCATCTCCCTGATACCAAAACCAGGTAAAGACATTACAAAAAAAGAAAATTATAGATCTATATCCCTCATGAACATTGATGCAAAAATCCTCAGCAAAATTCTAGCCAATAGAATCCAACAACACATCAAAAAAATAATTCACCCTGATCAAGTGGGATTTATACCAGGTATGCAAGGCTGGTTTAATATCAGAAAAACCATTAATGTAATCCATCACATAAATAAAACAAAAGACAAAAACCACATAATCTTATCAATTGATGCAGAAAAGGCATTTGACAAAGTCCAACACCCATTCATGATAAAAACTCTTACCAAAATAGGAATTGAAGGAAAATTCCTCAACATGATAAAGGGCATCTATGCAAAGCCAACAGCCAATATCACTCTAAATGGAGAGAACCTGAAAGCATTTCCCTTGAGAACGGGAACCAGACAAGGATGCCCTTTATCACCGCTCTTATTCAACATCGTGTTGGAAGTCTTAGCCAGGGCAATTAGGCTAGACAAAGAAATAAAAGGTATCCGGATTGGCAAGGAAGAAGTAAAGTTATCACTATTTGCAGATGACATGATTATATACACAGAAAACCCTAAGGAATCCTCCAGAAAACTACTGAAACTAATAGAAGAGTTTGGCAGAGTCTCAGGTTATAAAATAAACATACAAAAATCACTTGGATTCCTCTACATCAACAAAAAGAACACCGAAGAGGAAATAACCAAATCAGTACCATTCACAGTAGCCCCCAAGAAGATAAGATACTTAGGAATAAATCTTACCAAGGATGTAAAAGACCTATACAAAGAAAACTACAAAGCTCTACTATAAGAAATTGAAAAGGACATACTTAAGTGGAAAAACATAACTTGCTCATGGATAGGAAGACTTAACATAGTAAAAATGTCTATTCTACCAAAAGCCATCTATACATTTAACGCACTTCCGATCCAAATTCCAATGTCATATTTTAAGGGGATAGAGAAACAAATCACCAATTTCATATGGAAGGGAAAGAAGCCCCGGATAAGCAAAGCACTACTGAAAAAGAAGAAGAAAGTGGGAGGCCTCACCTTACCTGACTTCAGAACCTATTATACAGCCACAGTAGTCAAAACAGCCTGGTATTGGTACAACAACAGCCACATAGACCAATGGAACAGAATTGAGAACCCAGACATATATCCATCCACGTATGAGCAGCTGATATTTGACAAAGGACCAGTGTCAATTAACTGGCGAAAAGATAGCCTTTTTAACAAATGGTGCTGGCATAACTGGATATCCATTTGCAAAAAAATGAAACAGGACCCATACCTCACACCATGCACAAAAACTAACTCCAAGTGGATCAAAGACCTAAACATAAAGACTAAAACGATAAAGATCATGGAAGAAAAAATAGGGACAACCTTAGGAGCCCTAATACAAGGTATAAACAGAATACAAAACATTACCAAAAATGATGAAGAGAAACCCGATAACTGGGAGCTCCTAAAAATCAAACACCTATGCTCATCTAAAGACTTCACCAAAAGAGTAAAAAGACCACCTAACAGATTGGGAAAGAATTTTCAGCTATGACATCTCCGACCAGCGCCTGATCTCTAAAATCTACATGATTCTGTCAAAACTCAACCACAAAAAGACAAACAACCCAATCAAGAAGTGGGCAAAGGATATGAACACACATTTCTCTAAAGAAGATATTCAGGCAGCCAACAGATACATGAGAAAATGCTCTCGATCATTAGCCATTAGAGAAATGCAAATTAAAACTACCATGAGATTCCATCTTACACCAGCAAGGCTGGCATTAATCCAAAAAACACAAAATAATGAATGTTGGAGAGGCTGCGGAGAGATTGGAACTCTCATACACTGCTGATGGGAATGTAAAATGGTACAACCACTTTGGAAATCTATCTGGCATTATCTTAAACAGTTAGAAATAGAACTACCATACAACCCAGAAATCCCACTCCTAGGAATATACCCTAGAGATACAAGAGCCTTCATACAAACAGATACATGCACACCCATGTTTATTGCAGCTCTGTTTACAATAGCAAAAAGTTGGAAGCAACCAAGGTGCCCATCAACGGATGAATGGGTAAATAAATTGTGGTATATTCACACAATGGAATACTACGCATCGATAAAGAACAGTGACGAATCTCTGAAACATTTCATAACATGGAGGAACCTGGAAGGCACTATGCTGAGCGAAATTAGTCAGAGGCAAAAGGACAAATATTGTATAAGACCACTATTATAAGATCTTGAGAAATAGTAAACCTGAGAAGAACACATACTTTTGTGGTTACGAGGCGGGGAGGGAGGGAGGGTGGGAGAGGGTTTTTTATTGATTAATCAGTAGATAAGAACTGCTTTAGGTGAAGGGAAAGACAACACTCAATACATGGAAGGTCAGCTCAATTGGACTGGACCAAAAGCAAAGAAGTTTCCGGGATAAAATGAATGCTTCAAAGCTCAGCGGAGCAAGCGCGAGGGTCTGGGGAACATGGTTTGCGGGGACTTCTAAGTCAATTGGCAAAATAATTCTATTATGAAATCATTCTGCATCCCACTTTGAAATGTGGCGTCTGGGGTCTTAAATGTTAACAAGCGGCCATCTAAGATGCAGCAACTGGTCTCAACCCACCTGGAGCAAAGGAGAATGAAGAACACCAAGCCCACACGGCAACTAAGAGCCCAAGAGACAGAAAGGGCCACATGAACCAGAGACCTGCATCATCCTGAGACCAGAAGAACTAGTTGGTGCCCGGCCACAATCGATGACTGCCCTGACAGGGAGCACAGCAGAGGACCCCTGAGGGAGCAGGAGATCAGTGGGATGCAGACCCCAAATTCTCATAAAAAGACCAAACTTAATGATCTGACTGAGACTGGAGGAATCCCGGCGGCCATGCTCTCCAGACCTTCTGTTGACACAGGACAGGAACCATCCCCGAAGACAACTCATCAGAAATGAAAGGGACTGGTCAGCGGGTGGGAGAGAGACGCTGGTGAAGAGTGAGCTAATTATATCCGGTGGACACTTGAGATTGTGTTGGCAACTCTTGTCTGGAGGGGGGATGGGAGGATGGAGAGAGAGGGAAGCCAGCAAAATTGTCAAGAAAGGAGAGACTGAAAGGGCTGACTCAAGACGGGGAGAGTAAGTGGGAGTAGGGAGTGAGATGTATGTAAACTTACATGTGACAGACTGATTGGATTTGTAAACGTTCACTTGAAGCTTAATAAAAGTTATTAAAAAAAAATGCGTAGTTGAACATTTGATAAAGAAAACGTACCTGTGTGACAGAAACAAAGAAGAACTGAAAATCAGGATAGAAAATGCGTGAGTTGACTTTGTTGATGGCCTATGATTGGGAATGGGTGGAATCAGTCAAAAAACCTAGGAGTTTGGGTTTCAATAACCACTTAGGGTAGGGATGGGGCCTTGGGTACTATGTGAGGCAGGTAATTGGAACTCCACAAAGTAGAGAAGAACCACACTCTCAGTGAAAAGATGTTGTTGTTGTCATCATTAGCTGCTGCTGAGTCAGCCCCTGACTCATGGCAATGCCATGCACAATGGAACAAAATGCTGCCTACTGCTGAGCTATCCCCACGATCAGTTATAGTTTGGACCATTGTGATCTACAGCGTTTTCACTTGCTGATTTTCTGGAGTAGATCAGTAGGCCTTTCTTTCTAGTCCCTCTTCACCTGAAAGCTCCTCCGGAATTTGTTGAGTGTCATAGCAACCTGAATCTACCCTTTGACAATGGAAGATTGTAAGGTATAAAATAAGGAAGATAACAAAGAAGTGGTGGTGGGGAACACTTTATACAGGTGGACAAGAATGGGAATACAGACCATCTACCACTTGTGGCCCAGCCAATGAAGAGCAAGCACTGAATTGTACGTTATACTTTGGATGTGCTTCATAAGCAATATTTCCTACTTGAGTTTTTGAGATATTCTGGTGTATCACAGAAATTTTTCTTCTGGGTTGCAACTTTTCTTTCCTGTCTTTGCTGAGAGGGGTGGAATATGTATTTGATGTAATCAGGGAAGCCAAGTTATGGGCTTTATAGTCAAAAAGACCTGTGTTTAAATGTAGCTGTGTGATTTACTAGTCATGAGAGAGTGTCAGTTCTCTCATTTGTAAATGTGGTAGATACTATTTATGAGATACTATTTATGAGATTATAGATAGGATTAATGGAGAACTTGTATTAAAATACATAGTGTAAGTAGACAATCAATACTTCTTCATTTCTAATTCCAGGGTTTTTATTTCTTTCACTACACCATGATAAATTTACCTGAGCTGAAGAATTTTAAATAGGAAGTGCTTCTATAGAGAAGGTGAGAGATAAAAGAGTATTTAAAGATTTAATAACTTATTTTGTTGTTCTTGGATTCTTCCTGTTCTAGAGAGAGGGTTGTTCAGTTATCATTTCCTTTCAATTATCCTTCAAGTTTCACTGCACCCATGAGTAAAATTTGTGTAATTAATGCACTGAGTCTGATCATGTTGATGTCACTATGTACAAGAAATAATCGCAAGTTAATAAAACAATGATCGAGTATTTGATAAGTGCTGTGCTGAAACCTAAGAAGGAAACTCGGTGGTGTAGTAGTTAAGAGCTTCGGCTGCTAATCCCCCAGGTGCTCCTGGGAAACCCTATGGTTTCCTATACTCTGTCCTGCAAGGTAGCTATGAGTCAGAATTGACTCAACAGCAGTGGGTTTTGGAACCTCAGAAATAAAATCAAAATATCATCACATCACCATAATTTTCCCAGCTAAAAAACTCCGAAAACTTAGAAAACATAACGTTCCAAGAAATGGAAAGAGATTATCTTCCTTCTGTGAAAATGTATGCAGTCTGTTGAGGGAGAAGAGATCGAACATGCTCTTGCTTTATCCTGCTGGACAATTGCTCTTCCAATTCCCACTTCTCAGCCATGCGTAGGTCAGTCAGCTCAGTTCTGCATTGTGGCCCAGGCTTCAAGTCAGGGAGGAAAGAAGCTGTTAATCCCTTTCACCTCAATTTCAATTCCAAGCTTTGTTCTCCAGACCACTTTGCCGCCAATATAGCTAATGTCATATTTCCCATTTGATTCAGTTTACATTTACTATCTAGAGTCTGGATGGGGAAAGAAGGGGAGTAAATGGTAGAATTTGAGATACTGCTCCCAGGAACTCCAGCATCTTAGAACATTAAATCTGGAAGGTCCTTAGAGTAAATATATTGGTAAGAAAATTAAGTTCAGCTGGGTGAATTTACTCAAGGTGACACAGCATCGTTCAGCGATCTTTTCCATAAAAAAGATGATGGTGCCTTGTGATGCTCTGCTATATGCCATTGCTCTGCTCTTCTCTTAGGATTACAAATTTTCAGATTTTCCAATCCTTCTTTGTTAGTTTTGTTTTCCATTTGTTTAGCATGCTGATTCCTATTCTTTGATCATGCTCTCATCTGTTAATGCTCTTTAATTTTGTGGCATTCCAGAGACAGCACCACTCCAGATACAAGTTCAGCTAATGAGAGGATGATAACCTATGTCAATTGGGATGATATACTGCTATTGATATCATTAAGGAAAGACTAGCTTTTGTGGTGGTTAATTGAAATTGAGCTTAATGTCAACTAAATCCCATGTGTCTACTTTAGGACTTTAAAATCGTAGGAAAGCTATGCAGAGTCAGCCTGAGCACTGATTCTTAAAGTAATGGCTTCTTATCTTGATGTTAATAATAATTACACAATAATAAAAAACTAAACAACTATACCTCACTATGTAATAGGCACATTTACTCAAGCTTTATGTGGATTAACTCATTTAATATTCACAAAAATTATTTTATTTAGCTTCTATTATTGGTACTGGGGTACTATTATTGTTCCCAACTTACAGATGAAGAAACTGAGGTAAAAAAAGATAATGTGTTCAAGGTCACACAGCCACTAAGGAGCAATGACAAGATTTGAATTGCAGGAGCTTGTCTATAGAGCTCACAAACACCCACAATCCTTGGATAATACTTAGTAGGGACTCTCAGTACTCCTAGCTCTTTCTGCCCTTTAGGGTTCTGACCAATGGAGTATACATATAGATTTTATTAGCCAAGTAAGCATAGAACTACTGAGCAAGAACTCTGTAATCGCCCAAATGTAGGCTTATAATGACTGGTAATAGAGAACCAAGGTTAGCCGATTCCAAGTCCATTTATTCATTGAACCACACTGGCAAGAAGCTGGAACTCTAACTCATTTGAAGACAAGCAGAAAAGAGAGAGAAGGATGAGGTTGTCTTAGTTTTCTTACACCATGGAGATAGTAAGTAGAGGGTTCCCACTTGCCTGAAGCCAGACAATAACAACAGAAATAATGAGTGCAAGGGAGTGTGATGTGCGTGGGCACTGGCTTATAACACAGTGACTTCACATATTTTAAAACTATGGTCCAATAAGTGTCAAGCCATGATCAATCCCATTAACCACTCTTTCTTCCCTGGGGAGGCATAAGTAAAGGATTGGGGAGAAGATAGAAAAGTGAGGAGAGGATTGGGATCTTCCTTCTAATAGGCCAAAGCTGCAGCACAAGTAGAGAAAAATTCAGAAGACCTGAGCCCCTTAGGGGCTCCAACAGAAACTGTAAAAAACTATTGAGGAAGCTGCTTTTCTGTTTGTACAATCCAAGACTACAAGGCAATTTGTTTGTCTACTCTTACCTATCCTAGACTGTTCTGGACTTATGGGACCCTCCTTAGTCTGAGGCAGAATCTTGGTATTAGACATATGTGGCAGGGCTCCTTACGTTAGATTGATGGGTGTCAGTAGCAGTGCAGAGTCCAGGAGACTGTTACTCAACAAAGGCTGGGCTGGAGCTTTGGTTTTGGGACCTTCTATAGATAGATACCATTGGCTAAAGAGCTTGGCTGCTAACAAAAAGGTCGGCAGTTCAAATAGCAGCTGCTCCTTGGAAACCCTATGGGGCAGTTCTACTCTGCCCTATAGAGTCACTATGAGTTGGAATCGGCTCAACAGCAGTAGGTTTGATTTCAGTGGATATGGTTAGACCAACATAAAGTCCCTAGAATGATCTGGAATTTGGAGGCCAATTTGCTGATATTGGCCTTAATATATACTTTTCAGTTTCTTCTTGTTCTGTACTTATGGTCTCTGTGGAACTATCTGGAGAGTGCCTGTTTTTATTGTCATAATAAACCACAATTTAAAATCCATTTGGGATAGCCTCTAAATTAGGTATTCTTGTGATTATTACTGGAACTGGTCGTCCTTGAAATAATATAGATAAAGTAGCCAATGATTAGAAAGCATGTTTCCTATTTTTAATTTGAATATCTTATTTATCTTCCCCTAATTACCACTGGGGTTGTCATTTTCTGGATTCCAGGAGCTACCTGGTTCATGGGGTTGAATAACATGTTTAAAGAGTGTTGGCTTTCCTTTCCTCTTTTTTATTTTGACAGGGCATAAAATGAACTTGCTAATTAGCTTTTCCTTCTTGACTTGTATTATCTTACTGCTTTCACCTGTCTCTGAGGAGATCAACCAAATTTGTCAAGTCCACACTACTTCTAAAGGTCAAGTGTTCAAAAAACCTTTAAGGCAATATGCAGCTCAAGTGGGGCTTAAGCAGCTGTGTGACCTTAGCCAGGTTAACAGACTCCATCACCTGTCTGCACAATTATGAGAGTATTTATCTCTAGATTCCCTCCACCAGTTTTAGGGGAGTGCCTGGATGATGTAAGTGGTTAATTGCTGGGCTACTAAATGAAAGGTTGGCAGTTCGAGTCCACTCAGAGGCATCCCGGAAGAAAAAGACCTGGCGATCTACTTCTAAAAAAAATCAGCCATTGAAAATCCTATGGAGCACAGTTCTACTCTGAAGTACATGAATCACAATGAGTTGAAATGGACTCAACAGCAGCTATTTTTTGTTGTTGTTGTTTGTTTTTAATAGCTTTAGAATCTCCCAAACTTTTCTGCAACACTTGTTTACAAAATGACCCAGATATCCTGAAGTAGAATCAAGGAAGAAGGCCAGACATCCAGATACAGCATTTAACAAGCAGCCCTTGATGGTTCTTACCATCGAGGAAGTTTTGGAAACTCTGACCCAAGAGGGTTATTGTGAGCTCACATTGAGAAATGTGAAACCACAGCCATCGGGGTACCAGGTGGAATAGCAAGTTAATAATACTTTAAATGTATCACATACGTGCATTTGTTTCCTCTTTAAAGGTGTGTTGTCGCTGTCTGTGGTCACTTTAGGAAGCACATTGTTGATGTTGTATAGCCTTCACTTCAAAGTGTGCTCTATCTACTGAACTATAATATCTAAAGATGGAACCCAGTCCTAGGTGACCCTCTTTGACACTAGAGTTTGAGAAATACTGCTTTAGAGGAAAGCGATAATAACTACAAATTTATAGGCAAGCCGACACTATAGCAAATCTACTGTAATTAGATTTTTAACCACCACACACAAACCTTTTTTTCCCTTATAGAAGCATAGAGTCTTAAGAAATTTATAGCTTGAAGACGAGCTACCAGATAATTTTGTCCATTATGAATAATGCAGCAATCTTTTTGAAGGAAAACAATGATCAATTATTTCCCTCTTCTTTCAAAGTAAGAAGGTATACAATTTCCAGCTGAGAAAATATGAGCTACTCCAATGATTCCTAAACCATCAGAATCATCTGAGGTAGCTTATAAATATAAGGTATAAATTCTGAGAACTCCCCATATACTTACATAATGTTCATGGATAGGGCTTGGGAATCTTATTTTAACCTAGAAGAATAAGATAATCAGTCAAATTAAAAAAACACTGATCTAGTTCACTCTCGTTCAGCAGATGAGTGTTGGACCCAGCAACAGAGTTGAAGTAATTCACCAAATCACGTTTGTGGGAGGACTTCAGCTTGTCTGCACAACTAAAGTGTGCTCTGTATGTATCCCATATGAACTCCTTTGATCTCTCAGAAAGTCTGATGGAGTGATCCCATCCCTGTAAGTATTAGAAGAAATTTGGAGCTTAGAAAAATACATTTAGGAATGATTCAAATTATAAATTAATATTGCCATCCATTACCTCACTCTATCAATCAGCATTAACTCCTAGTCAATGGATTATAATCTCTGAACCATAGGCAAAATAGAAAAATTGGGACGGGGAGAAATTTTCATGGGCATTGTAGGTGGGCAAGAAACAGTTAAATTAGTTTTAACTAGTTTTAAGTGCTTGGCTTATTGTGGATTATGATCCTTAAGACAAGTCAACATGGACATGGAGAGTTGTAGGCATGTTATAAACCACTAAATCATTATTTTCATTTTTTTCAAAATAGTGGCAACTAGTCCCCAAGATGATCCCAATGATTCTTATCTCCTGATATCCCTTCCACTCTGTAGCCCCTCCCACATCTGACAGAAATAACCTGTGTAATCAATAGGATATTGTAGAAATGATGGGCTTGGATTCTAAGATTGGGTCATTAATGGCACTGTGGCTTCTAGTTAGGTCTCTCTTGAATTACTTGCTTTGGGGAAAACTAATCACAATGCTGTGAGGACACTTAAGTGGTTCTATGGTGAGATCCACATGGTGAGAAACTGTGGATCACTTTAAATGGCCAGCACCAGTTTCTCAGACATGTAACTGAGCCACCTTGGAAGAGGATCCTCCAGCTTTAAGCTAGTCTTCAGATCATGTAACCCCAGCTGACTGCAGTGCAGTGATTCCTTTTTATATGGTCTTTCTAGCCATGGTTTTGTAACACTCACAAAATGATTGACTGGGACTATGAAAATAAGGTGTGTAAAACCCTTGAAGGGATTGGACAGGTTACAATGACTATGCAAATAAGGTGACTATGGTCTACCAAAGGGATTGGTCAGTTTTTCTATCCTGCTAGCCTTAAAAGAGACAATTCCACAGAGGTTCAGGGGGACTTCATTACCATCAATACAATCTGAAACAGAGCGTGTCCTTTGGACCAAGGACCCAGGGTCCTTGTGCTGAGAACTTCCTAGACCCAGAAGAAAGAGTGAACACTGAACATAGCATGAGAGAGCTGAGAATCTTTGGGTAGGAGGCATGCTGGTGGAGCTAAAAGAGCTGTAATGTTTGCCTGTACAAAGCAGAGGCCTGAGTGTGCTCCATGCAGGGGTTGCCTTGGAGAATTCTGTGCAGGGGTTTCCTATAGCAGCACGGAGTTGGATACCCCTGGGCAAGAGGCTTGCCAACAGAGCAAAAAGAGTTGTAATGCTTCTGCAGGGCAACAGAGGCCTGAGTTTGCCCAGTGCAGTGATTGCATGTCTCTCCTCTGGGCAGCTGGGGCCCAGGCAGCATGGCAGCAAGAGAGCCCTGCAGGCTCTGGTAGCATGATGGGAGCCAGCAATAGAGGCTTAGAAGGGGCCAGTGGCAAAGTTCCCAGACATTCTTTGCAGGAATCTTCTAGCCAGCAATGAGGCCCAGCAAGGCCCAGATGCAGAGCAGAAGTCTCAGGAGCCATGCAGACCCCCCTGAGCATTGTGGTGGTAGTCAGGGGCAGTGGTGATGTAAATACAGCATCTGACCTGAACCAGGGCATGTCTACCCAGTGACATAAAAATGGCTACGGGTAGGAGACGGGGTCAAGATGGCTGACTAGGTAGAAGCTACCGTGGATCCCTCTTGCAACAAAAACTCAGAAAAACAAGAGAATCAATCACATACATGACAATCTATGAACACTGAGCATCAAACACAGAACTAAGGAGTTGACCTGAGTGACAGGGGAGCGAAAAACCACATGCTGAAGCAGTGACCGTGTCTGGAACCAGTGACATGCGCCACAGCCTTGAGCCCTCATGGTTCCTTGGGGCCAGAGTGGTTAGGCTGATTGTGGCTTACTGAGACAGGGCAAGCAAGGGATGCAGCCCTAGCCCCTAACCCCCCGGAGTAATCTTGGTAGAGACTCAGCCAGTGCAAGCAGGCTGCACACTCATGCGGCTGACAGGAGAATGAGAAACCGTGGGGAAGTGGCGACTGTTTTTGGAGCCTGGAGCCAGCCTCCCAGTCAGAAAACCTTGGCACTAGGCTTTGGACTAAGCACAGAGGAGCAGATCACGGCTTCCTGAGACGGCGCAAGCATGGGATGCAGCCCTAACCCCCTGGAGTAACCTTGGTTGGAAACCTAGCCAGTGCACACAGGCTGCACACTGACACAGCTGACAGAAGATCAAGAAACCACGGGGAAGCAGCAACTGGTTTTGGAGCCTGGAGCATAGCGTCCCAGCCAGAAAACCTTGGTGCTGGGCTTTGGACTAGGAGCGGAGGAGATGATCATGGCTTCCTGAGATGGGGCAAGCATGGACACAGGCCTGACCTTTGGGGGCAATCTCTACCCAGCCAGTACATGCAGGCTACATGCCCCTCTGGAATCTCAGATAAAACAGTCTTCACCAAAAAAGATAAGTAACTTTGTCTATATTGCCAAGATACTTTCTGCTATCTATCTGATCCCTCCCCACCCTGCCCCAGGTGGCTTCATTAACATGGGAATTTCCTGGGCCTGGGAGTGAAGTGCTCTGTGGGGTTTTTTTTTTCCTAACCCATTCTTCTGGCCTCAGAGAAGCAGCAATTAACAATGGGGGGGGGGGGGGGACAATCCTTCCCTGACTTCCCTAAACTAGAATAATAATACAGAGCTAGATCCAGCCAAGCAAAAGGGATGCATAGTCTTTGACTTTCATCCCTACAGGGAACCAGGTGGCTATTATAAGGCAAAGACAATTCTGATAGAGATCTGACTGTAGTTGTTTTAGCGAAGCAGTGGAAAGACAAGTTTCAGAGATCTGATACCTCTCTACCTATTAAACAGAGCCCTCACTGATCCACAGCATGGAACTGAGGGCTGAAGCTCCACCCACATCACCTAGCCACCTGCTAAAAGGGTCTGAGGATAGTGACGCCTACCAATCTTTAGGGGTACAAGCATTGGGTTCCTAAGGTACGGCTGTAGAGCTCACACACCAGAGAGCTCGAGAGAATAGAGACACTCCTACCTCACTGGCACATGGAGGAAGGCTGTCAGGATCCTGCCCTCCTCGGAGTGTGACCCCCCGCCGCTACTAGAATCTGGTGCACACAACCATCACCACTACTCCTCTAAGTTAATAGGTGACAGCCTACACCACAAACTAGGTGACCAACAATCAGGACATCTATTCAAGAATAGTAAATGGACTCATAGGATAATATATCTGGTAACAGCTCAAACCAGCTGGTAATAGGACATAAGTGATTCAAATGCTACAACAATCAAGACAGCACAATCTAGTAGCCCATCTGCGTATACTGAAAGAAAACAAAATAAGATAAGACTCAGTGAGCAAATATGAAATAAATCATTACAATATCTTATAGATACTCGGAGACAGCAGTCAATATCAAATCACATAAAGAAGCAGACCATGATTACTTCTACAAACCCCCAAATCAAAGAATCAAAATCTTTCCCAAATGAAGATACAATCATGGAATTGCCAGATGTAGAATGTAAAAAACTAATATACAGAATGCTTCAAGACATCAGGGATGACCTCAGAAATGAAATAAGGCAATCTACAGAAAAAGCCAAGGAATACACAGATAAAGCAGTTGAAGAAATCAAAAAGATTATTCAAAAACATAGTGAAAAATTGATAAGCTGCAAGAATCCATAGAGAGACAGCATTCAGAAATCCAAAAGATTAACAATAAAATTACAGAATTAGACAACTCAGTAGGAAGTCAGAGGAGCAGAATTGAGGAATTGGAATGCAGAGTGGGGGAGTTAGAGGATAAGGCAATTGACACCAATATAGTTGAAGAAAAATTAGACAAAAGAATTAAAAAAAATAAAGAAACCCTAAGAATCATGTAGGACTCTATCAAGAAGAATAACTTGCATGTGCTTAGAGTTCCAGAACATGGAGGGATAACAGAAAATCGAGAGAGAATAGTTGAAGATCTGTTGGCAGAAAACTTCCCTGGCATTGTGAAAGATGAAAGAATATCTATCCAAGATGCTCATCAAACACCATACAAGATAGATCCCAAAAGAAAATCACCAAGGCATATTATCATCAAACTTGCCAAAACCAAAGATAAAGAGAAAATTTTAAAAGCAGCCAGGGATAAAAGAAAAGTCACCTACAAAGGAGAATCAATAAGAGTAAGTTCAGACTACTCAGCAGAAACCATGCAGGCGAGAAGGCAATGGGGTGACATATATAGAGCACTGAAGGAGAAAAACTGCCAGCCAAGAATCATATATTCAGCAAAACTCTCTCAAATATGAAGGTGAAATTAAGACATTTACAGATAAACACAACGTAGAGAATTTGCAAAAACCAAACCAAAGCTACAAGAATTAATAAAGGAAATTGTTTGGTCATAAAATCAATAATATCAAATACCAACACAACACAAGGTCACAAAACAGAACATCCTGATATCAACTCAAATAGAGAAATCACAAAAACAAAATAAAATCAATTTAAAAAAGAAAAAAATGCTCACAATAAGGAATCATTGAAGTCATTAGGCAAAAGATTACAATAATCAAAAAAGAGGGACTAAACACAGGAGGCATAGATCCTCCATATGGAGAGGAAACCAAGGCTATATAGGACAATACAAGTTAGGTTTTTACTTAGAAAAATAGGGATAAATATTAAGGTAACCACAAAAAGGCCTAACAATTCCATACTTCAAAATAAAAACCAAGGTAAACATAACGACTCAGCAAAAATAAATTCAACTACTATGAAAATGAGGAACACACAATTTACAAAGAAAAACTCCACACAAAAAAGTATGTGGAAAAATGAAATTGTCAACAACACACAAAAAAAGGCATCAAAATGACAGCACTAAAACTCATAAAAAAACTCATACTTATCTATAATTACGCTGAATGTAAATGGACTAAATGCACCAATGAAGAGACAGAGAGTCTCAGACTGGATAAAAAACACGATCCATTTATATGATGCCTACAAGAGACACACCTTATACTTAGAGACACAAATAAACTAAAACTTAGAGGATGGAAAAAAATATATCAAGCAAACAACAATCAAAAAAGGGCAGGAGTGGCAAAATTAATTTCTGACAAAATAGACTTTAAAGTTAAATCCACCACAAACGATAAAGAACAACACTACATAATGATTAAAGGGACAATTGACCAGGAAGATATAACCATATTAAATATTTATGAATCCAATGACAGGGCTGCAAGATACATAAAACAAACTTGAACAGAATTGAAAAGTGAGAAAGACACCTCCACAATTATAGTTGGAGACTTCAACACACCACTTTTGGTGAACGATAGGACTTCCAGTAAGAAACTCAATAGAGACACGGAAGATCTAATTGCTACAATCAACAAACATGACCTCATAGACTTATACAGAACACTGCACCCAACAGCAGTCAAGTATACTTTCTTTTCTAGTGCACATGGAACATTCTCTAGAATAGATCACGTATTAGGTCATAAAACAAACCTTTGCAGAATCCAAAACACTGAAATATTACAAAGCATTTTCTCAGACCATAAGGCCATAAAAGTAGAACTCAATAACAGGAAAATCAGGGAAAAGAAATCAAATACTTGGAAACTGAACAATACCCTGCTCAAAAAAGACTGGGGTATAGAAGACATTAAGGAGGGAATAAAGAAATTCATAGAATGCAATGAGAAGGAAAACACTTCCTATCAAAACCTCTGGGACACAGCAAAAGCAGTGCTCAGAGGCCAATTTGTATTGATAAATGCACACATACATAAAGATGAAAGAACCAAAATCAGAGAACTGTCCCTACAACTTGACCGAATAGAAAGCAAGCAACAAAAGAATCCATCAGGCACCAGAAGAAAACAAATAATAAAAATTCAAGCAGAATTAAATGCATTAGAGAACAGAAAAACAATTGAAAGAATTAACAAAGCCAAAAGCTGGTTCTTTGAAAAAATTAACAAAATTGATAAACCATTGGCCAGACTGACTAAAGAAATACAGGAAAGGAAACAAATAACCCGAATAAGAAATGAGATGGGCCATATCACAACAGACCCAACAGAAATTAAAAGAATCATATCAGTTTACTATGAAAAATTGTACTCTAACAAATTTGAAAACCTAGAAGAAACGGATGAATTCCTAGAAACACACTACCTACCTAAACTAACACAATCAGAAGTAGAACAACTAAATAGGCCCATAACAAAAAAAAGATATTGAAAAGGCAATCAAAAAACTCCCAACAAAAAAAAGCCCTGGCCTGGATGGCTTCACTGCAGAGTTCTACCAAACTTTCAGAGAAGAGTTAACACCACTATTACTAACGGTATTTCAAAGCATAGAAAAGGATGGAATACTACCTAACTCATTCTATGAAGCCAGCATATCCCTGATACCAAAATCAAGTAAAAAAAAAACCCAAAAAACCCATTGCCTTTGACCCAATTCTGACTCATAGCAACCCTATAGGACAGAGTAGAACTGCCGCATAGAGTTTCCAAGGAGCGCCTGGCAGATTCAAACTGCTGACTCATTGGTTAGCAGCTGTAGCACTTAGCCACTACGCCACCAGGGTTTCCAAAGTAAAGACACCATAAAAAAAGAAAATTACAGACCTATATTCCTCATGAATATAGATGAAAAAATCCTCAACAAAATTCTAGCCAATAGAATCCAAAAACATATCAAAAAAATAATCCACCATGACCAAGTGGGATTTATACCAAGTATGCAAGGTTGGTTCTATATTAGAAAAACCATTAATGTAATCCACCATGCAAATAAAGCAAAAGACAAAAACCACATGATCTTATCAATTGATGCAGAAAAGGCATTTGACAAAGTCCAACAACCATACATGATAAAAACTCTCAGCAAAATAGGAATAGAAGGAAAATTCCTCAACATAATAAAGGGCATTTATACAAAGCCAACAGCCAACATCATCCTAAATGGAGGGAGCCTGAAAGCTTTTCCCTTGAGAACGGGAACCAGACAAGGATGCTCTTTATCACTGCTCTTATTCAACATTGTGCTAGAGGTCCTAGCCAGAGCAATTAGGCTAGACAAAGAAATAATGGGCATCTGGCTTGGCAAGGAAGAAGTAAAATTATCTCTATGTGTAGATGACATGATCTTATACACAGAAAACCCTAAAGAATCCTCCAGAAAACTACTGAAACTAATAGAAGAGTTCAGCAGAGTCTCAGGTTACAAGATAAACATGCAAAAATCAGTTGGATTCCTCTACATCAACAAAAAGAACATCGAAGAGGAAATCACCAAATCAATACCATTCATAGTACCCCCAAGAAGATAAAATACTTAGAAATAAGTCTTACCAGACAGGTAAAAGACCTATACAAAAAAAACTACAAGGTACTACTGCAAGAAACTAAAAGGGACCTACATAAGTGGAAAAACATACCTTGCTCATGGATAGGAAGACTTAACATTGTAAAAATGTCTATTCTACCAAAAGCCATGTATAGATACAATGCACTTCCAATCCAAATTCCAAAGACAATTTTTAATGTGATGGAGAAACAAACTACCAACTTCATATGGAAGGGAAAGAAGCCCCAGATAAGTAAAGCATTACTGAAAAAGAACGAAGTGGGAGGCCTCACTCTACCTGATTTTAGAACATATTACACAGCCAAAGTAGTCAAAATAGCCCGGTACTGGTACAACAGACACATAGACCAATTGCACAGAATTGAGAACCCAGATATAAATCCATCCACATATGAGCAGCTGATATTTGACAAAGGCCCAGTGTCAGTTAACTGGGGAAAAGATAGTCTTTTTAACAAACGGTGCTGGCGTAACTTGATATCCATCTGCAAAAAAATGAAACAAGACCCATACCTCATACCATGCACAAAAACTAGCTCCAAATGGATCAAAGACCTGAACATAAAATCTAAAACGATAAAGATCATGGAAGAGAAAATAGGGACAACGTTAGCAGCCCTAATACAAGGCATAAACAGAACACAAAAGATTACTAAAAATGACAAAGAGAACCAGATAACTGGGAGCTCCTAAAAATCAAACACCTATGCTCATCCAAAGACTTCACCAAAAGAGTAAAAAGACTACCTACAGACTGGGAAAAAAATTTCAGCTATGACATCTCTGACCAGCGCCTGATCTCTAAAATCTACATGATTCTGTTAAAACTCAACCACTAAAAGAGAAACAACCCAATTAAAAATTGGGCAAAGGAGATGAGCAGGCACTTTACTAAAGAAGACATTCAGGCAGCTAACAGATACATGAGGCAATGCTCTCGATCATTAGCCATTAGAGAAATGCAAGGTAAAACTACAATGAGATTCCATCTTACTCCAACAAGGCTAGGATTAATCCAAAAAACACAAAATAATAAATGTTGAAGAGGATGTGGAGAGGTTGGAACACTTATACACTGCTGGTGGGAATGTAAAAAAAGGAAAAACACATTTATTTATCCCAGGTGACAGAGAATTGAAGCATCAGATAGGAAAACACCCTTGTTGACAAAGAACAAAGTTCTGACTGTAGTCACTACTTGGAACCTCCTTCTTCCAACCAGTTACCAAAAGTAACATCCACATTCATTGCGATTTCTTCTCAGTAATTGTTTTTGAACAATTTTCTATTGCTGTTGTAACAAATTAGCACAGTCTTAATAGTTTAAAACAACACAGATTACTATCTTGCAGTTCTGTAGGCCAGAAATCCCATGTAGGTCTCACTGGGTTAAAATTAAGGTATTGGCAGGATTGCATTTCTTCTGGAGGCTCTAAGGGAGAATTTGTTTTCTTGCCTTTCCAGCTTCTAGAGGCTGTCAGCATTCCTTGGCCCCTGGCCCCTTTCCACCATCTTCAAAACCAACAGTGTTGCATCTCTCCGACCTTTCTTCAGCAGTCACAACTCCATCTGACCACTGCCAGAAAGGATTCTTCACTTTTAAGAACCCAGATAATTAGGTTGGGTCCACCTGGATGATCCAGGATACTCTCCCCATCTCAAAAAAGAAAAAAACTCGTTGCTGTTGAGTCGATTCCAACTCATAGCGACCATATAGGACAGAGTAGAAGTCCCCCATAGGGTTTCCACGGAGTCCCTAGTAGATTTTAACGGCCAATCTTTTGGTTAGCAGCCATAGCTGTTAACCACTACACCACCAGGGTTTCTGCATCTCAAAGTCCTTACTTTAATCATAACTGCAAAGTCTGTTTTGTCATGTAAGGTAATATATGTTTACAGGTTTCAGGGATTAAGATGTGGACATCTTGGGTGGGGGGTGCATTATTCTACCTACCCTAGATATCTTTCTTTTAATTGGAAAAAATTAAATGACACAGCATTTATGGGGCTATTGCCTCTCCGGATATTCTCACCTGCCCACAGTCAAATTATTCACAGTCCTCCTCTTTTTAGCCTGAGGCCTCTACCCCACCTTTCAGGGTATCTGAGATGGAAATGTCCGTTTCTGAGCATTTCCAGGATCCTATGGGGCAAATTGGGTTGCTTCTCCCTGGCTCTCCACTCTGCATTCCTCTTGGTGGGCACTTGAAGAATTGTTGCCATTCTTCCATCCACTTTTCATTATCCAAAATTTAATTTTGTTATTTTTTATGTGCTGTTGTTTCTACTTCCACCTCTATGTGAGCACTGGATCTTACATTTCTCTATTACCTGGACCTCTGGGCACAATGCCTTACATGGTGGGGGTCCAATGAGTGGCCACTATTTTTTTTAATTGTGGTAAAAATATATATAAAAAAACACTTGCCAATTCAACATTTTTTACATGTACAATTCAGTGACTTTTGTTATATTCACCATGTTGTGAAATCATCGCCACTATTATTCAAATTATTCTATTACCATTAGCCAAAACTCAGTGCCACCTAAGCTAAGACTCCCCCTTCTCCCCTTTTTCCTACCAATGGTAACCACTAATAAACTTTGGTCTGTATACACTTGCTTATTTTATATAATAATAGTTGTCCTTTTTTATATGACATTTCACTCAACATAATGTTTTCAGGGTTCATCCACATTGTAGCATGTATCAGGACTTAATTTATCTTTATGGGTGAATAATATTCCATTGTATGTCTATACAATATTTTGATTATCCATTCATCTGTTGATGGACACTTAGGTTGTATCCACCTTTTGCCTATTGTGAATAGTGCTGCAATGAACACTGGTGTACAAGTATCTGCTTGTGTTCCTGCTTTCAAGTTTTTTTTTTTTTTTTGAATATATCTAGTAGTGGAACTGTTTTCCACAACGACTGTTAAGTGGCTGCTTTTGATGATGATGTTACAACCAAGGGCTAGGGAGACAATGCCTGAATCTCAAGCGATCTTGAATTTCAGAGACAGGGTAGCTCATTATGGGTGGAAAAGCCAGGAAATACTTTATGAGGGAGGTAAAATATATGCTTGAAGAATGGGGAGTCACTATTTTTTACTTACAATAAAGGAAAAAGTCAGTGAAGACGAATAGAGTTATAGAATATAAAGGCCAAGAAATGATATAAAGAAAATAAATAAAAATGATAAAAACCATGGAAACGAAGTCAAGGATAAACACAGGGAAGACACACCCATGCCTTCTTATAAGGTTGCCCCTTACAAAGCGTGTTCTGTGATGTCCTGAGTTCAATGATTCTGATGATTACATACATCTAACTAAGAACTAATCACTGTAATAATAAATATCACAGAAGTAGCTCACAATTTAAGATGGGATCCAACGGTTATTGTTTGAGGTTTCAAGGCAAAAGTCAAGGAAAATTTAGAAATCTTTTCGTGGTACAGTGTGCCCAGCAGGCTGATTGGGGCATCTAAAAGACTGCTTCTATAATGTCACTCTCTAGCCCAGGACCTCCCAACTGACTGAGGCTCCACTTCATGTTTCTAGTGTAAGGGCCAGGGCACTGTAACACAGGGGTTTCCCCACCATTCCTGTATATGCTGTGTTCAGCAGTCACCTAAGCCACTTAACCTGCTAGGAAGCTCTACATTTCTGTCATCCCACTGATCCAAATCCCACCCACATTTCCTGTTCTTCCCTATGCCTTCTCCAACATGAACTCTTCTCTGAGTACTCCATAAATTCAGCCTGTAGTTGGTTTCACTTAAGCATTTCATAATTATTTCATGCATGAATTTTGCTTCTGTGTCTATGGTCTAAGCTTCTTGAGGGCCGTGATGACCTCTTATGCTATTTTGAATTTTCCACAATGCTTTGCCTACAGCTGGAATACAATGGGAATTCAAGAAACTACTGTCTTGAAAACTACCGAAACTAATAGAAGAGTTCAGCAGAGTATCAGGATATGAGATAAACATACAAAAATCAGTTGGATTCCTCTACACCAATGAAGAGAACATTGAAGAGAAAATCACCAAATCAATACCATTTACAATAACCCCCAAGAAGATCCAATAATTAGGAAAAAGACTAACTAGAGACATAAAAGACCTGTACAAACAAAACCGTAAGACACAACTGCAAGAAAACCAAAAGAGACCTACATTAGTGGAAAAAACATACCTGGCTCATGGATAGTAAGACTCAACATTGTAAAAATTTCTATTCTACCAAAAGCCATCTATAGATACAATGCAATATCTATCCAAATTCAAATGACATTTTTTAATGAGATGGAGAAACAAATCACCAACTTCATATGGAAGGGAAAGAGGCCCCGGATAAGTAAAGCATTACTGAAAAGGAAGAACAAAGTGATAGGCCTCACACTACCTGATTTTAGAACCTATTATACTGCCATAGTAGTCAAAATAGCCTGGTACTGGTACAACAACAGATACATAGACCAATGGAACAGAATTGAGAATCCAGACATAAATCCATCCACATATGAGCAGCTGATATTTGACAAAGGCCCAAAGTCTGTTAAATGGGGAAAAGACACTCTCTTTAAAAAATGGTGCTGGCATCACTGTATATCCATCTGCAAAAAAATGAAACAAGACCCATACCTCACACCATGCACAACAGTGAACTCAAAATGGATCAAAGACCTAAATATAAAATCTAAAATGATAAGGATCATGGAAGAAACAACAGGGACAAAGTTAGGTGCCCTAATACATGGCATAAGCAGTATACAAAACATTACTAACAATGCACAAACATCAGAAGAGAAATTAGATAACTGGGAGCTCCTGAAAATCAAATGCTTATGCTTATCCAAAGACTTGACCAAGAGTAAAAAGACTACCTACTGACAGCGAAATGATTTTTGGCTACATTAAATTCAATCAACATCTGATCTCTAAAATCTACATGATACTATAAAAACTCAACTACAAAAAGACAAATTAAAGAAATGGGCAAAGGATATGAACAGGCATTTCACCAAAGAAGACATTCAGGAGGCTAACAGATACATGAGGAAATGCTCATGATTATTAGCCATTAGAGAAATGCAAACCAAAACTACAATGAGATACCATCTCACCCCAACAGGGCTGGCATTAATCCAAAAAACACAAAGTAGTAAATGTTGGAGAGATTGTGGAGAGACTGGAACACTTATATACTGCTGGTGGAAATGTAAAATGGTACAACCACTATGGAAATCCATTTGACACTTCTTTAAAAAGCTAGAAACAGAAGTACCATATGATCCAGCAATCCCACTTCTTGGAATATAACCTAGAGAGATAAGACCCCTCACAGGAACAGATATATGCATACCCATGTTCATTGCAGCACTGTTTAAAATAGCAAAAAGATGGAAGGAAACAAAGTGCCCATCAACAGATAAATGGATAAATAAATTATGGTACATTCACATAATGGAATACTGCACAATGATTAAGAACAAGGATGAATCCATGAAACATCTCATAACATGGAGAAACCTGGACAAATATTATATGAGACCACTATTATAAGAATTTAAGAAAAAGTTCAAACACAGAAGAAAATATTTTTTGATGTCTTAGTCATCTAGTGCTGCACAGAAACCTCAGGTCCAAAGGACACGCTCTGTTCCTGGAGCTGCTTTCTTGGTGGTATGAGGTCCCCCCTTCTCTTTGCTTGCTTCTCTCTTTCACATTTCAAGAGATTGCCTCAAGACACAATCCAATCTTGTAGGTTGAGTCCTGCCTCACCAACACAACTGCCACCCATCCTCCCTCATTAACACCATAGAGGCAGGATTTACAGCATACAGGAAAATCACACAATACCAGGAATCATGGCCCAGTCCAATTGATATGCACGTTTCTGGGGGGATATAATTCAATCCATGACAGATGGTTACGAGCTGGAGGGGAGAGGGGGGAGAAGGGTATTCACTAATTAGATAGTAGACAGGAACTATCTTAGGTAAAGGGAAAGACAACACACAATACACGGGAGGCCAGCACAAGTGGACTAAACCAAAAGCTAAGAAGTTTCTTGAATAGAACCATATGCTTCGAAGGCCAGTGTAGCAGGGTCGGGGGTCTGAGGACCATGGTTTCAGGGGACATCTAGGTCAATTGGCATAACAAAATGTATTAAGAAAATGTTTTGAATCCCACTTTGGTGAGTGGCGTCTGCGACCTTAAACTCTAGCAAGCAACGATCTAAGGTGCGTCAATAGGTCTCAACTCACCTGGAGCAAAGGAGAATGAAGAACATCAAAGACACAAGGTAACTACGAGCCCAGAAGACAGAAAGGTCCACATAAACCAGAGACTACATCAACCTGAGAGCAGAAGAACTAGATGGTACCCAGTTACAAATGACTGTCCAGACGGGGAACACAACAGAGAATCCCCGATGGAGCAGGAGAACACTGGAATGCAGACCTCAGAGTCATGAAAGACCAGACTTAATGGTCTGACTGGGACTGGAGGGACCCCGGAGGTCATAGTCCCGAACGCTCTCTTAGCCCAAAACTGGCACCATTCACAAAGCCAACTCTTCAAACAGGGATTGGACTGGACTATAAGACAGAAAATTATACTGGTGAGGAGTGAGCTCCTTGGCTCAAGCAGGCACATGAGACTATGTGGGCAGCTCCTGTCTGGAATTGAGATGAGAAGGCAGAGGGGACAGGAGCTGGTCGAATGGTCATGGGGAATACAGGATGGAGAGGAGGAGTGTGCTGTCTCATTGTGGGAGAGCAGCTAGGAGTAGAAAGCAAGGTGTGTATAAGTTTTTGTATGAGAGACTGACTTGATTTGTTAACTTTCACTTAAAGCACACACACACACAAAAAACTGTCTTAACCAGTGACTGCTACCCTTGCCTTGTTTGTCTAATATGTCAGAGGGCTTCCTATGATGATCTTGAGGTCTAATGGCTGAGTCAAGTTTAGAATTCATCCTTTAAGAATTTTTAGAATCTTGGACAGGGAAGACCCTCTCAAACTCCAAATTCTCTGCCCCACAACTGAAGACCTTTTTTTTTTCTTCCAAGGGAAAAAAAACTTTTTTTTAATGTGCTTTAAGTGAAAGTTTACAGCTCATATGTGTTTCTCATACAAAAATTTATGCACACTTTGTTAAGTGACCCTAGCTGCTATCCCTATGTCAGCACACTCCTCTTTTCCACCAACTGAAGATCTTTTAAAGAGGGCAGTGTAGCATGGGAATCTTAAATGAGAGTTTTGGGTTTAAGTGTGGGCATTTGTTAGCTGTGAATTTTTGGGCAAGTTTGGGAGAAAGAGAGGTGATATGTTTCTTCATATGTAAACTGAGAACCAGACCTACATACCTCATAGGACTGTGGTGAGGATTCAGAGAGATGCTCACATAATGCCTGTTATGGATTGAATTGTGTCCCTCCCAAAATACATGTGGAGGACCACTAGTGACATAGTTGCTAAGAGCTTGGGTGCTAACCAAAAGGTCTGCAGTTCAAATCTACCAGCAGTTCCTTGAAAACCCTATGGGCCAGTTCTACGCCCTCCTGTAGGGTGACTATGAGTCAGAATTGACTGGATAGCATAGGATTTGGTTTGGTTTTTATACATAAGGATGTGATCCCATCTGGGAATAGGATTTTCTTTGTTATGTTAACGAGGCTTTATCAGCATAGAGTGCGTTTTAAGTTTTTGATATATAAAAAGAGCAGTTTAAACACAGAAGCAAGCAAGCACAAATGGAGAAAGACTGATGTCATATGGAGGTCACCAAGGAAATTAGAAAGAAAGGCTGAAAGAGACAAGGATTTTTTCCCAGAATAGACCCAGAAAGGCTTCCCCAGAGCTGACACCCTGAATTTGGACTTCTAGCTTCCTAAACTGTGAGAAAATAAATTTCTGCTCATTAAAACCACCCACTTGTGGTATTTCTGTTACAGCACACCAAGAAACTAAGACAGTATGAAGCCAAAGACCAGTTGTCATTAAGTTGTTTTTGATTCATGGAGACCCCACATGTGTCAGTGTAGAACTGTGCTCCATAAGGTTTCTAACGGCTGATTTTTTGGAAATAGGTTGGCAGGCATTTTTTCTGAGAAATCTCTGGGTGGATTAGAACCTTCTTTTGTTAACAGTTGAGTGTGTTAACCATTTGCACTGCCCAGGGACTCCCACACAGTGCCAGACATGTAGTAAACAGCCAATAAATTGTAGCTACTAATAATTATGATTCATTAAAGAATCTCCAGACATACTTCTGGGCAGTAATCTTCACCTAGTATAAATGTGAATTATTTCAAAATGTCTGTGGTCTAATTGAAAGTTCTATTGAACTGCATTGTCCATTGGATTTCCATTTACATGCCACAGGTGACATCACTGGCCTAAATGGAACTGCTGATGAGATGGGATATAGCCCTGAGGAGCTGTCTGTTTCAGAAAAATTTAAGCAAGGATGGGTTCTACACAAAAATTGATTGAATAATAACAATACAAACCAGGTCATTGGGCTTTGTTAAAAAATGTCAAGAGAAACATATCCAAGGTGGGCAGTAAGGTTAAACAACAGCTATTCACCTGGCATTAATTGAAAAGAAGTTCCACGATCCAGCACTAACAGAAAGAAATTGGATTGGGAGAGAGTGGCCAATGTGAGAAACAGGCTAGCCAAGTGATCAAGTTAGCATTACCAGTGATGCATAGATACGTCACGTCTCTCCACTGCAGAGCTCTAAGAAGGGCACGTGGCCCCTGTGCTGTGCTTCCCATCCAATCATGAAAGACACCACACGGCTGACTTGCTGCTTTGCCTCTTTTTACTGGGCCATGACTGATCTCACCCAGGGTGTGTCATAACGCACAGCAAAGTCATTAAGAGTAACCTGTTATAGCATTGTTGTTAGCCGCCAGAAGTTGGCCCCTAACTCGTGGGGACCCCATACACAATGGATTTAAACACTCTTTGGTCTTGCACCATCCCCAATATCAGGCTTCATGTCAGACTTGCCTTTGTGATCCCTAGGATTTTAAGCGGCTGATTTTCAGAAGTAGATCTCTGGGCCTTACTTCTTAGTCCATCTTAGTCTGTATGTTCCACTGAAACCAGTTCAGCATCATAGCAACGCGCAAGCCTCCACTGACAGATGAATGGTGGCTGCACATAAGGTGCATTAGTCAGAAATCAAACCCAGATTTTACCAATTGCCAATCTGACACAAAGGGTCCTTGTCTTTTCCCAAGAAAGAATACTTGTGAAAGGCAAACGTTATTTCCAGCAAGCTTTATTTTGCTCGAGTCAAGCAAAAGGAGTCAGCGGGGATCTAAGCCTCTCCAAAAGACTGACTTGAAAAGGGAAGTAAGTCTAGGGCTTATAAGGGTTGGGTGGAGACAATAGAGTAATGAATATTTAGTGGGCTTCTTTCAAGGGGCGGGTACTTCACAGAAGGGTGGTGCATGTTAATTAGGTTGCACGCGCATCTGGAATCTAAGATGGAACCCGCTGATATTCAAGATGGAATCCTCTCGGCAGCCCTTGGCATCACTTATTATGAGATATAGTCCAAGCGCACTTGACCTTCGGCACTGCATTGCCATCTTTGGGGGGCTAAGGAAAGTCAAACAGCAGTCACACTCTGCTCCTCTGTGCATACAGAGCCCACAAAGGAGGAGGGGACTAGAAAGACACTAAGAAGGAGATAGTAATTCATGGGCTGCCCCAATCCTATCTCATGTTGACAGGGTGGGTTCCTGTCTACCCAACTTCTAGGTGGTAATCTTTTTAAAAGTTCTTTTGTTCCACCAGCACAGTTAATCCTATCTGTCTCACAATAGGGTGTGGGTCCTGTTTACCCAACTTCTAGATGATAATCTTTTAAAAGCTCTTTTGTTCAGCCGCCTGCGCAGTTAACCCTATCTGTCTCAAGATCTCCAGCAGAGAAAGTGAAGATTCTACTGTTGAACCACCACTGTCCCCAGCCTGTTATAGGAAATATAAGTTTGAATTAAAAATAGTGACATAGTGACACCCTTCATTTTCCCTTTTGAAGCAGACCTCTCTGTAAACTGGTAGCTACACTGAATGCTTTGAAAAAAAAGAAAAATACCCCTTGAAGGGGTCCATGACGGAACTCTTGTTATCCTGTAGTTATAGAGTGCTTCATGGTTTTGTTTTGTTTTGTTTTTTAACTCTCTTAACTCAAGAACCTAGTTCACTTGAGGACTAAATTATTTACCTCTATTACGGATCTGTTCTCGCCTGCCATTGCTCTGGGTATTTGTGAGGCCTTATTGCAAATTCTGGGCCTTTTTTTTTGTTTAAGTCATTCCTTCTGCCTGTTGGCTCCCAAGAGGTTTGAAATTCTGTTCAGGAGCTCAGTGAGTGTGATCCACCCATTGCCTATTATGTGCTGGAGACTATACCAGATGTTTGGAGCTTGAAGAAAATTTTGCACTCAAGTTTTTTAGGGTTGCTATTGAGTTGGAATTGATTCAACAGAAACGGGTTTTGTTTGGTTGGTTGGTCAGGGTGAAGAAACAAAATAATACCTAAGGAATAGATGCAGTGTTTGCCTTATGGCAGTTGAACAGTGGGCAATTTGAAGATCAAGGCAGGACTTCCCTTGTCTTTGAAGGAGGTAGGATTTGGGTGGAGCAGAGGGTGTTCCAGGAGACTGAAACAACAGGAACAAGGTCAAAGGTTGGATTATACACAGTGCAAGGGCAATAGGCAATAAGCACCATGCTTACCAGATAAACTGTAGTGAATGATTTTACATGGGTTCTCTACAGATTAGCAAGTAAGCACAAGTAAACCCATGCTTAACTTACTTACTGGGACATCTGCCCCTGTCAGAGATTGTAAATTTAAAAAGGGCCTTCGATTCTGTAGGAAGGTGCTGTAGGATTGGGAGAGAGACAGATGCTAGCCATACCTAGAAGCAGAATCTCTGAGGTGGTGAAAATGTGAAATTGTTTACTACAGATGATCTGGTAAGCAAGGTAAGCACTGCGCTTACCTTGCCCGTTGGATAATCTGCCCCTGATATGGTGTATTCTGAGAGCCATGAGTCAGCTGAATTGACTTGAGGGAAGAATTCTTCCTGGGAGTCAGTTTAGAGAAGTAATTAGTGGCCTCATAGGCTTGAGTAAGGAGTTCGGGTTTTATTTTATGCATAATAGAGTAATGAGGATTTGTCTTTGGAGGAGTATGTGTTCATAAACCCTCCCCCCCACTAGTAAAAGAGAAACCCTGGTGGCATAGTGGTTAAGTGCTATGGCTGCTAACCAAAAGGTTAGTGATTAGAACCTACCAGGTGCTCCTTGAAAACCCTGTGGGGCAGTTCTACTGACTATGAGTCAGAATTGACTTGATGGCCATTGGTTTTTGGCTTTTTTGGTAGTAAAAACTGGGATGCATTTTGTGTCAAGGGGAAATAAAGATGAGAAGAAATTATGAGGGCTTTTGTAGTTATTTAATTGGTGACAATAGCTATAGAATGGAAAGGGAAAATAAGAGAAATGTCACAAAGAAAGGTTTGGTAAGACCGCTGCTCAATGGAGAGAAGAATGAGTAGGAGACATTGTTGATGTCAGGCAATGGAGTGGGGTAGAGAACAGATGTGACCAGAAATCAGGACACCAGCTACTGAGCTGGATTTGTGACTTTAGGAAAGCCAGTTAACTCCTCTGGGCCACCATTTAATCACACGTGAAATAAGTAATATCAGGTCTTGCTCCTCAAATTTATTTGAGAATAAAACAAGAACTGGTAAGAAAACATTTTGAAAAGCTCCAAATATAATTCAAATACTTATTGTCATTAATATTTCAGTGCAACTGGAATCTTTCTGACTCATTAATTTTACAAGACTTGCTCAGCTTACGGGATTTGGAAGAGATACGTTAGCTAGCATATGTGCCCTTCTGGAGGGAGATCAAAATACTGCTTTGCATCACTGCAGGAAGGGAATTTCTTATTTCCAGGCCAAACAATAAAAAAGAGCAATCTCTCCCCAAGAGCTTGTCTCTGAAAGACATGATTCTCATAAAAATCATAATCAAGGCATAATCATATGCAGTAAAAAAAAAACATGAATATTATCCTCAATTCCCCAGCTAGGGGGAGAAGTTTCTGCTGGCCATAATCGACATAAAACACCAGCTAAAATCACAAGCCTGTGTGATCACTCGGGCAAAGCGCTCTGCTGCCACTGATTTATGTTCAGGCTTTCAACACACACTGTAATTTCTTAGCCCCAAACCAGTGCTGACCTTACTGGTTTACACAACGTAGATGTCCTATCGGGGGTGGGATCCTAGACCAACTGCTGGTCACTTGGTATCACTACCATGCCTTTCTCTCCCAGATGCCAGCAAGTGATGTGGGTTGAGAGTTGGAGGGAGGCTGGAGTGAACATTACAGGCCTGGGAATTATTCCCCTTCAAATGATAGATAAGGCAGTACCCATCCCTCAGGATGCAGATTTAAAACCTGAAGGTATCACACAGATGTCAGGATGAGTAGGATTGCCATTTTGCTAATTCAGTATTAATCTGAGGAGGTGGCAATAATATTTCAGTAAATGCCAGTTGTTAGTGCTGAGTATCTCATGCTGCAACAAATGCTCCATGTAAACAATCTTATTTAGTCCCCACTAGTTTTTAGCAGGAGTACCTTCCAGTGTAGGCACTCTTATAAGGACCATTTCATGGATGAGAAAACATAGGCTGAAGACGGTAAATACTTGGTATAGAGTCACAGAGATGATAAATGACAATTTCAGGATAACACCAAAGCCCATGCCCACCTAAGAATGTCGTTAATTTTGTGAGCTCGCTGATATCCTGGGAATGAAAGTCCTTTCCCCACAGTTTTACCTCAATACTTGGCATGTACTAGGCCCTTGGTGTATATTTTTGGGTTGATTCATCATGATGGAATGAGAGCGGAAGTGCAGCATCTGCAGCCCAGCATGAGGAGGAAATTACCTGGACCAGATAACTCAGAGATACCTGGGGCTGACATTGTGAGAGGAGATAGGGAAGGGAAACAGAAAAAATAAAGAACTAAAGATGTGAGAAATGGGAGAAGAGTGACAAAAGGTAAGTCAAAAAGAGTTAAGGAAGTAGAGAGAAAAGGCAGAGGTAACTAATGGAAATGAGTGCCAGGCATTAGAGAAGTTGGTTTTGCGTAGTTGTCTTAAGATAAAGCTGTTTTCAGGTAATGGTTTTCTATGTATTCACATTGGAGTGAAGAAATGGACCAGTTTAGTTAGTTCAGGAAAGTAATGTGTACTCTGCAAATTAAAACCCAGGTATCTTCACTAGACAAGCATACTAGACATATAAGGCATTTGTTCATTTTGTCTGCTTTCTCTGTTGATGTCTTTGTCCTCCTTCCCTCCAAGAAAAGAAATGGTGCCATTGCTAAGAGGGGAACAAACTGTCACATTTCCATGGGTGCTACTCATATGGCAAAGGTCTTGCAGACCCAGGGGCAATTTGCCTCTTTTAGAAATTGGAGAGAAGGTGCTATGGGGCTTTCATGGATGCTTACTCATCTCAAACTATTCCTAGACATTATTCACTTTATTTTCTTCCATGGGCCCAGGGAGTACCATTCAGTCTTTGTTCTCTGTAAGTTACTCCTTCCAACCCTTGTTTCTCACTTTTGGTCCATTACGGCATAACATTTTATATTTTATGGCCCTAGAGTGAGCATATTATTTTGCTGTCAAACTGTAGAAAATCTCAGACAATACAATAAATATAAAAGTTCTCTACATATGCAGACCAACTCTTCCTCTTTTTTCACTGCATCCTTCTAAGGAAACTCAAAGGTATACACACGTCTCTTGATTCTAAGAATTTGTGTAGGGGAAAATATTCCAAATTCTTGATAACTGACTTAAGAAATGAATTTTTGGTACACTATTTTCTCCTAAGTTTGGAACTGTCTCTGAGCTGATCATTAAACCATTTTTCTCTTCTTTCTGGCCTGGAACATATTTCCTAGGCTCTCCTGCCATTAGGCGTGGCCAATGGCAGAGTTCTAACCAGTAGGATGTGAGCATATACTAGGTGCACCCCCTCCCTAATTCTGTATAAACATACATCGCATGCCCAGTCCCCCATGCTCTTTCTATTTCTCCCATCCTGATGTAAGTGACCAGAGTGATCTTGAAAGCTGCGTATTGAACATGGCTGTTTCCCAAGATGGAAGGAGCTTGGGTTTCTTTCTAAAGAAGGAAAACTGCCTGCAGAACAGAAACACTCTTTGAATTTTACATAAGCAAGAACATAAAGAATATTTATTTGTTACCTCAACAAATAGAATTGAGAGAGCTCTCTGTTTCTTAGAAACAACATTTTCCGTTACAAAAACCATCAACCATAGCTAGATTTAAAAAAAAAAGAAAGAAAAGTAGGCTTTTGGGAGCAGGGCTGATTTTAGGAGAAAATACATTAATTTATTCTTTAATAAATATTTATTGAGTAAGAAATTATTTGTCCTGGAGTATGCCAAACGAAGGAGGTATTCTTCATAGGAAGACAAACACATTCCTGGCCTTGTGTGGCTTACCATCTAATGAGGAGGAAGACTAAAAATAGCTATAATTATATAATTAGTGTGACTGTTACATATTTAAGAGGAAGTATTTTTTTTTTTTTTTTTTACAGGTGGTATGAGAGAGTATAACAGGGTGACCTGCTCATCCTTTAGGTCTCAAAGAGAGCTTCTTTGACTCCAAAATGTAAAGTTGTAATTTGCATAGGTTTCTCTTCCCCTAATTTAATATCTGACTATGGCAGTGGCACGTGCCAGGGTCCTGAAATGGGGAAGATATTTGCTGTAACTGAAAGACTGGTGGGACTACAACACAATGAATCAAGGGAAGTGGGAGCTTGAGGCCAGATTACACAGAGTCTCTTAGGCTTTGATAAGGATTTTCTATGATATCTTATTTACAACTGTAAGCCATTGTAGGTTTTGAATAAGAAGTGATATACAAGTTATACCATCCAACTGTCAGTTTGTCATACTGTGGTGGTTTGTGTGTCATTACGATGCTAGAAGTTATGCCACTGGTATTTCAAATACCAGCAGTATGGACAGCTTTCTGCAGAACTTGGAGGATAGGAAAAAAAGGATTGACAATCTACTGCTGAAAATTAGCCAGTGAAAATCCTGTGGATAACAATGGAATACTGTCTGTATGGTGGTGGAAGATGGGCCCCCCAGATTGGAAGACACTTGAAATATACAGTGGCTGCAACGATGGACTCAAGTATGCCGTTCTGCCATGTATAAGTTCACTATGAGTCAGAGCTGGCTGGACAGCAACTAACAGTAATAACATGATATTCTATTTGTGACTGTAAGTCATTGTAGGTTTTGAACAAGAAGTGATATACAAATTATACTTCAAGAAGATCACTTTGGCTGCTATATGCAGAGTGGATTAGAATGGGTCAAAAATGTATAGCATTGGGCAGCCCATCTTTTTACTTTAGGTGAAATATGATATGGTAACTTTAGAATAGGAATTGGGAGTGGAGACGGGGATAGACTGACAGAGTCAAGATATATTTGGGTGTAAAAATGACAAGATCTGGTGATGGGTGGGTATGAAAAGTGAGCGATGGTGAGAAGACAAAGATGATTCCAAGGTTTCTGGTTTAAGCGCTGTGTTTATAGAGATAATAGCTGGAGAAGGAGCAGGTGAATAATCTTACATTGTGTGATTTGAAGGGCCCAAGGCATTTAGCCTGCTTAAATAGTCACAAAACCTTTTTACTCTTTTAGTGAATTTGTTGATGACCATAAGTGTTTAATTTTAGGAGCTCCCAGTTATCAAGTTTATATTCAGGTATTTGTGCATTGTTAGTTATGGTTTGTATTGTATTTATGCCATGTATTAGGGTCCCTAGTGTTGTCCCTGTTTTTTCTTCCATTATCATTACTGTTTTAGGTTGTTTTATATTTAGGTGTTTGGTCCATTTTGAGTTAGTTTTTGTGTATGGTGTGAGGTAATGGTCCTGTTTCATTTTTTAAAGAGGGACATCCAGTTTTGCCAGAACCGTTTGTTAAAGAAAATATCATTTCCCCATTTAATGGACTTGGGCCCTTTTTTCAATATCAGCTGCCTGTAGGTGGATAGATTTATGTCTGGTTTCTCAATTCTGTTCCATTGATGTAAAAATGGTGAGAGAGTGGAGTCTGACCTCCTCTTTCTTCACAAGGGGAAAGGAGAATCAAGATCAACAGCCCAAGGCTGATTCCTATGAGGCAGAGGTCAGACATGCCTCCTCTCTCCACCATCTTTACAAATTCTCACAGCAACCATCCCTTCCACAGCACTCTCTACTTCTGTGCTGGAATCAATAATTGATTTCCATGGCCACACAGAACTCACAGACAATACTCACAATTATAGGGTTTACTGGGAAAGTAACAGGTTACAGTTCAGACTCAGGAACACTCAGGATACAGTTCTTCCATCAGGACAGCCTCTTTTTAGCTGTGCTCACAGGCACGCCTCTCTCTGGCCCTAGGCCTATACCCTGCCCAGGAAAGTGCTACAAAGCTCTTTTAGCCCCTGCCAATAAGTGACTAGAGGCACCCTACTCCATCAGCAAGCTTCTTGCCCAAAGGCACTCAACTTACTTGCTCCATGGGCCAGGAAGCCCACCGTGCCATCTCCTGCCCTTGTTTCTCTGCCACCGCTTCTTGAGTTCTCTCTCTCTATGTCTCCTGGTTCCAGGAGCTTCTCAGCACAGGGATGCTCTCTGCACTTGGCTGTTCTTCCTTTACGGTGGGATCTTCTCTATCCCACCACTGGGATGGCTCACCTCAAGTCCAGCGGGATGACAAAACTAACAAATCCCTTTTTTGGGCCACAATTACCCTATCTGCACAGTCCTACCCAATCACTTGGGTGGGAAGCAGAAGACCATGGTGAGAAAGGCCACATAAAAGCAATTATTGCACTGCAGGCAACCATGTGGCTTTTCTAGCCATGATTCTTTCATACTTGGAGAATAAATCCCCACTCCCAATTATTTTACCAATCCAAAACAGCCATTAACTACTAGTCCTTGTATAGGGCAAAGAGTCCTAAAGGTGAGATTACTCAAGTACCAGCCATTCAGATCTGCTGCAGGTGTCCATCTGATATGGTCAGGTACTCTAACAATTTGTCTTGTCTTCACCCTTTCTGGCCTCTGCTGAAATTTAGCTGAGAGAAGCTTGTTCCTTTGCTCTGAGCTTTACGAGGTATCAGCATAGCAAAATCTTCAAGGCACTTTGGGTTTGGCCACTGAACTCCAGTCCATTAGTGCCTCCCTCTTAGTCCACTCTTTCACACCGACAGTTTCTACAATTACAGTTTTTACAATCACAATTCGCCCTGTTAATAGTCAATACTCACAACCAAACTGTATAATCCTATCAGCATCTTCCCCCATTCTCTCTTCCCCAAACCCATCAGGAAAAGACAAATCTATTCAGTGAGGATCTTCCTTGTCCTCCATAAAAGCATATAAGCCAGCCACTTCATCCCTTTATCTCAACCTGTTTCAGACAGCCAATGTTTAAATTGCCCGTCCCTATTAAACCAGTACTGAGGAGATAAGAAATGTTCTTGTTCTTAAAGAACCTTCCTTTCCAGTTAGAACTTTGTGCATCTGCACTCATAAGTTGGGCTGCCATCACAAGCAGAAAGATGGCATGGGTGAGGTAGGTGGGAGCGCTCCCCAGGCCTGCTGACTTCTAGCACAGTGGGCTGCATTGAATGGCGAGTAGGTTGGGTGCAGTTAACTTTCACAGAGCATGAAGCATTCCTGCCTGACTCTGGCCATGAGTTTAGTTACTCCTGCTTGTCTGCACCAGGTGGAGTGAGTTTCGGCTGGAAATGCAGCTTGCTTTGCTCAAAATGGCCACAGTCTGCAGGCTTGTCCAGCCAGGCACAGTTACAGTTAACTGGAGGGGGCAGAAGGTACCCCTGACTTGCCCATTGAATTGCTCCTACTTAGCTGCAGCAAGTGGACTCCAGCTGGGAATACTTCCCACCTTGTTGCAATATGCCTGCGCTATGCCAGCTCGGCTACCAAGGCACTGGTGCAGGGAATTGGAGGGAATGGGAGTCGCTACAAATTCATGGACCCTTGGCGTTAGTGTCTGGGTAAAGGGGCATGCACCTCTGGACTGGGCACGGACTCCTGGCTTAGAGGGTATGGTGATGTTGAATGCTGCTGGACTGAGCCCTGAGCAGGGAGAAGGGATGGGTGAGGAGGGTGGGAGTGTCTCTCAGGCCTTTGGAGGTCTGGCATGGGGTTGAGGGGAGAGGCTGGGGAGCATGTGGTGGGTTGGGTACATACACTTAACTTTCACAGGGCTGGAAGCACTCTTGACTTGCTCTGGAGGCATGTGCAGAGTTGCTTCGGCCTAGCTGCACCAGGTGGGGTTGGTTATGATTGGGAATGCTTCTCGCTTGTCTCAATACGTCTGTGCTGTGCAGGGTCAGCTGGCAGGACACTGTCAATCTGTAATTCTCTATTTCCACTGTTTTTGTATTGTCTCTCCTCCCACCTGTCACTCAGTCCGATTCTTCAGCCTTGTCTTTGATGCTTAAAAAAAACTGTATATAACTGATTCACTTGTTTTTTGGAGGTCTTTGTTATAAGAGGGATGACGTGGAGCATCTGATTACTCTGCCATCTTAGACCACCTCCTCAGGATGAAAGAATTTACCTGGCAGTTTTTTTTCCTAGTATATCTGACATCTGCTTGGTAGTGGGCAGATGGGATATTAGATACTAGAAAAACATACTCTGAATGGTCAGAGGATAGTCAGGTTATTTTGTTTTGTTTTCACAAATGAGAATTGTAAAATTCTCCCTTTTATACTGTGGGTCTTCAAAGGGCAATATCACTATCATTCATTTTTGTATCCCCACAGAATTTAGTACAGCAAATTGTGTGCTTAAAATATTTCTTGAATTGAAATGCAAACAAAAATGTAGATGTCCCAAGAGATACTTTGCCTATTTCAATCATAAAATTAGTCCCAAATTATAGAGGCCCAGACAAGCAGACTCCTATGTAGACTCTTTCCATGGCTGCTCTTAGCACTCAATGACTTTAGAATTGCCCTGGAAGAGACTCCAGTGAGACTCCTGAGAGTCAATACACGTAAGAGGGAAATTGAAAAACACAGCCTGTCTTTAATGATATGGCTTTGCCTCAATTTTTTGGTGGTCTTTAGCTGTTCATTTTTATTTAAGAGTGAGAGACAAGTGGTGATTCAAAGGTTTGTGTACATAGTTGAATGCTGTTGAATGACAAGACTGTATTTAGGGTTCTTGGGCTGTGACCACGTCATTTTGTTGGAAGGTCAGTATTTGTAGGTCTTCTATCTTGTATTGGAATGTTTCTCTTGACAAGATCCTTCAATCTCCTGCCTGAAGGTGAAAATATGCCCGCAGGTATCCTAAGACCCAAGCAAGGAAAATGGGCAGTACTTTGTCTTATCTTGACTCTCCAGTGTGTCTGGTGCTCCCAAGTCCAGAGCCTCCAGCCTGGCAGTTTTATTGGGCACCTCTCATGTATCACTTTAAGCCCTCTCTGCCTCTTATACCAATTACTGCTGTGGTGACAAATTCCATGTAGACGTGACCAGTCACGCAGGTGAATGCTGACAGCACTTTGCTGGCACCCTTTATCATGTCCTAGAGCTTCTCTGTCCCTAGGTGGTACAAATGGTTAACACACTCAGTTGCTAACAGTCTACCCAGAGGTACCTCAAAAGAAAGGTCTGATGTACCTCTGAAAAATCAGCCATTGAAAACCTGATGGAGCACAGTTATACTCTGACACACATGGGGTCCCCATGAATTAAAGAGGACTTGATGACAATTTTTTTTTTTTTTTTTTTTAAGATCTTCTCCGGTGCGTTGCTGTGGAAACCCAAGCCCCACTCACACATGAGCAATCTGGCAAGCAAAGGAAGTTGATGCTACTGATCATTGGTAGACGGGAGGTGATAGAAAAATGCTTTTCTTTTTCCTTCTCCAGGGCACATAAGTCTTCTTAGAAGGTTATACAATACCCAGCAACTACTCACCCACAGCACTGGCCAACAGGATAATGCATCCTTGTTTGGGGTCTCCCATCTTCCCTGTTTACTTCTTCTATCCTTTAATTTCTGCTTCTTGGGGTCATATGCCCAAATAAGCTATTCACACATAAGCCTTTGTTGCAGGCTCTGCCTTCAGGGAGGATCCCAGGCTAAGAAAGTGATTCTTGACCCCTGAAGAGGTACATGCTAGTATGTCTGTGCCAGGGAGGTAGGGGTGGGTTGACCACCTGGCTGGGTGAAGGGTCAGCAGGGATCTGGGGTTTTAAATATTCCTCATACGAACTTTCTCCACCTCCTGTTTTTGCCCCACCCCAGAGCCCCACTTTCAGAGGTACCTGGAGTGTTCAATTCCAGAGGCTTTTTAAAAGTTTACTGATATGAATCAGTTTGCTTTTCATTGCTTTCTTTCTCTGCAGGAGATCAGATTTCAGCTTTTTCCACTCTGATACATTATTTACCGCTGTGCATCTACTTTGGCTCCTCTAAAATTTTGTTGACAGCTTTTATCTGGTGTCATCTTTTCAACTGTTCTCTTTGTCCTTATAGGGTCATACCTTAAGGACATGCATTCGCTTTGTTTTTTGGTGGCGTTTCCAGAGGGCCAAACCCATTGCCACCAAGCTGATTCCAACTCATAGCGACCTTATAGGACAGACTATAGGGTTTCCCAAGAGCAGCTGGTGAATTCGAACTGCTGAACTTCTGGTTAGCAGCCGTAGTTCTTAACCACTGCACCATCAGGGTTCCTCAGAGGTGGCATAAAACACCTATCTCCTTGCCATACTTCTTAAGGGGCTCAGCATTTTCCCTTGATACATAGTGTGACATAAATAGCACTAAAACTGAGTACTAGTTCTGTGTAGCTGGTAATTAACTATGAGATTTGGGGCAAGACAACTAATGTCTCTGAGCCTCATTTCCCTCATCTGTAAAACTAGTTTTTTGTATTGACCCCAAATATCCCTTCCAGCTCTAAATTATAGTGGTTAAATGCTTGGTTGCTAACCAAAAGGTAGGTGGTTCGAATCCACCAGCCACTTCACAGGAGCAATATGTGGCAGTCTGCTTCTGTAAAGATTTATGGCCTTGGAAACCCTACGGGACAGTTTCACTCTGTCCTCTAGGTCGCCTTAAGCTGGAATTGACTCCATGGCAATGGATTTGCTTTTTGGTTTATTCAACCTCCACCTTAGACCCTTAGAGAAACTCATAGAAACTATTGATACTCAATATCTTAAGGCAGAATTTGATTAATCTTTTGGTTTAGAGAAACCACACTCAACCCAAGGCCTCACAGGAAATGTTTAGATTGATGAGATTTTCTTCTCAGGACCCTGGAGACGGGTTGTATTAACTCTGCAGGAATGTTTCATATTCAATTCAATGTGTTTTTCTCTGTCTAGAATTTAATTGATATTTCCCCCCCTTTGACACCTTCAGAAAGGCTTGTAGAACATTGGCCTTCAATTATTTGAGAGCTTTTGGGCTCTCGCGTTCACTCTTTCTTCCTTTTTCTAAGATTCTCTACTGTCTTAAGCAGATTTGGATAGAGAGGCTGAAAAAATGAACCTATGAACCCTAAACCCACGGCATACGTCACACACACACACACACACGCACACGCACACACACACGCACACACACTGAGCACTGAGAATATTGCGAGTGTGTTAAAATTATACATTCTCACACTTGTCAGTGAAGTGTATTTGTGGTCCTAGAACGTAGCTTCTCTTTAACTCATCTATGGAAATCCAGTTCTTATGCCCAATCCTTCCTTTTCTTTCTCTATAGATGATTTTACGTACACTGTGAGTGAGGCTCTAGAAACCATTTTTGAATTCCTATTCGAGCTAAAGAACATGAGCTGCCACAGAAAGGGCAATACGTGGCTATGCCAAACCTAGAATAGCACCCTGTCTCCACTCAGAACCTGAGGATCTCCTGTTCAACCTTCAAACCCAGCTCAAGTATCGCTTTCTTTGCAAAGATTATTTTAATTTTCCTAGACAAGGTTAAGCTCTCTCTCTTTTTTTGCTTCTAGTTTACCATATAATTTTACTGTAATATATACACAGATGCTGCAATTAGAATAAATATCACCTGAATTATAATGATATATGAGAAAGAGAATATTAAAATGAGACTCTTTTCAGCTTTGGCTGAGTCCCAAAGCCTGGGAACAAAACAATGGGTGTTGGGTATCACCATGTTTGAAAAAGAAGAGGTAGATATTTATGTCTGAATTGCTCGTTGTGGGGTGGGGAGGGAGGTTTGAAATGAATTTAAACTGGCTCTTTCAGTATTAGTTAATTCTCTACCTCCAGTCTATAAAAGAAGGTGAGATTGAAAGGCTGAGGAGGAAAAGTTTCTTTGGAGAGGGTTATCTGAGTGATAGAGCATTTTCTCTCTACTCTTCCTCCTCACCAGCCCCATGGGGATGGGAATTGGGTGCTTTCTGCTTTCCTCGAGACAAATGAGGGATAATTCAAGAAAACCCTTTGTAGGTTTCACACATTTCCACCGGTATCTTCTGGTATTCCACTGGTATCTTCTGGTATATTCCCTGATATATTCCTGGGTGGAAAAAAAAAAAAAAAATTTTTTTTTTTTTTTAAGCTTATAGGTGTGAGGATATGCCTGGATCACCATGACTAGTGGCAAAGCCAAGACAAGTGGCTCATGAGCGAGTGTCACTTCCACAGACAGCAGAGTCAAGTTGCAAATTTTCTGAGCATTCTCCAGATGGGGGATGCCCTGGTCTCCCCTTAAAAAAGATCAATTCCAAGAGGACCACCAGAAGAAGAAAGAGGTCCCAAGACAGGGGTGGTTTCTAGAAGCCAGGGGCTGAGGGGAGAATTGTAAGTGGCTGACCTGAGGAGAGGCATTGCTCAGGTCAAGGGGAGCAATTGGAGCTTTCGGATGAAGGATCTTTGAAGAACCCACAAAATACATACACACCCCTACATATGTAGGGTGGGATGCAATGCACAGGGATTCCCCGTAGCACACTGCACGGAAGAAGAGGGGTAGACAGAAGAAGAAAACTCACCCATACTGGAGATAGGCTAGGAAGCTAGAGTTGGCATCAGAGGATGGTCTATCAGGCAGGCAGGCAGGCAGGCAGGTAGGCATAGGATCCAAATAGCATGACAAGCTCCATTTGATTCGGACAGTGGTTTAACAGAGTCCCCCAAGTGAAGTTTGCAGAGTTGTGGCCAGAGCATGGCACTGTATCCAAGAATCTGGGAATGGTAGATCTTCACTCTGGCAGTCTGGCTATCGCCCTCTGACCACGTACAGCCCTAGTGTGTAGTGGCTGCTACCACGCTGGGGTTCAGGTTTACAGTCTGGTGCCCAAGGAAGAAGCTCTGTGCACTGGGAAAGAACGTGTAACGCTTTTATTTATTCATCCGTATAGTTCAGTTTCACTTTTAAAAAAGTTAAGTGAGGCTGACATGATTAGAAACCACTTTTTTTTATGCATTAGTGTGCAGAGAGATCATCTGGGGAACTTGCTAAAATACAGACACTTGGGGCTCATACTTAGTGTAATTCAAGAGGTTCAGGTGGGCTCTGGGAATAATAAATATTGTAAGAAGTTTCCCAGGTGATATGACACATGGTCTTCAGACCACTAGACATGTGAGTGAACCCTGACTGATTTCGATTTTGCTAAAATGGCTTTATCTTTTCTATGTTTCTTCCTCCAAATCCATTGAAAACCTCTTACTGTTGAGTCAATTCAGACTCATAAAGCCAAGCTGTGGGTGAGCAATTCAAGAGGGGCTGGGGAACTTAGGTTGCAAATGGATTTTTCTGCACTAGCACGACAACTGACTATTTCAGGGGCAGGTAGAGACCGATTCTCACAATGGGCAGAAAGGCCTGTGAGTCACCATCCCGACTTAATGTTTGCCCACACGGAAAGCTTGCTCCATAACCTGGTAATGACGCTATGAAATTGTGCTTCTCACTTGGAAATGCCTATTGAGTAGTTTATAGGACACAGAGGATGAGGAAAGCAATTAGGTTTTGTTTTTCTGTTATTGCTGGGTGATTCAAATAGGATTGTTTTCCTTCCTGTCATTCCCGATTTCTGAAAAGCCTGCTGGCCTGTCAGAGCCTCATGAGGAAGCCAGAGGCTGTTTACAGTTTCTCTGCAGAACAACTTCTTTCACTGTGATTTTTCTCTCTGTACACAGCAGTGATTAAAAATAGAAACCATTAGTCCCAGATGGAGTAGGAAAGTAGATCCTCTGGGTGCTGAACAGCAAAGGTGGTTTAAGGAAAAAAACCTACTCTCTCTTTTCTCTTGGTAGAGAAGGCAGTATTTCAAACAGGTGGACTTAAAAAAGAAACCCTAGGAACTGGTGATTATGTGTCTTAGTAGAACACATTATTCCTGGGGTATTTATTGAGTGGATGACTTGCAGATTTGAGAGTGCAAAGAGGATGCTCTCCAGCTGTGAGTAGTTTAGATGACCTGTAATGTGCTTTTCTTTCCCTTGCCCAATGCTCTTGTTATCACCAATCTCAAGAAAAAAAAAAAAAAAAGCCCCAAAACAGAGGAGCCTGTTGTGAGACTGAAATCACACATTTACCTTCATGAGCACTCTGGCTAAGTGGGCAATTCATTCATTCATTTACTCACTCATTCATTCACTCAGCCACTCAACATAGCTTCACCAAGAGCTCAGTGCCAGATGCTGTTCTAAGCCCTGGAGGTACAGCAGTGAACAAAGTCCCTACACTTGTGTAGCTTACATTCAGGTAAGGTTACAGTGTGGCGTCTGGGCCCTTGCAATATTAGTGTGGGCATGTCTTTGGCAAAGCTGATAAAACTCTCTGAACCTGAATTTTTTCCTCTGGAAAATGAGTTTGTTGTTCCGTCAGAGTTTCCCAAATTTCCCTGCTTGTAAGGATCACCAGAAGTGTTTGATTGGCTTAAGCGCCTCCCCTTGAGGGTCCAGCTCAGTATGTCTAAAGCAGCGCTGTCCAACGGAAGCATAAAGGAGCTGCACATGTAATTTTAAGTTTTCCAGTAGCCACATTAAAAAGCATAAACAGGAGAAATTAATTTTAATGTTTTTTGTTTCATCCAATATGTCCAAAATAATGTCATTTTAACATATAAACAATATAAAAATATAAATGAGATGTTTTACATACTTTCTTTGTACTAAGTCTTCAAAATCAAGTGTATTTTGCAATTACAACACAACTCGAATTGGATCAGTCATATTCCAAGTGAACAAACAGCCTCATGTGCTCAGTGGTGACTGTACTGGACAGCACAGTTTCAGGCACAGCCCTGGAATCTGTATATTTAACATGAGGCCCAGGTTATTCTTATGATTGAGCAAGTATGGAAAAACTAAACTAGATGATCTCTAAGGTAGTTTCCAATACTAATATTTTATGAACTAGGGGTGGGAGAGAAATATATGAATGAGTCTACCACTCAAATGGCAAATAACATGTGTTAATATTTTCAGAACATCAATTTCATAAACTTTTACTCTCTTCTACTTCCTTCCCTGCCTGTCCTCTAAGCTTTGTTTATTTGTTTTTTTTTTTTCATTTTTTAGGCTGATAATCAGGACTTCTTAAGGAAACCTTAATGGAGCTGGAGATAATCCAAACAAAGGAATTTTAAATGATTAAGGGAATAAGAAGGCTGCTTCATGAGGATAAACTAAAAAGAATGAAACTCTTCAACCTAGAAAAAGAAAGCTGAAAAGTAAGAGTGATCAAAGTCTGTAAGGTCATGAAGTGAATGAAAAGGCTGAAGATGAATATTTTAAAATCTAAAAATAGCAGAACAACAGAGCCTATTAATAACTTGAAGTAGTTGGCTTTAGGTCAAATAATGAGGCAAAAAATACTTCTTTAGGCAGCAGATACCTACAATATAGCAAAAGATGTAATGCAAACAGGTTCAAGAAATGTTATGGTTTGAGCCATAACTTCTTGCAATATCCTAAAACATCCCACCTTTCCTTAGTATGAATTTATATTTGATTTTAGGTAGAACAATTTCCACCTGTCCATCCATCTACCCACCTGTACATCTGTGTATTACGCTTTATAAGGGCCTACTATGTAAAATGAATTTGCATAGTCAATAAAATAGCCAAAATCCATCTAACATCATCAATGACATCCCTCATTCTACGTCTTCTTCTGAATCTGCCTTGAATTTCTGGCAGTTCCCTGCCGATGTACTGCTGTAACCATTTTTTAATTATCTTCAGCAAAATTTTACTTGCATGTGATATTAATAATATTGTTCAATAATTTCCACATTCTGCTGGATCACCCATCTTTCTCTGGAATCAGCACAAATATGGATCTCTTCCAGTCAGATGGACAGATAGTAGCTGTCTTCCAAATTCACAGCATAAACGAGTGAGCACTTCCAGTGCTGTATACATTTGTTGAAACATCTCAATTGGTATTCTGTCAATCCTGGAGCCTTGTTTTTTTAGTAAGTCCTTCAGTACAGCCTGGACTTCTCCCTGCAATACCATCAATTCTTGATCATATGCTGCCTCTTGAAATGGTTGAACATTGATGCAAAAGCATTCGACTGTGTGGTTCATAACAAATTATGGATAACATTGTGAAGAATAGGAATTCCAGAACACTTCATTGTACTCCTGTGAAACCTGTACATAGAGCAAGGGGAAGTTGTTCAACAGAACAATGGTATACTACATGGTTTAAAGTCAGGAAACGTGTGTGTCAAGGTTGTATCCTTTCACCATACTTATTCAAACTGTATGCTGAGCAAATAATCTGAGAAGCTGAACTATATGAAGAACATGGCATCAGGGTTGGAGGAAGACCCGTTAACAAACTGCGATATGCAGATGACACAACCTTGCTTGTTGAAAGTGATAAGGACTTGAAGCACTTACTGATGAAGATCAAAGACTACATACAGCCTTCAATATGGATAATACCTCAACATAAAGAAAACAAAAATCCTCACAACTGGATCAATAAGTAACATCATGATAAACAGAGATAAGATTGAAGTTGTCAAGGATTTCATTTTACTTGGATCCACGATCAATGCCCATGGAGACAGCAGTCAAGAAATTAAATGACCAATTGCACTGGACCAAATCTGCAGCAAAAGATCTCTTTAAAATGTTAAAAAGCGGAGACCGGGGGCCAAGATGGCAGACTAGGTAGACGCTACCCCGGATCCCTCTTGCAACAAAGACTCGGAAAAACAAGTGAATCGATCACATACATAACAATCTACGAACCCTGAACAACAAACACAGATTTAGAGATGGAAAACAAACAAATACAGGGAAGCAGCAACTGTTTTCAGAGCCTGGAGCCAGCGTCCCAGTCAGGTAACCTTGGCGCCGGGCATCTGGGCCCAGGGGAGCTGAACTCATAAATCTTGTGACGGTGCAAACAAGGGGCACAGCCCTACCCCGCTGAACTGAACCCGGGAGGGGGCCCAGCCGGTCTGCGCGGGCGGCGTGGTGACGCAGCTGGTGGGAGAACTCCCCGGGAGGCAGTGACTGGTTTTGGAGCCGGGAGTGCTACGTCCCAGCCGGGAACCCTGGCGCCGGGTATTTGACTGGGCGCTGTCATGGCGCAAGCATGGGGTGCAGCCCTACTCCCCTGAACTAACCCCGGGAGGGGGCCTAGCCGGTCCACGGGGGCAGCGCGGCGATGCGGCTGGAGGGACAAAAAATCCTCGGGAGGCGGCGACTGATTTTGGAGCCGGGAGTACAGCGTCTCAGCAGGGGAACCTTAACGCTAGGATTTGGATTGGCAGCGGAGGATCTGACCATGGCTTCAGCGGGCCAGACCCCCGGGGGCAATCTCCACACAGCCAACACACATAGGCGACACGCCCCTTGGGAATCTCAGATATAATAGTCATTCCAAGCAAGACAAGCAACTCTGGCTATATTCCGAGGTGCTACTCTCCTATCTCTCTGATCCCTTCCCCACCCTCCCCAGTCGGCTTCATTAACATTGGAATTTCCTGAGCCAGAGGGAGAACAGCTCCAGCTCTGCAGTGGCTTTGCTTCCCCCCCCCTTTTTTTTCTTTTTCTTTTGGCTTTTGGTCTTTTCCTAACCCACTCTTCCGGCCTGAGAGAAGGAACCACAAAAAACCCAGGGACCAAAAATCCATCCCTAATTGGACTAAAAACACAGAACCAGCTATAGCCAAGAATATATGATCCAAATCTCGGACTTTCATCCTTACAGGGAACAAGGTGGTGGTTATAATCCAAAGGCAGTTCTGAGAGGGATTTGACTGCATTTTTTTTTAGCGGAATTTCTGCAAAAAAAAGTTTCCCAGTGATGGCTCGGAGACAGCAGTCGATATCAAACCACATAAAGAAGCAGACCATGACAGCTTCTACAACCCCCCAAACAAAGGAATCAAAATCTTTCCCAAATGAAGATACAATCCTGGAATTATCAGATACAGAATATAAAAAACTAATTTACAGAATGCTTCAGGACATCAGAAACGAAATAAGGCAAACTGCAGAAAAAGCCAAGGAACACACTGATAAAACAGTTGAAGAACTCAAAAAGATTATTCAAGAACATAGTGGAAAAATTAATAAGTTGCAAGAATCCATAGAGAGACAGCATGTAGAAATCCAAAAGATTAACAATAAAATTACAGAATTAGACAACGCAATAAGAAGTCAGAGGAGCAGACTCGAGCAATTAGAATGCAGAGTGGGAAATCTGGAGGACCAGGAAATTAACACCAACATAGCTGAAAAAAAAAAAATCAGATAAAAGAATTAAAAAAAATGAAGAAACCCTAAGAATCACGTGGGACTCTATCAAGAAGGATAACTTGCGTGTGATTGGAGTCCCAGAACAGGGAGGGAGGACAGAAAACACAGAGAAAATAGTTGAAAAACTCCTGACAGGAAACTTCCCTGACATCAAGAAAGACAAAAGGATATCTATCCAAGATGCTCATCGAACCCCATTTAAGATTGATCCAAAAAGAAAAACACCAAGACATATTATCATCAAACTTGCCAAAACCAAAGATAAAGAGAAAATTTTAAAAGCAGCCAGGGAGAAAAGAAAGGTCACCTTCAAGGGAGAATCAATAAGTTCAGACTACTCAGCAGAAACCATGCAGGCAAGAAGGCAATGGGACGACATATACAGAGCACTGAAGGAGAAAAACTCTCAGCCAAGGATCATATATCCAGTAAAACTCTCTCTGAAACATGAAGGCGAAATTAAGATATTTACAGATAAACACAAGTTTAGAGAATTTGCAAAAACCAAACCAAAGCTACAAGAAATACTAAAGGATATTGTTTGGTCAGAAAACCAATAATATCAGATACCAGCACAACACAAGGTCACAAAACAGAACATCCTGATATCAACTCAAATAGGGAAATCACAAAAACAAATTAAGATTAATAAAAAAAAAAATGCTCATAACAGGGAATCACTGAAGTCAAAATGTAAAAGATGACAATAATCAAAAAAGAGACTAAATACAGGTGGCATAGAACTGCCATATGGAGAGTGATACAAGGCGATATAGAACATTAAAAGTTAGGTTTTTACTTAGAAAAATAGGGGTAAATATTAAGGTAACCACAAAGAGGTATAACAACTCCACAACTCAAGATAAAAGCCAACAAAAACGTAACAACTCAACAAACATAAAGTCAAACACTATGAAAATGAGGATCTCACAATTTACTAAGAAAAACGTCTCAGCACAAAAAAAGTATGTGGAAAATGAAATTGTCAACAACACACATAAAAAGGCATGAAAATGACAGCACTAAACACTTATTTATCTATAATTACGCTGAATGTAAATGGACTAAATGCACCAATAAAGACACAGAGAGTCTCGGACTGAATAAAGAAACACGATCCGTCTATATGCTGCCTACAAGAGACACACCTTAGACTTAGAGACACAAACTAAAACTCAAAGGATGGAAAAAAGTATATCAAGCAAACAACAAGCAAAAAAGAAGAGGAGTAGCAATATTAATTTCTGACAAAATAGACTTTAGACTTAAATCCACCACAAAGGATAAAGAGGGACACTACATAATGTTAAAAGGGACAATTGATCAGGAAGACATAACCATATTAAATATTTATGCACCCAATGACAGGGCTGCAAGATACATAAATCAAATTTTAACAGAACTGAAAAGTCAGATAGACACCTCCACAATTATAGTAGGAGACTTCAACACACCACTTTCAGAGAAGGACAGGACATCCAGTAAGAAACCCAATAGAGACACGGAAGACCTAATTACAACAATCAACCAACTTGACTTCATTGACTTATACAGAACTCTCCACCCAACTGCTGCAAAGTATACTTTTTTTTCTAGCGCACATGGAACATTCTCTAGAATAGACCACATATTAGGTCATAAAACAAACCTTTCCAGAATCCAAAACATTGAAATATTACAAAGCATCTTCTCAGGCCACAAGGCAATAAAACTAGAAATCAATAACAGAAAAACTAGGGAAAAGAAATCAAATACTTGGAAAATGAAGAATACCCTCCTGAAAAAAGACTGGGTTATAGAAGACATCAAGGAGGGAATAAGGAAATTCATAGAATGCAACGAGAATGAAAATACTTCCTATCAAAACCTCTGGGACACAGCAAAAGCAGTGCTCAGAGGCCAATTTATATCGATAAATGCACACATACAAAAAGAAGAAAGAGCCAAAATCAGAGAACTGTCCCTACAACTTGAACAAATAGAAAGTGAGCAACAAAAGAATCCATCAGACACCAGAAGAAAACAAATAATAAAAATTAGAGCTGAACTAAATGAATTAGAGAACACAAAAACAATTGAAAGCATTAACAAAGCTAAAAGCTGATTCTTTGAAAAAATAAACAAAATTGATAAACCATTGGCCAGACTGACTAAAGAAATACAGGAAAGGAAACAAATAACCCGAATAAGAAACGAGATGGGCCACATCACAACAGACCCAAGTGAAATTAAAAGAATCATATCAGATTATTACAAAAAATTGTACTCTAACAAATTTGAAAACCTAGAAGAAATGGATGAATTCCTGGAAAAACACTACCTACCTAAACTAACACATTCAGAAGTAGAACAACTAAATAGACCCATAACAAAAAAAGAGATTGAAACGGTAATCAAAAAACTCCCAACCAAAAAAAGCCCTGGCCTGGACGGCTTCACTGCAGAGTTCTACCAAACTTTCAGAGAAGAGTTAACACCACTACTACTAAAGATATTTCAAAGCATAGAAAATGACGGAATACTACCCAACTCATTCTATGAAGCCCCCATCACCCTGATACCAAAACCAGGTAAAGACATTAAAAAAAAAGAAAATTACAGACCTATATCCCTCATGAACACAGATGCAAAAATCCTCAACAAAATTCTAGCCAATAGAATGCAACAACATATCAAAAAAATAATTCACCCTGATCAAGTGGGATTTATACCAGGTATGCAAGGCTGGTTTAATATCAGAAAAACCATTAATGTAATCCACCACATAAATAAAACAAAAGACAAAAACCACAGGATCTTATCAATTGATGCAGAAAAGGCATTTGACAAAGTCCAACACCCTTTTATGATAAAAACTCTCACCAAAGTAGGAATTGAAGGAAAATTCTGCAACATAATAAAGGGCATCTATAATAGACACACATACAAAGCCAACAGCCAACATCATTCTAAATGGAGAGAGCCTGAAAGCATTTCCCTTGAGAACGGGAACCAGACAAGGATGCCCTTTATCACCACTCTTATTCAACATTGTGCTAGAAGTCCTAGCCAGGGCAATTAGGCTAGACAAAGAAATAAAGGGCATCCAGATTGGCAAGGAGGAAGTAAAATTATCTCTATTTGCAGATGACATGATCTTATACACAGAAAACCCTAAGGAATCCTCCAGAAAACTACTGAAACTAATGGAAGAGTTTGGCAGAGTCTCAGGTTATAAGATAAACATACAAAAATCACTTGGATTCCTCTACATCAACAAAAAGAACATCGAAGAGGAAATAACCAAATCAATACCATTCACAGTAGCCCCCAAGAAGATAAAATACTTAGGAATAAATCTTACCAAGGATGTAAAAGACCTATACAAAGAAAACTACAAAGCTCTACTACAAGAAATTGAAAAGGACCTACTTAAGTGGAAAAACATACTTTGCTCATGGATAGGAAGACTTAACATAGTAAAAATGTCTATTCTACCAAAAGCCATCTATACATACAATGCACTTCCGATCTAAATTCCAATGTCATTTTTCAAGGTGATAGAGAAACAAATCACCAATTTCATATGGAAGGGAAAGAAGCCTCGGATAAGCCAAGCATTACTGAAAAAGAAGAAGAAAGTGGGAGGCCTCACTCTACCTGATTTCAGAACCTATTATACAGCCACAGTAGTCGAAACAGCCTGGTATTGGTACAACAACAGGCACATAGACCAGTGGAACAGAATTGAGAACCCAGATATAAATCCATCCATGTATGAGCAGCTGATATTTGACAAAGGACCAGTGTCAGTCAATTGGGGAAATGATAGTCTTTTTAACAAATGGTGCTGGCATAACTGGATATCCATTCGCAAAAAAAGGAAACAGGACCCATACCTCACACCATGCACAAAAACTAACTCCAAGTGGATCAAAGACCTAAACATAAAGACTAAAACGATAAAGATCATGGAAGAAAAAATAGGGACAACCTTAGGAGCCCTAATACAAGGCATAAACAGAATACAAAACATTACCAAAAGTGACGAAGAGAAACCAGGTAACTGGGAGCTCCTAAAAATCAAACACCTATGCTCATCTAAAGACTTCACCAAAAGAGTAAAAAAACCACCTACAGACTGGGAAAGAATTTTCAGCTGTGACATCTCTGACCAGCGCCTGATCTCTAAAATCTATATGATTCTGTCAAAACTCAACCACAAAAAGACAAACAACCCAATCAAGAAGTGGGCAAAGGAAATGAACACACACTTCACTAAAGAAGATATTCAGGCAGCTAACAGACACATGAGAAAATGCTCTCGATCATTAGCCATTAGAGAAATGCAAATTAAAACTACGATGAGATTCCATCTCACTCCAACAAGGCTGGCATTAATCCAAAACACACAAAATAATAAATGTTGGAGAGGCTGCGGAGAGATTGGAACTCTCATACACTGCTGGTGGGAATGTAAAAGGGTACAACCACTTTGGAAATCTATCTGGCGTTATCTTAAACAGTTAGAAATAGAACTACCATACAACCCAGAAATCCCACTCCTCAGAATATACTCTAGAGAAACAAGAGCCTTCACACAAACAGATATATGCACACCCATGTTTATTGCAGCTCTGTTTACAATAGCAAAAAGCTGGAAGCAACCAAGGTGTCCATCAATGGATGAATGGTTAAATAAACTGTGGTATATTCACACAATGGAATATTAAGCATCGATAAAGAACAGTGATGAATCTGTGAAACATTTCATAACATGGAGGAACCTGGAAGGCATTATGCTGAGCGAAATTAGTCAGAGGCAAAAGGACAAATATTGTATAAGACCACTATTATAAGATCTTGAGAAATAGTATAAACTGAGAAGAACACATACTTTTGTGGTTACGAGGGGGGGAGGGAGGGAGGGAGGGAGAGGGTTTTTTACTGATTAATTAGTAGATAAGAACTGCTTTAGGTGAAGGAAAGGACAACACTCAATACATGGAAGGTCAGCCCAAAGGGACTGGACCAAAAGCAAAGACGTTTCCGGGATAAAATGAATGCTTCCAAGGTCAGTGGAGCAAGGGCGGGGGTTTGGGAACCATGCTCTAAGGGGACTTCTAAGTCAATTGGCAAAATAATTCTATTATGAAAACATTCTGCATCCCACTTTGAAATGTGGCGTCTGGGGTCTTAAATGCTAACAAGCGGCCATCTAAGATGCATCAATTGGTCTCAACCCACCTGGAGCAAAGTAGAATGAAGAACACCAAGGTCACATGACAACTAAGAGCCCAAGAGACAGAAGGGGCCACATGAACCAGAGACCTACATTATCCTGAGACCGGAAGAACTAGTTGGTGCCCGGCCACAATCGATGACTGCCCTGACAGGGAGCACAGCAGAGGACCCCTGAGGGAGCAGGAGATCAGTGGGATGCAGACCCCAAATTATCATAAAAAGACCATACTTAATGGTCTGACTGTGACTAGAGGAATCCTGGCGGGCATGGTCCCCAAACCTTCTGTTGGCACAGGACGGGAACCATTCCCGAAGACAACTCATCAGACATGAAAGGGACTGGACAGTGGATAGGAGACAGATGCTGAAGAAGAGTGAGCTAATTATATCAGGTGGACACTTGAGACTGTGTTGGCATCTCCTGTCTGGAGGGGAATGGGAGGATAGAGAGAGTTGGAAGCTGGCAAAATTGTCACGAAAGGGAAGACTGGAAGGGCTGACTCATTAGGGGGAGAGCAAGTGGGAGTAAGGAGTAAGATGTATATAAACTTATATGTGACAGACTGACTTGATTTGTAAACGTTCACTTGAAGCTCAATAAAACTTAATAAAAAAAATGTTAAAAAGTGAAGATGTCACTTTGAGGACTAAGGTGCACCTGACTCAAGCTGTGGAATTTTCCATTGCCTCATATGCATACAAACCTGGACAATGAATCAGGAAGACCAAAGAAGAATTGATGCCTTTGAATTATGGTGTTGGCCAATAATGAATATACAGTGGACTACCAGAAGAACAAACAAATCTGTCTTGGAAGAAGTACAGCTAGAACGCTCCTTAGAAGCGAGAATGGCGAGACTTTTTCTCACGCACTTTGGACATGTTATCAGGAGAGACCAGTCCCTCTAGAAGGATATCATCCTGAGTAAAGTAGAGGGTCAGTGAAAAAGAGGAAGACCCTCCATGAGATGGATTGACAGTGGCTGCAATAAAGCTCTCAGGCAAAGCAACCATTGTGAGGATGGTGCAGGACTGGGTATTGTTTTGTTCTGTTGTACATGGGGTCACTGTAAGTTGGAACTGACTCAACAGCACCTAACAACAACAAAACTATGTAAAATTGGTTTTGTTGGAGGTTTGGATATGTGGAACTTTATTTAATTCACACAATAATTCTGCAAAATAGTTACTATTATACCATCTTACGGATGGAGAAATAGGCTCAGAGAGGTTAAGTGACCTGCACAAATTCATTTGGCTTCCAGGTTGTGTTAGTGCTAGGACTAAAACAGCAAGGTATTTTAACTAAATCCAGGATGCCTTAGATTCCCAGTCTCAGAAAGGATGTGGGGCCATATGTCCTGTGAAATTGACTCAGAGCATTCTTATAAGCAAGTTAGAAACATCCTCTCTCAGGAGATCTATCAGCAAAGCTGAATTCAGTACATCCTCAGGGACCCTACAAGGCCAAATCCATTATTCTCAGTGTCCCATTATTTACCTGGTTTTGGCAAACTTCTTCCCAGTGTTTCCAGAAGGCTTTGAGTTGCTACTATGCAGGTGCAGATGTGTTCAGTCAGTTTGGTTTCCTGAGCTTTCTTGAAGCAACGCAGCATGACAACCATCAGGAGATGCTAAGTCTTGTTATGAGTCCATGGTTGTGCAAGTAATTACTGATCTCCGTTGCTAACTGAAAGTTCGGAGGTTTGAATCCACTCAGAGATGCATGGGAAGAAAGGCCTGGTGATATACTTCCAAAGAATCAGCAGAATTCTTACTCTGACATACATAGGATCACCACGAGTTCGAACCTACTCCACGGCAACTACTTTGTAAATTTTTTAAGCCTTGTTAGAATCACAAAAGTACATAAAGTCAAAGCTAGAAACAACCATTAAAACTGTCAGTTTTTTTTTTTCACAGTGGTATTCCAATGGCTATTTATTAGTGACCTTGGGCCAGAGCTGGGATTAGAATTGAAAGCATGACTCTCAATCCAAAGGTTCCGGGCTGGTAGGTTTTGCAGACAATTACCTTTCACTGTTACCTAGTATACAAAATAACACAGAATTTGACATTTTGCTTGTTGACATTTGATTGAGATGACTGAAATATGTCACATTGGACTGAAAAATCATTAGCATTAATAACAATGCAGAAATGATATACAGCTTGTAACTGAAGATTAAATGTTGGAGAAAATTATTCTGGGTGATTTCAGGGGAGAGGCTGAACTTTCCCCCATTTGTTTTTCTATATCCTACTTTTGATTTTGTTTCACATTCTGTTTTCTCCACCTGGAATATTCTCCTCGCTCTTCTTTCTCCATGGGCTACATTCTGTGATACCCAAAGTATTAGACTAAAATAAGCAATGTTGCTGTAACAAATAAACCCCAGAATCTCTACCTTTTGGTGTGTAATGACCCAATTTCTCACTCACAACACTGTCTGATATGAGCTGAGTGACTCTTCTGCAGGACCCCCTGCACAGCTCTGCTGTGTGGCTCTGCAGGGATAGGCTCTCTCATTGTCAGTTTTTCAGGGTTTGAAGTTGTTTCTGTATTTCAGCTTCACCATCACAGAGTCTTTTGCTTCTAGCCATGCAATGAGAAAAAGAGAGAGATCACTTCTAGTTATGTTCCACTGCTAATAGTTATTTCAAATTACTTCATCCAGATGCCCTGAGTTCAGGAAATGAGGAAAATCATATAGTTATTTAGTGACAGCAAGAGTCTGCCATGTCAGACCTGGATTTCCTCCCCTGCCCCTGTTACCTTCAAGAAGCCTTCACTATAGAACTCTAACTTGAGCTCTTCCTCAGTAAGATTGATCTTATCTATTGCGGGTGGTCTTAATCCACCAACTGAACTGTAAGTTCATTCAGGAAAGCAAACTTGCTTATGTCTTTTATTATATGATGATATCACATTTTCTTCTTCCCCTCAACCCTTGCCCCCCAACCTTCCTCATTTTATCCACACATGGTGTAGAGCATAATGATTTGCTCATTATAGGTTGCTCAACATAGACTGGAAAATTAGATGCTATGTTTAATATAAAGCAGAGAGTTGAAGGCTACTTTGATCATACATATGAGCGGGAAATGGAGGCACAGATTAGTAGCCAAATGAGTGAAAAAGGTCTTGTGGTTATAACTCATTACAAGTAGATTAATACTTGGTCAATAGTGATGTCTTAATCACACAAGCTAATTTAATCTTGGGATTCCTTTTTAGAGAAGGATCCACAGCATAGAAGGTGACCATTCTACTACATCTTGGAGTATCGTGTTCGTATCTGGAAAGATTCAGATCAATGCTTAGTTGAAGGAAGTGAGACCTGGAGGAGAATCATGAAGAACATGACACCTATTTTGCAATTGAAAACTAACTTGTTTGACTCCAAGTAACAAAGTATAATTTATAGAAAGATAGGCTTGGTTTCCGTGTAATGAAAAGGTTTAAATTAATAGGTGGTGTGATGAATCAATAGGTGATGTGATGGTTAAAGTTGTGTGTCATCTTGGCTGGGCCATGATTCTCAGTGGTTTGTCAGTTATGTAATGATGTAGTTTGGCAGTTATGTAATGATGGAACCATCCTCCATGATGTGATCTGATGGGAGCAGCCAATCAGTTGTAAGGGAGTTTCCTTGGGGGTGTGTTCTGCATCCAATATATATACATGGATGTTTTGGCAAAGCTCACTTGCTTGCTCTGGATCCTGCATCCAGCTCATCATCATCTGACCTCCAGTTCTTGGGACTTGAGCCAGAAGTCTGCCACATTGCCTGCCAGTCTTGGGATTTGTCAAACTCCGCAGACTGTGAGTCAAAAGCCTGCCATCCGACCTGCAAATCTTGGATTCATCAGCCTCTGTAGCCAGTGACCTGCCATCTTACCTGCTGATCTTGGGATTTGTTGGTCTCCACAGCCTGTGAGCCAGTGGCCTGCCATCTGACCTGCCAACCTTGGGTTCACCAGCCCTTGCAGCTAAGTGAGTCAGGAGAAGCCTCCAGCCTGATGCCTGACCCACAGACTTGGGACTTGCCAGCCTCTACAACTGCATGAGCCATTTACTTGAGCTAAATTTTTCTCTCTCTATATATTATGTATATGTATAAGTATATATATACACATGTATTTTTTTTTTTTATACATGGAGCCCTGGTGGTGCAGTGGTTAAGAGTTCAGCTGCTAACCAAAAGGTTAGCAGTTTCAATTTACCAGCTGCTCCTTGGAAGCCCTATAAGGCCATTCTACTCTGTCCTATAGGGTTTTTATGAGTTGAAATCAATTTGATGGCAACAGGTTTGGCTTTATATATATATATATATATATATATGTTTCAGTGGTTTTGCTTCTCTAGAGAGCCCAGCCTAAGATAGCTGGTTTCCAAAAATGAACTGGATCTGTGAGTTACTGTTACAGGACTGTCACCTCTTGCTGGGGATGTGATAGAGTATGTTTTCAGTATCAGATGCAGTGTAGGAGTCCACCCAAAACCCAGTGCCGTCGAGTCAATTCCGTCTCGAGTAGATGATGTAATCTGAGCCCTTCCTGAGATTCTATTATTCTTTCTTGTCTTTGTTTAGTCTTATACAAACCAATGGAATTTTGCTTTAATCCATATATTAGGTTGTGAGGAAAATATTCTTTCTCTCAGGCCTTTGGTAACTATGGGAAAAAGAAAAATGTGTACTTGAAAAGCAGCAAAAAACTAACCTTTGGCCATCACTTAGTTACCTAAATCTAAGGGACCATACTTGGTCCCACCTTTTCCCCGTGTCCTGTGGACTACAGTCAGATTACATGCTCTGAACTCCTGAGCATTGATAGTCTGAACTACAGAGGACAAGACATCCTGGAGTATCATTAGGACCCATACTGATTGCTTTGCTAATATTAGTTCTATCACCTTGCACAAATAGTAAGCTCCTTGAGGGCAGCAACTACACTTTTTCTGCCTTGAGTAATCCCCAAAGCACCAAGCTTAGACATGAGAACAGAGTAAATATCCATAAATGCTTCTAAATTCAGTGATATCACAAGACCTCAAAAGTCTTCCTGATTATAATAATGACACTAAATAAGACATACTATTTCCCTAAAACACATATAATGCATTCATTCAAGATTCTGAGTTTCTGCTATATAATAGACATTACTAGGCATGAACGTAGCACAGAAAAAAACCTCTTGGAGTTTACAGCGTGGTTATAGAGACTGGAAATAGATAAAGAAGTGAATAAGCAAGTTACTGGAACGGAAAGTGGTATAGGTTTAAAAATAAAAATTGAAAAAAAAGGTAGGGTGGTGCGAGCAATTCTATTTTCAACAAAGTGAAGAGACTGATGAAATGGAACAATGAGCCATGTGAAGATATGGAGGAAAAGTATCCTAGGTAGAGGGTACAGCCAGCAAAAATAATTTGAGGAGCGATTGATCTTAGAATTTGAGTAACTGCACCTTGTTTGAGTCTGGGGGAAGAAACTAAGGGAAATCTTATAGGAAATGAAGTCATTTATAGGAAGAAGTTTTATGGTTTATGGCCTTAAAATCCATAGATCTCATTGTGATGAGAAGTGACTGGATATGTTTGAGCAGCAGAGCAACATGGAACACTTTCCTCTTTTATCAAACTTTTTTGTTTAGTATGTGGAGAGTGGAATGTAGAGAAGTGAGATCAGAAGCAGAGAGAGCAGTTGGGAGGCTACTGTAGTGACCCAAGCAGGAACCAATGAGGTTTAGGACAGGGGGTAAGATTGAAGAGGGTGAGAAATAGTTAGATTCAGGACACATTTTAAGGATGCTGACAGAACTGTCTCCTGGATTTGGATGTGGAGTGTGAAGGAAGAAAATTCAAATGTGATTTCTACATTTTAGATCTGAACAACCGGGTGAAAGATGGCACCACCCTCTCATTTCTGAGTAGACCTGGACTCTGATGATTTCCCCAGTCATAGAATCTGGGTACTCTCAGGTAATTAGAGTGGGCTGAATCTTAAAATTACCACCTCCCCAAGGTTATGACCAGGAAATTAAATGCTTTTAGCTTCCAATGACCTTCGTAAAGCATTCTAAGGAGATCGTGCTCATTAGCTTTGGTAGGCAATTGATTCAGGAAGAGGATAAATGTGACTCAAAAGCAGGCTAGATCATGCTCATTAGCAGTGTCAGGCAGTTGATGCTGAGAAGGGCAATGCTGACTCTAAACCAGGGTCAAAGATTAGAAGGGCATGTAGGAGTGGGAGAGTCACGATCACTGGCTCCCTTTTCTCACTGAGGAAAAGCGTTCCACTCTTTCTCTCATGTTTCATTCACTCAGCAACATTTATAGAGGTTACTATGAGCAAGGGTGTTCTAGGTTACATCTGCTTCGTAAGAAGGGGTTAGCCAGTGGTGTGGCAGGTCAGAAAAAGGGGTTTCCATGATGTAGATCTCAGAAAATCCTAAGAGTAGGGAAGACAAGCAATGGTAGGAATAAAAAGAAAGAAAAGATTCCATAAAAGTGGTCATTAGCATCTTGACAGGTATATGGGCCAATTCACAGAGAATGAAATTCACAAATAGGATTTCAGGCTTTTATAATGCGGTGGGGAATGCCTTAAGTAAGAGGTTAGGGCCAACAAATAAAGGAATCTCAGTGCCCAGAAGACAAGACAAGCACTTTGTGACAGAATGTGGTGTTCAGGGTGGGCTGCTCTCCATGGATATAGCAGAAAGCCAGTTTAAGGGGTGGACTACCAGAGTGGGAAAGGCAGCACAGCCGACTTACGTCCCCACGTACAGGGCTACGGTACAGGGCTCCTTTTGACTTACCTCTCCAAGGACAGGGCTAGACCCAAATTCTGAGACGGGCGGCTAAATGCTTACTTCTGCAAAGATTAAACATTTGCTGAGGCAGGAAGCCAAACACAGCCACAGGGAAAATTCACTTATCATTAAGTATAACACCTAGGAATTAGCCGGGAACAAGGCACCACCATACAGAAGGTCATTTATAAAGTAGATCTGCCCCCTAAATTAGGTATCCAAAAAAACCAAACCAGTTGCCAGTGAGTGGATTCTGATTCATGGTAATGCCGTGTGTGCGAGTAGAACTGTGCTCCGTGGGTTTTCAATGGCTGATTTTTCAGAAGTAGATTGTCAGGCCTTTGTTTCAAGGCAGCTCTAGCTGGACTCAAACCTCTAACCTTTCAGTTAACAGTTGAATGCATTAACCGTTTACGCCACCCAGGGACTCCTATTTAGGCATCACTGTCCCAGAAAAGTCAGTTACCTGTGTGTTTTGCATTTGGGCTCTCCCATTAGCATTTTCAGATCAAAGATGTACAGACTCAAGGTCAATGGTGTGGATAATAAAGGGCAACCCACTAGTGGCAAAGTTGTGGTAAAGAGGCTGTGGAGGAAAATGTGACACAAAATAGAATCAGGGAGAAAAAGTGCCTTGTTTGGTACAAGTCTGAGAGAGTTGGGTTTATCTGGAGATATTCTGGATACCGCGGGTAAAGGAGTAAGCTGACAGATCTCGCTATAATGAATTTATGGGAGAACGTCAAAGAATTCGTTTTAAAAGCGCCATAGTCCATCCTCTGGTCACAAATTATGTACATTCTTCCCACACTCTCAGCCCCTCCCGAGACCTCCAAATGTCTCATTTGGTACACGATTAGACTCAGGTTTGGGGTCTAGGGTCTCATTTTCTAAATGGGTCCAGGTGCAGACAGGCTCTTGGCAGGTGGGGGTGGTGGTTGCCTCAAGGTATAGCTCCCCAGCTCAATTTCTCCCCATCTGCAGACTGTGAACTAAAGAAGCAAGTTCCCTGCCCTTCCTGCCCCACAAGGGTGAGTGCACTGAAGTCAGAATCTCTTTATCACTCCCGATGCTTGTTACAATACACTGTAAAAGCTTGTTGAGACATCCAACTACAACATCTCCCATTGGTTCAGACAAAAAATATCTGCATCCATCTGTCTTCAAGTAGTAGAAGTCCTTGCTGTCATTACCAATCCCAAGCCCAGGGATTGCAGCAAAGAACAGAGCCAAACCTAGTAAGAGCTAGCAAACTATTGTGCTCTCTGTGCACTGCACCAAGAGTCGGTGCTAGCAGGTGGAGAGCCCTTTACAGTATAATCAGGGAGTACTAAACCTCCTTGAACTCCCCAAACAACTGTAGCAACTACATGTTGCTCTAGGGAGCCCTGCCTAGCCAAGGTCTCCCTGTCTCTGGGATTTCTAAACAACTGGAAAATCAGGGGCTGCTCTCACATTGCCAGTTCCCTGACATTCTGTTTGTCACCTCTGAAGCCACAACAATCTGCTCATGGCCATAAAATGAGATCCACAGAGGACACAGGAGCTGCCATCAACTGAGACTTTGTTCTGCATCATTATAGGATCAGAGAAAGCCCAGGTACAGAAGGAAGTGCTACTTCTCTTCCAGTTTTTCCCTTCCCTGCACTGACTCTCACTTAATGCTTTAGGGTTACCACGTATGTACACTTCCATGGGGTATACTTTTAAGGGAACAAAGAGTGGAACATGATAATAGTAGCTCATTTTACAACAACCCATTGAGTTTCTTATACTCAGATAAGAAACTGTGACCCAGAGATTTTCAGAGATTAGCCAAAGGTCCACAGCTAATAAAGGACAGAGCCAGTATTCAAGCCTCAGTTGATCTGAGAATGCATACTCTTAGCTACTGCCAAGCTACGCAGATCAAACAATGTGTTTTGAGCAAAGGAACTGAATGATAAGGGATAACTTTATACGCAGAATTCCAATATAGGACTAATAATGAAACAGCTTCTGCTTATGGGTCAGAAATTTTTATGTAGACTAATAAGAACTCATGGAATATGTGGCCATCAATTTATAGTTTAGAACTATTGTCTATTATTGATTGGCTGGCTTCAAGGAATCAAACACTATACCAAGCATTTTACATACTTTAATCAGTATTTTTTATAGCTTTGCAATGTAGTTGTTACAAATATGGGACTTAAAGCACTGAGAAGTCAAGTAACTTGCCTAAATTTGCACAGCTGGGTTGTGGCTGGGCTAGCATGGAAATGAGGTCTCTCCTGCATAGACGTCCAGCTTTCCATGTGAAATTCCTTTGATTTGGCTGTCTCTGTCACCTTTCCAGACCTCTGTGTAGTATTCCCAGACCTCCATGAAGTCAACAACTTGCTAAAAATAATTTCTGAGGCTGATGGGGTTTTAATGTCACCTGCTGCCTTCTGGCCCCTCCCTGGAAGCCTGTGACACAGAGAACTAGAGGCTGGAGGGCATCTGGAACGCCAGCCAACATGTTTCTTGTGACTGTGCTCTGATTTCTTCCTATTCCTATTTTATTTTAATTAGGTCAAGGTTATCCATTGGCAGAGGGGAGTGGGTGTCTCTCCACGGTGTATGGGTCGCCAGGAGCTCTCTGCTAATGACTTCCGTTTCTTTTGCTTTTCTCACACAGCCTGCTCTCAGAGGCAGAGACATTCCTCACAGAGTAATTTGTGTAGGTCACACCCATTTAGGTGAGCTACCCACTTACAACTGAAGGGAGACAAGCCTTCGTATCTCCCAAATGCCACCTGCCCTTCAGAGTCTCTTTTCAAGCCCAATAGGTAATTTACTTATTGACTCTGTGAATTGAGCTCCACTTCTACTGGGCTGTTGACAGGCTGAGTGAGGAAACTAGACTCTGTGAAACAGACATAGAGCAGCAAGAGGAATTTCTTGTATCTCAGACTTTATATGGCTTTAGAAAAAGAAGCTGATTCTAGAGAAAGCTTGAGTTTGGAGTTACCTATCTCAAATGGGATTACCCCAAGGGCCAGTAGGGATCAACCACATTGAAGTACAATATGGTCTACAGATGGACTAGGAAGAAAGGCCTAGTGATCTATTTCTGAAAATCAGCCCCTGAAAACCCTATGGATTGCAAGGGTTCAACCTACAACTGATCACAGGGACCAAACAGGACTGCACAACATTTAGTTTTGTTGCGCATGGGGTGGCCAGTTGGGAGCTTACTCCACACCAGCTAACAACAACAGTGGAGAGGGCATCTTAGGAGTCTGGGAACTGAATCTTAGTTTTGGTTCAGTCACAAACTAGTTCTGGGAGAACGTACTTCATCTCTGTGGGCCTTAGTTTTATCATCCATGGTATGGGGTTTATAGTTCTTATCCTATTTCCTTCATGACCATTGTGGGCATAAAGTCAGTATATTGGATTATGGTTTGTAAAATCATAGTCCTCTCCGTGATCTACCTTCTCAGTCCCTTTTCTGAACTCTTTTGGTCCCACTAGCTCCTTTTCTTTACTTGTCTCCTTGTCTGCACAGTCACCTCTTACATACCCAAGTGAGCCTGCTGGCTCATACTCCCAGCTCGTGTTCCCAGCTCTACACAGAGGGGCTGGCCTGATGCCTCAGCCACAACTTCTCTGGGGCAATTGTATTACCATTCATCTTTACAGACGAGGCAAAGATTGTCACAACTGATTAAATAAACCTGGTATTGATCATTTTGAAACAATCATATGGTCTACTATGCCGGGAATGACATATTGAAGAGGAGTGGCATCATATTTATAGTCGAAAAGAAGATTTCAAGATTTAACCTGAAGTACAAAGATGTCAGTCATAGGATAATATCCATACGCCTACAAGGAAGACTGGTTAATATGGCTATGATTCAAATTTACACACCAACCACTAACTCCAAAGTTAAGGAATTTGAACATTTTTACCAACCTCTGCAGTCAGGAATTGACAAAATATGCAATCAACATGTATTGATAATTACTGGTAATTGGAATGCAAAAGTTGGAAACAAAGAAGAAGGGTCAGTAGTTGGAAAATAGGGCCTTGGTGACAGAAATGACTCCAGAGATCATATGATAGAATTTTGCAAGACCAAGGACTTATTCATTGCAAATGCCTTTTATCAACAACATAAATGGCAACTATCTATACAAAGGAATCAAATCAACTACATCTGTGGAAAAAGACAATGGAAAAGTTCAGTATCATCATTCAGAACAAGGCCTGGGGCCAACTGCGGAATAGACTATCAATTGCTCATATGTAAGTTCAAGTTGAAGCTGAAGAAAATTCAAATAAGTCCATGAGAGGCAAGGTAAGATGTTCAGTATATCCCACCTGTATTTAGAGACCATCTCAAGAATACATTTGACTCATTGAACACTAATTACTCAATACCAGATGAGTTGTAGGGTGACATCAAGGACATCACACATGAAGAAAGCAAAAGGCCATTAAAAAGACAAGAAAGAAAGAAAAGACCAAAACTAATGTCAGAAGACACTCTGAAACTTGCCCTTGAATGTAGAGTAGCTAAAGGGAATGGGAGAAATGGCGAAGTAAAAGAACTGAATTGAAGATTTCAAAGGGCAACTCGAGAAAACAAAGTATTATAAGGAAATGTGCAAAGACCTGGAATTAGAAAACCAAAAAGGAAGAAAACGATCAGCGTTTCTGAAGCTGAAAGAACTGAAGAAAAAATTCAACCCTCAAGTTGCAATTTTGAAGGGTTCTATGGACAAAATACTGAACAACTCAGGAAGCATCAAAAAAAGATGGAAGGATTACAGTTACTCTACCAAAAAGAATCGGTCAATATTCAAACATTTCAGGAGGTAGCCTATAATCAAGAACTGATGGTATTAAAGGAAGAAGTCCAGGTTGCACAGAAGGCATTGGTGAAAAACAAGGCTTTAGGAATTGATGGAATACCAAGTGAGATGTTTCAATAAACGGTTGCAGCCCCGGAGGTGTTCACTCATCTATGCCAAGAAATTTGGAATACACCTACCTGGCCAACTAACTGGGATAGATCCATATCTGTGCCTATTCCAAAGAAAAGTGATCCAACAGAATGCAGAAATTATCCAACAATATCATTAGTAACACACACAAGTAAATTTTTGCTGAAGATCATTCAAAAACGGTTTCAGCAGCACATTGACAAGGAACTGCCAGAAATTCAAGCCGGATTCAGGTGAGGATGTGGAATGAAGGATATCATTGCTGATGTCAGATGAATCTTGGCTGAAAGCAGAGAATGCCAGAAAGACATTTACCTGTGTTTTATTGACTATAGAAAGGATTAGATTGTGTGAATCATAACAAATTATGGATAACATTTCAAAGAATGGGGATTCCAGAACACTTAATTGTTCTCATGAGGAACCTGTATATACACCAAGAGGAAGTCATTCAAACAGAACAAGGGGATACTGCATGGTTTAAAGTCAGGAAAGGTGTACATCAAGGCTGTATAGTTTCACCATACTTATTCAATCTCTTTGCTGAGCAAATAATCGAAAGCTAGATTAAATGAAGAACAGGGCATCAGGAATGGAAGAAGACTCATTAACAACTTGCAATATGCAAATGACACCACATTGCTTAATGAAAGTGAAGAGGACTTGAAGCACATATATTGATGAAGATCAAGAACTACAGCCTTCAGTATGGATTACATCTCAACATAAAGAAAACAAAAATCCTTACAACTGGACCAATAAGTAATATCATGATAAACGGAGAAAAGATTGAGATTGTCAAGGATTTCATTTTACTTGGATGGACAATCAACACCCATAGAAGCAGCAGTCAAGAAATCAGATGAGGTATTGTTAGGCAAATCTGCAGCAAAAGGCTTCTTTAATAAAGATGTCACTTTGAGAACTAAGGTGTACCTGACCCAAGCCATAGTATTTTCAATTACCTTGTAGGCATGGAAAAACTGGAAAATGAATAAGGAAGACTGAAGAATAATTGACACCTTTGAACTGTGGTGTTGGAGAAGAATATTGAATATACCATGGACTGCCAGAAGAACAAACAAATCTGCCTTGGAGGAAGTACCTCCAAAATGTTCCTTAGAAGCAAGGATGGCAAGACTTTGTCTCATATACTTTGGACATGTTATCAGGAGGGCCCAGTCCCTAGAGAAGGACATCATACTTGGTAAAGTGGGGGTCAGCGAAAAAGAGGAAGATCCTCAATGAGGTGGAATGACACAGTGACTTCAACAATGGGCTCAAGCATAGCAAAGAATGTGAGGCTAACACAGGACCTGGCAGTTTTTCATTCTGTTATACATAGGGCTGCTATGAGTCAGAGCTGACTCCATGGCACCTAACAACAACACACACACACATACATATATATATACAAATACATACACACATTCAGATACAGATGTGTAGATATCCAAATCGATTTGATAGGGTTCGAGTTTTTTGTATCCTTATTGATCTTCGTCTAGTTGTTCTATCAGTAACTGAGAGAGAAGCATTGAGATCTACAATTAAAATGTTGAATTGTCATTTTTCCTTTCAAATTTGCTAGTTTATATCCCATGTATTTTGGAGCTTTTGTTTTATACATTAATCATTTTTATGTATTCGTGGTGTATTCATCGTTAGGTCATTATTAACTGATGCTCCTTGTCTCTACCAACATATTTTGTCTTTGAGTCTACTTTTTTCTGATATTAATATCATCACTCCAGCTCTTTTACAATTACTGTTTGCATGGAATATCTTTTTCCATCTTTTTATGCTCATCTTATTTGTGTCCTTGAATATAAAGTATCTCTCTTGTTGGAAGCATATAAATGGATTTTTCTTTTTTATCAAATCTGAATATTTGTGTTTTTTGATTAAAGTGTATAGAACATTCACCTCTAATTGTTCATTGTTGTGCTTGGGTTTAAGTCTGTCAATTTTTTTTTTTAATCTCATTCTGTATGCCATATTTCTCTGTTCCTTCTTCCTTCTTTTGAATTAAATGTTTTGTAGTTTATGATTTTTATTTCTGTGTTCGTTTTTAGGTCTATTTTAGGCAGCCTTATTGAGGTGTACTTGACATGTAGTAACTCTATATATTTAAAGTTTAAATTTTTTATAATTTTTATACACCTGTGGAACCATCACTGTATCCTTTTGTCCTATCTTTTCATCTCTGCTCCCACACTCATCAAAAGTAATCATCGGTGTGTGTTCTGTCAGTGTACTTTAGTTTGTACTGCCAAGAATTTCACATAAATGGAACTATACAGATGTATGATTTCTAACTTTTTTTTTTTTTAACTCAGCATAATTATTTTAAAATTCACCTAGGTTACAGTGTGTATTAATAGCTCAATCTTTTTTATGGCTGAGTACTATTTCATGTTACGTATATACCACATTTTGTCTATCCATTCACGTGCTGGACATTTGAGTCATTTCCAGTTTTAGTCTACTTCAAATAATTCACTATGAACATTCATGTTCAAGTTTTTATGTGGATATACATTTTCATTTCTCTTTGATACATATTTAGGGATAAAATTTGCTTTTGTCTGGTAAGCGTAGGTTTATATGACATATAATTTGTCAATATTTTCTCCCAATCTGAGACTTGTCTTTTTATTTTCTGTATCATACCTTTTCAAGGGCATACATTTTTAATTTTGATGGAGTCCAGTTAATCGGGTTTTTCTCTTTCATTCATTCTTTAGTGATTGCATACTACATAGTTTTACATCCCTTTATTTTGGTGGCACAGTAGTTAAACACTCAACTGCTAACAGAAAGCAGTGGTTCAGACTCATCAGCAGCTACTTGGGAGAAAGACGTGACAGTCCGCTTTTGTAAAGATTAAAGACTTGGAAATCAGAGAGAAGTTCTACTCTGTCTTATAGGGTTGCTGTGAGTTGGAATCAACTAGATGGCAATAGGTGTATTTTATTTATTTATTTTTTGTTATGATAAAATAATTTTTTTTTCTGTTTTTGCAGTCTTTTGAACAATGTTGTTGTTATTGTTGGGTGCTGTTGAGTCAGTTATGGCTTATAGTGACCCTGTGTCCAACAGAACGAAACAGTGTCCAGTCTTGTGCTATCCTGTCAATGGTTGCTATGCTTGAGCCCATTGTTGCAGCCACTGTGTCAGTCCATCTCATTGAGCATCTTCCCCTTTTTCACAGACCCTCTACCTTGCAAAACACGATGCTCTTCTGCAGGGACTGATCCCTCCTAATATCATGTCCAAAGTACATGAGACAAAGTCTCGCCATCCTCACTTTCAAGGAGTGTTCTGGCTGTACTACTTCCAAGACATATTCGTTTGTTCTTCTGGGAGTCCATGGTATATTCAATATTCTTTGCCAACACCATAATTCAAAGGCATTAATTCTTCTTAGGTCTTCCTTATCATTTTCCAGCTTTCTCATTGCCTCCTGGTCTATATACAGGTTCCTTCTGAGCACGATTAAGTGTTCTGGCATTCCCGTTCTTTGTTATTTTATCCACAATTTGTTATGATCTACACAGTCACCCCACCAGGCAAAGAACCACGACCAGCTGAGGTGTTTGCTGAGGGTAAAAGGAATATGGAATGGGTGGTGGTAGAAGATGATTCTAAATACCAGCTATGGCCACATAAGCAGTTGCAGAAACAAGGCTGTAATTGTTATGAATATTTCTCCCTTGTATGTTTGCATCAAATATCTTGTTTTCTTCACTTATAAAATATAAGCTGTAAATAGGGCTAGTGCATTTTCGATTATATGCATGTTAGTCGTATCATGTTAGGCACAAGTATGATTTTAAAATTGTCTTTGTTTAGACATCATGTATGGTTTCGGGAGATGAGTATGGATACCAAGTTGACAAGGAATGGACTGTGATGGTTAAAGGTGTGTGTCAACTTGGCTAGACCGTGATTCTCAGTGGTTTGACAGCTATGTAATGATGTAATTACCTCCATATGATGTAGTTTGGTAGCTATGTAATGATGTAATTACTTCCATAGTGAGATATGATGTAGTGTAATCACCTCCATGATGAAATCTGCTATAAGCAGGCAATCATTTGAAAGGCTGCTTCCTTGGGGGAATGGATTACATCTAATACATGTATGCTTTCTGGCAAAACCTGCAGTCTTTCTGCTTACTCTTGTTCCTGCAGAAAGCTCTTCATCTGACCTCCAGTTCTTGGGACTGGAGCTAGCAGCTTACCTGCTGATCTTGGAATTAGCCTCTGCTGCCTGTGAGTCAGCAGCCTGCCATCTTACCTGCCGATCTTGGGATTCATCGGCCTCCGCAGCCTGTGAGCTATTGGTCTGCTATCTGACTTGCCCATCTTTGGTTCATCACCCCCTGCAGCTACATGAGTCAGGAGAAGCCCCCAGTCTGACCCACGGACCTGGGACTTTTTGGCCTCTACAACTGTGTGAGTCATTTGCTTGATATAAACCTCTCTGTGTGTATACTTGTATATATAAGTATATATGTATATATATGCTTCACTGATTTTCCTTCTCTAGACAACTCAGGTTAAAGGTTGCAGGTTACAAGATCAAAATATCAAATCAATTATATTTTTATATATTACCAACACACAATCCGAAAATGAACTTAAGAAAAAGATTCCATCTATAATGACATCAAATGGATAAAATACTTATAAGTGGAAGAATTGAACATTGAAAACTATAAAACATTGAGAGAAAATTAAATAAATGAGGAGAGAAGAGACTATGTTTATACATTGAAAAACTTAATACTGCTAAGATGGACATTTTTTTCCTATTGTTTTATAGATTCAGTGGAATCTCTGTCAAAATTTGAGCAGGGTTTCTTTTTTTTTTTTGTGTGTGTGTGTGTGTGTGTGTGGTTTTTTTAAAATTGTTTGGTAAAAACTAACAAGCTTATCATATAATTTGTATGAAAGTACAAATTAACTGGAATAGCCAATACAATTTTGAAAAAGAACAAATTTGTAGGACCTGCACTACCTAATTTTAAAATATAGAGTAAAGCTACAGTAATCCAGACAGTGTGGTGTTCATGTAAAGATACACACATAGATCAATATGAAAAAAATGAAAAGTTCAGAAATAAGCCTTTGCCTTTTTTGGTTGAGTGATTTCAAACAATGATGTATGTATATCAATTAAACACGTAAAGACTACTATTTTCAACAAATCGTGCAGGGACAATTATATATCTATATGCAAAAATAGGAGAGGAGGAGCTAGTCCCTTGACTTATACCAATCCCTTACTGATTATTAATTTCGTATCTCTGGATTTTATTTAAAAGTCTTTTTTCCCATTTATAACTTATTTTACTTTGATTGTTGCAGTTGAGAATATACACAGCAGAACATACACCAATTCAACAATTTTTACATATACAATTCAGTGACATTGATTACATTCTTCAAGTTGAGCAACCATTCTCACCCCCTTTTACAAGTTGTCCCTCTCCTTTTAAAATAAACTCACTACCCTGTAAGTTTCCTCCCTAAACTTTCGAGTTGTTGTTGTCAAATTGATTTCATATAGATAGATCTTAAAGGAGCACAATGCTGAAGGTGGACATTCTTTACTAATTAAACTGAATTATTCTTTGATTTTAAGGTGATTTCAGGGGATATCTTTGGATTAAATTTTAAAATGATTATCTCTGGGCAATAATTTCAGGCATTCATCCAGCCTCAGTGACTCCAGAATACCTGGATTCCATAAGAATTTGACATTTTATTCAACATTTTTCCTCTTTTGATCAGAATTCTTCTATAGACTCTTTGATCAAAATGTTCAGTAATGGTAGCCATGCACCATTCAGTTCTTCTGGTCTCATGGCAAAGGAGACAGTTTTTTGTGGAGGCAACTAGCCACATATTTCATTTTCTCCTCTTATTCCTGACTATCCTTCTTCCTCTGTTGCTCTATGTGAATAGAGACCAATTGTTATTCCTTGGATAACGTTTGTAAGATTTAAAGACCCCAGACACTATGCAACAAACTAGGAGGTAGTACAGAAGCACTAAACACATTATTAGGACAATTAACTGGAATTTCTCCTGAAAATGTGACCCTAAACATCCAGTATAAAGAACCAAATCTCTTGAGGTGTTTGGCTGTACATAAACAGCTATTTTTTTAATTATTATTATTGTAAATATTTCTATCCTACAACTTTTGTCAATTCAACTTTTTACAGGCGTATTATTATCGACAGCAAATATATTAATCAGCTGTGAAAACTTACCCTTAATCAATGCAATTTTTCCATAACCATAAACCAAAATTCAGTACTTCATAAGCAATAACCTCTTTTACCCCTTTCTCCACCCTCTGGTAACCACAATAAACTTTGGTCTCTACACATTTGTCTGTTCTTGACTTATACAATGCTGGTAGGATTGGGAAATGGTGCAGCCACTATGGAAAATTGTATGGCACTTCCTCAAAAAAACTAGAAATAAAGGGTATCCAAATTGATAAGGAAGAAGTAAAGCTGTCCCTATTTGCAGATGATATGATACTAAGAAAACCCAAAAGACTCCACAAGAAAACTACAGAAATGAATAGAAAGATTCAGGATATAAGATAAACATACAAAAATCAATTGGATTCCTATACACCAGTAAAGAGAGCAACGAAAAGGAAATCAGGAAAACAGTAACATTTATAATAGCCAATAAAAAAATAAAATAAAATACTTAGGAATAAAGCTAACAGGGATGTAAAAGACCTACGCAAAGAACACTACAAAACACTACTGCAAGAAACCAAAAGAGACCTACATAAATGGAAAAACATACCATGCTCATGGATAGGTAGACTTAACATTGTGAAAATGTCAATTTTACCAAAAACAATCTACAAATACAAGGCAATCCCAATTCAAACACCAACAACATTCTTTAAAGAGATGGAAAAACTAATCATTAACATTGTATAGAAAGGGAAGCAGCCCCAGATAAATAAAGCACTATTGAAGAAGAAGGATAAAGTAGGAGGACTAACGCTACCTGACCTCAGAACCTACTACACAGCTATGGTAGTCAAAAGAGCCTGGCATTGGTACAATGACAGATACATTGACCATTGGAACAGAATTGAGAACCCAGGTGTAAATCCACCCACCTATAGTCACCTGTTCTTCAACAAAGGACTGAAGTCCATCAAATGGGGAAAAGACAGTCTTTTTAACAAACGGTGCTGGCAAAACTGGATGCCCATCTGCAAAAAAATGTAACAGTATCCATACTTCTCACCATACACAAAAACCAATTCAAAATGGATCAAAGACCTAAATATAAAATCAAAAACTATAAAGATTGTAGAAGAAAAAATAGGGTCAATGCTAGATACCTTAATACATGATATTAGAAGGATACGGACCATAACTAACAATGCACAAACACCAGAAGATAAGCTAAATAACTGGGATCTTCTAAAAATTAAGCACTCGTGCTCATCAGAAGACTTTGTCAAAAGAGTAAAAAGAGAACCGACAGACTGGGAAAAAATTTTTGGCTATGACAAATCCGACAGAGGTCTAATTTTAAAATCTATAGGAAAATCCAACACCTCTACAACAAAAAGACAAATAATCCACTTATAAGATGGGCAAAGGATATAAATAGACACTTCACCAAAGAAGACATTCAAGTGGCTAACAGACACATGAAGAAGTACTCAAGATCACTAGCCAGTAGAGAAAGGCAGATCAAAACCACAATGAGATACCTTCTCACCCTGACATTATTGGCACACACACACACACACACACACACACACACACACACAAAACAGAAAATAACAAATTTTGGAGAGATTGCAGGGAGATTGGAACTCTTATGCACTGCTGGTGGGAATGTAAAATGGTACAATCATTTCGGAAAACGATATGACATTTCCTTAAAAAGCTAGAAATAGAAATACCATATGGTCCAGCAATTCCACTCCTAGGAATACATCCTAGAGGAATAAGAGTCATCACATGAATAGACAAATGCACACTCACGTTCATTGCAGCATTGTTCACAATAGCATAAAGATGGAAACAACCTAGGTGCCCATGAACAGATGAATGGATAAACAAACTATGGTATATTCACACACAACAGAATACTATGCAATAATAAAGAACAATGATGAATCCGTGACGCGTCTCACAACAGGGATGAATCTAGAGGGCATTATGCTAAGTGAAATAAGTCAATCATAAAAGGACAAATATATGAGACCACTACTATAAAAACTCAAGAAAAGATTTACACACAAAAAGAAACAATCTTTGATGGTTACAAAGGAGGGGAGGGGTGGGGATGGATGCAAAGTTAAAAAAATTAAAAAAGATAGAAACAGAAATATCTTTTGATACAGCAATCCTACTCCCAGGTATATATCCTAGAGATATTAAGAGCAGTGACACAAATAGGCATGCCCACCTACGCTCATTTTAGCATTATTTGCAATTGCAAAAAGATGGGACCATCCCAAGCGTCCATCAGTGAATGAATGGATAAACAAACTGTGGTACATAAATACAATGGAATACTCCGCAACTAAAAAGAATAATGAGAAGTTTGCAAAACTTCTCATAATATGAGTGAATCTGGCGGACATTATGCTGACTGAAATAAGTCAATCATGAAAGGACAAATACTGTACTGTGTCACTTTTGTAAAAGTCCAAAATAGGCATACACAGAGAAAGCAATGTTCTTTGATGGTTACTAGGGTTTGGAGTGGGAAGGAGGGGGAATCACTTTCTAGATTGCAGACATTTGTTATTTTTGGTGATGGGAAAGGCAATACCCAGTATGGGTAAAGTCTGCACAACTTTACCAAGGGAAATGAGGGCACTAAGAAGTGTGCAAGAATAAGGGACAATTTCAGTAAATGTTATACCATAAACAATTTTGCAACAGCAGTAATAACAAGCAAAAAGTATGCATGTAATTATATAGGTAGATATGTGTGCATATATGTGTGTAGGAAGGCATATGCGAGTACGTGCGTGTGCATGTGTATGTGTACCTGCAGGCCTATGTATATACATGTTTGTGTGTGCTGCATACATATTCATGTACATGATAAAGTCCATGGGGGACACAGTTGCAGAGACTCCCTAGGCATATCTGAACACCTCCCATGCTTGGTTTCCTGGGTGAAAAGGCTCAGGACCATCATAGTCTTGTGGGACAACTCAGTCAATTGGCCTAACATTGTTCATGAAGATAATGCTGTACATCCTAGTTTGGGGAGTAGCATCTGGAGTATTAAAAGCTTGTGAGCAGCCATCTGTGATACCACTATTGGTCTCTACTAGTCTGGAGCAAAAGAGAATGAAGGAAATCAAAGATTCAAAGAAGAAATTAGTCCATAGAACTAATAGCCGACATGAGCCACGGCCTCATCTAGCTCGATACCAGAACTAGATGGGGCCCAGCTACCGCTGCTGACTGTTCTGATCAGGGGCACAATAGAAGGTCCTGGATCAAATGGGAGATGAATATAGAACAAAACCCAAACTCCTAAAAATGGCCAGACTTATTGGACTTATAGAGACTAGAGGAACCCCTGAGACTATTGCTCTAAGATTCCTATTGAACTTGGAACTGAAGCCACTCCCAGAGCTCACCTTTCATCCAAATAATAGATTAGGTTATAAAATAAACAATAACACCCATGAGTAATGTGCTCCCTTAAACAATTAACTATATGAGACCAAAAGTCAACATTTACCCAAAAGCAAAGATGACAAGGTGGGGGGGCAGGGAAGCTAGATCGGTACAAACAGAATAGAAATAATGTGAATGCTGACACATTGTGAATGTTGTAACCAATGTCACAGAACAATTTGTATAAAATTGTTAAATCAAAACCTAATTTGCTGTGTAAATTTTCACCTAAAACACAGATTATTTTGCGATATTGGTCGCAATCCCTGCAATGTATCAGCACTCTCCCCTTTTCCCTTTAAACCCTGGTTCTCCATGTCCATTCATCTAGATTTTCTATTCCTCCCTGCCTTCTTCTCTTTGCTTTTGGGCAGATGTTGCCTATTTGGTCTCCTAGACTTGATTGAACTAAGAAGCGTGTTCCTCATTTGTGTTATTTGTTTTGCAGGCCTGTCTAATCTTCGGCTGGAAACCCTGGTGGTGTAGTAGTTAAGAACTATAGCTGCTAACCAAGAGGCCAGCAGATTGAATCCACTAGGTGCTCCTTAGAAACCCTGTGGGGCAGTCCTACTCTGTCCTATAGGGTAACTGTGAGTTGGAATCAACTCGATGGCAACAGGTAATCTTTGGCCGAGAGGTGGAATTTGAGGGTGGCTTCGGTTCTGAGTTAGCAAGGTTTCCATGGGTGTAGTCTCCGGGGTTTCTCCAGTATCTGTCAGACCAGTGAGTCAGGTCTGTTTCTGTGAATTTGAATTTTGTTCTACATTTTCTCTTGCTCTGTCTGGAACCCTCTATTATGATCCCTGTCAGAGCAGTCGGTGGCGGTAGATGGGATCCATCTACTTCTTTTGGGCTCAGACTGGCAGAGGCTGTGCTTCATGTGGTCCATTAGTCCTTTGGACTGATATTTCCCATCTTTGGTTTTCTTTATTCTCCTTTGCGCCTGAACATGATAGGACCAATGGATGTATTTTATATGGCTACTCGCAAGCTTTTAAGATCCCAGATGCTACTCACCAAAGTAGGATGTAGAACGTCTTCTTTATGAACTATGTTAAGCCAGTTGACCTAAATGTCCCCTGAGACCACGGTCCCCAGCCCTCAGCTCTAGTAACTCAGTCCCTCGAGGTGTTCGGATGTGTCTAGGAATCTCCTATGGCTTTGATTGTGAAATTGTGCTGACTTTCCCTGTATTTTATATTGTCTTTCCTTTCACCGTAGTTAACATTTGTCTATCATCTAGTTAGTGATTTCCCATCCCTGTCTCTTCTCTTCTCGTAACCATCAAAGATTGTTTTTATCTGTGTGTAAACCTTTTCCTGAGTTTTTTCATAGTGGTCCTTACAATATTTGTCATTTTGTGATTGACTTATTTCACTCAGAATAATGCCCTCCAGATTCATCCATGTTGTGAGATGTTTCGCAGATTCATCATCGTTCTTTATTGTTGCTTAGTATTCCATTGTGCATGTACCATAATTTGTTTATCCATTAGTCTGTTGATGGGCTCTTAGGTTGTTTCCATCTTTTTGCTATTGTGAATAATGCTGCAGTGAACCTGGGTGTGCATATGTCTACTCGTGTGATGGCTCTTATTTCTCTAGGATATACTCCTAGGAGTGAGATTGCTGGATCATATGGTATTTCTATTTCTAACTTTTTAAGGAGGCAACAAATCATTTTCCATAGTGGTTGTGCCATTTTACATTCCCACCAGCAGTGCTTAAGAGTTCCAATCACTCCAACATTTTTTATTTTTTGTTTTTTTGATTGGTGCCAGTTATGTCAGGTGAGATGGTACCTCATTGTAGTTTTGATTTGCTTTCCTCTAATGGCTAATGATTGAAAGCATTTACAAATATGTGAGTTAGCTACCTGAATGTCTTCTTTGGTGAAGTCTCTGTTGATATCCTTTCCCTATTTTCTCTAATCAAATTATTTGTCTTTTTGTTATTGAGGTGTTGAAATAATCTATAGATTTTGGAGATCAGAATTTTGTGGGATGTATCTTAGCCAAAAATATTTTATTAGTCTATAAGTTCTCTTTTTATTCTTTTGGTGAAATCATTTGATGAACATAAGTGTTTAATTCTTTGAAGCTCCCAGTTATCTAACTAATTTGTCTTCTGTTGTTTGTACATTGTTAGTTACGGTTTATACTGAATTTATGCCATGTGTTAGGACCCTTAGCAATGTCCCTATTTTTTCTGCTATTATCTTTATAATTTTATGTTTATGACTTTGATGCATTTTGAGGTAGTTTTTGTGTATAGTGTAAGGTTTGTGTCCTTTTTCATTTTTTTACAGATGGACATCCAGTTTTGCCAGCACCTTTTGATAAAAAGACTGTCTTTTCCCCATTTAATGGACTTTAGGCCTTTGTCAAAGATCAGCTGACCACAGGTGTATGGATTCATATCTGGGCTCTCAATCCTGTTCCACTGGTTTATGTGTCTGTTATATCGGTATCAGCCTGCATCAACCACTGTGGCTGCACAGTAGGATCTGAGAACAGGTAGTGTTGGTGTGTAGGAATCCAACTGGTTTTTGTATGTTGGTCTTGCATCTTGCTACTCTGCTCAATATTTCTATTAGTTTCAACACTTTTCTTGTAGAATCTATGTATAGGATCATATCATTTGAGAATAGGGATAGTTTTACTTCTTCCTTTCCAATTTTGACGCCCTGTGTTTATTTTTCTTGCCTTGTTTCTCTAGCTGGGAGTTCCAGCACAATGTTAAATAGGATTGATGATAAAGGGCATTCTTGTGTCGCTCTCTGTCTCCAGGGAAATTCTTTCAGCCTCTCTCCATTGAGTATGGTGTTGACTGCTGGTTTTGTATTAAAAAAAAAAAACAGCAATTGCCATCGAGTTGACTCCAACTCATAGTGACCCTATAGGACACAGTAGAAGTGTCCCATAGAGTTTCCAAGGAGTGCCTGATGGATTCAATCTGCCCACCTTTTGGTTATCAACCGTAGCTCTTAACCACTATGCCACTAGGGTTTTGTATAAAAAAAAAAAACAAAAAAAAACTAGTGCCATAATGCCCTTTATTATGTTGAGGGATTTTCCTTCTATTCTTATTTCATTGAGAGTTTTTTTTTAGGAGTGAGTGTTGGACTTTATCAAATGCGTTTTCTGTATCAGTTGAGATGATCATGTGATTCTTTTCTTTTGTTCTGTTTATGGGGGGGATTACATTGATTGATTTTCTAATGTCGAACCATCCTTGCATACCTGATATGAATCCCACTTGGTCTTGGTGTATTATTTTTTTTTATAAGATACTGAATTCTATTAGTTAGAATTTTGTTGAGAATTTTTGCACCTGTATCCATGAGAGATATTGGTCTGTGGTTTTCTTTTTCTGTGGTGTCTTTGCCTGGCTTTGGTATTAGGGTTATGTTGGTCTCATAGAATGAATTCAAGAGTATTCTTTCCTTTTCTATGCTGTAAAAGAGTTTGAGCAGTACTGGTTTGATCTCTCCTTTGAATCTTTGGTAGAATTCTCTAGCGAAGCTGTGGGGGCCAGGGCTTTCTTTTGTTAGGAGTTTTTTAAATTACCTCTTCTATCTCTTCTCTTGTTATGGGTCTGTTCAGATTTTCCATCTCAGTTTGTGTTCTTTAGGTAGGTAATGTGTTTCTAGGGATTCGTCCATTTCCTCTAGGTTCTCAAAATTGTTGAAGAACAATTTTTCATAGTTTTCTGTTATGATCCTTTTTATTTCATTTGGGTCTGTTATAATGTTCTCCGTCTCATTTCTTACGTGGGTTATTGCTTCCTCTTCTATTTTTCTTTCACAAGATTGGAAAACGGTTTGTCAAATTTGTTGATCTTTTCAAAGAACCAACTTTTGGTCTTGTTGATTCTTTCTATTGTTTTTCTGTTCTTTATTTCTGTTCTAATTTTTATTATCTCCTTTCTTCTGGTGCCTGTTGGCTTCTTTTGCTGTTCTCTTTGTGTTGTGGGGCTAATGTTTTGATTTTGGCCTATTCTTCTTTTTTGATGTGGGCATTTAATGCTATAAATTGACCTCTGGGCACTGCCTTTGCTGTGTTCCAAAGGTTTTGGTATGAGGTGTTTTTATTCTCATTTAATTCTAGGTTTTTTTTTTTTTTTTTTTGATTCCCTCTTTGATTTCTTCTATTACCCCAATGTTTTTAAGTAGGGTGTTATTAAATTTCCATTTACTTTTTTTTTTTCCTTGTTGTTCCTAATTAGTTCCTACTTCCTATTAGTTTCTACTTTTATGTTGTGGCTTGAGAAGATGCTTTGTATTAATTCAATGTTTTGGATTTTATTGAGGGTTGCTTTGTGGCCTAAAATGTGGTCTATTCTAAAGAATGTTCTATGTGCATTGGAAAAGAATACATACTTTGCTGCTTTTGGGTGGAGTGCTCTATATACGTCTATGAGCCAAGTTGGTTGATTGTGGCCTTAGATCTTCTGTACCTATACTGAATTTCTTTCTAGATGTTCTGTCCTTTACCAAGAGTGTATGTTGAAGCTCCTACTATTATTGTGAAAGTGTCTATTTCTTTTTTCTGTCCTGTTAGAGTTTATTTAACGTATTTTGGAGCCCTGTCTCAGGGTGCATAGATATTTATTAAGGTTACATCTTCTTGGTGGATTGTCCCTTTAATCATTATATAATATCCTTCCTTGTCATTTATGATTGATTTTGCCTTGAGGTCTATTTTATCTGAGATTAGTATTGCCAGTCCTGTTCTTTTTTTCGTTACAGTTTTCTTGGTATATATTTTCCATGTTTGTTTTTTAATATATTTATGTCTTTGGGTCTAAAATGTGTCTCTTGTAGACAGCGTATCGATGGGTCACGCTTTTGTATCCATTTTGCCAATATCTGTCTCTTCACAGGTGCATTTAAGCCATTTACATTCAATGGGATTATCAATAGATATAAGTTTATTACTGTCATATTGTGCTTTTCTTTATGCTGATGTTTTCTTTGTTCCTCTTACTTTCCTGTGCTGAGTTCCTTTTGTTTGTGGATTTTCTTTTGTTATTATAGACTTTGTGTTTACTGAGACTTTATGATATTCTTCTTTTTATTCTGATGAGTAGATTTGTTAACTTTCTTTGTGGTTACCCTGAAATTTACCCTTATCTTCCTAAGTTTGAACCAGTCTTTTATTACTTGATATAGTCTTGACTTCCTCTACATTTGAAAATTCTATAATTACACTGTTTATTCCCCCTCTTATTGTTTTGATGTTCTTGACATTTACAGATTGGTGTCTCTGTTTTCCTGTTATAATCTTTTAGCTTTGCTTTATTGTAAGAGCTCTTCACGTAGGTTGGTATCTGGATGATGCTCTCCTGTGTCCTGGACTCTGGTGGTTTTCTGCTGTTGTTAGTTTTCTAAACTAAGAACTCTCTTTAATATTTCTTGTAAGCTTGGTTTGTTTTTTAAGAATTCCCTGAATTTCTGTTTATCTGGAAATGTCCTAATTTTCCCATCATATTTGAGAGGGAGTTTTGTAGGATATATTAACCTTGGTTGGCAGTATTTTTTTGTTTTTTTCCCCAAGGGTTTATATATATGTCATCCCATTGCCTTCTTGCCTGCATAGTCTCTGCTGAGTAATCAGAGTTTAGTCTTACTGTTTCCCCTTTGTAAATGATTTTTTTTGTTTTTCTTCAACAGTTGTCAGAATTCTTTCTTTGCTTTGGTTTTGGCAAGTATGATTATGATATGTCTTGGTGACTTTCTTTTGGGGTGTATTCTATACAGGGGTTAGTTGAGCTTCTTGGATGATCAGCTTTTCATCTTTCATGATATTTGAGAAGTTTTCTGCCAACAAATCTTCAGCAATTTTCACTATGTTTTCCATTTTCTCCCCCTGTTCTGGAACTCTGATCACATGCAAACTTTTGCTATTGATTGTGTCCCATGTGATTCTTAGGTTTTCTTCGTTCTTGTCTCTGATTTTTCCTCAAATAATGTGTTCATGAGTTTGTCTTGAATCTCAGTGATTCTGTCTCCTATTGTTCCAAATTTGCTCCTATAACCTTCTACTGAGTTGTCTATCCCTGAAATTTTGTTTATTTGTTGGATTTCTAGTTGCTGTTTTTATATGATTTCTAATTTTTACTTATTTTGAACTTTTGTTCTTGTATTATTTTCCTGATTTTTTCTATTGCATTTTCTGTGTTTACCTTGATTTTTGCTATGTTTTCTTTTGTTTTGTCTCTGTTTTCCATGATTTTGTCTATTTTTTCCTCAATTTAGTATATGTTTTCCTTGATTTCTTTCCAAATCTCTTGGAGAGGTCTAAATATTAGGCTTTTGAATTCCATATCAGATAGTTCCACTGCCTTTTCTTTACTGGAAGGTCAACTGATTTTTTTTAAAGTAAATAACTGGAGTCATTATGTCCTGCTTTTTATATGTTTTGATATTGTCTGCTGTTTCCAAGACAGTGAAGTATTATTCTTTATTGATTTGTGCACTTGTTTGTTTCTTCCCTGCTTCTTTGTTTTATTTTGTTGTGTCAGGGCAGGCAGACAAGTTGTGCTTTGCTGCTTGCTCATTTTGGGCTTGATAGCTCTCACTACCTTGTGTGGGTGAGCAGAGCAGGGCAGGCAGGCAAGCCCATTTTGCTGTTCACTGGTTTGGCATGGTGGCTGAGGGTGTATTGGATGTGCACTGTCTGCCTCATGATGTTGGTCCAGTGGCATTGGAGCATTTACAGACCCTTTCCAGATAGGTGGGGGTGTTAGATGGGGAGTGGTACAGGCTCACATCCTACTTTTCAGCAGTTGGTCAAGTAGTGGGAGGGGAGGGGAAGTGCAGACCTGATGTGGCAGTTGGCCTGAGTTGTAGTCACAGCAGCACAATGAGCACCAGCAAAAAGAGGGTAGCTCAAACTTTCAGAGAAGAGTTAACACCACTACTACTAAAGGTATTTCAAAGCATATAAAAGGACAGTATACTCCCAAACACATTCTATGAAACCAGGACATCCTTGATACCAAAACCAGGGAAAGACACCACAAAAAAAGAAAATTACAAAACTATATCCCTCATGAGCTTAGATGCAAAAATTCCTCAACAAAATTCTAGCCAATAGAATTCAACAACATATTGAATAAATAATTCACCATGACTAAGTGGGATTCATACCAGGCATGCAGGGATGGTTTCAACATTAGAAAAACAATCAATGTAATCCAGTGTATAAATAAAAGACAAGAATCACATGATTTTATCAATTGATGCAGAAAAGGCATTTGACAAATCCAACACCCGTTCACGATAAAAACTCTTGGAAAAATAAGTGTAGGAGGAAAATTCTTCAATATAGTAAAGGGCATTTATACAAAACCAACAGCCAACATCATCCTAAATGGAGAGAGTCTGAAAGCATTCCCCTTGAGATCACAAACCAGACAAGGATGCCCTTTATCACCACTTTTATTCAACATTGTGCTGGAGGGCCTAGCCAGAGGAATTAGGCTAAAGAAATAAAGGGCATCTGGATTGGTAAGGAAGAAGTAAAAGTATCTCTGTTCGCAGATGACGTGATCTTATACACAGAAAACCCTAAAGAACCCTCAAGAAAACTACGGAAACTAATAGAAGAGTTCAGCAGATTATCAGGATACAAGATAAACATACAAAAATCAGTAGGATTCCTCTACACCAACAAAAAGAACATTGAAGAGGAAATCACCAGATCAACACCATTTACAGTAGCCCCCAAGAAGATAAAATACTTAGGAATAAGTCTTACCAGAGATGTAAAAGATTTATACTAAGAAAACTACAAGACACTACTGCAAGAAACCAAAACAGACCTACATAAGTGGAAAAAACATACCTTGCTCATGGATAAGAAGACTTAACATTATAAAAATGTCTACTCTACCAAAAGTGTTCTATAGATTTAAGCAATTCTTATTCAAATTCCAAAGACATTTTTAATGAGATGAAGAAACAAATCACCAACTTCATATGGAAGGGAAAGAGGCCCTGGATAAGTAAAGCATTATTGAAAAAGAAAAACAAAGTGGGAGGCCTCACTCTACCTGATTTTAGAACTTATTATACTGCCACAGTAGTCAAAACAGCCTGGTACTGGTACAACAATAGATATATAGACCAATGAAATAGAATTGAGAATCCAGACATAAATCCATCTACATATGAGCAGTTGATATTTGACAAAGGCCCAAAGTTAGTTACATAGGGAAAAGACAGTGTTTTTAACAAATGGTGTTGTCATAACTGGATATCTATTTGCAAAAAAAATGAAACAAGACCCGTACCTCACACCATGCACAAAAATGAACTCAAAATGGATCAAAGACCTAAATATAAAATCTAAAACAATAAAGATCATGGAAGAAAAAATAGGGACAATGTTAGGAGCCCTAATACATTGCATAAACAGTACACAAATCATTATAAAGAATGTAGAAGAAAAACTAGATAACTGGGAGCTCCTAAAAATCAAACACCTATGGTCATCCAAAGACCACCAAAAGAGTAAAAAGATTATCTACAGACTGGGAAAAAGTTTTTAGCTATGACATTTCTGATTAGCATCTGATCTCTACAATCTACGTGATACTGCAAAAACTCAATAACAAAAACGCAAATAGCCCAATTAAAAAATGGACAAAGGATATGAACAGACACTTCATTAAAGAAGACGTTCAGGTAGCTAACAGATACATGAGGAAATGTTCACGATCGTTAGCCATTAGAGAAATGCAAATCAAAACTACAATGAGACTCCATTTCACTCCAGCAAGGCTGGCATTAATCCAAAAAACACAAAGTAATAAATGTTGGAGAGGTTGTGGAGAGACTGGAACACTTATACACTGCTGGTGGGAATGTAAAATGGTACAACTGCTTTGGAAATTGATTTCGCGCTCCCTTAAAAAGCTAGAAATAGAGCTACCATACAATCCAGCAATCCCACTCCTTGGAATATATCCTAGAGAACAGATATATGCACAACCATGTTCACTGCAGCACAGTTTACAATAGCAAAAAGATGGAAGTAACCAAGATGCCCATCAGTGGATGAATGGATTAATAAATTATGGTATATTTACGCAATGGAATAATAAAATGGAATCCTACACATTGATAAAGAACAGTGATGAGTCTGTGAAATATTTCATAACATGGAGGAATCTGGAAGACATTATGCTGAGTGAAATTAGTCAGTTGCAGAAGGACAAATATTGTATAAGACCAGTATTATAAGAACTCGAGAAATAGTTTAAATAGAGAAGAAAATATTCTTTGATGCTACAAAAGGCAGGAGGGTGGAAGGGAGGGAGAAGGGTTTTCACTAATTAGATAGTAGATTAGAACTATTTTAGGGGAAGGGAAATACAACACACAAAACAGGAGAGTTCAGCATAACTGGAATACACCAAAAGAAAAGAAGTCTCCTGAATAAACTGAATGCTTCAAAGGCCAGTGTAGCAGAGTCGGGGTTTGGAGAACCATGGTTTCAGGGGACATCTAAGTCAATTGGCATAATAAAATGTATTAAGAAAATATTCTGCATCCCACTTTGGAGAGTGGCATCTGGGATCATAAACGCTAGCAAGCGGCCATCTAAGATGCATCAATTGGTCTCAACCCACATGGAGCAAAGGAGAATGAAGAAAACCAAAGACACAAGGTAATTACGAGTCCAAGAGACAGAAAGGGCCACATAAACCAAAGACTACATCAGCCTGAGATCAGAAGCAGATGGTGCCTGGCTACAACTGTGACTGCTCTGACAGGGAATACAGCAGACAGCCTCTGAGGGAACAGGAGAGCAGTGGCATGCAGACCCCAAATTTTCATAAAAAGACCAGACTGAATGGTCTGAGACTAGAAGAACCCCAGTGGTCATGGTCCCCACACCTTCTGTTACCCTGACAGGAAGCATTCCCAAAGCAAAATCTTCAGACAGGGATTAGACTGGACAATGGGATAGAAAATGATACTGGTTAAGAGTGAGCTTCTTGGATCAAGTAGACACATGAGACTATTTGGGCATCTCCTGTCTGGAGGGGAGATGTGAGGGTGGAGGGGGTCAGAAGCTGGCTGAATGGACACAAAAAGAGAGTGGAGGGAAGAAGTGTGCTGTCTCATCAAGGGGAGAGCAATTAGGAGTATATAGCAAGGTGTGTATAAATTTTTGCATGAGAGGCTGACTTGATTTGTAAATTTTCACTTAAAGTGCAATAAAAATTAAAAAAAACAATGAAAAGAAAAAAAAAGGAGAGGGTACTTTATGGGGCCGCATTGGGGGAGAAAGAAAAGAAAAAAAAAAGATAAAGAGGTATCCAGTGGGTGTGAGCATGGCAGACCTACAGGCCATTGGGAAAGGGAGAGAGATGGAGTATGAGACTATGTGGGAGGTAGGAAGTGTTGGGCCAGTGGCTTTCTAGCTGCGGTGGAGTGGATTGGCCTCATGGGAAGGGGGGGAGACGGCCTACAGGGCTGTGTGGGAGGGGAAAGAAAAGGAATAGAGGGATAAAATGTCATCATCAAGAGCTGGCAGGTGGGGTGGGTGGCACCTGGGGTGAGGTAGGCTAGTAGCTCTCTACCTGCACCTGTGCAGCAAGGACCAGTAGGAAGGGGTAGTGGTGGCATCTGGGGCTAGGTGTGAGGGATAAAGAAAAGGAAGAAAGGGAGAAAAAAAAATAAAGAATAAAATGTTGTTGTTGTCGTTAGGTGTCATTCAGTTGGTTCTGACTCATAGAGACCCTATGCTCAACAGAATGAAACACTACCTGGTCCTGCACCATCTTTACAATCCTTGTTATGCTTGAGCTCATTTTTGCAGCCACTGTGTCAATCCACCTTGTCGAGGGTCTTCCTTTTTTTGGCTGACCCTGTACTTTACCAAGCATGACGTCCTTCTCCAGGGACTGATCCCTCCTGACAACATGTCCAAAGTATGTAAGATGCAGTCTCACCATTCTTGCTTCTAAGGAGCATTCTGGTTTTACTTCTTCTAAGACAGATTTGTTCGTTCTTTTGGCAGTCCATAGTATATTCAATATTCTTCCCCAACACCACGATTCAAAGGCATCAATTCTTCTTTGGTCTTCCTTATTCTTTGTCCAGCTTTCACATGCATATGATGTGATTGAAAATACCATGGCTTGGGTCTGGCGCACCTTAGTCTTCAAGGTGACATCTTTGCTCTTCAACACTTTAAAGAGGTCCTTTGCAGCATATTTACCCAATGCAATGCATCTTTTGATTTCTTGACTGCTGCTTCCATGGGTATTGATTGTGGATCCAAGTAAAATGAAATCCTTGACAACTTCAATCTTTTCTCCGTTTATCATGATGTTGCTCATTGGTCCAGTTGTGAGGATTTTTGTTTTCTTTATGTTGAGGTGCAATACATACTGAAGGCTGTGGTCTTTGATCTTCATTAGTAAATGCTTCAAGTCCTCTTCACTTTCAGCAAGCAAGATTGTGTCATCTGCATAGTGCAGGTTGTTAATGAGTCTTCCTCCAATCCTGATGCCCCATTCTTGTATTATTTGTTCAGCATACAGATTGAATAGGTTTGGTAAAAGGATACAACCCTGACGCACACCTTTCCTGACTTTAAACCAATCAGAGACCAAGATGGATGCCAGAGGAGGCTCTGAAACTTGCTCTACAATGTCAAGCAGCTAAAGCAAAAGGAAGAATTGATGAAGTAAAAGAACTGAACAGAAGATTTCAAAGGGCAGCTGTAGAAGACAAACTAAAGTATTATAATGACATGTGCAAAGAGCTGGAGATAGGAAACCAAAAGGGAAGAACACACTCAGCATTTCTCAAGGTGAAAGAACTGAAGAAAAAATTCAAGCCTCAAGTTGCAATAGTGAAGAATTCTATGGGGAAAATATTAAACGGCACAGGAAACATTAAAAGAAGATGGTAGGAATACACAGAGTCATTATAACAAAAAGAATTAGTCGATGTTCAACCATTTTAAGAGGTGGCATATGATCAGGAACCGATGTTACTGAAGGAAGAAGTCTAAGCTGCTCTGAAGGCATTGGCAAAAAACAAGGCTCCAGGAATTGATAGAATATCAATTGAGATGTTCCAACAAACAGATGCAGCGCTGGACGTGCTCACTCATCTATGTCAAGAAAAATGGAAGACAACTTCCTGGCCAACTGACTGGAAGAGACCCATATTTATGCCTATTCCCCAGAAAGGTGATCCAACCAAATTTTGAAATTATAGAACAATATCATTAATTTCACACACAAGCAAAATTTTGCTGAAGATCATTCAAAAACAGCTGCAGCAGTATATCGCCAGGGAACTGCCAGAAATTCAGGCCAGTTTCACAAGAGGACGTGGAACCAAGGATATCATTGCTGATGTCAGATGGATCCTGGCTGAGAGCAGAGAATACCAGAAAGATGTTTACCTGTGTTTTTTTGACTATGCAAAGGTATTCGACTGTGTGGATCATAACAAATTATGGATAACATTGCAAAAATGGGAATTTCAGAACACTTACTTGTGCTCGTGAGGAACCTTTACATGGATCAAGAGGCAGTTGTTCAGACAGAACAAGATGATACTGATTGGTTTAAAGCCAGGAAAGAAAAAAATATGGCTTTGCAAAAGCTGGTAGGTGGGGGTGTGGGTGGCAGGGCTAGTTGGGAGTGTGAAAGAAAGGAAAGAAGGGGAAAAGAAAAAAAAAAACAAAAGACATAGCAGGCACTGGCTGGTGGAGGCAGGGTGGACATGGGGTGACAGCAGACCAGTAGCTCTTTAGCTTAGTGGCAGTGTAGGGAAGGAACAAGGGTGACATACAGGGTCAGGTAGGAGGGAGAAAGAAAAGGAACAAAGAGGAAAAAAATGCAGAAACAGGAGCCAGCGGGCGATGGTGGGATGGACCCAAGGTGATGGTGGACCAGTAGCTCTCTAGCCAAGCGGTGTGGCATGGCCTGTGGGGAAGGGGTGAGGATGGCATAGGGGCTAGGTGGGAGGGCGAAAGAAAAGGAAGAAAATTTTAAAAGGTGTGACAGGAGCTGGTGGGTGGGGCGGGTGGTGCTCCAGCATCGCTCCAGCTGGGTGGTGTGGTACGGCCCACTGCAAAGGGGTGGGTGTGGCATACAGGGCAGAAGGTGAAGAGTGGGAAAGTATGTGTCTCTGGTTACTGGGTGCTGTGTCCTTTTGGAAGCCCTGTGAAGTTGCCTTCCCATACTCCTTGTCTGGAGTTGTTGCTGGCTGTGCTCCAAAATGGTGATGCTGTGTCATATTAGCTGGCAGGGGACCTCCACTCTGTATCTCTTCTTATTCTCTGTTTTCCTTCAGTTTAGTTTCTTCTCCCATTCGGTGTTTGATCTAGTTCTTTAACCCTTCATTTTAAGCTTAAGTTTCCAGGACTGATGTTTGTAACTGTTTTACGTAGTTTTTCAGGTCTTTGCTGCAGGGGGATGGCATGATACATCTGTCAAGGGCACCACATTGGCTGTGCCACCTAGAACAATATTTTTGAAAACTATTAAAAATTTTTTTTTATCAGCAGGCTAAGAGCTTCTTAAATATATGGTCTTTGGACATAGAAAAAAGAAAATGTGACCTAAAAAAATCTGTATAAGATACAGCCCTATCTTTTCCTTTCCAACCTTTCTTCTTTATTTTACTCTTAATATTTTATTTATTTATTTAATTTTATTGTGTTTTAGGTGAAAGGTTACAGCTCAAGTTAATTTCTCATTCAAAAATGTATACATATATTGTTCCACGACATTGGTTCCAATCCTCTCAATGAGACAGCACACTCCTCCTTTCCACTCCAGGTTCCCCGTGTTCATTTGTCCAGTTCCTGTCCATTTCTGCCTTCTCATGTTGTTTTTGAGCAGAAGTTGATGATTTAGTCTGCCATACTTGATTTAACTAAGAAGCACATTCCTCACGAGTGTTATTGTTTGCTTTATAGGCCTGTCTAATCTTTGGCTAAAAAGTGGGATTTGGGAGTGGTTTTGAGTTCTGAGTTAGCAGAATGTCGGGGGGCTGTATTCTCAGGGGTTCCTCCAGTCTCTGTCAGACCAGTAAGTCTGGTCTTTTTCTTGTGAATTTCAATTCTGTTCTACATTTTTCTTCTGTTCTGTCTGGGACTTTTTGTTGTGATTCCAGTCACAGTGGTTGATGCTGGTAGCCAGGCACCATCTAGTTCTGAGCTCAGGCTGGTGGAGCCTGTGGTTCATGTGGTCCTTTAGTCCTTCAGGCTAATATTTTCCTTGTGTTTTCTTGATTCTCCTTTGCTCCGGATGGGATGGGACCAATAGATGTGTCTTAGATGGCTGCTCGCAAGCTTTTAAAAACCTAGATGCTACTCACCAAAGTGGAGTGCAGGACATTTTCTTTATGAACTATGTTATGCCAATTGACCTAGATGTACCCCGAGACTGTGGTCCCCAAACCCCTTTACTCTCTTTATACCTATCACTCTCTTTACTCAAACCAAAAGAAAGCCAGTGTGTTTGCCCAAACTCATTGTACTCCCTCTGTTTACAGAGCCTTTGCATAGGCAAAACACTCTTTCTGGAAGATTCTCTCTGACATTTTTAGTAATTAGATACAGTGTAATTTCCTTAAAGAAGTTCTCCCTGACATCCCTTGCAGTGTTTTCATAGTACCATATATCTTTTCTTTTTCTTTGTAGCATTTTTGATTTTCCATTTAACTTTATGATTATTTAATAATATCTTTGTTCCCCACTAGACATGAGAAAAGTGACTCTGCCTACATTTGTTCACCTCTTTATCCCATTCCTTAGTACAGAGTTTTACATTTAGTAAGTGTTTAATAAATATTTGCTGAATGAATGAGTGGCTAAAGGAATGGAAAATTCCCAGATTGATGCATTCCAGAAATATAAAACTGAGCAGACTACCGTGTACTTACTATAAGTGCAAAAACTGAGGTTCCATCAACTCTTCATAACACTGCTCTATTATTTCACATCACAGGGCAGAGACTGTCTTAGTTATCTAGTGCTGCTATAAGAGAAATATCACAAGTAGGTGGTTTTAACAAACAGAAGTTTATTCTTTCACAGTCTAGAAGGCTTGAAGTCCGAATTCAGGGCTCCAGCTTCCTGGGAATGCTTTCTTTCTCTGTTGGTTCTGGGGAAAGGTACTTGTCATCAAACTTCCCCTGCTCCTGGAGCTATTCAGTGCAGGGAACTTATGCCACCAAGATAGACGTGCTGGGAGCCCTCTTGGTACCAAAATGTCTTAGGCTGGGTTCTGTAGAGAAGCAAGACCAGTGAAGCATCTCTCTCGCTATATATATATGTAGAGAGAGAAATTTATATCAAGGAAATGGCTCACACGGTAGTAGAGCCTGGCAAGTCCCAAGTCCATGGGTCAGGCTGGAGGATTTTCCTGACTCAAGTAGCTGCAGAGCCTGGAAAACTCAAGACCGGCAGGTCAGAAAAGAGGCCTCTGGGTCACAGGCTGTAGAGGCTGACAAATCCTACAACTGGCAAGTAAGCTCATAGCTCAAGTCCAAAGAACCAGAGATCAGATGAACAGGAGCCAGTTGCAGGATCCATAGTAAGCAAAAGCCTGTGAGCTTTGCCAGAAAGTCCACCTATTATTGGATGCAGGCCACATCCCCAAGGAAACTCCCTTTCTACTGATTGGCTACTTACAGCAGAATCCAACATGGAGATGATCACATCATTACACAACTGCCTAACTATATCATAACTGCCAAACTACTGAGAATCATGGTCCAGCCAAATTGGCACACAACCTTAACCATCACAGACACCATCATGCTTTAGATTTCATCTCAAATTCTCCATGGTATTTAGGCAAGACCAAGCACACAGAAGGCCTTCATAGAACATTGGTAAAGTATTTAGGGCACTGATCATACAGACAGAATACTCCTTTGAAGCGAGGATGGTGAGACTTCATCTCACATACTTTGGACATGTTATCAGGAGAGATTGGCATAGTGGCTGCAACAATGAGCTCAAACATAGCAACGATTGTGAGGGTAGCACAAGACTGGGAAAGTTTCATTCTGTTGTACATACAGTCCCTATGAATTGGAACTAACTCAATGACACCTAACAACAACAACAGCTTTAAGATTCACTTTCTGCCTTGAGAAGGGGTTCAGGATGAACTTTCTGCCTTGAGAAGGGCAAATGGTTATATTTGAAATATAGGGACCTCTACAGTACAACTCTATGTCTCAGCCTCTTCTAATCAACTGAAATCAATGTCTGATATCTGACATCCATTCTAATTTAAAAGACCCTTCAGACACGTTCTTGTTGAGAACATTATACACACTTCTTTTCTCTATTATACTTTGACTAATATCAGGTCTGGCCTCAAACATATGTCTCCTCCCTCTGTAAGAGGTGATTATCTCTGCTTGGCAAATGTTTTATATGCGCCATTATGTGCTTACAAATGCCTTTTTCATTGCATCCCATGGAAATATTAGAATTTCACACAGGTAGATAGAGTTTTCCCACTCATTGTACTTCCCTGGTTACGAGGCAGTGGGGGTAAACAGACATAACTTTTGTGACAAATTTTACCCCAAGTTCTGGTCTGACCAACTCTGTCAGCCCACACTTGAACCATCCAGGGAGACTTGCGTGTCCCCTGACCTCCATTCCAGGTCCATCAGTGGTAGTGTTGGTTTTCCCAGTGCCCCACTCCTTACCTCAATCAAAATATGCTTTCAGGCAAGGACATTGTACTAGATCCAGCCTTCTATGACTCCATCCTCTGCAGTGCACAGGGATGGGTTAACTGAAACAGAGAACAACAGGATTTACTCTACAAGGTAAAATCTTATGACTTTTTGTGGTAGCTAAGGGTAAACATGAAAGTCATTAGCCTAAACATTTGAGGACCATCATAATCTCTCTAATCTACCTCAGAACCTCACCTCCACACCTCTTTTCTCCAGTTATACATTCATGGTGAGCACCTCATTCAGCAGATCTCCCTTTTTTCCTCTCAATACATCCATAAACAGTTACTTCTCATCAAAGATTCTACTTCCCTGCTTCACTTACTGTAAAGTTGGGTCCATGTCACTAATTTTAGCTACACGAACTGTATTTGGTCCAAAAGTGATACAAATAACTTCCAGTTGGTTAAGGGTAAATGTGTGTCCTCCTTTATTCTCTTCTGCTATGGTGGCCTTAAAATCTTTATATTCTAGGCAGTATAGCTTCAAGACGGAGGACGGCTCCCTGATTTATATTGGACCTTATTCGAGTGACAAATCAACTTTCGTTCAGCTACTAAAATTTGGCCTTATTTGTTATCACTGCATGGTCTAGCCTCTCCTATCTACCACACCATACTTTATACTTTGGGGTGTTTTCCCATGGTCTTCTCACTGCCTGACAATCTCTTGTTCATATTTCACTGCCTATCAAATTTCTACTCATTATTTAAAGCCCACTTTGTATACAATCTTCATGTATTCTCCAAGCAAAGTTATTTGCTCCCTCTTATGGATTGAATTGAGACTCTCCAAAAAGATACATTGAAGTTCTCACCCCTAGTACTTGTGTATGTGACCTTGTTTGAAAATAAGGTCTTTGAAGATGTTATCAGATAAGTTAGCATGAGATCATACTGGAATAGTGTAGGTGCAGATCCTGTAAAATAAGTGATGTCCTATAAAAGGAGAAGACACACAGAGACAGAAAGATACAGAGGGAAGAAGGTCTGCTGACCTTGAAGTTATATTGTAGCTGCAAGCCAAGGAGTGGCAGGGGCTACCAGAAGCTGGGTGAGACAGGAAAACATCTTTCCCTGCAGCATTTGAAGAGAGATGACACCCTGATGGCCCCCTGAAGTCAAATCTCTAGCTTCCAGAACAATGAGACAATAAATTTCTGCCATTTTAAATTACCTATTTTGTGGTACTTTTGTTAGGGTAGCCCTCAGAATCTAATATACACCCCAAATCTGAGCACTCTTATCACTCGTTGTTGTTGTTAGGTGACGTCAAGTCAGTTCTGACTCATAGCGACCCTATGCACGACAGAATGAAACACTGCCTGATCCTGCACCATCCTCACAATCGTTATTATGCTTGAACTTATTGTTGCAGCCACTGCGTCAATCCACCTCGTTGAGGGTTTTCCTCTTTTCCGCTGACCCTGTACTTTACCAAGCATGATGTTCCTCTCCAGGGACTGATCCCTCCTGACAACATGTCCAAAATATGTAAGACTCAGTCTTGCCACCCTTGCTTCTAAGGAGCATTCTGGTTGTACATCTTCCGAGGTGGATTTGTTCATTCTTTTGGCAGTCCATGGTATATTCAATATTCTTCACCAACCCCACAATTCAAAGATGTCAGTTCTTCTTCAGTCTTCCTTATTCATTGTACAGCTTTCACATGCATACGATGCAATTGAAAATACCATGGCTTGGGTCAGGCGCACCTTAGTCTTCAGGGTGACATCTTTGCCCTTCAGCACTTTACAGAGGTCCTTTGCAGCACATTTACCCAATGCAATGTGTCTTTTGATTTCTTGACTGCTGCCTCCATGGCTGTTGATTGTGCATCCAAGTAAAATGAAATCCTTGACAACTTCAATCTTTTCTCCGTCTATCATGATGTTGCTTATTGGTTCAGTTGTGAGGACTTTTGTTTTCTTTATGTTGAGGTGCAACCCATACTGAAGGCTGTGGTCTTTGATCTTCATTAGTAAGTGCCTCAAGTCCTCTTCACTTTCAGCAAGCATGATTGTGCCATCTGCATAACGCAGATTGATAATGAGTCTTCTCCAATCCTGATGCCCTGTTCTTCTTCGTATAGTCCAGCTTCCCATATTATCTGTTCAGCATACAGATTGAATGGGTATGGTAAAAGGGTACAACCCTGACGCACACCTTTCCTGACTTTAAACCAATCAGTATCCCCTTGTTCTGTCTGAACAACTGCCTCTTGATCTATGTAAAGTTTCCTCATGAACACAATTAAGTGTTCTGAAATTCCCATTCTTCTCAATTGTTATCCATAATTTGTTGTGCTCCACACAGCCGAATGCCTTTGCATAGTCAAGAAAACACAGGTAAACATCCGGTACTCTCTGCTTTCAGCCAGGATCCATCTGATGTCAGCAATGATATCCCTGGTTCCATGTCCTCTTCTGAAACCAGCCTGGAGGTATCACTCATTAGAATATATTAATAATATCTAATAGTTGTATAGATACTGATTCCCTGACCAGACTATGGGAAATCTATAGTACCTGAAATAGAGCTGGTTGAATCAACAATCTCATACATTCAGAGGAAGCAACAGAGTAACACGTTGAGCTAGTTCTGTTTCCACTAAGGGCACGCTTTAAGCCGAACTGGTGTAATTTCAGGCATCAGCAACTAGATAAAGAGAACTATTTTGAAGTAGGAAGTTCTTCTTGATGCTCTTGGATCTTAATATGGCCGCTGGTAGGATCACAGTAGAACTGGTTTTAATTAGCCACAGACATGGACAAACAGGGACTGAGGTTTGTTTTATTATCATTTCACAGTGAAATGCCAGTGGCATAATCAAATGGTAAAAATCACAATACACAAAAACAAAAGAGCCTCAAGAAATCCCACACTTGCTTTTGGTGCTAGCCCCAGACAACACAGTGTTACAGGCACCATTTCTGTTTTGCGTCCCCTCCCCTATAGCCCAGGACTGACTCAAGTGATCCACACGGGCACGTTCAGAGTTGGATACTGTCTTTCCCTCATCCTTAGATCAAAGACTTTCTAGTGGCCTATGCCCTTTGGACCTGATCTCTATCAGCTAATCTGGATGAACCTTTTCAAACTACAAATTATTATAATTAAAATTATGAATCCATTAATGGGTTGGAAAATCTGTTTATTAGCTTATCATGAGCTCTTGAAAATTCAGGTTAAAGTATAATAAAATAGTGAAGAATAGAAAGAATTAGAGAGTCATAATTAGTAAGAGCAAGTTTGTATTGCGTGTGTGTGTGAGGTCCCAATAGAAAATGCATGTCTTTATTCAGGTCATAATCAAAAAAATTCAAAAGCCACTAATAGTCATTATGTATGTTTTCTTCCCCAACTGCTACCTGAGAATACTTAATGTGACTAATTAGTTGGATCCATTTTCAAGTAATTATATACCTCAACTGTGTTAAAATTAAGAGAGTTGCTAAGTAGCAACTTGAAGAATTAGGTGACTGCATTGTCTCTTATTTAAAAGTAGAAAAATCATTTCCCTCTCTCAGCAGAATTGTGAGGGCTGACAAGCTAAGAGCTAAGGTATGTGGAAGTGTCTAGCACAGGGAAGACACATGGCGGAAACTTGTAATACTCTTCTTGGCATACTTAATATAATAATTTTTAAAAAGTAAGTGGTGGGTGTTCCAGGCACTGTGCAGGACCAGGAAAAGGCACTTTCTGTGATGGTCAACTCTGCATGCCTCCAAGCTCGCCATGTCAACTTTTTGTAGGTTTTCAAGGGCCCCTCTTTCTGGTTCAGTTCATCTGTCTCACCTCTCGGTTTCTATGACTAATTAAAACATCAGTTAACTGGTAGCAGCTTTTTTAACTGGTAGCAGCTTCACCAGCAGTGGTAACAGATATAGAAACACATAGAAAATTGTGGTCCAGCTGCTTCTAACACATTTTGGGGTTAGATGTTGTCTGCTATAGGTGGTGCTGAAAGACATGCTAAAAGAAAGCAGAGAAAACCAAGAATCCTCAGGGCAGAGGCCCTTACGGTGCTGTGCCCTCGCAGTGAAAGCCACTGGAGACATTTCGTGGTTTAGACCTTATTTGTACACCTGATGCCCCTGACCATGGGATTTTGAGTGATTTCAGACAATTACGAACATCAAAGGGCAATGAAAATGCTCATTTCTGAAAATCATCACTGCTCTCAGTTCCCTAGCTCAGAGAGGGAATCTGCATTTCTGAGGGTAACCTAGTCTGCACCATTAGCAAGCGACCTTGGTGAGCAGAGGAGCTGCTGAAGGGCCTCAGAAGGCATCCCTCCAGATTCTGGATCACTGCTAGCCAGCCCAGATCCCAGGAGCAGAATGCCCTATTTAAACGGCATTTTCCACTCCCTGGGTAAAGCGCTGCGTCCCCAGCAGCGTTGTTCGGATTCTAAACGTTTGCTATGGATTATCTTGTGCTTTCGGCTTCAGTTGTGAGGGAAGGTCATGGTCGGCTAGTCGGGTGTGTTCTAGTGGCATATTTGGCCCCAAGTGGGAACAATTGAGTTCATTCTCCTGGACAAGCTACAAATAGAGGGGCACAAAAAGAGAAGTTCTGTATCACTGGATGGAGCTCCAGAACCAGTTCTTTCCTAAATCTATAATAGGACCCGGGACAAGGTGTTTTGGGTATTCATTATCTTCATCTGTGAAATGGGCAGTGGCTGGGTGAAGTAGGGCTCGTGGTGGTAGAAATAATATGTTCTTACCCACTTCATGGAGCCCTGGTGGAGCAGTTGTTAAGAGCTCAGCTGCTAATGCAAAGGTTGACGGTTCAAATTCACCAGCTGTTCCTTGGAAATCCTATGGGGCAGGTCTACTTTGCCCCATAAGGTCACTATGAGTTGGAATTTACTCAGCAGCAATGGGTGCCTACTTCGTAGGGGTGTTGGTGGCTCAGTGGTAGAATTCTCACCTTCCATGCAGGAGCCCAAGGTTTAATTCCCGGCCAACGCACCTCATGTGTAGCCACCACCTGTCTGTCTGTGGAGGCTTGTGTGTTGCTATGATGCTGATCAGGTTTCAGCAGACTTTCCAGACAAAGATGGACTAGGAAGAAAGGCCTGGTGATCAGCTTCTGAAAATCTACCAGTCGACACTTTATGGATCACAACGATCCTATTCCCAACCTATCATGGGGATGGTGCAGGACGAGGTAGTGTTTTGTTCTGTTGGGCATGGGTTCACCGTGAGACTGGGGCTGAGTCAACTTCAGCTGGCATCATCAACAACAATCTACTTCATAGGGTTTTAAGAGGTGAGAATGTATATGCTGCTTAAAAAGCCAATATTTCTAGATAAGTTAATATCTTATCAGTTGTCATTGCTTCATTCCTTCTGAAAGCAGAGACTTTCCTGGGAAATTGTTGTAAAAAGTTTAAATGTACCAATATTAAACCCCATCGAAGGTAATCTGTTGATGATGTGAACTACCAATAACTTTGTTTCAGGGGAGTAAAATTAAGAAATAATCTCCAAATTAAACTTCATTGCACAGTCTGTTTCTTATTAATTTTTTAATTGAATAACTGAGTATATTAAAAAAAGAAAATTTGAATATCGTTTATCAAGCATCCCTCCAAATGCTTCAAGTTATTACCATAAAAAAGCTATTATATGATCAGAGAGTTTTTTTTTTAATTCAGGAATGCATATTTACCTCACCCCATAAATGTTTAATAGTTAAATATTGTGTGTTTTTCATTCAATTATTGTGTAAATGAATTATGCATATAAAACTACCTGGTGCTTATTTTCTTATTTACATTTATGAGTAGAACTACATACAGATGGTGTGTTTGCTGGAGCAGGAAGAAGGCAGCTGCACTCACCATACGGACCGTTTGAAGTGGAATTGGAATAATGGATGCAGAATCTGAGAAACACAGCCGAATTTGACCATACTGGTTAATGACAAATAATGCTGGTCACTAATAATGCTTTTAATTCCAGGCAGCCGCTAGGCTGCAAAGGAATGTATATCTTAGTGCTGAATTTATCTTAGGAATCTTTCAGAGTCCATAATCTCTTACACCTTTATCTAAAAAGTGAGACCAAGATATGTCATCTCTTGCTTAAGGTTGCATAGGCTTGTTCAGGTTTCCTTGTCCCTCAACTCTGTGCCCCTCTAGCTCTGGCAGTGATAAGTACTTAACTCTCATTTAAAACATGGCGCCTGAGAGTCGACTTGACCTTCTCCTAGAAGAACCCCCCACATCGGGCATTCTTCAGCTCACCTTTGAAGCCAGCTTGGTGTTCCTGTGGGTCTTCTGCTCTTGGATTCCAGTGCTGGGTTCTCCCCTGTATCCTGGCTCTGTCCTCAGCTCCAGACATGAGTCCCAGATATCCACTCCCGGCAGTTCTTTCTGGAGTCAAGGTGGGCGCTTGGGCTACATCATGTGATCTACCCACTCCAGATAGATTTAGTTTTGCTCTGGCCTCTCCTCACCACCCTCAGCCCATACCTGCTTATTCTGCACTGCACTGACTTCTTGGTTTTGGATCTGTTTCCTAGAAACACACTCTGCACGCTTGTCCCAAAAATGGTGGTCCCCCATTTACTGCTCAGTGGTCACCTCACCTTCACTCTGAATGGCCTGCCCGGATTCACCACTGTGAACTTCCCAGGCTTCCTGCTAACCAGTTGATTCCTGAGTCTTGACATGTGAACTGATCGGTGTGCTTTCTACTCCCTGGATTATCTGCAGAAAAAGCTATTGCCTGCTTTTACACCCTCATAAGCTTGACTGTATGTACCCCGTCTCCATCGACTTTACCCTGACTTCCCCCAACTCCCACCCTCTGGCATTCCATTCTACTCCACAAATGGGGATCCATTTGTAACTTTGTCCTCAAGATCCTTTACCCTTTGGGAACTTGATAAAAACATCATGCTTTGAGACAGTACTCTTCATCTCCTGAGACTTAACTGTGCCACCATTCTGAGGAGGGTCCCTGCAACATAAACTAAAAGGAAAAGGCAAATTTTTCCCTCTGCCCCATTGTTTCCCCTTTCTCTCACACAAGAAAAATTTAACAGAGAATTTCAGAGATCGTCTATCTTTGCTTAATGTAGCTGTCATTAAGCACTTGCTAATTCGCTCTGCTTTCCTTGCCCTTTCCTCGCTCCTCTTTGTTTGTAGGAATCCGTCCTTTGCTAACCAAGTTTTCTAGGCTTTTTTGCCAACTGATTTCTGCCTTGATTCAGTCAATAGGAGGCTTGTGCTGGGGAAACATCTCCCTGTCTCTGTGTTCAGGCAGTCTCTGGCTGTGGTTATTTCTTCCACAAGATTTCAGCTCCTGCCAGCCATGATCCCAGTCCTGTTGTACTAAGCCCTTCCACTGAAAAAAAAGGAAAAAAAAAATTTTTTTTTTTTTCAGTGGGATCCTATGAAATGCACGACCCCTGCATCCTTATGGGCTGGTTATTACCATACTCTCTCTTTGCACCTACTGTGCAGCATGGTGGGGCCTCCTGTAGTTGCTCCCCTCTGGGCTGCCTCACTGCACCTCCTTTGGTTTGACTTCATTGAAATTCAGCTGCATCCTTAATTAAGCAGAAGTTTATTGGGGATGAATGAAGTCACACAAGCAAATATAATGTATATATCAACTTTGAGATTAAACTCAGCCTCAGGAAGTAAAAAAGCTGTATATATTAGAATTGAAATTTTATTATTACTACTGATATTACTATTCCTCTTTTTGAAAATGCAATGCACATAGTTGCAGGAATTCTCATAGCATTTAATGTGTTTAAATTTTATTCTTACTTAGAATTTTTTATTCTGCATCCCATCCCCCAAAATGTAGCTACCTTTTTATGCCATATCTATTAACAACCAGATGGAAATATGTTTCCCATAACATATACTGTGAAATATTAAGATAATATATGAAAAACACATGGTTCATAATAAGACCTCAAATATTGCATTTCCTCCTTTACTTCTTTGTTTCCCTTCCTGTCAGCCTGAGGTTGGATTTTGAACCTTCAATGGACAGCTATTTTGTCTCCTGCTTTTCAACAAATGAAAATTATATTTTTATTATTTCACAGAACCATAGACTATTTGATCCATGAGGGTCTGTGGTAGGAAGAATTCTGATATTGTTTCCAAGATGCCAGGCCCATGATGGATGTACAACTTCTCCAGTTGTTCATCAAAGGCTAATTTAGGTGATGCTGTGGAGGGATTTTGCAAATGTCATTGAGATCACAAATTAGTTGCCATTAAAGTAGGAAAATTTTGCTGAGTGGTCTTGACCTAATCAGGTGAGGCAAGGCTCTTCTTGGAGAAGGACATTTGAAGCATGGTGTGGAGGGCTTAATGAATAAGAAATTTTCCATTGCTGGCCTTAAGGATGGAGGGGACCAAATGGCAAGCAATGTGAGCAAGCAGTAGGAGCTGAGTGTGGCTCCTGCTGGCAAACAGAAAGAAAATGGGGACCTCGGTCCTATAACTACCAGGATATGAATTTTTTTTTTCACGACCGTGTAAGCTTCAGATGAGAACACACCATGGCTGACATCCCAATTTTGGCAGTATGAGGCCCTGAGCAGTGAACCCAGGCAGACATGGCTATACTTGTGACCAACAGAACTGGGAGCTAATAAATAGGCATTGTTGAGTGCTGCAAATGGTTTACTCTTGGTTGCTAGCCTAAAGGTTGGCAGTTCAAACCCACCCAGTGACACCATGGAAGAAAGGCCTGGCAATTTGTTTCCATAAAGATCACAGTTAAGAAAACCCTTTGGGGCTCATTCTATTATGTAACACAGGGTCCCCATGACTCAAGATTGACTCAATGACAATGGGTTTGGTTTTTGTTTGTTTTTTATTCTGTTTCAAGCCACTAAGTTTGTGGTAATTTGTTATGCAACAGAGACTTTCTTCTTTTTCCTTTTGCAGATGAGGAAACCAAAGCCAGGAAAGCTCAAGTGGTGCATCTTTTGGCCTTGTAGTCTGACTCCCATGGACCATCCTGCCAAGTCCCCTGAAAGTGGAAACAAGGTGTCCACGTGGGAGTCTTTCAAATGACATTTCTGTTTACAGAACATAAACTACCTTGTTTTCTGTCAAATTGGCCAGATAAGCTTTCTCATCTCTGTTGCAAAACCCATTAAGATATGGAGCTGGTGGCTCTCAGGGGTCTGTAAGGAGGACCAGCCCCTTTCAAGCTTCGTTTTCTTTAAGCCCAATCCAAAAATAGGTGTGACTGGTGTGGCTACACAAATGCTGTGCCTGGCCCTGTGCCAAGACATGGCCGCTGTTTGCAAAGAATTCTGCAGCTGTTCTCCCAGGAGGGGGGCTTGCTCTGCACTCTGAGAGACAGATGGCTCCGCGATGGAGATGGAGCTATTTCTCTGGTCTCACTCCCAGCTCCTGGGTCTCCATCTGTCTGTCCTTCTTGCCTGTCCTTCCAAACTTCCCCTTCTGAATTTGGCTTCTGATGAGAGGGTACAGGGAGAAATTGGGGTTTAGGAGTAGTTGTGCTTTTCTCCAATCATCGATGCCTGGTCCTATAGCACCAAAGTCTGCCTCACTGTCTGCCAACAAGAAATAAAAAGTTACAGGTGGTAATTCATATGCAAAATCTGACTCTACTGCTAGGCTTGCCTGTCTGCATCTGGTCAATTCAGCATAGATTCAGAAAACTACCTGTGAGCTTTAGAGCCACTGGGACCATTACCTCTGACTTGTGCTAAACTGAATAGACAGTTCTTGACGAAATGGAAACTCATGTCTCCATATTTAATTCAGTCTTTTTAGGCATCCATTACTTATTCTATTTAGGTCCTTTGGAAGATACAAGAGCAGGAAAAAAGGCACGATTTCTACTCTCAATAGTTTATAGGGAAGAAAATACAGGCTAAAGTGACATAATTTGGACTATATAGACAAAATTTGCTATGTAATGCCCCAAACCCCAAAACCAAAGCCATTGCCATTGAGTCGATTCCGACTCATAGTGACCGTATAGGACAGAGTAGAACTGCCCTATAGGGTTTCCAAGGAGCATCTGATGGATTCAAACTGCCAACCTTTTGGTCAGCAGCCAGCCAAACTCTTAACCTCTGCACTACCAGGGTTTCCATATAATGCTCCAAGCCAGGTGAATCACCGTGGGTTCAAGTTGGTTGGGCATTTTTGTGTAGGACATAAAACTTGAAATGTATCCTGAAAAATTAATACTCAGTTCTAAAAGACTATCTGTATTTCATTCACATGTGTAGAAGGATACATCCATTAGAGAAAACTTTAAAGGAAAAAAAAAAAAAAGATTTAAGAATCATTTCCAATACTCCCCCAAGTCTTAGATACCTACAGATAAAATGAGAACAAGTTTGCAAAATTTTATTTAGCCCATTCTCCTCATTTATTTCATGTATATCAATTAGAATTTATACTGTGTTTATTACTGAAACAGTTTTGAGACATCATAAAAGTTAAACACAATGTAGAAAAAGAAAAAAACTAGGTTGTAATAATCCTCCTAATGCCTAGTAAACTTTTTATTATTATTATTATTTGACTTCTGTTAATTGATTTTATTCTCCTTAGCTTCCTTATTGCCATGGCAAAAAGAGAAAAACACTGATCTATATTTCTTCTACTTTTTGAAGACAAACTTTCTGATTTATTAAGCTATTCCCTGTTATTGAATTCAAATAGGAATGCATTTTGGAGAATACAGGGCAACTTAATAGACATTGTATTTAAATTCAGTTTTTGAAATCCATAGACTTGTTGCCCAAATGGCAGCCAGCAGTACACTAAATTACCTTAGTTCCAGCAAAATGGTCTTTACTGTGTTATAATACAGTCTGTGTTCCTTGCAATCTAATGCTCTGACTTAGCGTAGCAAAAGAACATTAAAAAAAAAATCTATTAGACTGTTAGTGAACATATCCATTAGACAGCCTCTCTCCAATATCAGGGGTCTCAGGTGAGTCTTGAGCAGGTACTGGATTGCAAGTACTCATATCTAAATTCTCTAGCAATTGCCTGCAGCACAGAAATTCTTCGTGAGTCATTAACATAAAAGAGTCTTATGTTTTAGACACCAGTCATGCAGGAGAAAAGCTTCCATTCCGATGTAAAAGATTAAAATTCAGGTACAAAACCAGGGGACTATAGGGGGTCTATCTGCAGGGTAGGCCTAAAAGTAAAAGCTTCACAATTTTCAGACTAAAATGGTCTCTTCCATGTTGCCAGAAACAGAAATCTGGACTGTCAAACATGTGTACACAGTACCTAAATGAAGGTGCTAATCAACTTTTCCTTGTTGATTTATTTCTATATTTTACTGACTTATTTTGAATAAAATTGCAACTTGGTGGATAACAAGAATGAGTAATTTACAAAATTCATTGCTAAGCAGTTTGTCTTAGTCACCTAGTGCTGCTATAACAGAAACACCACAAGTGAATGGCTTTAACACAAAAATTCTTTCTCTCCCAGTCAAAGAGGCTAGAAGTTCAATTTCAGGGCATCACCTCCAGAGGAAGGCTTTCTCTCTTTGTCATCTCTGGAGGAAGGTCCTTGTCATCAATCTTCCCCTGGACTAGGAGCTTCTTAGTGCAGAGACCCCAGGCACTATTTTTGCATCCATTTAGGTTAGCTTCTAAAAAGTGTTTATAATAAGAAACATCAAACTCTTTGGAATGTAATCAAATCTGGATGCCAAGAAAAATCAGTGGCCTTCTCTATTTTATTGCACTGTAGAATATAAATTTATGAAATAAAAATGTTGGGGTATTCCAAAGTACAATTATAGAATTTCAAAAATAATTGTTGCATGTGGTTTGCTGTTTTTATTTGATTTGCCTGAGTCCTTGCCTTGGAAGGGATGCATTTCTTGCCTTCCTCCTTGCGGGCTTTGTTCTCAACAATTACAGCTCACTAAAGTTGTAAAATCCAAAGGCGATTTTGTTTTTGACATTTCAAGTATTGAAAATTTTGAATACAGATTTCTACCTGACTTAGAACAAAATGCAATCAAACTTTAAACAGCTCATTTACCAAAAAAAAAAAAAAAAAGAATTTAATCCCATTGAAGAAGCCGCAGGTTGATTCACAATGAAGTACTTGAAAGGCACACGCATTTCTAAAATCTGATTGATGACAGCCTCAAAGAGAAAGTGGGTGCTATCACGTTAACGTACTTCTGTGGTATTCAAAATCAGCTTTTTCTCAAAAATTTTTGTAGACTGTTATTCAGAGATACTCAATCTTTCTTCCTTTCTCTTTCTCTCTCTCTCCACACACACACACACACACACACACACACACACAAATTGCAATATTTTACCAATCAAAATAGAAGCCACATTGTTTAATATTGCAACTTATTTGGATGCAACTATAAATTATGCATCCACCACAACCAATTCTCAATTTATTTCTGCAGCATAGTTTTATTAATTTAGTAAAATATTGTTTTCACAATGTAACTCTGTTGTTGTTGTTAGGTGCCATTGAGTCGGTTCCGACTCATAGCGACCCTACACATTACAGAATGAAACACTGCCTGGTCATGCACCACGCTCACAATTGTTATGTTTGAGCCCACTGTGGCAGCCACTGTGTCAATCCATCTCGTTGAGGGTCTTCCTCTTTCCCGCTGACCCTGTACTTTACCGAGCATGATGTCCTTCTCCAGGGACTGATCCCTACTGATAACATGTCCAAAGTATGTATGACGTAGTCTCGCCATCCTTGCTTCTAAAGAGCATTCTGGCTGTATTTCTTCCAAAACAGATTTGTTCATTCTTTTGGAAGGCCACGGTATATTCGATATTTTTCACCAACACCACAGTTCAAAGGAATCAGTTTGTCTTCAGTCTTCCTTATTCATTGTCCAGCTTTTGCATGCATATAAGGTGATCGAAAAATACCATGACGTGGGCCAGGCGCAGCTTAGTCTTCAAGGTAGCATCTTTGCTTTTCAACGCTTTAAAGAAGTCTTTTGCAGCAGATTTGCCCAACATAATGCGTCTTTTGATTCCTTGACTGCTACTTCCATGGGTGTTGATTGTGGATCAAAGTAAAATGAAATCCTTGACAGTTTTGATCTTTTCTCATGATGTTGCTTATTGGTCCAGTTGTGAGGATTTTTGTTTTCTTTATGTTAAGGTGTAATCCAAACTGAAGGCTGTGGTCTTTGATCTTCATCAGTAAGTGCTTCAAGTCCTCTTCCCTTTCAGCAAGCAAGGTTGTGTCATCTGCAAAATGCAGGTTGTCAAACAGTCTTCCACCAGTCTGATGCCCTGTTCCTCTTCATATAGTACAGCTTCTTGGATAATTTGCTTGGCATACAGATTGAATAAGTATGGTGAAATGATACAACCCTGATGCATACCTTTCCTGACATTAAACCTTGCAGTAGCCCCTTGTTCTGTTTGAACAACTGCCTCTTGATCTATGTACAGATTCCTCATGAGCACAATTAAGTGTTCTGGAATTCCCATTTGAGAATGAGAGGGTAACTGGTCTACTGAAATCTGTAATACCATAATGAAACTAAATAATTGTACACTCAAAGTTTAACTTTCTAACTAAATTTAGAATGGCATTCAGAACAATGTCAGATATTTCAACTTTGACAGGATTAACTCCTACAAGTTTTACATTGATTCTTGAATTGGAGGAGAACAGTCAAACCATTATTGCAATTTATTACACTGATTACGTATTGGAAGCATCTGATTACAATGATATAAAACTGTTATCATCTAATTGTTTATAAAATTCTCCTGCGATGTCATCCCATTTCTGACATGGACAAAAATCTTTCAAAAGAAAATGAACATGACTCTTTTAGAACAGTCCCTGTGATGAAAATGAAAACTGCTTTGCAGATTGGTACGAAAATTAAAAAAAAAAAAAAAAGCCACTGCTTCAAGTGGATTCCGACTAGCAGCAGACCTATAGGACACAGTAGAGCTGCCCCATCAGGTTTCCAAGGCTGTAAATCTTTACAGAAGCAGGCCTCTACACCTTTCTCCTATGGAGTGGTTGGTGGGTTCGAAACACTGACTTTTCATTTAGCAGCCCAGCACTTTAACCACTACACCACTGGAGCTCCTTGATATGAAAATACACCTTCTGAAAAGGTAAAATCATCATCTTGAAGGAAGCAGACTGCCACATCTTTCTCCCACAGAGCAGCTGGTGGGTTGAAACTGTGGACTTTTTGGTTAGCAGTGAGTGCTTAACCACTGTGCCACCAGGGTTCCTTTTTTGGGACTCAGCCTCCGTAAAATCACTGTCGAAGTTTGAAGCAGGGTCTGATTTTTCCTCAGTAGATGTGTGCTTTCTGGGTTTCACGTGGTCTGTAATTATAATTCTGATTTCTAAGACTAGGGCTCTACATTGCCTCTTTGCTGTGGTGTGGAATCTTTGCTCCCAACCATTGCCAAATTCCCTGACAGAGACCACAACCTTGCCTGTTAGGATTTACTCAATCAGTTATTCTCTGCTCTCCTGCTGGGCTACCTACCTCTTACTGGGTTTTCCTCAAATTTCTTGTGTTCCTAAACAACCATCAATCCTCTGGCCCCTTTGTTTATGATGACCATGTAACTCCCTCCTGGCCAGGAATCCTCCAATGACCTATGTTTGTGGCCACTCCTGTCCTCTCTCACTCATTCAGTGATAAACCAGGACCCAGATTTCACTCTCCCTCCCTGGTAGCCTTAGTCCGCTGTGGTAAATGTCTGGGTTTCCAGGTCACATACACTATGCAATGAAAAGCCAACACGGTTTGAGTAAATGGCCAGCAGACAGATTGGTTAATAATTAATTTGGGGCATTAGAGGATTTTTCTTTTTGAAAATAATATAGGTCACTCTTAAAATCTAGTCTTCATGAATGCTATCCCAATTAACTTCACAAGTAATAATTTTGAAAAGTGGGTCCCAGTTTTGCCAAATAATTCTGGAAGCAAGAGCTTTTGGGGAGGTAGTTTTTCTTTCATTACTAAGCAGGTAAACTTAGTGCTGTAATGATGTGAATTTGGAGAGAAGTGTGACTGTCTGCTGGCAGGACAGGGGGTGACATCTCCAGTTCCTGACATGACTATTAGCACTTTAACAGAACTCTTTTCCCATGGACTCTAGGGTGCACTGTAGTGTCCAGGCAGCACAGGGACTGAACAAAGAGCAGTCCAGCTAACAGAAGAGCTTGCTTTAAGCCTGTTTCAAAGTTGACAAAGCACATTTATACGCGTACGGTAGCCCCCCACACAAGGGATAAGGTAAAAGTGCAGTCATTACAGGCATTGAGCAAGGCTGCGTCAGGCGGTGATGGTGTCAAAACCCTGAGCTCCTAGTCTAAAGCTGACTGATCATGTTCTTTCAGCCTAGACAGACTGGTGGTGGTGTGGACCCTGGTTTGTTGAGAGATGACCAGAAAGAAAGACTGCTCCTGAAGTAATTCCTGTTCTCTTGAAACCTTCCTCTATCCAGTGTAGACTTCATTCTAGATTTAGTTTGGAAGGACTAGCCAGAGTATGGTATGGAAACTTCTCAGAAGGGGGCTGGATCCTTCCCTGTCCAAATGACTGCTTCCACCATTAGTCCTGAACCTGCTACTGTCCTTAGGAGACATGAACATTGGGTCGAAGTTTATGCTGGAATCCAGAGGAGAGGTGAAATGGAGAGGAGATGAGAGAGAAAGGAGAGATCCTTTAAACAATTAGTTTGGAAGGTGATGATGTAGTTTGAGTTCATTTTGGTATGAGGGACAGAGTGCTGAACACAGATAGAGAGGATGGTGAGTATGAGCTCACAAAGAAATGTCAGAATCCCTGTGTTTCTTAGATACAACCGAAGACATACATCTCCTAAAGAAAATAAATTCAAGGGAAAATTGTGCATTCCAAGATTTTAAATAAAAGTCCCCAAACTAAAAGGCTTATACTGTATTCAGCATGCAGCAAAACTCTAGAGAAGGTTCTACTTCTGCAGATAAAAGACTAAGGAGAGATGGGGCCTGACTAAGGCCCTGATTTAGACAGAAAAGAGATCCCATTCATCAGGTCTGTCCTAATTATTGCTGAGGAATCAGAAGAGATTAAGATTGGCCCAGTGCAAATAAGGAAAGCCTGGTGAACAATTCGATAACAGAGTGAACCCACATACCTTCAAGTATGGAGCGATGTTCTCTTTTTATGTACTTGTGAATGCTCCCTGAACTTTGTAAGGTGACTAATACTCAACTAGTTTTAAGATCTAAGGGAGGGAGTATGACACAAAAGGGTCTAGGCTTTAGAGCAAGAACACTGTGTATCTTCAAATATCAACTCCTTCACTTACAAGCTGGTGATCTTGGGCAAGTTACTTTTTCTCTTGAAATCTTTTCCTCATCTGTAAAATGGACAAAGACTTCTAAGATCCTTGGGTGGTGTTAATGGTTTGCAGTTGGCTGCTGACCTAAAGGTTGGCAGTTTGAACCCACTCAGTGGCATTGCAGAATAAAGGCCTGGCAATCTGCTTCAGTAAAGGTTACAGCCAAGAAAACCACATGGAAAAAACTCAATGAAGTTGATTTGAAGGCAATGGGGTTTTGTTTTGTTTTAGTGTAAACAGATTTAGCAAATAAAAATACAGATTCCCTGTTAAATATGAATTTTAGATAAACGATGAATAGTTTTTTTAGTATAACTATGTCCCAACTATCATTTGATTTAACTAGACATTCTGTATGTAATCTGGCAACCCTAACAAGATTACATTTATTTTCTTAAATAATTCTCATACTAACATATTAGCATATTGCTTGCACATAAAAAAAAAAAAACTAGTGCTAAGCATTAAATTATTAATTATCCTTTTTTTTATTCTATGAAGACTGTCTAGTACAGACCACTAATATATTATATTAGGAAACTGAGTCTTGGAAAGCTTATGGTCCTTAAGTTCATAGAGCAAGTTTTTACTTCACCAGAGACAAAACTCCGCCTTCCTACCACTGATTTTTCTACTACACTTCACTGATTTCCGAAGCACTAGGTAGACAGTTCAGGCAAAGTGAAAACACTAGGTAGAGTTTTCATTTGATTTTGCCTTTTCTGAGCCGGACGCTAGACCCATGCTTTGTGAAGTGTGGCCAGTGGACTAGCAGCATCTGCAACACCTGGGAGCTTGATAGAAATGCAGACCCTCAGGCTTTTTCCTGGAACTCCTTCATCAGAGTCAGCATTTAACAAAACCCCCAAGCTATTTGTTTGCAAATCACAATCTGAGGAACTTTTTTCTAACTCAGCCCTCGGCCTGCCTTCCACCACTGGAACAGTGATTCTTAGTCCTGGCAGTTGATTAGAATCACCAGAGAAGGCTCTAGAACATACTGATATCTGAGCCCTACTCCCAGAAATTTTGATTTAACCAGTCTGGGGAAGGCCCAGGGAATTGGTGTTTTTCTTTCAACTCCCCAGGTGATTCTAATGGGCCTTCTGGGCTGAGAAACATTAATTTAAGAAGTGCTTTGCCCCCTTCCCAGGTAAAAGATGCTGGGGGATGTTAATGTCTGGATGGTCAGTCTTTTTCTGGAGCATGTTCGTGATGAGATGGGTGCAGGATAAGCAGAAGAGAAAGGTAGACCAGACTTTCAGGACTCTATGAAGAAGCTGACACTTTGTTCTACTCATCCCCAACAGGCATCAGCAAATAGTAGGAAGAAAACGAGATGCACTGCTATCTAAGTTACTGCTCAGATTCCACTGAAAAAGCCGGATCCATCTCTCTCATGCCCAGAGCCAAAATGTCTTCGTCTCACAGCACAAGAAGGTTGGTACTGGAAGTTGACTTTCAAGGCTTTAATGAGTACAACTACTAGTTTATTGGAGTCTCTGGGTGGTGCAAACAATTAAGTGCTCAGCTGCTAACCAAAAGGTTGGTGATTCAAGTCCCCCTAGAGGTACCTCAGGAGAAAGATCTGGCAATCTACTTTTTGAAAAATCAGCCATTGAAAAGCTCTTGGAGCATAACTCTACTCAGAGTTACATGGGGTCATCATGAGTCAGAATCAACTCGAGGATAATTCGTAACAGGTTTACTGAAGGAGTTTTCCACCTAGGATGTTAGTAGGGACCAAAGAAACCTAGGCAAATGCACTATCTTCACCCAAGATACTTTGTAGCAGTACTCCAGAATGATATTTCTAATATCTATTTATGCCCACACAGATAGCATTAAGAGAAAGGAGGAGCTTGCGGTTAAGCTGTGAGGTAACAGTTCTCAGTGGTTTGGCCAGATACTGGACTGGTTCCTGTCGTAATGTAATGTAATGCAATGTAACGTAATGTAGTGTAGTGTAAGGTAATGTAATGACCTTCCAATGATGTGATCTGATGTGATCAACCAATCAGTTGAAAGCAGAGTTTCCTTGGGGGTGTGGTCTGCCTCCAGAATATAAATGGATGCTCTAGCACAGCTCAGTCTCTCTTTTGACACTTCACTCTTTCTGTTGCCTGACCTCAAAATCTTGGGATGCAAGCCTGCAGAAGAGTCCAGCCTGCCGCCTGACCTTCAGATTTTGGACCTGCCAGCCCCACAATCACATGAGCCAAATCCTTGAAGTAAATCTCTCTCTCTCTGTATATATATATCCATAGGGTTTTTCAACGAGTATGATCTCTTGGAGCAGGTCACCAGGCCTTTCTTCCAAGACAATCAATCAATCAGTGTAAGAGCAGCCTCTGGTCCTAGAGAGTGTGCCTTTTACTTCAGTAAGTAGAGCTATTAGTTCTCCTTGTCTCCCCAGCTCTCTGCCCCATTTCAATCTTTTTGGAATGAAAGGTCAGGTTCAGAGATTCTTCAAACTATTTTCACATTCCTTTGTTCAAAACTATTTACTGAACTTCTACTATGTGCTACAAACTGTGATGATAAGTAGAAATAGACATGGTCTCATCTCTCAGGGAGCTAACATTTGTGGAAAAGTCAGAAACCTGACTTAGACAGTTCAGGGAAAACACATGCAGAGAAATGAACTCTGAGCTGAAATCTAAATAATGTATAAACCTTTACCTGGAAAAGGGTGGAGGGTGGGGGGTAGAAAGAAAGGAACTGGAGAAAGCACTCCTGACAGAAAGACCACAGGGGAAAGACTCATTATCAGGAGCAAATAAAATAGCCAAACTTTATGGTTGTATTAGAGTCCAACTAGGAAAAAGAGAAACCACCTTGAATTCTTAAAACAGAAGGAATTTACTAGAGGAAATTGTTTACTTCAGTGAAGGAAAAACTAAGAAAACAAACAGGGGACAGCAAGACAATACGAAGATTAGCAACACAGGCAGCTCTCCTTAAATTTAAGCTTTTAAATTTATGTTTTTAAAAGGAAGAAGTTTTTCACTTAAAGATACATGATTGAGAGAATTAAGAGACAAATAATAGACTGAGAAATACTTGCAAATCCTATCTCTGATAATGAACCACCATGGAAAATATATTTAAAAAACACTTAGAATTCAGGAACAACTACAAACATCCAAACTGAAAAATGGGCAAAGACTTGAGTAGCAGATATTTCACCTTAGAGGTATGAATGGCTAATAAGCACATGGAAAGGTGGTGACTATCGCTAATCATTGTGGAAGTGCAAATTGAAACTATTTCCCACCCATTAAGATGGCTATAATAAAAAACAGAAACAGTACCAAATGTTGAGCCGGATTTAGAAAAACTGAAACCCTCACACATTATGAGTGGCAATGTAAAATTGTACAGCCACTTTGGAAAGCAGTTTGGCAGTTTCTTAAATAATTAAGCATAAACTTCTCATAAGAGACAGTAATTTCACTTCTAGGAATTTACCCAAGAGAAATGAAAACCTATGTCCACACAAATAATTGCATGTGAATGTCCATAGCAAATTTATGCAATAGCCCCAAACTGGTAACAACCCAAATACCCATCAACCGGTGAATTCAGATTTGTTATATCCATACAATGAAATACTATTCAGCAGTAAAAAGAAATGAACTACTGACCCATGCTACATTAAGTGGACCTCAGAAACATGCTACATGAAGGAAGTAAGACATAAAGATGACATACTGTATTTAAATTCACAGAGGGAGAAATCAGATTGGTGGTTACCTGGGGCTGGGGTTAAGAATGCGGAATGATTGTGAATAAGCTCATACAGTCTTTGGGGTGATGGAAATGTTACCAAACTGGATCGCAGTAATGATGGCTTAACTCTAAAAATTTACTAAAACTTACTGGATTGTACTCTTACTGTGAGTGAAACATGGTGTTAAACTACACTATAATAAAGCTCTTAAAACTGCAAATAATATATCTTGTTGCTATAACTTTGAGTCACCCTTTCTGTTAACGTGATCATGCTGTCTTCTCTCCTTTTGCAGTTTGCTTTTGAAGATTTCCCACCATTTATGAACAGCCCGGTTGGACAATTTCTGGTTAAGTTCATAGATATTAAATACCTCATTAGAACATTATGTTTCTCGTTCTGAAAACTGCTTTCCTTCAAGCAATTATTAACCACTCTCGTCAGAGGCCATTTCTCATGCCAGCTGGCTGCAAGTCTCAGGGCACTCTCGGCCCATTCATCACCAAAGCATAACATCTGCTGTTCTCTCTTGCCTTATAAAGCAGAGGTGTACCATGATCCTGGCCCTGCCTTGCTGTCCCTACTTCTTTCACTCAGGGGCGGTTCTGTGACTCAAGGTTAATATAAACCTGATCTTATTCCCCTCCTGCCAATCGAAATACCAGAAGAACAACCTTTCAATGATGTTCAGCACTTCAACAGAATTCTGCACAAAGGCAAATGGCCCTCGTGCCATCAAGGGGTAAAACAGGAGCCAAGAAATAGGCAAAGCAAAAAAACAAACAAACTTGAATTTTCCCTTTTCTTTCTTTTGTATAAAGGAAAGAAGAGGATTATTCTTTCCACAGTTGAGCCTATCAGGGTGAGATCTGCTATCTTTTGTTCCCTATCATTTATTCCCAAACATTGAACAACAATAATAATACCCCTGACCCCCTCTGCACTACCCCTCCAAATAGAAGGAAAAGCTTAACTGTGGCTCAGATGTGTCATAAAGACAGATTCCAGTTCTTACCCTGCCACTGTGTGACCAAAAATAAGACCTCAAAGACTTTGGATGAGATTATAGACAAGGAACCTATTTTTGTCTTAGGATCTTGTAGAAGAGAGAGATTTATCTTCTGGATCTTATAGCGTCTGTGTGAAACTCAATCACAATAATAGACATAATGGCATATTGAAGAAAATTGCTAAATATTGCTATTAATGTCATGTACCATGTGCCCTAACCCACTGAAGAGAAACTGAAAGTTAATATTCAGTAAATTAATAGAATGATGCATTCATTTTTATTATTATTAACTTAGTGTTCTGACACTCAGGGGCATGCATAGGCCAAAGCATGTAGAATAACTTAACCAAATAATTTATCACCCCAAGCAGGATGATGAGTGAAAGGGGACGCTGTTGATCGCTACCCAGGACAACAGGAGTAAAACAAGACTGTCTTGGGCAGACGGTCATTTAGTCACCTAAAACTGAAGGAGCTGGAAGGCTCCATGTCCTCCCCCAAGTCTCCTTCATTATAGTGATGTGCGGAATCAAACAGAGTTTCGGTCACTTTGCAGGCAGGCTGACCTGGGAGGCTGTGGGCAGTGGGATGTGATGACCTGGGAAAGGAAATGGCAGAAGGCATTCTGGAGTGGGAAAGCACCAGAGAAATGGTTGAGGCTTCCTCCCACTCTGCTTGAGCCTACATCTGTGGCTGAAGACATGCTCCTGCGACCCAAGTCTTCCCATCTCTCTGGCTCTGGTGTATTTCCCAGCTTGAGCCCAGGAAGACTCAGGCCCAGCCCCCAGGCAGCAAGGCGGCTGCAGCGATGGAGAGTGAGAGCAGGAGGGGGAAGCAGGGAAGGAAGGAGGGAGAGAGAGAAAGAGACAGAGACAGAGAGAGGTGGCAGGGGGATGGGGACAGACCCAGGGTCTTTAGAGAAATGTCAATAGAATGTTTGCCTTTTAAGTAAGGAGAGTTGCATTTATTTGAAGCCTGTTCTTTCTCCCTCCTCCCTCCCACGCGGGGAGATCAGTGGCTGATGCCAGTGGCTGTGGTATTTGTTTCAGTGACTGTGTTTATGTTCCTGGTTCTAGCAGCTGACGGGAACATACTGTTAATGAGGATTTTGCCCGTTTGAGAGATACTGTTTATACAGCTATTGAAGAAAAAGCACAGCCTAGTAACTAATAGGTGTTCACAGAGAGCAAGCAAGGGCTCACTGATTTCCCTGGAGCCTCTCCAAGGAGGGGTTACAGAGTAAAAACAAGTTGTAGTTGGTCTGTCAGCTCTGTTAACGTTTCTACCTGTGTACAGTGCTGCCAAATGCAGCCATATCCTATAATGAGAGAGAAGGAAGTGAGTGGACACCATGCTGGTCCTGGGTGTGCTCACAGTCCAACAAAGTCACATTAAAACACTTGAGGAGAAATCACGCAAATAATGAACAAAGAAAGTTTGGAAATGTATAAAGTGAACCAGAGATATAATGGTTCTCCTTCAGCGTACTAGTTCCTCAGATCATAAAATCATTACCAGTACCAGCTGCTGCTGAGTAATCTCTGCTCCTGGTGACCCAATGTGTGTCAGAGTAGAACTGTGCTCCAAATGATGGCTAATTTTTCAGAAGTAGATCGCTAGGCCTTTTTTCCAAGGCACCTCTGGGTTGATTTGAACCTCCGAACTTTCAGTTAAAAGCCAAGAGCATTAACTGTTTGTACCATTCAGGGACACTTCAAATTATAATGCTGTTCTTGTTGTTAGTTGTAGTCTTGTTGATTCTGACTCACAGCAACCCCATGCGTACAGAGTAGAACTGCTCCAGTAAGGTTTTCAAGGCTGTGACCATTCAGAAGCAGATTGCCAGGTCTGTCTTCTAAGACACCTATAAAAACAACAAAAAAAAAACAAATCCGTTGCCATCAAGTCGATCCCAACTCATAGAGACCCCACAGGACAGAGTAGAACTGCCCCATATGGTCTCCAATGAGCACCTGGTGGATTCGAACTGCTGAACTTTTGGTTAGCAGCCGTAGTTCTTAATCACTACGCCACCAGGGTTTCCAAGGTACAAATGGGTGGGTTCAAACCACCAGCCTTTCAGCTAGTAGTGGAGCACTTCACTGTTTCTGCTATCCAGGGCCTTTTCAAATCATAATAGCGTGGTGTTAAGGTGCAGGGGATAGAGTCTTTCTCAGGGTTCATGTCTTCGGCGGCAGATTTTTCTTTTCCCAGACAATATTTTCTAGTGCCTTCTCATAAGATTTGCAGCTAATCTGATGAAACCATCCCTCTGAGAGACTAGTGACGGAAGAATAGCAAAATAAATAACTAAAAAAGGCTGGTGTTATAGGCCTATACAGTATCTGCCATTTGGAACAGTCTTTAGGTTTATCTTCAGTTTGTGCTGCAGAAGGGTCTCTCAACTTGAGCTTCTTGGGCAACAATGTCACTCCTGGCCACAGTTGTCAACTGATGTACACACTTTGCTACAGACACATCTATGTGGCTGGACATCAAGGGAAATCAGTGCAGAATGTGAGGCCTCCCACTGCAGTGGTCTCAGTCCATGACACCCTGGAGTAGGATATGATTTCTGCTTAACAAAATGGCAGAGGATATCACTAAATATTACATGATTTTGAGAGCTAGCTAGTTGTCCTATAGGAGAGAAAGCTTCACAAAACTCAGGCAAAACCATTCTATTTATACTGTCATTTGCAAAGTCATCTTTCTTTATACTAGTCATCTCTGTCTCTTCTATGCCTCCTGGGTTGGGTTAGGGAGATGCAATTAGAAGTATCAGGTACATCACACACAACATGGTTTGCATGTCCATGTAATCGCTGCTATGCATGATTGAGCCAATGAGGCAAGGAAGTCACAAAGAGCAATAGCCCCAATTCACAGAAAGCTGTGTGCCTGCCTGCAGAATTATTCCACTTTCTAGTCCCTGAGTCCCGCCTTCAGGACACTCTGAGTGCACCAGGCTTGATGCCCATACTTGCAGACTTCTACCCACAAGGAGCACCCTCTCCTGTATGAGCACTGTCTCCACAAGCCAAAGAGGTGACAAGCACGAGTGATGACCATGAGTGTTGACATCCGTCACATGCTGGTTCAAACCCCAGCTTTGCAATGCTTATCTCTGTGACACTGGGTACATTCCTTAATTGCTCTAATCTTTGGTTTCATCATTTGTTGTCAATAAAATAATAATAACTGTCCCCTCGGATTGCTGTTGTTGTTAATTACTGCCAAGTTGATTCTGAGTTGCAGAGACTTCATGTGTGCAGAGTGGAACTGCTCCATAGGGCTTTGAAGGCTGTGAACTTTTAGAAGCAGATCGCCAGGCCTGTCTTCCAAGGTACCTCTGGGTGGGCTTGAACTGTCAACCTTTCACCTAATAGTCAAGCGCTCAACTGTTTATGACACCCAGGGACCTAAGGATTGCTAGGAGGATTAAATGAGATGCTGTTTATAAAACATTCAACACATAGTAAGTGCTCAATGAATGATGACTTTTAACTGTGTTGAGGCTAAGTTGGAAGTCCTTAAGGCAAAAAAAAAAAAAGGGTTTTACTCATATCCCAAGTGGCTAGCAGAGTGGTACATACTAAATATTCAATAAATATTGATTGCACAGATAAACACATTAATTGGAGATCACCTTATATAGATACACGCATATTCTGCCTAGTTCCAAATCCTTCAGGAAACAACATATATTTGGGATATTTACCAATTTGGGCTGCTACCGAGATGAAAAATCAAGAGAGGAGTAGAAAGCAGTGGTAAGTAATGACTTTGGAGGCAGCCTGCTTGAGTTCAAATCTCAGCTCTGCGGCTTTCTAGTGGTGTGACTGCATAACTTGTCTACGCTCTGGGCCAGCACTTGTCTGCAAGTCTCCTATGGTATTGTGAGGATCGAACGAGTCAATGTGCATACAACACTTCTATGGTGCTTCTTATGTGTCAGTTACTGTTCTAATTGTTAGCTATTATTATCTTTTTTCTTTTTTAACTTGATAACATTCTTTTTATTATTATAACAGTAATATTAATTGTCTAAAATTTGGGGAATAACAGTGTAAGCTGACAATAAAAAAATCACCTCTAATCTCACCAGACCATATTATCTTAATTTTAATTAAATTCAGATATTTGTTTATCATCTCAGTGTCATGGACTGAATTGTGTTCCCCAAAAATATGTGTCAACTTGGTTAGGCCATGATTCCCAGTATTGTGCAGTTGTCCTCCATTTTGTGATTTTTCCAGGTGTTATAAATCATAATCTCTGCCTGTGGTTAAAGAAAATTAGAGTGGTATGTGACATCTTTACTAAGGTCACCTCCCTGATCCAATATAAAGGGAGTTTCCCTGGGGTTTGGCCTGTACCACCTTTTGTCTTACAAGAGATAAAAGAAAAGGGAAGCACCAATCACTGCCCTGACAGGAAACACAACAGAGACTCCCTGATGGAGCAGAAGAACCGTGGGGTGCAAATCTTAAATTCTCTCAAAAAGACTAGGCGTAATGGTCTGACTGAGATGGGAGGGACCCTGACAGTCATGGTCCCTGGGCCCTTTGATAGCCCAAGATTGGAACCATTCCTGAAACCAGCTCTATAAGCAGGGATTGGCCTGGACTATAAGATAGACAATGATGCTGGTGAGGAGTGAACTTCGTGGCTCAAGTAGACACATGAGACTATGCATGTGACTCCTGTCTGGTGGCGAGATGAGAAGGAAGAGGGCGACAGGAGCTGGTTGAAGGGACACAGGGAATAGAGGGTGGAGAGGAGGAATTTGGGATCTCATTAAGGGGAGAACAGCTGGGAGTGCACGATGCGCTGTGTATGGCTTTTTGTATGAGAGACTGACTTGATTTGTAAACTTTCACCTAAAGCATAATAAATAAAAAAAGAAAAGAGAGCAAGCAGAGAGTTGGGGACCTCATACACAGCACCAAGAAAGCAGTGCTGGAGCAGAACATGACTTTTGGACCTGTGGTTCCTGTGTGAAGAAGCTCCTAATCTAGGGGAAGATTGATGAGAAGGACCTTCCTCCAGAGCCAACAGAGAGAGAAAGCCTTCCCCTGAAGCTGATGCCCTGGATTTGGACTTCTAGCCTACTAGACTGTGAGAAAAGAAATTTCTCTTTGTTAAAGCCATCCACTTGTATTTCTGTTATAGCAGCACTAGTTGACTAAGACACAGATGCCTGCATAACCTGCCTTTCACTGGAGAACTTGACACACACATTGATTCCCACTACCTGACAGCAGAGATTATACCTGTGAGCTCGTTAGAGGAAGCGGAAGCCCAGCGTTAAATGCCTGAGCACTGTGTCCATTCAGTGCCTTGTCTGGGAACCTGGCTCTGGCAGGATGGGCATCTGGGTAGGGAGACGGGAATTGCTGGGTTGGCAGACAAAGGGTGAACGGGGCAGCACGGGCAAAGCCCTGGGGGCGAAGTAGACAGAAAAGGGGGAGAAGAGTGAATGGCAAGTCTGACTGAAGAGCTGGGGGCTTCATGTCTGAGAGAAGTGTCACCTGGATGTAAGAGGAAGCCCAGTGCAAGGTGCTGTTTCTGTGGCCTCACCAGAGAGGAGTATGGATAGGGACTGTCAGGATACATGGTTATGGAGCATGGCCCAGAGGAACAAGAAAGGGGCTGCAAGGCCAGAGTGGTGTGGCCTTCCATGTGCTCTCAGGGCTGACTCCGCTTCCTGCTTGGCAGTTTGGCCTGTGTACCTGGAACCTGGCTTCATGCCTGCCTCGTTGTAGGGACTCTGTTTGTTAACTGGATCAAATAAGGGAACAGGGTGGAGACGAGGCATTAAGGTAACGGGTGCCAGAGAGGAACGAAGGGGCTGCCACAAAGGGGGAAGACAGGGCACAGGAGGAAGGTGGGGGAGCTGGTGGTTAATTAGCAGTTGCTTCTCTCCCAATGGCAGCTCTTTGCCTCCCCTGTCTTCCAATCAAGCCACAGTGTTGTTATTATTGTGTACCATGAATTTGATTCGGACTCATAGCCACTCTATAGTAGAATTGCTGCATAGGGTTTCCTAGGCTTTAATCTCTGTGGAAGCAGATCACCAGGTCTTTTCTCCCATGGAGTGGCTGGTGGGTTCCAACTGCTGACATTTTGGTTAGCAGTTGAGTGCTAAACCATTACACCACCAAAGCTCCTTCAAGCCGCAGTACTCCAGTTCCACCAGAACGGGTCTTTGCTGAGAAAAGGTAGATTTGGAAGGTATCTAGAGTTGGGCCAGGAAGAGGATTAGCCATGGTCGCCTCCCCAAGAAAAGTTATGGCAGAAGTTCCCAAACTCAGGGTATATGGCATTCTTGGTGTCTCAGTACATTTTCATGGAGTCCTTAGGCAAAAAGAAAGAACTGCCCAAACCATCTAGGAATGCTACAACAGCAATACCACAAGTGGGTGGCTTTAACAAGAGAAATTTATTCTCTCACAGTCCAGTATGTTACAAGTTCAAATTCAGGGCGTCAGCTCCAGGGGAAGGCATTCTCTCTCTGTTGGCTCTGGAGGAAGGTCCTTACTTCAATTTTCCCCTGGTTGTGGAGTTTCTCAGGCACAGGGACCCCATGTCCAAAGGAAGCGCTCTGTTCCAGGTGCTGCTTTCTGGGTGGTCCCCAACTCTCTGCTTGCTTCCCTTTCCTTTTATCCCTTGAGAGAGAAACGCGGTGCAGGCCATACCCCAGGGAAACTCCTTTTACACTGGATCAGGGATGAGACCTGAGTAAGTGCGGTGTTATAATCCCAGCCTAATCCTCTTTAACATAAAATTATAATCACAAAATGGAGGACAACCACAGACTACTGGGAATCATGGCCTAGCCGAAGTGATACCACGTTTTGGGGGGGGGGGCACATAATTCAATCCATGACACAGTATCAGTTGCTGCTAAGTCAGCATCGACTTGTAGCAACCCCATTAGTGTCACAGTAGAACTATGCTCCCTAGAGTTTCCAGTGGCACTGATCTTTAGAAAGTAGATTGCCAGGCCTTTCTTCCGAGGTAACTCTGACCAAAAAAAATCCAAACCTATTGTCATCAAGTCAATCCCGACTCATAGCAACCCTATAGGACAGAGTAGAACTGCCCCATAGGGTTTCCAAGGAGAACCTGGTGCATTCGAACTGACGGCGTTTTGGTTAGCAGCCAAATGGTTAACCACTGTACCACCAGGGCTCCACCAGAGGTGCCTCTGGGTGGGTTCTAATTGCCAGCTTTTCAGTTAGTAGCTGAGTGCTTAACCATTTACACCAGACAGTTCTGCTTATTAAGGAGTTGGGTTCAAAGAATTTAGTATTTATGTAATAATGAATGAATACCCATTTGAAAAATTAATACACATACGTTGAAGGACAAAATTACATTGTTAAATATTATTAAATAACCACAATTAGTTCTTCTTGTAATGTTTGCAACTTTGAGCACTTTAACACTTCTCAAATGTTGGAATTGGGTTGGACACAATCATTCTCATTTTCTTTTTCACACTGATTTCCATGTGGTACTTGCTTTTTATCACAACAAACACCAAAAACACAGCTTTGTAAAGGTAAGGCTGAAAAAAGTACCAAGCCCACTGCCATCAAGCCCATTCCTACTCATAGGTCAGAGTAGAACTGCCCCCATAGAGTTTCCAAGCTGTAAATCTTTACAGACGCAAACTGCCACATCTTCCTCCTGTGGAGAAGTTGATGGGTTCAAATCACTGACCTTTTGGTTAGCAGCCAAGTGCTTTAACCACGGTGCCACCAGCGCTCCCCAAAGGTAAGGCAGTGTCCTCCAAAAGAATGCAGTGTAACCTAATTGGTCTTTCTGGCCTTGGGTTTATAATTCTGCAAAACATGATTGGTTGGGCTGCAATCTTCCCTGTGACTAGTCTATTTTACACACCTTGCAGGGATTGGTTGATTTGCTGTGCAAAAAGTGATATATAAAATCAGCTAGTAGGACTGAGTAACTTGAGGAAATTGGTCCATTTGTGGTCCTGCTGGGAGGGCCATGCCTTGAAATTGACAAAGACTTTGTTTATATAAGCGGCTAACCCTATAGAGGTTGGGAGAGGCAAGAAGAGAGAGTGAAAGGAAAACCTCCTAAAAGGGCAGTAATCCGGGTCAAAAGCTGTGACACTGAAGATGGCGAGAGACAGTGCAAGATGGTGAGATGAACTTTCTGGCCCATGGAGAGAGAAAGAGCAACTGGTGGGTTTGTCAGCTCAAGAAGAGAGAGAGAGAGCTGGAGGGTGTCTCCGGGCAGGAGACTTGCTAGTGGAGCTAAAGAATTTAACAGTTGCCTGAGCAGGGGAGAGGTCTAGGAAGTCTGGAGGCAGAGGCCCAGGGGGTTCTGGAGGCAGAGGCCAGTGGGGTCTGGAGGCAGAGGCCTAGGGGGGAGTGGAGGCAGAATGGCATGAGGGAGGGGCCCAGAGGCAGAGCCTGAGGTGACGGCAGAAAGCTGCTGCTAGGAGGGCAGCGACAAGCAAGCAGCTACACTGGCCCTGAGGTGGGCAATTAGCAATGGAGAGGCTGATGGCTGGAAAGCCGGAGTCAGGGAAGAGTGCATGCACAGCCGAGGGAAAGGCCTTCATGCGGGCAAGGCTGAGAAGGGGCTCAGAGCTGACCTGGTTGGAAGCTATCCTGAATGAAGAACTGTATCCTGTCTCTTGAAATGTACCCTGTTACTTCCAAGTTGATCCTGATCTCAAGTTACTTCCCTAATAAACCAAATAATCCCTAGTATGGTCTCTGAGTTCTGTGTGGCCACTGCCATGAATGATGGAACCCAGCAGAGAAGTAGAGTGTCGTGGGGAGGGTAGCTGGCGGTAGAGCTGTAAAAGGGTTGGAGAGTGGAGGGATGTCTGACCTCCGCTTCATAGGAACCAGCTCTGTGCTGATCCTGATTCTTATACCTCATAGATGAAGAGGAGTTCAGACATTGTTTATGCTAATACTGAAAACGTAAACTACTTAGACCTAGTAGCTCCTGTGGGGCCTGGCGGGTGAAGACTGCTGTGTTCCTTGAGAATTTAGCCTATGCTGAGGCACTGCTATGAGTTCTCTGCTGGGCCCCAGGCAACCCAGGGCACAGTGTGGGAACCAAAGGGTTGTGGGACTCAGGAACAGTTCTGGGTCAGACAGAGGATTGGGCTTGCTGATCTTCAGGCTTCTTTCCTTAGTTTTCATTTCAGGCCTCAGTGCCTGTTGCTACCCAGGACGTCCAGTGCACACCTGGCTCAGCCACAGAAGCATATAGCTGAGGTCTCCTAGTCCAACGTCTCTCCCATACAAGACAGCTCTATGTAACAATCCTCACATATAGTCCACTAACCACTTATCGAATACTTCCCTCAAAGGGAAATCACTATTTTACCTGGTAGCTCATTTCATTGTGCCGGGACTTCCAGCAACAAATGCTTCAGAGGTTTCCATTCTCTGGCCCTGCCTCTGGCCACTAGTGTGATGTAGAATAAGGTCCCTCTTTCCTCTCTAAAGCCCTTCCCTTAATGTCCCTCTTTAACTGATGTTTGTTAAAGGTGGAGCCTCCTTCTGACTTCTCTTCAAACCACACCAAGGTGCCTATTTCACAGCTTTCTAAGACCCCAGCCCTCATTTCATCTATACCTCTGCTTTTCCTGAGACACCTCTTTTCAGTACAAGGAAGCACTTGAGCTTTCCAGGCATTCGTTCTATCCTGTGGCACATTACTCAGTGACAGGTGGAAGTGAGCCAGAGAATGCAATCTTCCCCAGGATCCAGGGGAAGACATATGAGCCTGGGCCCAGGCTCGCAGGGTCTATGGTGGTGGCCCGCAGAGCATGAAGCCCAGCCAGGCCCAGGGACGACCTTGCTCCTACTCCAGAGGTCTCCTTTCTGTGAGTAACCAGTCTTACTAATCAGAGCAGAAACGTATTTTTTTAGAGGAGGGGCTGAAAGATTTATATACATATATATAAAAAACAAGACATTTGCCATTTCAACCTTTCTTACATGTACAATTCAGTGACATTAATTACGTTCACCATGTTGTACAACCAGCACCAGTACCTATTTTCAGAAGTTTTTAATCACCCCAAATGAAGCCCAGTTCCCCTTCAGCAGTGGACTCCCCATTTGTCTCTCCTGCCAACCTCTGGTAACCAATAATAAACTTTCATCTCTATGCGTTTTTTTTACTGTGGTAAATATACACGTAATAAAACCTTTGACATTTTGGCAATCTTCACACGCACAGGTCAGTGACAATGAGTATTTTCATCATTATGTTCACCCATCACCCTTCTCCGTTCCCAGATTCTACCATCACCCTTAACAGAAGCTCAGAGTCTCCTAAGCAAATGCACTTTTAACTGTGAATAGTTACAATTTCACACCCTCCATAGCAACCATGGAAACCCTGGTTAAGAGCTACGGCTGCTAACCAAAAGGTTGGCAGTTTGAATTCACCAGGCACTCCTTGGAAACTCTATGGGGTGGTTCTACTCTGTCCTATAGAGTCTCTAGGAGTCAGAGTCGACGGAAATGGGTTTTTTTTTTTTAATTTTTATCGCAACTATGGCTGGGAGTGCCAGAGTCATAAAAACTTCCTTTCCTCAAAACTTTATGATTTCATTGTAGAGACAAGACCCATGAATCTTATAGCAGACACTTTAAGAGCACCAGTTACCTGGGAAATTGGAGAAGGAAGAGATCACTGTTGGTAACACATGCAATTACATAACTGCAGGGATTTTCTGAGGAAACACTGGGTTGGGGGATCCTTAGCAGAAGTGACACTGGGTTTGGCCTTGAAACACAGGTGAGCTTTGGGTAAGACAAAGGAGAACTTGGGAATTGCAGGAAGAGGACAAATATAACAGGAATACCAGAAAATGGAATGAATGTGCATGTTCAACAGAATGGGCAGGAGTTTTTGATATTTATTGGAATGGTGAGAAAAGAAATTGAGGCCTGTTCTCCAAGGGCCTTGGAGGCCAGGAGGAGTGTGTGGGTTTGATGTCATAGACTAGCTCGTTCACCCAGGTACTCAGCTTGGAGGCACTCCACATTGCCCTGACTGGTTTGTTCTTACTGCCCACATCTCAGCTGGGTGTCTCCTTTTAAGCTTGTTTTGCAAAGTGCTAAACTGGTTACCATCTGTGAGTCCATCTGTGTGCTCATGAAGGCTTGTAGACCTCTGACACCGCTCCCCACTAACACAGGTGTGCAGGCCTGTACCTGCTGCCAAGGGCTACAATCAGGAAAACTCCGCCTGTGAGGTGGGCTGCTCTGGGCCAGACTGGGGAAGGAGGTAGAGCAGGAGCTCTTGTTTGAGTTGCTGCCATCTTCCCCTTTCAACCCACCCTTGTCACCACAGGCCCTCACATTCACATACTACATACACTGAACACACACGTAAGACACATGCACACTGCACACACACTGGCACACATTCATGCACCATTATGTTATTTTGGCAGCAGAAATAGGAGTTTTCCTCCACTTCAAGACTAAGCAAACACCTTTCAGGACTTGATAAAATAAGTCATTTCAAGTTATTAATGTGCAAGAACACGTATCCTTCCATCTACATTTCTACGGGTCTCTCCACGTTGTTTCAGTTTCTCTGGTCTTTCTTCAGCCTTGCCTAGATGACACAGATACGAACCTTTTGGTGGTACAAGGGTCACTTTCAATGCCTACTATTTTGTACCATTGGGGAAATAAGAACAGGTACTAAACACAGCAGGCACAAATTAGAATTCATCAACAACCACACCTACCACTCTCTCTTCTGTGTAAACCAGCACTAGGGACTTTGTGGGTATGTCAAGGTAAGGTCTACCCATTATTTGAAGGGGAGGGGTATTAATTCACTGAAGTTACATGAGTGCAGGTATTTTATACTGAGACTCTGCTCCTGTTGGTAAGGTAACTGGGTATATGTTTTGAATGTTTTGGCAAGTATTATTACTTCTCTGGGAACATTCACCCAAACTCTGATCTTCCTCAACTTTTCTCCATTTTAGTAAAAGGCATCTCTAGTCCTCTGCTGCTCAAGCCAGAATCCTTAAAGTCATTCCTGCTCCACGCTTGTCTCAGAGTCCACATCCAGCCTAGCAGAAAGTTGTGTGAATTCTATCTTGAACAGTGCTCTTTCAAAGAACTTCAAGTACATCGGCTTTTTTCTTTCCTTCTTTCTTTTTTTTTTTTAGCAACATATTATCGGGAGGTGGTGAGTAAGGAAACACATTAAGCCAACTCTGAGTTGGCTTGTCTAAATAGGACAGTGAGGCTGGGATTAAGCCAGGATAACAGCCCAGTATTCCGGAACCTTAGGTTTTGCACAGGTGGTAGAAGCTAGAGTCTTCCTGAGACTTAAAGTGTGTCATTTTCAGAAGATCATTGCAAAAGAATGAACAAAAGGACAATTAAGATTAAAATCTCCTTGTTTCTTTCTTTCCCTCATAAATTTTTTAAATGTAAAGTTTGAGGGTTTTACCAGTTCAATACAGCTTCCCTGCAATTGCTATGAATAAACCACACCTTACTCAGGGTAGCACCTAGCCCATAGTGGGGATGCAAATATTGCCCGAATGAATAAATTGAATCAATGAAGAATGAAAAAGTGACTGGATGGCTGAGTGGCTGGCTGGCTGGCAGGAACCTACATTTCTACCTTTTTTATAATAGCCCTCTGTCAGTCCCTCAGGCAGTCACAATAGACAGAAACTAACATTTCCTCAGAGCTATAAGTAAAAAAGTTTGGAAGCACTCAGAGATGCTACTACAGCTTAATGTAGTAATACGCATCAAGAGGTGTCATTTAATGCCTTAGACAGTTAAATATCTAAAGCTACATTTGATCGCTCAGTGAACAAATTTTTATCGAGTGTCTATTCTGCCTCAGGTACCATAATAAGGGCTGGGCTAGAGCAGTGAAAAACTAGCCCAAATCCTCGCCCTCCTGGGGCTTCGTTCTACCAGGAGGCACAGACGACAAGCAGTGAGCACAACACAGATGTTAGAAGTGATAAATGCCATGGAGAAAACTTACGGGTGGTCAGGAGTGCCTGTATGGGGTGCGGAGGGGCAGCTGTGCTTTTGAATTGGGTGGTCAGGTGACATATCACTAGAAGCTGTTATTCTAGCAAAGACTTGAAAAAAGTAAAAGAGTTAGACACCTGGCTGTCTGAGAAAGTGCATCTCAGGCCTAGGGAGGGAGCAGCCAGTTCAAAGGGCCTGATGTAGATGTGCCTAGAATGGCCAGGAAAGTGTGAGGAGGCCACTTCTCCCAGGAGTGTTCAACCACCGTGTTCCCAGAGGTCTGCTTCAGGCCACACATTTTCACAGAGACAGGGTTTGTGAGCAACACATTGTTGGTTCAGGAAAGAGTGAGCCAAGATGGGTTGGGGCCTCTCAGTTTGGGGATTATAGAAGAGAAGTTCTTGGTTAGACACGACAACGTAAGCTGTTGGGCATCTCCTTTCTGTTGTCAGATCTTAAAATCAAGCACTTGCTTCTGAGTCAAGTCTGATTCATGGCAACCCCACATGTGTCAGAGTACGACCGTGCTCCCTAGGGTTTTCAATCGTTGATTTTTTGGAAGCAGATCACCAGGTCTTTCTTCCAAGGCACCATTGGGTGGATTCAAACCTCCAACCTTTTGGTTAGTGGATGATCACGTTAACTGACTGACAGTAAAATCTTAATTATGTTATACTAATATTTTATTTTTATGAAGCTATAACAATTTGTCATTTATTACTTTTTGTTCTTTCTTTACAAAAAGAGCGAATTTGTTGGGGTCCAGGTGATGGATAGTTGGAATTGTCACTTTTGTTTTCAGCCAAAACACAAAGAGTAAAATTGAGTTCACATTTTCTGGAGATAAATGAAAGGGTCAAATACTAAGAGTAACACCAACTTCTTAACATTTGGGCAGGAACTGGAGAACTTTTGTTAATTACCAACATGATAACATGTGTTACTTTTCTGCCGCAACTAGCTTGGGAAACACGAAAGAAGAAAGGTCTTTGGCAGACAAACCTGGAGTCACAACCCCATTCTGCCACTTAAAATCTTTGTGGTCTTGGAAAGATGTCCAAGACCCACAGCTTTCCTCTATTGCAAAGTGGTGTTAGTTAATTTTATGAATGATGTGATGGAATCATATTGAGATAATGTATGCAAAGTTTTTAGCACTGTTCCCAGCACTAAAGTGCACATTGAATTTTTAATAAATAAACTTTTTATTTCTGAAGCCAGTAATGCCTTGATCCAAGTGGAGGCACTTCTATTTGTGGAGTTTCAGACCCTATAGGAGGAAACAGTTTGATGTTTCATTCCACCTCAAACCAAACCTCAAAGCCACATAGTTTGCTGCAAGATTGCTCCTTCTGTTCATCTCTATCTTGCCCACGACCTTTCTGAAACAGTGTTTGTGGCTGCTGAAGGATTCTTGGGTGATTTTCCCATCAGGGGAAAAAAAAATACCTTCTTGTAGTGAGGATTCTTACTGTGGTGGAAGGTACGTGCTCCCCTCCCTCCCAAAATTCTTATTCTCTGACTCAGAATCTGCTCTATCCTGGCACCTGTGTGCATCACCAATCCAAGACACGCATGGCAGAATTTTCCTAGCTTCCACTTAGAAAACTGGGACCCAGAATTCAACAATAAGGCCATTGGGTTTGCACTATGGTACACCTGTTGGCATTGCAATTGTCCACTGGGGAGATTGAGTTTTTCCCTAGAAATGGTGACACCTGGATGTAAATGCTAAGGTACTTTGACAAAAGCATGGAGGTGGTAGAGGGTAGAAGCACTTTGACTAATTTTGTATTATAAATTCCTGTGACCAGATTTAATGTAAATATAGGCTCTCCTCACATGGCAGAAAAGATGGCCAATGTGAGCCCCAAAACCATATTCTTCCAGTGCAGAATTCATAAAGGGAAGGAGACCATTCATCTCTCAGTTTTTATTTATATAATCTCAGTTAAAGACCTGTTTGGTTCATGTCCACACTCCCTAGGCCAATCTGTGTGGACAAGGGGACAAGTATCACCTGTCATCAGGGAGCAGCTGGGCCACTGAGATGGACTGGCATGACAAAATCATATACGAGCAGTTCCTCTTGGGGAGAGAGTGCTGGAGAACTAAAGCAGTTAGAAGGTCACAGCAGCTGAAGTTTTGCACAACAAATTCTTACGCTTGTATATTACCCAGGAATTTATAAAGTGTGTTCCTACATGTGATTTTATTAAGTCTTACAGCCACCATGTGAGATAAGAGCTTGAGCAAACTGTACCATAGAAAGATTAAGTGACCTGACTTAAACTATGGTCATAGAGCCCAAGAATGATGAGTTATCAACTGCTGCCCAGTCTCATTCCCAACACCAGTGATTCCTGGCATTATCTGGCAGGAAGAAATGATTCATCGGAAGTCAATACGTTTTCCAATGCCTTCCAACAACCATAGCTATGCAGTTTCATCCTCTGCCTAGGAACAAGTATGTTAGAGAAGGCTGGGATGCCTGATGTGGTGGCAAACTGCAAAGTTAAAAACTGTTCAATTCTCCAGTACCTTTTGTCCCAGTGTTTGCGGTTCTCCATTACAATGCCTGACCAGGGCTCGCTTCTGTCCCACTGATTGCTTCATACCTTTCTAACCACTTTCCTGACTGTGACTCCTATGAATAGGACATTTATCAGGGTTCACTTTTTGAGTAAATAACAAACCATAAAATTTATCCCTCTTAAGATAGTCATGGATTCATGAGTTAACCATCGCAGCTGGACAAGCACAATTTAGGAATCTACAAAAGACAGTGCTTTGACTAAAAAACAAACAGAAAACCTGGTATAGAAATTGTATCATGTATGCCTCCAAGAACAAGAATAGTATTGTGAATTCAGACCCAGCATTTACTAGATTTCAGATATCAGTCCCCACTACAGAAGCCAACCATCCTTGTGGGTCTTGGCAGTGAGGCTGGTTGAAGGCAGGCTCAGCAGAGATGAAAGGAGGAAGCCAGCCAGAGAGAAGCTGAAGTGCTCACTGCTGTGCTGGCCAAACCCTCATCCATGCACGCCTTCTGGGCTCGGTACAAAGCCTGGGTTCCTTCCTGGTCCAAGACGCCTTTATTACCGCCTGTATTTTCATTTCCTCCTGGGAATCTTCTGACTCTCCAGCTACTCCTTTCTGCTTTGAGTTGAGGAGACCAACCTCATCTCCCGGCTCTACATTTTCAAGTATTACTTAGAGAAATTGGTGATTCCATTCAGCAGAAATCTAGGGGGTGTGGAGAGGGCTGGTACTGTTTCGAATGTATGGGGGAAAAAGAGAACAGACAGGAATAGCTTTGAGAGAACTCCTTCCCCAATGTCTGCCCCTGGAGCATGACTGTAATGAAGAAAATCACAGCATTGAAGGAACTGAAGAGGTAAAAGACAGCAGCAGGAGCCAGGAATGAATAAAGACGCTCACTCTGACCTCCGGCGTGGGTGCATTTTCAAATCACGTTGTCGTAGAGCTCAGACTCATTCAAGCAGCAAGTGCTCAGCATCCTGGCCTGCCACCAAGACATGGAACACTCTCGGTGCGAACAACTTCATAAAGGCTTGCCTTTTTTTTTTTTTCCTTGCATTGAGTTTTGCACTTTCCCCAGCATTTGAAACTCTCCATTAAAATGTGTTTTAAAGACTAGGTAGCACAAAAGTTTAACATTTTAAATTTGTGCTAGTTCCTGGATTCATTATCCCTACTGTCTAAAACTGAGGAGCACTTGTAATTATATCTCAGTGGGTTCATTATCGAATTATTTGTTTTGTCTTCAGGCTTTGTATTTTTTTTTTTTTTTAACAAAGTAGAGTTGTAGTCACCCATCAATATATCCTGATTTTTGTTAGTCTACCTTTACTAAACTTAGTCATTGAATCAGGAGCCCAAAAAGAGCTCTGACTCTGGTTGAAAATAGACAGGAATGCTTGTGGTTCCTATTTCAGAGATCTTTTTCTCTTTTTAGGAGACACACTGGGTTTTCTTCCACCAAGAGTAATGCCTCCTGCCATTTATTTCTCTGCTTTCTCCTTAGGTAAAGTTTGTGACTTTATGCTGATTCAAGCTGTGATTCTCCAGTGAAGAGCTATAACACATGAAGAAGTCTTATCTGGGAAAAATGACAAGTAAAATCCTTCCTGGTCCTGCCTCATTCATTCATTTATTGCTAATTTTACTCATTCACTCCTTCACTCAACTAATTTGAAAGTCTACTGTGTGCAAAGCACTGCACTAGGAATGGAGGCTTAATAAACATGTGTGTAAAGCAAATCCTCATCTTCCTGGAGAAAATGTGGTTCTTTTGAAAGGTGAAGAGGAGAAAGAAATCATTTAGAGATAAGGGGATCAAGGAAGGAGGCAATGACATTTGGACTCGCTTAAACCCTCAGTTGAATTCCTCTCAGTCTCAGTGATCTCCATCACTCTTGTGTTTATGGTTCATGCTGATCAGACAGCTGGTCTTTCCATCAAAATTCAGGCTAGAAGTGCGGAGAAGGGTAATAGAGTCCACATATGAGACAACCATCCCTGCTCTCACCTCTCTTCCTGCTGTTGCACTTTGCGATTTCTTTATGAGCTCCGTAAGCCTTGGCTTGGACCTTCCATCTCCTCATTCCACAAAAGAAAAACTCAACAAAGAATAACCAGATATTTTAGGAGATTCTGTACCATGAAAAACAAAGATTGTGGTAAGGAGAACAACCAAGTAAAACAGAGGCAATTAGGAAAATAAAACTTATCATACTTCCCTAAGGAAATGTAGAAGCACCTATATCAGTTTACAAAAACAAAATAAAACCAAAAAAGATATGAAAAGATTAAATAATAAAACAAGATATAGCTCTTGGAGATTAAACTAGGACTCTGGGTAAAGGTTAAAAATCCAGTGTAAGGGTTCAAAGAAAAGACTGCAGAAATGAGAGCAAAAAAATAGATAAAGTGAGAGAATACATGAAGAAAGATACAGGGAGCTCCCAGAGCTTTGATCCAAGAGGTCTAATATTTAATTCATAGATGTTTCAGAAAGAGAGACCAAAGGAAATCAAAAGAGCTAATAATCAAATAAATACACAAAATTATCCAGAGGTAAAGTGAGCCTTGAGTCTTCAAATTGAAAGAGGTCATCAAGTTTCAAGCAAAACTAATGAAAAGATACCCATTTCTGGGTATACATTTAGGGTATTTTGGAGAGCCTGGTTAAGGAGAAGAGCATACAAGCTTTTAGAGTTCAAACTGAACAGTGATGATAAAGAGGGCTCCAGCTGGCTTCAGACATTTCATTAGCACAACACACGATAGAGAACAGTGAAGAAGTGCCCTCCAAACAGTTTGGAAAAAATTATTGGAAGCCTAGAAACTGTGACAGAAGACTCTCCTCTGTGAGTAAGAGCAAAATAACGTCACTTTCATCAAAAAGAGAAAAAAATAAATAAATTACCCTCTAAAGCCTTCCTGAGGAAGTCCCTTGAAGAAGTACTTCAGCAAAACAAACCTGAAGATGAAGAAAAGTGAGGATGTGGACCCTCAGAAACAGAAATGAACCAAAAGTTCACTAAAAAGAATCCCTCTGATGACAGTTTCATTGCAGATCTTGAAAGCGATGTTTCCCAATTACACCAGGAGGTTGGTGGGCTCCAAAGACGATGTCTTAAAGAGAACAGTGAAAAGTATTCCAAACAGGATATGGAATAAGAAGCTGGAATACCATGAAAAAGGTGTTTTATCATTCCTCACCTGCATCTATATTTACATATATATGCCATTTTAAACCCTAAGAAAAAAATGTGCAAGAAAGTTATACTCTAAATATTAAATAAGCTAAAATGCAGCATAGAGTCCTTAACCAACTGCTGGAAAACAAGAATGTACACTACACTTCACGTCGATCCTATAGATATTAGTTATAAGTAATGGAAGAATTGCAACATTGGAATTCTAGAAAAGGCAGTGAACTGTAATATTTATAAACACATAATAAAATTTTGGCTTCTAAAATTTTATAACTAAGTTATAGACAAAGTCTAGAAGGGTAATTTTTAGAGAAAGTGGGAAACCCTGGTGGCGTAGTGACTAAGCACTATAAAGAGAAAGTAAATGTCATCAATCTCGATAAAATATGAAGACACAGCTTACAAAATTTGAGAGGTAGAGAGGTACAAACACACTCATTTTACCAAGTGAGTTCAAAGGATACTGATGAAGGCTGACAACTAAGAATAGAATTATAACAACTTGGAGTGAATAAGAGAACTAGAAGGAGGTGTGTTAAATTCTCAGTTATTACAGATAAAAGTCAATGAAAAATCAAGAACTAGTTGTTATTATTTAACAACATGGAAATAATGAGCAACAAAATTAAAGCTGCCAATGGTTAAATAATAATTACCTTTTGCAATGGACAAAGGGGTGTGTCATGTGACTTTTAATACTTGTGCTATATGGCTTTTAATAGTTGTTCAAATGTTACTTGGATAAAAATTATTTATTAAAGAAACTCTTCTTCAACTAAAGTACCTGGAGACATCTTCACCACAAAGACAGACCTTGTTAGCAGGATAACCAACAATACTATAATTATAGTATCAATATATAATTATATACACAATTAGATATATAATTATGTATAAAATACATAATCAGCTGCATAAAGCTCCACTACACTGCTCTTGCTTTTATGGGGACTGTGACTTTTGCTTAAGTGACTCTCATTCTGAATTACAGATAATTTATTTATTTAACATTTTTAATTAAGCCTTCCCAGTCTGAGAATCATTTTGTCCTTTGAAAATTATGTAGTGCATCTTAGTTCTGATCTGTTATGTGTGGATTTTAGAATTCGAAGGGCTTTTCCCCCGTGTTTCCAAGTTTCGATGGCCACTTCACGTTTTTCCTAAGGCAGTTCAAGGGAAAAATGGGGCTGGGCATTAGGGGTGAAGTAACTACAAACGTTATATGAACTATTCAGCTAACATACTGCAGGTGAGAGCTTCCACCACTCATAATATTTGAGGTGGGCTAGGAAAGCAGAGGCCATAGAGGCGGAAATTCAAGATAAACCAGCAGGAGCTACTTTCCTGGACATCTTGATTTTGAGTGCCACCTGTGGTGTTCCTTGTCATTATGTATAGAGATCCCCCTCCCCTTGGGCATATAGCTTAGCTGTATGATTTCCCTCAACTTCCTCCTCTGTGAACTCAGGGATAATTATAGTGCAGAGCTATTGTGAGAGTTGAGTCCACTGGAGACAAGGTGAACCACTCACCTATGAGATATTGAGTCCCAAGTGCTAGATATTATGTAATACTATTATGATTTCATCAATATTAAACATCTGAATGGGATCCATTAGTGTTTATTTGTAACTTTAAGTAGTCAATATTGTCAAGGCAGCCTAATCATTCTTTCACTCAGTGGATCACAAAGTCATCTTTTTACATTAGCAAGTATATATCACTTTAGATTAGTGATTCCCAAGAGACGGGGGAATATAACTTGATTTTGGAAAGGATATGGAGTGAAACCTTTGTATGTATCAAAAGAGGGCATATATTTTTTAAAAAGCTAGATAGATTATAACTCTAAAGATTTTTATTAAAATATTGTTCTGGTGTATAGAAGGACCTTCATAGATATTTATTACCTATTTTTTTTAATCTAATAGACTGCATAAATTATCGAGGTTACCAAAAGAAAGTAGGTTATTCACATTCACTGCCTACAAATACTTAAATTGGCTCTCCCAATTTGAACCGACATGTCAGACCAACTGCCATTGTCTGGAGTTATGAAAGTGTTGTCTGTTTTTTAACGAGAACCTCACATTTAAAAAATTCCTAAACTCATGCTATTATTATTGTAAGAATTACAAGTTATCCTTATAACTGCTTCCAGCAGATCTCAGAGCTCGTGCTTTATCCACTCTAACTCTACTTGCCCAGTTATATTCCAGTTTAGGAAAGAAAGCAGAGGATTAAGTTATTTGATTAATCTCAAAAGGGCAACTCTATTTCAGAACCTAAACAACATGGTAATTGGGGGCCTTGAGTATTAACTCATAAGTAATGAACATCGTAGGTTGCACATTTTTCAAGGTAGCTTTATAAAAACTAATTTTAATATATGAAAATTAGTTCTGTAGAAAATTAGCAATAAGACTGCTAGAAGCTTATCACAGTATGTATACATAAATATCTGATATAGCAGGGAAGCAAGAACTCAGAAGGGATGTTGCTTGGCTGGTGCTGGGGCTCCAAGCTCAGAGCAGAAGAAGCCCTGTGGGCTTGGGACCCAGATGTCTGAGGAGGAGTCACTGTCCTGCTGGGCTCATGGTGTTGGAAAAACGGTTGATGCTGCTGCCAGGGATATTGACATTGATGTTGTTAAAAGGATATAAACAGGAACTGGAAGCCAACAGAAAGCAGATAGGAAGGAGTATGTCCTTCTTCCTCCTGTCTTCCAATCTCTCTAGGGGTCGCTATTGGCAGAGCCTAACAAGGAGTCAGCTGGCAAACCAGAATTGTGCTGTGCAGAGGCCCAGCCCTAGCACAAAGCACAGAAGTGTACAAAGATTCTTTGAAACAAAGAGAAACTAACTACTGGCCCCAGCAGATGCTATGGTGAGCTTCCCAGATCCCTGCCCAACCTCCACTTTCAAAAGAAGATGCTTGGACTGACAGCACTTAGGAATTGTTCTTGGCCAAAAGAAGTCCCCTCCCCAAAGTTAGGCCCCCAGTGCAGGCAGCTGACAACCAATGAATGTTGATATAAAGGTAAAAAGGACAGCTCAAGCTCCATCCCAGCCCCAGAGTTTCCCAGGAGATCAGCGGAGGAGGCCTCTGTAACAACTGCATCTCAGCTCAACTACTCCTTTGCTCTTCCCTGTTTCCCTCACAGGTGTTTCTCCTGTGAGCACTCCCCAGCCAACTTGCTGCACGCAAATCTCCAGCTCCAAGACACTGACAACTCCCACAATAGTCCATGGTGGGTACTTATAGGAGGCCTTCCGTGAGGTGATTCAAGAATATGGGCAGCTTACATCTGTGGCTCTTTCTTCTTCACATGTGGCCTCATAGACCACCACAGAGGGGACGGAAAGAGTGGGGAAGTCATTCCTTCTACTTAACTGCATTGGCCTGGAAATGAAAAACGTACTTCTGCTCCCATGTCATTGGCTATGACAGTCATATGTTATAAACCATAAGCAGTTGCCTTTGGGTGAACTCTGAGTCATGGTAACCCCATAAGTGTCAGAGTAGGAGCTGTGCTCATATAATTTTCAATGGCTGATTTTTCAGCAGTAGATTGCCAGGCCTTTCTTCAGCAATGTCTCTGGGCAGATTGAAATTGCCAACTTTCACTTAGCAGCCAAGTGACTTAATCATTTCAACACCCATGAACACTATGTGTTGCAAAGGTCATATAAAATGTAGTTCCTGGCAAAGCAACTGCGTCTTAGCACAATGCCACATCGTGTAATGGGAACATAAATCTCCAGTGAACAGGTTGCCACTCATACAATATTCCTATATTGGTAGGTTGTATTTTTCATTTTGGATTTGTTTTTTCATCTACGACTTTTATCCAGTAAACTTGGTAAATTCTGTTAAAAGTTCTAAAAGTCTATAGATTCTTTCTGCCTTTTTTATTAGAAAATCATATCATCAGAGCAGTTTGGAGTCTTCTAATACTTACTGATAGATTCCCCAAGAAAATTATAATGGAAGTATTTTGGGCAGGAATTTTTATCTAATCACTGACTAAGGAAATACTTATAAACTTTCACCATTATGATGTTAGGTAAGGGTGAACTAATTAAATAAACATTTCTTGATGTATAACCTAAATACAAAAAAAAAGGTACAAATCATAAGAGTACAGTCTGATGAATTTTCATAATGAACATACTTATGTAACCAACACCCGTATTTTTAAAAAAAGAATATTACCTCACATTCAAGTATTTTTATATTGATCTTACAGCAGCCAACTTGTTAAACTTTTTTTTTAATCATCTCTAAAATTTATCTATAGATTTTGGGGGGTTTTCTTTTCTTTTTTTTTAATTGTACTTTAGGTGAAAGTTTACAGAGCAAATTAGTTTCTCATTAAACAAATAATACACAAATCGCTATGTGATATTGGTTGCCAACCCCGCGATGTGTCAGCACTCTCCTCTTCTCCACACTGGTTCCCCTTTCATTTCTCCGGTTTTCCTGTCCTGTCTTGCATTCTCATCTTTCCTTTTGGGTTGATGTGCCCATTTAGTCTCATATACATGATTGAACTATGAAGCAAGATCTCATGTGTGTTATTGTTTGTTTTACGGACCTGTGTAATCTTTGGCTGAGGAGTAAACTTTGGGAGTGATTTCAGTACTGAGTTAAAAAGGTGTCTGGGGTTCATACTCTCAGGATTTCTCCAATCTCTGTCAGACCAATAAGACTGCTTTTGTGTGTGTGTGTGTGTGAATTTGAATTTTGTTCTACATTTTTCTCCCACTCTGTCTGGGAGACGTTGTGATTCATGCGATCCATGTCAGAGCAGTGGTGGAGTTAGCCAGGCAACATCCAGTTGTTCTGGGCTCAGTCTGGTGGAAGCTGTGGTAGTTGTGGTCCTTTAGTCCTTTGGACTAATCTTTCCCTTTTGTCTTTGATTTGCTCAGAAGGGATGGGACCAGTATATGTGTCTTAGATGGCTGCTCACAGGCTTTTAAGACCCTAGACACAACTCAACACAGCTGGAAGCAGAACAATGTCTGTATAAATTATGCTGCACCAAATGAGCTAGATATCCTCCAAGACCATGGTCCCCAGCCCTCAACCCAGTATCTTGGTCCCTCAGGGAGTCTGGATGTGTCTGTGATGCTTCCATGGCCTTGCCTTGTACAGGTTGTGCTGACTTCCCCAGTATTGCCTACTGTCTTACTCTTCACCAGTTACCACTTATCTACTATCTAGTTAGTGTTTTTCTCTCTCTACCCCTTCTGTATTTCATAACCATCAAAGATTGTTTTTTTTTCTGTGTGCAAACTTTTCTTGAGTTTTTAAAATAATGGTCTTATATGGTGTTTGTCCTTTTGTGATTGACTACTCAGCATAATGCCCTCCAGGTTCATCCATGTTGTGAGATGTTTCCCAGAATCATCACTGCTCTTTATCGTTGCTTACTATTCCATTGTGTGTATGTACCATAGTTTGTTTATCCATTCATCTGTTGATGGGCACTTATGTTGTTTTCATCTTTTTGCCATTGTGAACAATGCTGCAATGAACATGGGTGTGCATATGCCTATTCCTGTGATGGCTCTTATTTCTCTAGGATTTATTACTAGGAGTGGGATTGCTGGATCATATGGTATTTCTAGCTTTTTAAGGAGGTGCCATATTGTTTCCAATGTGGTTATACCATTTTACATTCCCCCCAGAAGTGTATAAGAGTTCCAATCTCCCCACAATCTCTCCAACATTTGTCGTTTTCCTTTTTTTTTTTTTTTTATTAGTGCCAGTAATGTCAGCTTGGGATGGTATCTCATTGTAGTTTTGATTTGCATTTCTCTAAAGGCTGATGATTACAAGCATTTCCTCATGGGTCTGTTAGCCACCTGAATGTCTTATTTTGTAATGTGTCTGTTCATATCCTTTGCCCATTTTTAATTGGATTGTCTCTTTGTTGTTGAGGTATTGAAGTACTCCATAGATTTTTTAGAAATTAGATACTTGTCAGATATGTCATAGCCAATTTTTTCCCCCAGTTTGTAGGCTCTCTTTTTACTTTTTTGGTGGTCTTTTGATGAGCATAAGTGTTTAATTTTTAGAAGATCCCGGTTATCTAGTTTATCTTCTAGTGTTTGTATATTGTTAATTATCATTTGTATCTTATTAAGGCCATATTTTAGGGCATAGTATTTAAGTGCTACGGCTGCTAACCGAAATGTTGGCATTTGGAATCTGCCAGCTGCTCCTTGGAAACCCTATGGGGCAGCTCTACTCTGTTCTGTAGGGTCGCTATGAGTCAGAATTGACTCAACAGCAATGGCTTAGTATTGCCCATATTTTGTCTTCCATCGTCTTCATGGTTTTGGTTTTGTATTTATGTCTTTGATCCATTTTGAATTAGTTTTTGTATATAGTGTGAGGTATGGGTCCTGTTTCTTTTTTTTACAAATGGACATACAGTTTTGCCAGCACCATTTGCTAAGAAGACAGTCTTCTCCACATTTAATGGACTTCGGGCCTTTGTCAAACATCAGGCAACTGTAGATGGATGGTTTTACATCTGGGTTCTCCATTCTGTTCCTTTGGTCAGTGTGCCTGTTGTTGTACCAGTACCAGGCTGCTTTGGCCACCGTAGCTTTATAGTAGGTTCTGAGATTAGGTAGTGTGAGGCCTTCTAATTTGTTCTTCTTCTTCAATAATGCTTTATCCAAGTCATCTTTCCTTTCTATATAAAGTTAGCGATTAGTTTTTCCATCTTGTTAAAGAATGCTATTGATGTTTGAATAGGCATTGCATTATATTTGTAGATTACTTTGTGTAGGATTGACATTTTCACAATGTTAAGTCTACCTATCCAACAGCATGGTAATTTTTTTTCCATTTATGTAGGTCTCTTTTGGTTTCTTGCAGTAGTGTTTTGTAGTTTTCTTTGTATAGGTCTTTTACATTCCTGGTTAGATTTTTTACTTAGTATTTTATTTTTTTAGGGGTTATTATACATGGTATTGCTTTCTTAATTTCCTTTTCATAGTTCTCTTTATTGATTTTCACATGTTTATCTTGTATCTTGCTACTCTGCTGAATCTTTCTATTAGTTCCAGTAGTTTTCTTATATTAGTTTCCAGTAGTTTTCCACCAACATGACCCTGCTGATATTTGAATTACTGATGGCAAAGCTTCCACCATCACAGAAACATGAAAGCCACCACAGTACAACAACTGACAGGCACATGGTGGAAAAGAAAACTACTAGAACTAATAGAAAGATTCAGCATCAAGGACATCATACATGAAGAATACAACAGGTCATTAAAAAGACAGCAAAAAAAGAAAAGACCAATGTGAGTGTCAGCAGAGACTCTGAAACTTGCTCTTGAACTTAGAGTAAAGTAAAAGGAATAAATGATGTAGTAAAATAAATGAACAGAAAATTTGAAAGGGTGGCTCAAGAAAATAAAGGAATGTGTTATACTGAAATGTACAGAGACATGGAGATAGAAAACCAAGAGGGAAGAATCTGCTCAGCATTTCTAAAGCTGAAAGAACTGAAGAAAATATTCAAGCCCCAAGTTGCAATATTGAAGGATTCTACAGGGAAAATATTAAACAACTCAGGAAGCATCAAAAGATGGAAAGAATACACAGAGTCACTGTACCAAAAAGAACTGGTCGAAGTTCAACCATTTCAGGAAGTAACGTGTGACCAAGAATCAATTTTACTGAAGGAATAGGTCCCTGATACACTGAAGGCATTTGCAAAAAACAATGCTCCAGGAATTGATGGAATACCAATTGAGATGTTTCAACAAATTGGTGCAGCTACCTGGCCAACCTAGTGGAAGAGATCCACATTTGTACCCATTCAAAAGAAAGCTGATCCAACAAAATGTGGAAACTGTTGAAGGATATCTTTAATATCACACAATTAAAATTTTGCTGAAGATCATTCAAAAGGTGTTAAAGCAGTACATGCCCAAGCCTGATTCAGAAGAGGACGTGGAACGAGGGATATCATTGCTGATGTCAGACGGATCCTAGCTGAAAGCAGAGAATACCAGAAGGATGTTTACCTGTGTTTTATTGACTATGCAAATACATTCAACTATGTGGATCATAACAAATTATGGATAACATTGCAAAGAATGGAAATTTCAGAACTCTTAATTATGCTCATGAGGAACCTGTACATATACGATGAGACAGTCGTTCCAACAGAACGAGGGGGTACTGCGTGGTTTAAAGTCAGGAAAGGTGTGCATCAGGGTTGTATCCTTTCACCGTACTTATTCAATCTGTGTGCTGAGCAAATTATCTGAGAAGCTGGACTATATGAAGAGAAACAGAGCATCAGGACTGGTGGAAGACTCATTAACAATCTGTGATATGCAGATAACACAACCTTGCTTACTGAAAGTGAAGAGGCCTTGAAGCACTTACTGATGAAGACCAAAGACCACAGAGCCTTCGGTATGGATTACACTTCAACATAAAGAAAACAAAAATCCTCACTACCGAACCAATAAAACAACATCATGGTAAATGGAGAAAATATTGAAGTTGTCAAGGATTTATTTTTACTTGGACCCACAATCAATGCCCATGGAAGCAGCAGTCAAGAAATCACATGACACATTACATTGGGAAAATCTGCTGCTAAAGAGCTCTCAAAAGTGTTAAAAAGCAAAAAGGTCACTTTAAAAACTAAGGAGCATCTGACTCAAGCCAAAGCGTTTTCTCTCGCTTCATATGCATGTGAAAGCTGGAAAAAGAATAAGGAACACCAAAGAAGAATTGGTGCCTTTGAATTATGGTGTTGGGAGAGAATGTTGAATACACCACAGAATGCCAGAAGAACTAACAAATCTGTCTTGGAAGAAGTACAGCCAGAATGCTCCTTAGAAGCAAGGACGGCAAGGCTTCATCTCACATACTTTGGACGTATTATCAGGAGGGACAGTCCCCGGAGGGGGACATCATTCTTGGTAAAGTAGAGGATCAGTGAAAAAGAGGAAGACCTTCAATGAGATGGATTGACAGTGGCTGCAACAATGGGCTCAATCATAGCAACAATCGTTAAGGATGGCACAGGACTGTGCATTGTTCTGTTCTGTCGTACATAGGGCCACTATGAGTCAGAATCAACTCAATGGCACCTAATAACAGTTTTCTTGTGCAGGTTTTAGTATTCTGTATGTATAGTATCATATCACCTGCTGATATGAATGGTTTTACTTCCTTACCAATTGGGAAGCCCTTTATTTCTTTTCCTTGCCTTATTGCTCTAGCTATGACTTCCAGCACAATGTTAAATATGAATGGTGATGAAGGGCACCCTTGTTTTGTTCTAGTTCTCAGGGGGAATGTTTTCAACCTCTCTCCATTGGGAATGATATTGCCTGTTGGTTTTGTATAGATGCCCTTTACTATGTTGAAGAATTTCCCTTCTATTCCTATTTTATTGAGAGTTTTTATCAGGAATGAGTGTCACACTTTATCAAATGCCCTTTCTGCACTGATTGAGATCATCATGTAATTCTTTTGTTTTATTCATGTGGTAGACTCTGTGATTAATTTTCTAATGTAGAACCATCCTTGCATACCTGTTATGAATCCCACGTAATCTTGGTGTATTACCTTTTCGGTATGACATAGCATTCTACTGGCTAAAATTTTGTTAAGATCTATGTTCATGAGAGTTATTTGTCCCTAATTTTCTTTTTTCATAGTATCTTTCTTGGTTTTGGTACCAGGGTTATGCTAGCTTCATGGAATGAATTCGGAAGTATCTGTTCCTTTTTTATGATCTGAAATTGTTTTTGTAGTACTGGTGTGAGCTCTTCTCTGAATTTTTGGTAGAATTCTCCAGTGAGGCCATCTGGGCCAGAATTTTTTTTGTTGTTGAGAGGTTTTTTTTTTTACCTTTTCAATTTCTTCTTTGTTGTGGGTCTTCTTTTGGGTTTTCAAGGAAGACAATTATAATCATATATCAGTTTTCTTATTTACAAAGCTTACAATTTCTGGCATTATTTCACTTCTTAAGACTTTCCTGTAATACCGCATAGAAACATCGTTCGCAACACTTTTTTTCTTTTTGTGTCACATGAAAAATTCTGCTAACATTTCACCATTATGAATGATTTTTACTGTGGCCTTTTGGTAGATGCTATTTGTGCAGTTAACTTCTTTTTACTAAGTTTTTTTTTTTTAATTGTGAATGGATTCCAATTATTTTAGCTTTTTTTTTTTTTTGCAGCTATTCCAATAATCTGTCATGACCAAGTGAGGTTTTTTTCTTAAATTTTAGGAGTAGTTTAACTTTAGAAAATCTATTAATGGAATTCACTACCATAACAAATTAAATGAGATAACTTAGATTTTTTTTTTTTTTTTGCAATACATTACTGGACTTCATTATGCAAAAAGTTTTTGAGGAATTTTGCATTTTAAGATCACAAAAGTCATTGACTAATGATTTCTCTTTCTCATATGGTTCTTATTTGGTTTTGGTTTCAAAGTTTTAGTGATTTCATAGAACAAGGTAGAAATACTTTTTTTCTACTCTCTGGTAGAATATAAATAGTGTAAAGATGATGTCGTCTTTAAAAAGTTGACAGAATGTACTGATAAAGACAGCTGAGCTTTCTTTAGGGGAACTGATTCAATTTTCTTAGCGGCTGTGGAGTTTTTCAAGCTTTCTTTTTTTGTTGTTTTCTTTGGTAAGTTATGTCTTTAAGGAATTTGTCCACTTATCTGAATTTCATACCAACCCTATAGTACAGACTAGAACTGCCCCATAGGGTTTCTTTATGGAAGAAGACTGACAAATCTTTCTCCTGTGGAGTAGCTGGTGGGTTAGAACTACTGACCTTTCAGTTAGCAGCCATGTTGCTTAAGTACTGCGCCATCAGGGCTCCTTGTTCAAAGGGTAGTTATGTACCTTTTTTCATTTGTAATGTTATTACTGTTATTTCTCTCTTTCTGTCTTCCTCCTCCCCCTTTCTTCTTCTCCAAACTCACTAGATATTTCTATATTTTATTAGTGTTTTTATAGAAATGATTTTGCTGATCATCCTCTCTCATGTATCCTTTACTTCTATCTCACTATTTTCTTTTCTTACCTACTGTATATCAATATTTTTACTTATTTTTTAAAAAATTGATTAGCTTATTTATTGCTAATCTTATATTTTTAACATAAGCATAAAACCATATGTTTTGATATGTGGTATTTTTATCAAAGTTTTAAATATTTTAAATTTTGTATATTGTGATTACTTTTTATTATAAGTTACTTAGAAACACATATTTTTAAATTTTCAATAAACGGAGCATTTTGTTGACCTTTGATCTTTATCTCATTCACTGTTGATTTAATTACATTAAGAGGATATAAAAAAAAATTTTTTATGTGTTATGCTAATTCTTTGCTATTTATTTTAAGACATTATTGTGCTTCTAAATGCACCATTTATGCTTTAAATAAATATGTATTTTACATTGTTGGTTACATGATTTGTATCTACATATAAGTAACCAAGATTGTTAATTATATTGTCCCAATCTGTCATATCTTTATTAATGTTTTTCTGCTTTTCCTATCAATAATTCAGAAAGAAGCATTTAAATCTCCCATACTGATTGTAGGTATGTCAAAAACTAAGAGAAAACCTGACAGTAATTACTTTATATTTTGAAATTATTTAATATATGTATGTGGAGTCCCTCAGTGGCACAGTTAAGCTCTTGGCACTAACCACAATGTTGGTGGTTCTAATCCATGCAGAGGTGCCTGAGAAGAAGGGTTTGGAGATTTACTTCCAAAAGATCACAGCCATTGTATGAAGGGTTTCTACTCTGACATACATGGCACTGCCATGAGTTGGAATCGACTTAATGGCTACTTTTTTTTTTTAGTGTATTTATCTTCTGATAGTTGTATCTTTCTGGTTATTTGAACATTTATCATTGTACAGTTACCCTCTCTATCACTAATAATGCTTTTTTCCCCCCAAAGTATACATTTTGCTTTAAATCAGTGTGTTTTTTCTTGTGCTTTCTGAATCTGATCATTTAAGTCTTTGACTAATTCTGGAAAACTCTGAGACACTGTTTCTATGAACATTGCCTCTCTCCTTCCATTGTCTCTATTATCCTCTTCTGGAATTCCAGTTAGATGTACGCTAAACCTTGTATTTCTATTCTTTATTTCTCATAGGGCTTTTTCTTTTTAATTTCCTTGTTTGTGTTGCATTTTGGACAATATTTCTAGGTCTTAATTCCAGTTAAATAACCCCTTCCTCTTTTTTCATTTATGTCTAATCTACTATTTAATCCACAATTCAGGTTTTTTATTTCAACAGTTGAAACACAATTCTATTTTGCTTATTTTTGAGCTCTCTGGTCTTTTAAAATAGTTTCCTGTTTCTTATTTATACTTTCAAAGTTCTGCTTTATCTCTTTAGTTATTTTAAATGTATTTATTTTCTATGGCCTAATATGGTTATTTGGTATTGTTTTGTTTTCTGCTGATCTTATTGTGTGTGTGTGTGTGTGTGTGTGTGTGTGTGTGTGTTTAAATTGATCACTGTTATTGTAACTTTATCTGTGGGAATTCCATGAGGTCTGGATTAGATATTCCTCCAAAGAGGAATGACTCTTAAGTCCTGAGAAGCCATGAAAGCCCGAGACTCTACTGACTTTGGCAGAGCTCAGTGTACTGGAGATCTGAAGCTCCAGCACAGACAATTTGAAAAAAAAAATACCTAATCATCAAGCAGCCTAAGCAACTGTGAAGATAAATCTGTTATGGGATGGCCTCAATTATGGGAAAATTGTTCTTAGTGAATGAATACAAAAGGAAAGCTTCCTCATATATAGTCCAAAGAGATGGCTTAAAGCAATTCCAACTTACAACACCTTTAGGGTACACAATCCTTGAGAAACAGATTCTCTTTCTCTCAGATATCAATATAAATCCCAGAGAAGTCTCTGATTAGCTCTTATTGGATCATGAGTCTTGGAAACAGAGCATTTGGATTGGCCAGGGCTATGACATATGTTCACTTCTGTGAGAAGTTAGTGGATTCCTCAAAAGAAAATGAGGTCCTGATAACAAGAAAAGGAGAAAAGTGGTGAAAAATAAAATAAAAACCCGAACTAAACCTCACTACAGTAAGGTTTGTTACTTAAAGTAGGCTGTAACCGTCAAGGCCTGATTTCTTTGCAAGTGATTTCAAACACATAAAAGATATTGCTAAGGCAATATTGAGAATCTGAACCTGTCTTCATAACTGGATCCTGATTTATTCCCTTATTGTACTATTGTGGGTCAGGTTCCCAGCTGGCCAATCTTCAATAACATCAGCTACTGTCAATACTAAAACAACAGCCCTTAGATTTCCAGACTGGTAAGGTTATGTGGAACAATACTACTTTGAAAGATCCGAAAGTTTCTATTAACTCTGTACTTATTACATATTCTTAAAAATCATTCGTTAAATATGACTTATTGTAGACTAGGTTAAAATGGTTATTGTTTCTTGTTGCTATGATTTTCTTGTAACTATTGTTTACTCTAGAAAAATTATGACTATATTCATACCTTGTCTCCCCTGACAGTTCTCTTTAATTTCCCTTTTCCAAATTCAGAATAATAAAACTATTGTGTTTTTTTAATGTCTAAAATTCTCTTAGGATTTGATGGACTGTCCGGAAAGTAACACAAAGGTTTGTGTCTTTACTTTACAAAAATTAATAAAAATAGACTTAACTTGACATTTAAATTTTAATTAAGTCAGAACTATTGAGAAAATTTTCTGTTTACTAAAATTAAGGTAAAATGGGAGAAAACCGGCAAAATAAAAGTTCAGTTTTCATCGGTTTATAACATATGATGTTCAAAAATTGTATGCCTTTACAACACAAGTTGGGGGAAGTCAGCGGAACTTGACCAAGATAAATGAAGACATTAAGAGGTGTACAGGAATAAAGGGCAACCATGAAACCCTGGCGGCATGGTGGTTAAGTGCTATGGCTCCGAACCAAAGGGTTGGCAGTTTGAATCTGCCAGGTGCTCCTTGGAAGCTCTATGGAGCAGTTCTACTCTGTCTGTAGGGTCACTATGAGTTGGAATCTACTCGACGGCACTGGGTTTGGTTTGGTTTTGGTTTATGATAAATGCTATGAATTACAATTTTACAACATCAGTAGTAACAAGAAAAATATGTGAATGGTTACATAGGTAGATATGTATGCTATATAGGTATGGAAAGGCATATGGGAATACATGTGCATGCATATATAGATATAGTCGTAGGCATATGTATATACATGTTTGTATGTGCTTCGTATGTATTCATACATACAATAAACCACATATGGGTCACAGTTACACATATTTCCTAGACATACCCAAACACCTTGTGAGGTTGTTTTTACTGGATTTGAAGGCTCAGGACAATAGTCTCGTGGATCAACTCAGTCAATTGGCACAACATAATTCATAAAGGTAACGTTCTACATCCTAGTTTGCTGAGTAGCATGTGGGGCCTTAAAGGCTTGGAATTGGCCATGTAAGGTACAACTATTGGTCTCTTGTCATCTTCAGCAAAGGAGAGTTAAGAAAATTAAAGACTCAAGGAGGAAATTATTCTGCAGAACTAATGGCCCACACAAACCACAGCCTTTTCTAGCCTGAGACCAAAAGAACTAGGTAGTACCTGGCTACCAGCCATTCTGACCAGGGCCACAATAGAAGGTCCCAGTTACAGTGTGAAAAAAATGTAGAACAAAATTCAAATTCATAAAAAAGACCAGACTTACAGGACTAATAGAGACTAGAAGAATCCCCAAGACCATGGCTCTAAGATACACTTTTAACCTGGAACTGAAGCCACTCCCGGAGGCCACCTTTCAGCCAAAAAATAGATTGGCCTATAAAACAAAACAATAACATACTTGAGGAATGTGTTCCTTTGAACAACCAAGTATATGAGACCAAATGGTCAACATTCACACAAAAGCAAAAATGAGAAAGCAAGGAGGGACACTGGATGAGTGGAAATGGAGTAGAAGGGGTAGATATGATGAGAGTGCTGACACAGGGATAGTAACCAATGTCACAGAATAATATGCGTATTGATTGTTGGATGGGAATCTAACTTGCTGTTTAAACTTTCACCTAAACCACAATAAAATATTTTTTAAAAAATGCATGCCTTTCTAGTTGAAAGGTATGGATTCCAGAACAAAGACTGGTACAATATTATACCAAAGGTTGGTACAATAACGTATACAAATCAATTTTGTTTTTAGGATTCAAAGCCCTTGCCAATCAGATACAATCAGAGAGGGTCATAGCATACTTTATGCAGGTTCGTTAGGGTTATCGCTGCTGATGATATGTTCTTATTCCATTGTCTACATGGTCATAAATTGAGTGTTTTACCTCAAAAGAGGATTCCATTCTTCCACACTGATAATACTGATTAACATAGTACACTATTTTTTTTATCCAGAATTGTTCAGGCTTTGGTGGAGAAATCTCATTCAAATTCTAAGGCTGTTTCTGGCACTTGTCCCATCTGTCAAACTCATTACTCTGGAAAAAGTGCAGAAGTGGGGCAAAGGCGAAAATCCATTTCTCAAGCTACCACAAACGGATTTTATTCAACTGCCTTCAGCTGTGAATTTTGACCTCACACTGAGTACCGTATGCCTGTTTCTGGGATGGGTGAAAGTTTTTCTTCCAGAGGCAGCTATGGTGGCAATAACAGAAGATTTTTCTAAACGTTGCATTTCCGGTCTTGGATGTTCCAAACTTCCTCCCCAGGGATAAAAAAGTATTCATAGGAACTGTATTTAAGAAACTTTACAATCCTTTATCATTATCTCAATAGCTCCTTGCCCCTACCAACCAGAGTACTCTGGGAAAACTGAAAAAGTAAGTGACATCTTTTGGCCAAGGTATCCAAAGAATTCCAACTAACCTGGAGTAAGTTTCTCTTTTGGCCCCCAAAGCTGTGCATTCTTCTTCCGTAGGACAATGTGGATTATTACTCCGTGATTTAGTTACCAGGTGCTCACTGCATCTAGGAGTATCCCCTCCTTTCACATGCAGTTTTAAGGTGATACAGCTTACTGTTGTTATAACATCGTCTGTGTTGATGATATAGATATTACTGTTGTCTTATTGTTCAATGCCATCAAGTTAGTTTCGACTCACAGTGACCTTATTTGTAACAGAATGAAATGTTGCCCTGTCCTGTGCTGTATTCACCAGTGTTAGTATGTTCGAATCCATTGTTGTGGCTATTGTGTCAATTTATCTCATTGATGGCTTTCCTCATATTTGCTGATTCTACTTTGCCAACCATGATGACTTTTTCTAGCGATTGCTCTTTCCTGGTGATTTGCCCAAAGCAAGCAGGTCAAAGTGTCGCCCTACTTGCTTCTAAGAAGAATTTGGTTGTATTTCTTCTAAGACAGGTTTATTGGTTCTCTTGGCAGTCCGTGACACATTCAATACTCTTCACCAACAGCACAGCTTGAATGCATCAACTCTTCTTCTGTCTTCCTTTTTCATTGTCCAACTTTTGCATGTGTATGATGTGATTGAAAATACCATGGTTCGGGTCAGATGCACCTTAGTCATCAAAGTGGCTTTTTTGTTTTTTAATTAATAATATTTTATTGTGATTTAGGTGAAAGTTTACCTAACAAATTAGATTCCCATTTAACAATTTTTATACAGATTGTTCTGTGACATTGGTTACATTTTTCATAATGTCTCAGCTTTGTCATTATTTCCATTCTGTTTGTTCTGTTTCCATTAATCTTCCTTCCCTGCCCCTCCTGACCTTCTCGTCTTTGCTTTAGGGTAAATGTCGACTGCTTGGTCTCATATAGCTGATTATTTAAGGGACCACATACTCAAGGGTGATACTGTTTTTTTTATAAGCCAATCTATTATTTGGATGAAAGGTGAGTTCCAGGAGTGGCTTCAGTTCCAAGTTCAAAGCGTATCTTAGGGAGACAGTCTCAGGGGTGCCTCTAGTCTCTATCAGTTCAGTAAGTCTGGCCTTTTTAGGAATTTGAGTTTTGTTCTACATTTTTCTCCCATTCTATCCAGGACCTTCTATTGTGTTCCTGGTCAGAACAGTTGGTAGCCAGACACCAACTAGTTCTTCTGGCTAGAAGAGGCTGTGGTTTGAGCGAGTCGTTAGTCCCATGGACTAATTTCTTCCTTGAGTCTTCAGTTTCCTTAACTTTCCTTCACTCCAGACAGCAAGAGACCAATAATTCCATCTTAGATGGTCCTTTCACAAGATTTTAAGACCCCAGAAGCTACTCACCAAACTAGGATGTAGAACATCATGAAATAAGTTGTGCCAATTGACTGAGTTGACCCATGAGATTATTGTTCTAAGCCCTTTAACCCAGTAAACCAATCCTGTGAAGTGTTTGGATATGTCTAGGAACTCTTGGTAACTGTGTCCTCTATGTGCTTTATTATATAAAAAATTATATATATATGAATATATGCAGCACACACAAACAGGAATATACACATGTACAGGTACTTCTACATAGCCTGCACATGTACTTACTTATGCCTTCCTATACACATACATACATTCATCTGCCTGTGCAATCACACACATTCTTTTGGTTGCTATTATTGTTGTTGCAAAATCGCAGGTTACAGCATTTACTGAAATTGTCCCCTATTCTTCTGTACTTCTTAGTTTCTTCAGTTATCTTGTTCAAGTTGTATAGACTTCACCTACATTTGGTATTGTCTTTCCCATCACCAAAAATAACAAGGGTCTGCTATCTAAGGCAGTGTTTTTTTCCCTCCCTCCCCCGATTTCTTTACTTTTTAAGACTTTACAGGGGTCTTTTACGGCAGATTTCCCCAATGCTTTATATCCTTTGATTTCTGACTTCTGCTTCCGTGGGCAGTGAATATTGATCCAAGTAGAATGAAATTTTTGACAACCTCAAGTTTTTCTTCATTTATCATGATGTAGTTTATCAGTCTAGTTGTAACAATTTTCATTTTCTTCATATTTAGGTGTAATCCACACTGAAGGCTGTAGTCTTTGACTTTCATCAGTAAGTGCTTCAAGTTGCCTTCATTTTAGGCAAGCAAGTTTTTGTCACACTCAGTCTTATCATCCATAGGTCTATCCTGTATTTTCACTGGAGCTTTTTGAGGGTCCTTTGCAGGTGCTATAACCAGATAACTCTGTGTTTTGGCAAAGAACTTCTGCTTTTGAGACAAGCTAGAAAGGACTTTGTCAGATACTGTTAACACTAACACTGTAATTAGCCTCCAGGGATTTGATCTTTGCATCCAGTTTCCCTAACTGAAAAGAGCACACCTTCCTGCTCCATGACTTCTTGTACCTGCTGGAGATTTCAAGCATACAGTACTGGCAAGAGGTCAGCTTTTCTTCATGGTCAAGGAATACAATCATTGTGTCCTCTGTTTATGTGTTTAATGCTTCCTTCTTGGTCACTAAATACCTTACTCTGTCCAACATAGCTTGTTGTTCCCTAGTCACTCAACATAATATTGAAAATTGCCAAACATGCAACTTAAAGCTACTTTCTTTCCTGACTAGTCCCTGAGGGTCTTACGTCATGGTGAGAGGAATTATACCAGGACTATGAATAATTATTTTCTTTCATTGCTTCTTTATCCCCTTTATCTATGGTATCCTGAAAAGAACATTAAGTGCTGACATACAACTGCTCATTTGACAGATGATGCCACGAACAATTCTACAGAAAAGAGAATCTGATGTACAATCGATGACCATGTGTAGACAACGCCATGCCTTGACAAAGATTCAGAGTGGTGTATGCCTGGATATGAGCGGTAAGGAAGGGAAAGATTTTCTTTTAACCAAGAGGATGGATTGTAAAGAGCTACGATACTCATTTGTAACCCCTACCCTGAGAACTTCAAGCTATTAGCCTAAATTTTCTTACTAAACCCAAACTCCAGAATGTGTTCTCCTTGCTTAAATTGACTCTAAACTGTGGAATTCACATTTCAGATTTGCTTATCCTTAGGTAATCTACCTCTGAAAACTGATAAGGAAGTGCTTTTCTTGTCCCTCACATCACACCCTGCTTTCCTTCTTGCCTTTTCCACCCTCTTGACCAACCTAAGCCCCTGTAATACTTAAAACCTCTCCTAACTATTAGAAGGCACAACAATCTCACTTTTAAACTGATTCTTCTGTGACATGTGAATAAGATTTTCTCCTTCTTATTCCATTTTGCTGGCCTTTATTTCAAGATCCTTTGACAATTTTTGTTTTTCTTTATATTATTTGTACTTTAAATTTTTTCTTTTCCAAAATAATTGCTAAGCACTTAAGCCAGTTGCCATTGAGTTGACTCCAACTCCTGGTAACCCACGTGTGTCAGAGCGGAACTGTACTCCATTGGGTTTTTGATGTTTGATTTTCCAGGCCTTTCTTCGGAAGTGCCTCTGGATGTACTGGAACCACCAACTTCTTGGTTAGTGGTAGAGTCTGTCAACCATCGCACTACCCAGAGACTGCTCTAAAAAAGCTACGTGTAAAAAATGGGAGAAGAATTCTAGGTTAGTAGTGGCCCATAGTTATCCTTAGGGCTACTGCCACCTTCAGAACCTGGTTTCCTTTGGTTCTGTACTCCTGCTCCCATTTTTAGTTTCGGAGCTTTGCTTTAGTTTCTTTTGACCTCAAATATTCTTTAAAATGGCATTTCAAAAGTATTTCATTAGGTGTTTCTTGGTGTTCTCTGATGGAGGGGGGTTCAGGATATCTATTTGAACATAGTGTCAGAAATGAAAGTTAGATTTATTTCTTGCTAATTTAATTGTAACATTGGGAGTCTTTGAGTCAGTGCAATGAAAGCCTCTTCAGGGATCTGTAGAAGCCAAGAGTTGAGACGTCTGAGCTAGAACTTCTTTGAAGGAGAATAAGTGAGATGGAAATGGTCTGTGTGATGGTTAAAGGAGCTGTGTTGTTTTGACTTGGAAACTGAAAGGCTTGGGTCACTTTAAAGAGATTTTATTACTTGATTGTTGCCTTCAAATACTTTAAGGCTCCTCTTTTTGGAGGAGGGTTTATTTACTCTGTGAAAATCCTAACAGCATAGCTAAGGTGATAGCTAGAAGTTAGTAGCAAGTAGACTATGGTTCATTTTGAAACCTTTCCATTGTGTAAAGTGACCCAAATTTATATCAGGCTGATTTGTGCAGTGAAAACTCCCCATCAAGGATTTTTTTTTTTTTCTCAGCTGAGCATCAATTATATGGAATGTTGAAGTCAGAATTATCTCTTTGGGGAGGCTTTGGGCTGAATGACTCCAAAGGTAACATCCAGCTCTTAGTGTTTCTAATTAGATGCTTTCCTTCATGTAGTAGGCTCAGATCCTAAAACCAAGGAAAGATAAGCTTGGAAGTTGTAAAAAGGAGGAGAAATAGCTTAATTTTGAAACATTTGAGGCATTTAAGAGTGTGGATTGTCGTTGAAAAGGGTTTCAGACAGCCAGAGGGCAGCCTGAAACCACTGGGAGCCTTGGTAGAGAATAAAAACATATAGATATGAGTGATATAGATAATGTTATGAATATAGATATGGATAACAAAAAAAATTAATCAATTTTAATACTCTTTGGTTTCATTTATTTTACATTTTAATATATGATCCTTCAATAACTTATTTTTATGTAACAAATGAAGTAGAGGTAATGCTTTATTTTTCTTTGCCAACGGCTAGCCAGCTTTTAAGGCTATTTATTAATAATCCATTTTTTTTACGCCATTATTTAGAAAACTATCTTGCCGTATACGAAATACCCTTATATACTACAGCCAAATAGAGAGATGAATTTTGACAGGAGTGATGTTTTTAATTATGCTTTACCCAGTATAGTATTTTTCTGCAGACAGTGAGGAGGCTTCTATGATGTTCAATTATTGAACAAGTATTTACTAAATGCCTCTTAGGTGCCAGGCACTGTTTTAGACATTTGGACACACTAGTGTCCCAAACAAGGAAAGTCCATGATCTCGTGGAGTGCACATTGTCTTGTAAGTTTGTAGAATGAAATTTCTACGGGTCCGTCATAGTCAACAAGGTGATCTTCAATTCTGGCTTGATGATTTCTAGTTTGTTGGCTTGTATTATTTGCCTATTTCTGTGTTCCTGGAGTGTGTCATTAATTGCAGAGTTTGTATGGGAGCTGCAACACATGTTTACAACAGCACCGTTTTGAGGGGAACAAAAAAGAATGAAAAAAAATCTCAGAAAAAGACTGAGTGCTCCTCTCTTAGATGACACATTGTGAAGGTGAGATGGATTACTGAGACTTGGATGCCTTAGTCATACTTAGTGAACTTTTTTTTTTAAAGGTTTTTCTCAAAAGAAAAAATCAATAATCTCTCTATAATTAGCCTCCCTCTGGTTTTCACTACATTTCTGTTTGGATATTTTGTTGAATTGCAAACCATATGAAGGTTTTATCAGTTTTATCTGAGAGAGCATTATGCAGATGGTGAGAAATAAATAATGGATTAAAATTATTCTATATTTATTAAACTAGGTGCTTTGAGTATATCTGTTCTTGACAGATCTAAGCAAAAGAAACTGGATGGCTCTCCCAGGCCACTGGATATTACTGAGTTTGTCATTATTAATAATGTAGTTATTGGTCAGGTTTTCTTCAAAGGAAAAACTAGCTGCTCTGATTATCCCTGTTGGCAGAAACTGAAAACTTCTCAGTAATGAAATAAGCTGATTTATTCCATTTACTTGTCTCTGCCATATCTGGGCTCATCAGTACACACAGTTTATCACACAATTATCTACTGTCCTGCTTGATTCATTAGCTATTAGTGTATGTGTGTCTGTGTTTCACTTTACCTTCTTTGCTGCGTCACGAAAGGCTCAATATTGCTTTTTGCCCCCTTTATCTTGTTGAAATATCCCAAAGCAACAAGTTCAATTCTGAAGGGACAGAAGATACTCAATAATTGTTTTGAGGTATGTATCAGTCAGAATCCCTGGGTTCTGCAAATGGTTAATGCACATGACTGCTAACTGAAACGTTGGAGGTTCATCTCCACCCAGAGGCAGCTTAAAAAAAAGTCTGACGATATACTTCCAAAAAACCAGCCATTGAAAACTCTATGGAGCACAGATCTACTCTGACAAACAGGAGGTTGCCATGAGTTGTAGCTAACTTGATGACAATGGTTCTTTTTAATACATTAGTTAGCTTTTGCTGCGTAATGATCCACCCAAAACTTACTTGAAAAACCAGTAGTTTATTTAGCTCAGGCTCCAAGTGCTGCCAATTTAGGCTGAGCTCATTTGAGCAACACTTCTGGTCTTGGCCAGGCTTCTGCATGTGTCTGTGGTTAGTTGTAGTTCTGATAAGAGACTCTACTGGGAATTGGCTAACAGTCACGTGCCGGCAGGCTAACCCAGGCATGTCTATGTGGTAGCTTAAGGTTCCAAGAAAGATAGCACAGCATTCAAGGTCCCTCAAGGCCTGGGCTCAGAACTGGCTGACTAGGCAGACACTACCTTGGATCCCTCTTGCAACAAAGACTCAGAAAAACAAGTGAATCGATCACATACATGACAATCTATGAACCTTGACCATCAAACACAGATCTAAACAGTTGACCTGAGTGACAGGTGAGCAAAAGGCTGTGCCCTGAACCAGCGACTGCTTCTGGAACCCGCAACCCACCCCACAGCCTTGAGCCCCCACGGTTCCCTGGTGCCGAGTGGCGGGGCTGATTGTGGCTTGCTGAGGTGGGGCAGGCACGGGACACAGCCCTAACCCCTAGCCCCCTGGGGTAACCCCCGTACAGACTCAGCCAGCACAAGCAGGCTGCACACTAACGAGAGAGAACGAACAACTACAGGGAAGCAGTGACTGTTTTTGGAGCCTGGAGCCAGTGTCCCAGTCAGAAAACCTTGGTGCCGGGCTTTGGACTGGGCTCAGGGGAGCTGAACATGGCATCCTGAGATGGTGCAAACATGTAGCACAGGCCTAGCCCCCTGAAGTGACCCTGGGGGAAGCCCAGCCAGTGCACACAGGCAGCGCAGCGACGTGGCTGACAGGAGGAGAAGTCACTGGGAGGCAGCAACTGATTTTGGAGCTGGGAGTGCGGCGTCCCAGCCGAGGAACCTTGGCCCTGGGCTTTGGGCTGGGAGCGGAGGAACTAACCACAGCTTCTGGGACAGCACAAGCACAGGACATGGGCCTGATCCTCAGGGGCAATCTCTACCCAGCCAGCACACACAGTCAACACGCCCCTCGGGAATCTCAGATAAAACAGTCATCCCAAGCAAGATAAGTAACTTTGTCTATATTCCTGGGTGTACTCTCTCCTATCTATCTGATCCCTCCCCTCCCCTTCCCAGGCGGCTTCATTAACATTGGAATTTCCTGGGCCAGAGAGTGAAGTGCTCTGTGGGTTTTTTTTTTTCTTTATTTGTTTGTTTTGTCTTTTCCTAACCCATTCTCCTGGCCTGAGAGAAGCAGCTACAAAAACCCAGGGACCAAGAATCCTTCCCTGACTTCCCGAAATTTGACTAAAAATACAGAACCAGCTCCAGCGAAGCATTTGTGATCCACAGTCCTGGGCTTTCAACCCTACAGGGAACAAGGTGGCTATTATAATGCAAAGGCAATTCTGATAGTGATCTGACTGTAATTGTTTCAGCGGATTACTGGAAAGACAAGTTTCCCAGGTCTGATATGTCTACGTATTCAACAGAGCCCTCACTGACTCACAACGGGGAACTGAGGGCTGAAGCTCCACCCAAACCACCTAACCTCCTTCCATAGGGGTCTGAGGTTAGTGACATCTACCAATCTGTAGAGGTACATGCATTGGGTGCCTAAGGTACAGCTGCAGAGCCCACCCACCAAAGTGCTTTAGGAATAGAGACACACTTATCTCACTGGCACTTGGGGGAAGCCTGTCAGCATCCTGCCCCCCAGAATGTGAACCCCTGCTGCTACTAGAATCTAGTGCACACAACTATCACCACTAGTCCTCTAAGCAAATAGGTGACAGTCTACCCCACACACTTGGTGACACAAAATCAGTTTCTACTCAAGAATAGTAAATGGACTCTTAGGCTTATATTTCTGGTAATGGCCCAAACCTGCTGGTAAGAGGACATAAGTGATTCAAAGCCTACAACAATCAAGATAGCCCAATATAGTAGCCCATCCACGTATATCGAAAGAAAACAAAACAAGATAAGACTCAGTGAGCAAATATAAAATAAATCATTACAATATCTTACACATGGCTCAGAGACAGCAGTCGATAGCAAACCACATAAAGAAACAGACCATGATTGCTTCTACAACTCCCCAAATTAAAGAATCAAAATCTTTCCCAAATGAAGATACAATCCTGGAATTGCCAGATGCAGAATATAAAAAACTAATTTACAGAATGCTTCAAGACATCAGGGATGACCTCAAAAATGAAATAAGGCAATCTACAGAAAAAGCCAAGGAACACACTGATAAAGCAGTTGAAGAACTCAAAAAGATTATTCAAGAACATAGTAGAAAAATTAATAAGCTACAAGAATCCATAGAGAGACAGCATTCAGAAATACAAAAGATTAACAGTAAAATTACAGAATTAGACAACTCAGTAGGAAGTCAGAGGAGCAGAATCGAGCAACTGGAATGCAGAGGGGGGAGGTGGAGGATAAAGCAACTGACACCAATATAGCTGAAGAAAAATCAGATAAAAGAATTTTAAAAAATGAAGAAACCCTAAGAATCATGTGAGACTCTACCAAGAAGAATAACTTCCGTGTGATTGGAGTTCCAGAACAGGGAGGGAGGACAGAAAATACAGAGAGAATAGCTGAAGATCTGTTGGCAGAAAACTTCCCTGACATCATGAAAGACAAAAGGATAGCTATCCAAGATGCTTATCGAATCCCATATAAGATTGATCCAAAAAGAAAATCACCAAGACATATTACCATCAAACTCGCCAAAACCAAAGATAAAGAGAAAATTTTAAAAGCAGCCAGGGAGAAAAGAAAGGTCTCCTACAAGGGAGAATCAATAAGAAAAGTTCAGACTACTCAGCAGAAACCATGCAGTCAAGAAGGCAATGGGATGACTTATATAGAGCACTGAAGAAGAAAAACTGCCACCAAGGATCATTTATCCAGCAAAACTCTCTCTGAAATATGAAGGAGAAATTAAAACATTTGCAGATAAACACAAGCTTAGAGAATTTGCAAAAACCAAACCAAAGCTAGAAGAAATACTAAAGGAAATTGTTTGGTCAGAAAATCAATAACATCAGATAACAACAGAACACAAAGACACAGAACAGAACAGCCTGATATCAACTCAAATAAGGAAATTACAAAAACAAATTAAGATTAATTTTAAAAAGGAAAAAATGCTCAAAACAGGGAATCATTGAACTCATTATGTAAAAGATCACAATAATCAAGAAGAGGGACTAAATACAGGGGGCATAGAACTGCCATACCGAGAGGAAAACAAGGCTATATAGGATGATACAAGTTAGGTTTTTACTTAGAAAAATAGAGGCAAATACTAAGGTAAACACAAAGAGGTCTAACAATTCCATAACTCAAAATACAAACCAAGAAAAACATAGTGACTCAGTAAACATAAAATAGACTACTATGAAAATGAGGAAAACACAATTTACAAAGAAAAAGTCTCGGCACAAAAAAGTAAGTGGAAAAATGAAATTGTCAACAACACACACAAAAAGGCATCAAAATGACAGCACTAAACACATTCTTATCTATAATTACACTGAATGTAAATGGACTAAATGCACCAATAAAGAGACAGAGTCTCAGACTGGATAAAGAAACACAATCTGTCTATATGCTGCATACAAGAGACACACTTAGACTTAGAGACACAAGCAAACTAAAACTCAAAGGATGGAAAAAAATATATCAAGCAAACAACAATCAAAAAAGAGCAGGAGTAGCAATATTAATTTCTGACAAAATAGACTTCAAAGTTAAATCCACCATAAAGGATAAGGAAGGACACTACATAATGATAAAAGGGACAATTGACCAGGAAGATATAACCATATTAAATATTTATGCACCCAATGACAGGGCTGCAAGACACATAAAACAAACTAAAAGAACTGAAAACTGAGATAGACACCTCCACATTTATAGCAGGAGACTTCAACACACCACTTATGGACAAGCATAGGACTTTCACTAAGAAGCTCAATAGAGACACGGAAGACCTAATTGCTACAATCAACCAACTTGACCTCATAGACCTATACAGAACACTCCACCCAACAGCTGCAAAATATTCTTTTTTTTTCTAGTGCACATGGAACATTCTCTAGAATAGACCACATATTAGGTCATAAAACAAACCTTTGCAGAATCCAAAACATCGAAATATTACAAAGCATCTTCTCAGACCACAAGGCCATAAAAGTGGAAATCAATAACAGAAAAATTAGGGAAAAGAAATCAAATACTTGGAAACTGAACAATACCCTGCTCAGAAAAGACTGCGGTACAGAAGACATTAAGGAGGGAATAAAGAAATTCATAGAATGCAATGAGAATGAAAATACTTCCTATCAAAACTTCTGGGACACAGCAAAAGCAGTGCTCAGAGGTAAATTTATATCGATAAATGCACCATATATAAAGAAGAAAGAGCCAAAATCAGAGAACTGTCCCTGCAACTTGAACAAATAGAAAGTGAGCAACAAAAGAAACCATCAGGCACAAGAGGAAAACAAATAATAAAAATTAGAGCTGAACTAAATGAATTAGAGAACAGAAAAACAATTGAAAGCATTAACAAAGCCAAAAGCTGGTTCTTTGAAAAAATTAACAAAATTGATAAATCATTGGCCAGACTGACTAAAGAAATACAGGAAAGGAAACAAATAACCTGAATAAGAAACAAGAAGGGCCACATCACAACAGATCCAACTGAAATTAAAAGAATCATATCAGATTATTACAAAAAATTGTACTCTAACAAATTTGAAAACCTAGAAGAAATGTATGAATTCCTAGCAAAACACTACCTACCTAAACTAACACAATCAGAAGTAGAACAACTAAATAGACCCATAACAAAAAAAGAGATTGAAACAGTAATCAAAAAACTCCCAACAAAAAAAAGCCCTGGCCCGGATGGCTTCACTGCAGAGTTCTACCAAACTTTCAGAGAAGAGTTAACACCACTACTACTAAAACTATTTCAAAGCATAGAAAATGATGGGATACTACCCAACTCATTCTATGAAGCCACCATATCCCTATACCAAAACCAGGTAAAGACCCAACAAAAAAAGAAAATTACAGACCTATATCCCTCATGAACATAGATGCAAAAAGCCTCAATAAATTCTAGCCAATAGAATTCAACAACATATCACAAAAATAATCCACCATGACCAAGTGGGATTTATACCAGGTATGCAAGGTTGGTTTAATATTAGAAAAACCGTTAATGTAATCCACCATACAAATAAAACAAAAGACAAAAACCACATGATCTTATCAATTGATGCAGAAAAGGCATTTGACAAAGTCCAACACCCATTTATGATAAAAACTCTCACCAAAATAGCAATCGAAGGAAAATTCCTCAACATGATAAAGGGCATCTATACAAAAAAAAAAAAAAAAAAGCCAACAGCCAACATCATTCTAAATGGAGAGAGCCTGAAAGCATTTCCCTTGAGAACGGGAGCCAGACAAGGATGCCGCTTATCACCGTTATTCAACATTGTGCTAGAAGTCCTAGCCAGAGCAATTAGACTAGACAAAGAAATAAAGGGCATCCAGATTGGCAAGGAAGAAGTAAAATTATCTCTATTTGCAGATGACATCTCATGCACAGAAAACTCGAAGGAATCCTCCAGAAAACTACTGAAACTAATAGAAGAGTTCAGCAGAGTCTCAGGTTACAAGATAAACATTCAAAAGTCACTTGGATTCCTCTACATCAACAAAAAGAACATCGAAGAGGAAATCACCAAATCAATACCATCCACAGTAGCCCCCAAGAAGATAAAATACTAAGGAATAAATCTTACCAAAGATCTAAAAGACCTATACAAAGAAAAGTACTAGTGCAAGAAACTAAAAGGGACCTACATAAGTGAAAAAACATACCTTGCTCATGGATAGGAAGATTTAACATAGTAAAAATGTCTACCCTACCAAAAGCCATCTATACATACAATGCACTTCCGATCCAAATTCCAATGTCAGTTTTTAATGTGATGGAGAACAAATCACCAACTTCGTATGGAAGGGGAAGAAACCCCGGATAAGTAAAGCATTACTGAAAAAGAAGAAGAAAGTGGGAGGCCTCACTCTATCTGATTTCAGAACCTATTATACAGACACAGTAGTCAAAACAGCCTGGTACTGGTACAACAACAGGCACATAGACCAATGGAACAGAATTGAGAACCCAGATATAAATCCATCCACATATGAGCAGCTGATATTTGACAAAGGCCCAGTGTCAGTTAATTGGGGAAAAGATAGTCTATTTAACAAATGGTGCTGGCATAACTGGATATCCTTTTGCTAAACAATGAGACAGGACCCATACCTCACACCATGCACAAAAACTAACTCCAAGTGGATCAAAGACCTAAACATAAAGACTGAAACGATAAAGATCATGGAAGAAAAAATAGGGACACTTTAGGAGGCCTAATACAAGGCATAAACAGAATACAAAACATTACTAAAAATGACAAAGAGAAACCAGATAACTGGGAGCTCCTCAAAATCAAACACCTATGCTCATCTAAAGACTTCACCAAAAGAGTAAAAAGACCACCTACAGACTGGCAAAGAATTTTCAGCTATGATATCTCTGACCAGCGCCTGCTCTCTAAAATCTATATGATTCTGTTAAAACTCAACCACAAAAAGACAAACAACCCAATCAAGAAGTGGGCAAAGGATATGAACACACATTTCACTAAAGAAGATATTTGGGCGGCTTACAGACACATGAGAAAATGCTCTGGATCATTAGCCGTTAGGGAAATGCAAATTAAAACTACAATGAGATTCCATCTCACTCCAACAAGGCTGGCATTAATCCGAAAAACACAAAATAATAACTGCTGGAGGGGCTACAGAGAGTTTGGAACTCTTACACACTGCTGGTGGGAATGTAAAATGGTACAAACACTTTGGAAATCTATCTGGCGTTATCTTAAACAGTTAGAACTACCATACAACCCAGAAATCCCACTCCTTGGAATATACCCTAGAGAAGTAAGAGCCGTTACACGAACAGATATATGCACACCCATATTTATTGCAGCACTGTTTACAATAGCAAAAAGCTGGAAGCAACCAAGGTGTCCATCAACGGATGAATGGTTAAATAAATTATGGTACATTCACACAATGGAATACTACACATCAATAAAGAACGGTGACGAATCTGTGAAACATTTCATAACATGGAGGAACCTGGAAGGCATTATGCTGAGTGAAATTAGTCAGATGCAAAAGGACAAATACTGTATAAGATCACTATTGTAAGTTCTTGAGAAATAGTATAAACTGAGAAGAACACATTCTTTTGTGGTAACGAGAGCGGGGAGGGAGGGAGGGCGGGAGAGGGTTATTTACTGATTAGTTAGTAGATAAGAACTACTTTAGGTGAAGGGAAGGACAATATTCAATACAGGGAAGGTCAGCTCAACTGGACTGGACTAAAAGCAAAGAAGTTTCCAGGATAAACTGAATGCTTCGAAGGTCACCCGACCAAGGGCGGGGGTTTGGGGACTATGGCTTAAGGGGACTTCTAAGTCAATTGGCATAATAAACTCTATTATGAAAACATTCTGCATCCCACTTTGAAATGTGGCGTCTGGGGTCTTAAATGCTAACAAGCGGCCATCTAAGATGCATCAATTGGTCTCAACCCATCTGGATCAAAGGAGAATGAAGAACACCAAGGTCACATGATAACAAGAGCCCGAGACAGAATGGGCCACATGAACTAGAGAGTTACATCATCCTGAGACCTGAAGAACTAGATGGTGCCCGGCCACAACCAATGACTGCCCTGACAGGGAACACAACAGAGAACCCCTGAGGGAGCAGGAGAACAGTGGGATGCAGACCCCAAATTCTCATAAAAAGACCAGACTTAACGGTCTGACCGGGACTAGAAGAATCCCGGCGGTCATGGTCCCCAAACCTTCTTTTGGCCCAGGACAGGAACCATTTCTGAAGACTACTCATCAGACATGGAATGGACTGGACAATGGGCTGGAGAGAGACGCTGATGAAGAGTGAGCTACTTGTATCAGGTGGACACTTGAGACTGTGTTGGCATTTCCTGTCTGGAGGGGAGATGGGAGGGTAGAGAGGGTTAGAAACTGGCAAAACGGACACGAAAGGAGAGACTGGAAGAAGGGAGTGGCTGACTCATTAGGGGGAGAGTAAATGGGAGTATGTAGTAAGGTGTATATAAGTTTATATGTGACAGACTGACTTGATTTGTAAACTTTCACTTAAAGCACAATAAAAATTATTTTTTTAAAAAAAGAACATTCATGATTCATGGGAGGAGGACAAAATATCAACATTAACAGGAGTTTGGAAGAAGTTGATTCCAACTTTCATGGATGACTTCAAGGGCTTGAAGACTTTAGTGGACGAAGTAACTGCAGATGTGGTAGAAATAGCAAGAGAACCAGAATTAGAAGTGAAGCCTGAAGATGCAACTGAATTGCTACAATCTCATGATAAAACTTTAACGGATGAGGAGTTGTTTCTTATGGATGAGCAAAGAAAGTGGTTTCCTGAGATGGAATCTGCTTCTGGTAAAGATGCTGTGAACTTTGTTGAAATGACAATAAAACATTTAGGATATCACATAAACTTAGTTGATAATGTGGCAGCAAGTTTTGAAACGACTGACTCCAATTATGAAAGAAGTTCTGCTGTGGGTAAAATGCTATCAAACAGTGTTGCATACTACAGAGAAATTTTTAGTGAAAAGAAGAGTCAATTGATGTGGCAAACTTCATTGTTGTCTTATTTTAAGAAATTCCCACAGCCACCCCAACCTTCAGCAAACACCAGTGTGATCAGTCAGCAGCCAACAATATCGAGCCAAGACTCTCCATCAGCAAAGAGATTATACTCATTGAAGGCTTCAATAACTGTAAGCATTTTTTAGTATTTTTTAATTAATGTGTGTACTTTTTTGACATAATACTATTGCACACTTAATAGACTACCCAAACAAAAACCCAGTGCCATCGAGTCGATATAGTGTAAATATATCTTTTATACGCACTGGGAAACTAAAAAATTTGTATGGCTCACTTTATTGTGATATTCTCTTTATTGAGTTGATCTGGAAATAAACCCAAAATATCTCCAAAAATCGTTCCAGTGGCTATCTTTAGTGTCAGCAATGTTGATATCAAAAGCAGAAGCAATATAGGTGTCCTGGCGAGGCATCTGATAGTACCATGCCCATCTCCTAATTCTTTCTACATTTTTAAAAGAAAAAAATCATGGGATCGACTCCATCTAACTTAGAACAGTTACTTTTTCCAGCACTCGGAAGGCTGGGCAGTTTTTACTTTAATCCTGGAAAATGGGCTGTTGTTGCCTGGCACAGTCAAGAGTGTATAAAGGAAACATCAGTGACTTCCCGTAACCAGGTACAAACTTGCCCAAACCATTTTCCATGTTCACACATTTTTAAATGTATTTTTAAAATGCATTCATTCTTCTCTCTCACTCTTTCTGTTTTATTGTGGTGAAAATATACACAACAAAACACAGGCCATCCCAACAATTTCCACACGCACATGGATTATATTCTTCAAGTTGTGCAACCATTCTTGCTATCATTTTCCAAATATTCCACCACCATTAACATAAACTCAATGCACCCTAAACAAAAACTCTCCCTTTCCTTTTCGCCCTTACCGCTGGTAACCACTAATAATCTTTGGTTTTTATATATTTGCTTATTTCGTATATGTGAGATCATACAATATTTGTCCTTTTGTGGCTGACTTATTTCACTCAACATCGTGTTTACCCCATTTATCCACATAATGACGTGAATCAGGACTTCATTTCTCTTTACGGCTGAGCAGTGTTCCATTGTGGGTATATATCACATTTTGTTTATCCATTTATCTGTTGGTGGACATGTGGATTGTTTCCACCTTGTGGGTACCGTGAAAAGTGCTGCAATGAACATTGGTGTGCAGGTTTCTATTTGCACTCCTGCCTTCACTTCTTCTGGGTATATACCTAGGATTGGCATTGCCAGGTCATGAGATCGTTCTGTGTTCAAGTTTTGAGGAACGGCCAAACTGTTTTCCACAGTGATGTTGAGCATCTTTTAGTGTGCTTGCTGGCTATTTGAATATCCTCTTTGGTGAAATGTATCCTCAATTTCTTTGTCCATTTTTGATTGAGTTGTTGGTCTTTTTGTTGTTAATTTATAGATTTCTTTTTATATATGTTTTGGATATTAGACCCTTATCGAACATATGGTTCCCAAAAATTTTCCTCAAACTATAGGTTGTCTTTTCATTTTTTTGATGAACTACTTTGATGAACAAAAGTGTTTAATTTTTATGAGATCCTTTTATTTATTTTGTTGGTTACTCATGTTATTGTCGTCTTATAATGTATTTATTTTTAGGGGTTATTGATCTTGTGGGGAAAAAAAAGGATTTTAGACTACGAAGAATTAAATTTGAATTCTTGAATCTCCTACCTTTTAGTTATACAATCTTGGAATAGTGTCACGGATTGAATTGTGTCCCCCAAAAATACCTGTCCTCTTGGCTAGGTCATGATTCCCAGTTTTGTATGTTTGTCTAGCATTTTGTCATCTGATGTGATTTCCCTATGTGTTATAAACCTTAAGACTATGATGTAATGAGATGGATTAAAAAAAAATTAGTGGCAGTTATATTGATGATATCTACAAGATTAGATAGTGTCTTAAGCCAATTTCTTTTGAGATACAAAATAGAGAAGCGAACAGAGAGACAGGGGACCTCATATCACCAAGAAAGCAGTGCCAGGAGCAGAGCTTTTCCTTTGGACCTGGGGTCTCTGCACTGAGAAGCTCCTCGACCAGGGGAAGACTGATGATAAGGGCCTTCCTCCAAAGCCAACAGAGAGAGAAAGCCTTCGCCTGGAGTTGAAGCCCTGAATTTGGAATTATAGCCTACTAGTCTGTGAGAGAATAAATTTCTCTTTGTTAAAATTATTCACTTCTAGTATTTCTGCTACAGCAGCACTAGATGACCAAGACAGATAGCCACTTAATATCTGAGTTCCAGTCTTCTTACATATAACCTAGGAATAACACCAAGTTTTTTTTTTAAAACTTTTATTGTGCTTTAAGTAAAAGTTTACAGATCAAGTCGGTGTCTCATACAAAAATTTATGTATACCTTGCTATATACTCCTAGTTGCTCTCCCTCTAATGAGACAGCATACTCTTTCTCTCCAGCCTCTATTTTCATGTCCAGCCAGCTTCTGACCCTCTCTGCTTTCTCATCTCCCTTCCAAACAGGAGCTACCCACATAGTCTCATGTGTCTACTTGATCCAAGAAGCTCACTCCTCACCAGTATCATTTTCTATGCTGTAGTCCAGTCTAATCCCTGTCTGAAGAATTCACTTTGGGAATGGTTCCTGCCTTGGGCTAACAGGTCTGGGGACTATGACTTCTGGGGTCCTTCCAGTCTCATTCAGACCATTAATTCTGGTCTTTTTATGAGAATTTGAGGTCTGCATCCCACTGCTCTCCTGCTCCCTCAGGGGTTCTCTGTTGTGTTCCCTGTCAGGACAGTCATCAGTTGTAGCCGGGCACCATCTAGCTCTTCTGGTCTCAGGCTGATGTAGTCTCTGGTTTATGTGGCCCTTTCTGTCTTTTGGGGTCATAATTATGTTGTATCTTTGGTGTTCTTCATCTCCTTGGCTCCAAGTAAGTTGAGACCAATTGATACATCTTAGATGGCTGCTTGGTAGTGTATAAGACCCCAGATGCCACTCTCCCAAATGGGATGCAGAATGTTTTCTTAATAGATTTGATTATGCCAATGGAAATTGTTGTCTTTCCCCTCTCCTAAAATAGTTCTTGTCTACTATTTAATTAATGAATACCTCTCTCCCTCCCTCCCTCACCACTTTCATAACCATCAAAGAATATTTTCCTCTCTGTTCAAACTATTTCTCAAGTTTTTATAATAGTGGTCTTATACATATTTGTCCCTTTGCAACTGACTAATTTCACTCAGCGTAATGCCTTCCGGATTCCTCCATGTTATGAAATGTTTCATGGATTCATCTTTGCTTTTTATCAATGCATAGTATTCCATTGTGTGAATATACCATAATTTATTTACCCATTCATCCATTGATGGGCACCTTGGTTGTAAACAGTGCTGCAACGAACATGGGTGTGCATATACCTGTTCGTGTGAAGGTTCTTATTTCACTAGGGTATATTCCAAGGAGTGGGATTGCTGGATCGTATGGTAGTTCTATTTCTAGCTTTTTAAGGAAGCACCAAATTGATTTCCAAAGTGATTGTACCATTTTACATTCCCACCAGCAGTGTATAAGTGTTCCAGTCTCTCCACAACCTCTCCAACATTTATTATTTTGTGCTTTTTGGATTAATGCTAGCCTTGTTGGAGTAAGATGAAATCTCATTGTAGTTTTGACCTGCATTTCTCTAATGGCTAATGATCGTGAACATTTCCTCATGTATCTGTTAGCTACCTGAATGTCTTCTTCAGTGAAATGCCTGTTCATATCCTTTGTCCATTTTTTAATTGGGTTATTTGCATTGTTGTTATTGAGTTTTTGCAGTATTACGTAGATTGTAGAGATCAGATGCTGATCAGAAATGCCATAGCTAAAAACTTTTTCCCAGTCTGTAGGTAATCTTTTTACTCTTTTGGTGAAGTCTTTGGATGAGCATAGGTGTTTGATTTTTAGGAGCTCCCAGTTATCTAGTTTCTCTTCTGCTGTTTGTGTACTGCTAGTAATGTTTCATATACTGTTTATGCCACATATTAGGGCTCCTAGCATTGACCCTATTTTTTCTTCCATGATCTTTATCATTTTAGATTTATATTTAGGTCTTTGATCCATTTTGAGTTCTTTTGTGCATGGCATGAGGTATGGGTCTTGTTTCATGTTTTTGCAGATGACTATCCAGTTACGCCAGCACATTTGTTAAACAGACTGTCTTTTTCCCATTTAACTGACTTTGGGCCTTTGTCAAATATCAGCTGCTAATGTGTGGATTGATTTATGACTGGATTCTCAATTCTGTTCCGTTGGTTTATGTATCTATTTCTGTACCAGTACCAGGCTGTTTTGACTACTGTGGCAGTATAATAGGTTCTAAAGTCAGGTAGTGTGAGGCCTCCCACTTTGCTTTTTTTTTTTTTTCAGTAATACTTTACTTATTTGGGGCTTCTTTCCCTTCCATATGAAGTTGGTGATTTGTTTCTCCATCTCATTAAAAAAAGTCATTGGAATTTAGATCAGAATTGCATTGTATCTATGGTCACTTTTGATAGAATAGACATTTTTACACTGTTAAGTCTTCCTATCCATGAGCAAGGTATGTTTTTCCGCTTATCTATGTCTCTTTTGGTTTCTTGCAATAGTGTCTTCTAGATTTCTTTGTATAGGTCTTTTACCTGTCTGGTAAGATTTATTTCTAAGTATTTTATCTTCTTGGGGGCTACTGTAAATGGTATTGATTTGGTGATTTCCTCTTCGATGTTCTTTTTGTTGATGTAGAAGAACCCAACTGATTTATGTATGTTTATCTTGTATCCTGATAATCTGCTGAACTCTTCTGTTAGTTTCAGTAGTTTTCTGGAGGATTCTTTAGGGTTTTCTGTGTATAAGATCATGTCATCTGCAAATAGAGATAATTTTACTTCTTCCTTGCCTATCTGGATGCGCTTTATTTCTTTATCTTGCCTAATTGCTCTGGCTAGGACCTCCAGTACAATGTTGAATAAGAGTGGTGATAAAGGGCATCCTTGTCTGCTTCCTGATCTCAAGGAGAATGCTTTCAGACTCTCTCCATTTTGGATGGTGTTGGCTGTTGGTTTTGTATAAATGCCCTTTATTACGTTGAGGAGTTTTCCTTCTATTCCTATTTTGTTGGCAGTTTTTATCATGAATGAGTATTGAACTTTGTCAAATGCCTTTTCTGAGTCAATTGATAAGGTCATGTGGTTCTTGTCTTTTATTTACGTGATGGGTTACATTAATTGTTTTTCTAATGTTGAACCAACTCTGCATACCTGGTATGAATCCCACTTGGTCATGGTGAATTATTATTATTGTTTTTTATATGTTTTTCAATTCTATTGGCTAGAATTTTGTTGAGGATTTTTGCATCTAAGTTCATGAGGGATATAGGTCTGTAATTTTCTTTTTTTGTGGTGTCTTTACACGGTTTTGGTATCAGGGATATGCTGGCTTCATAGAATGAGTTTGGGAGTATTCCATCCTTTTCTATGCTCTGAAGTACCTTTAGTAGTAGTAGTTAGTAGTGGTATTAACTCTTCTCTGAAAGTTTGGTAGACCTCTCCCAGTGGAGAGCTCTCCACCGTATGGGCCAGGGCTTTTTTTGGGGGCGGGGGGGAAGGAGTTTTTTAATTACGTTTTCGATTTCTTCTTTTGTTATGGGTTTATTCAGTTATTCTGCCTTGGTTTGTGTTTAGAAAGGTAGTGTGTTCCTAGAAATTCATCCATTTTGTTATAGTACAGTTTTTCATAGTAATCAGATATGATTTTTTTAATTTCAATTGGGTCTGTTATGATATCTCCCATCTCATTTCTTATTTGGTTTATTTGCTTCCTCTCCTGTTTTTCTTTTGTTTGTTTGGCCAATGGTTTATCAATTTTGTTAATTTTTTCAAAGAACCAGCTTTTGGTCTTGTTAATTCTTTCAATTGTTTTTCTCTTCTCTATTTAATTTAATTCTGCTCTCATTTTTATTATTTGCTTTCTTTGGGTGTCTAAGGGTTTCTTTTGTTGCTCTCTTTCTATTTGTTCAAGTTGTAGGGATAATTCTTTGATTTGGGTCCTTTCTTCTTTTTGTATGTGAGCATTTATTAATATAAATTGACCTCTGAGCACTGCTTTAGCTGTGTCCCGAAGGTTCTGATAAGAAGTGTTTTCATTCTCATTGGATTCTATGAATTTCTTTATTCCATGCTTAATGTCTTCTATAACCCAGTCTTTTTCGAGCAGTGTATTGTTCAGTTTCCTAGTGTTTGATTTCTTTTCCCTGCTTTTTCTGTTATTGATTTCTTCTTTTATGGCCTTATGGTCAGAGAAGATGCTTTGTAGTATTTCCATGTTTTGGATCCTGCTAAGGCTTGTTTTATGACTTAATATGTAGTCTATTCTAGAGAATGTTCCATGTGCACTAGAAAAGAAAGTATACTTGACTGCTGTTGGGTGGGGTGTTCTGTATATGTCTATGAGGTCAAGTTGGTTGATTGTGGCATTTAGATCTTCTGTGTCTCTATTGAGCTTCTTTCTGGATGCTCTGTCCTTCACCAAAAGTGGTGTATTGAAGTCTCCTACTATAATTGTGAGGCTGTCTCTCTCACCTTTCAATGCTGTTAGTTTGTTTTATGCATCTTCCAGCCCTGTCACTGGATGCATAGATATTTAATAGGGTTATAGCCTCCTTGTATATTGTCCCTTTAATCATTATACAGTGTCCTTCCTTATCCTTTGTGGTGGATTTAATTTTAAGTTCTATTATGTCAGAAATTAATATGGCCACTCCTCTTTTCTGATTGTTGTTTGCTTGATATCTTTCCATCCTTTGAGTTTTAATTTGTTTGTATCGTTAAGCCTAAGGTGTGTCTCTTGTAGGCAGCATATAGATGGATCGTGTTTTTTATTCCATTCTGCCACTCTCTGTCTCTTTGCTGGTGCATTTAGTCCATTTACATTCAGCATAATTATGGATAGGTATGAGTTTAGTGCTGTCATTTTGATGTCTTTTTTTGTGCGTTGTTGACAGTTTTTTTTCCCACTTATTTTTTTTGCTGAGTAGTTTCTCTTTATATATTTTCTTTTCCTCTTATTTGTTGTTATTGATTTTGTTTCTGCTGAGTCTTTTTTTTTTTTTTTTCCTGTATTGCATTTTGATGAGTAGGATTGTTAGTCTCCTTTGTGGTTACCTCAGTATTTACCCCCATTTTTCTAAGTTTAATCCTAACTTTTATTTCTTTATATCACCTTCTCTTCCTCTCCATATGAAAGGTCTATGACTACATTTCTTGGTTCCTTTTTATTGTTTTAATGTTGTCTACTTTTACATAATGACATCGCTGTTTCCGTTTTGAGTGTTTTTTTTATCTTGATTTAAATTTATGATTTCCCTTTCTGGGTTGACATCTGGTTGCTCTGACCAGTGTTGTAGTCTTGGGTTGATATCTGATATTATTGATTTTCTAACTAGAGAACTCCCTTTAGTATTTCTCGTATTTTGGTTTGATTTTTACAAATTCCCTAAACTTCTGTTTATCTGGAAATGTCCTAATTTCACCTTCATATTTGAGAGACAGTTTTGCTGGATGTATGATTCTTTGCTGGCAAATTTTTCCTTCAATGCTTTATATAAGTCATCCCATTGCCTTCTGGCCTGCATGGTTTCTGCTGAGGAGTCTGAGCTTATTCTTATCGACTCTCCTTTGTAGGTGACTTTTCCTTCATCACTAGCTACTCTTAAAATTCTCTCTTTATCTTTGGTTTTGGCAAGTTTGATTATAGTATGTCTTGGTGACTTCCTCTTAAAATCTACCTTATGTGGAGTTCGATAAGCTTCTTGGAGAGCTATCTTTTCATCTTTTATGATGTCAGGGAAGTTTTCTGCCAACAAATCTTCAACAATTCTCTCTGTATTTTCTGTTATCCCTCCCTGTTCTGGAACTCCAATCACTCGTAGGTTATTTCTCTTGATAGAATCCCACATGATTCTTAGGGTTTCCTCATTTTTTTTTAATTCTTTTATCTGATTTTTCTTTGAATATATTGGTGCCAAGTGTTTTATATTCAATCTCACTAATTCTGCCTTCCACTTGCTCAATTCTGCTCCTCTGACTTTCTATTGAGTTGTCTACTTCTGTAATCTTATTGTTAATCTTCTGAATTTCTGATTGCTACCTCTCTATGGATTCTTACAGCTTATTAAATTTTTCATTACGTTTTTGAATAACCTTTTTTATTTCTTCAACTGCTTTATCTGTGTGTTCCTTGGCTTGTTCTGCATATTGCCTGATCTCCTCCCTGATCTTGTTCCTGATGTCTTGAAGAGTTCTGTATATTAACCTTTTGTATTCTGCATTTGGTAATTACAGGAAGGCACCTTCATCCAAAAGATTCCTTGATTCTTTGTTTTGAGAGCTATTTGAAGGGATCATGGTCTGCTTCTTTATGTGATTTGTTATCAACTTTTCTCCAAGCCATCTATAAGTTATTGTATTAGTTTATTTTATGTTTGCTTACTGTATCCTAGCTTCTTGCTTTGTTTTGTTTTGATATGCCTAAATAGGCTGCTTGAGTGAGCTAGCTTGATTATTTTTGCCTTTGAAGCTCTAACGTCCTGTCTTTAGGTGGCTAAAGCTGTTACCAGGTATATGAGCCTAGGAGTCCATTCACTTTTCTTGTATGGATTCAGCTCAGGTGTCCAGGCAGTTGGTCATCAAGTATGTGGTACAGGCTCTGTCCTACAGTCTTAGAGGGGCAGGGGTAATTTGGTGTAGGTACAGGTACCTGGTTGCAGCAAGGGAGTCATGTTGTGAACAAGGCAGAGGGTTGACAACCATCCCCCGAGTTTCTATGAGGAAAGTGCTTCCCTGTTCCCACAGTGCACAGGTGGGTGGGTTCTGCAGCTGGACCATGGGCACCCAATGCTTTTGTTTGTAAGGACTAGGAAGTACCAGTTATCCTTGGACCCCTGTCACAGGTGGCTGTGCTATGTGGGTGGAGCCACCAGTCCTTAGGTCACTGATGTGGGTAGGCGAGGATCCTGTTTAATAGGCAATGTGGTGTCAAACATCAAACACTCAGCTCTCCACCACACAGCTGAAACAGTTGCAGTCTGCCAACAAGGGCCTATTCTCCTGAAATATGCCCACACAGGTCCATGCAAAGGGGGAAAAGTATTCAAAGTCCACAGACCATTTATGCCTGGACAAAGAGCAGCTTCTGTCCTGAGCTCCCCAGCTTAGTAGAGCTGGCAGATTATCTTTTCCCTGAATTGTGAATTTATTCCTTCTCCAAGGCTGGGGGAATGGCTGAAAGCACTCAGTCGGACCTATCTCAGGCCCAGGGAAATCAACAGCCACTGAAGCTGGCTTGGGGCCTGGGGGCGAGGTAAAATATACATAAGTATTTAGCTTTTGCCAAGAGTGCTGTTCTTCTCTGGTTCCAGAGGTGTGAGTAGGCTGTGCAGCTGGCTGTCTCTCTCTAAACACTACCCCCAGCCCCACCGCAGTCACTCCAGGGAATGGTGCCTGAAGATTTCTGGCGATTCATGCCTGGCAACTTCTCTCCTCTTCTGAACCCTCTTTCCCTCCCCCTGCCACTCAGTCCATATTCTAACTTTGACTTTGATGTTCAGGGCTCCTAACTTGTCATAAATATAAACATTTCACTTGTTTTTTCAGGTCTTTGTTGGAATCAACTCTATGGCACTGGCTTTGGTTTTTGGTTTTTAGTTGTAAAAGGGATCACCGGAAGCATATGACTACTCTGGCCATCTTGGCCCCACCTCTTTTTTGAAGTTTTAATGTACAACATGAACATGGCAACTGGCCATGTTACCAAAAAAAAAATTAAAAAACCAAACCAGTTCCCGTCAAGTAGATTCTAACTCATAGCAACCCTATAGGACAGCATAGAACTGCCCCATAGGTTTCTAAGACTGAATAAATATTCTTTTTCATTCTTATTTTATCTACTTGAATTTTATTGTTTTTGTTGTTCTTACTGTAATTTTTATTTTCTTTCAAGGCTGTTGGCAAATCTTTCTTGAGGCAAGAGAGAAGTCAAGGTGTCACTGTATTTCAGCATTAGTTCACCTTGTGAGTTTGGGTTGTGACCATTCGGAAGCATCCTCTAAATTGTGCTGAACTAGTTTCTCCCCAATCCCAACATCTATAATATGAAAATGTCCAAACAAATTTCCATGTCTGGACCAATTAGTTATTTACTAAGGATATTTCACAGAAATCAGACATAATCTAGTTTCTTTGTGAAAAGAGAAGACTTCTCCTAGACCTTGGATTACTGGGGATTTTGGTCAGTTGACATGTGCAGGGCAGGTAGCTATGCTGGCCTTATTCATGGTTAGGTTTAAGTACAAGGAGATTAAGGTTACCTTCATGTTATGATTTAATGGTTCCTAAAAAAGCCCATTTTTCCCCATTGCCAGCCATTGAGATAGGGAGAGAGAAAGAAGACTTTCCTTCAGCATGAAACAGCACCTCTCACCCACTTCCCTAACTCAGAAATACAAGGTCCATGTCTGATTTCTCCTCTTTCCTCATTCCCCATACCCAATAATTAATGACCATGTCCTGTAGTTTCTAACCCCAATCCTCATTCATCAGGTATCAGCTTATATCTACATCTATGTAGTTTAGTGGAAGAATTCTTGCCTTTCAAGCAGGAGACCCCAGTTCAATTCCTGCATGATGCACCTCATTTGCAGCCACCATCTGTCTGTCAATGGGGCTTGTGTGTTGCTAGGATGCTCGACAGATTGCAGTGTCTAATACAGACTAGGAAGAAAGCCCTGGCAATCTAATTTGGGAAAATCAGCCAGTGAAAACCCTATGGATCACGAAGATCCAATCCCATTGTGCATGGGGTCACCACGAGTTGAGGCCAAACCAGCTAACAAAACAACACGTAGCATCTGCCACACTGTGTTGAAACTCTTTATTAACCAATCTCCTCAACTACACTACAAGCCTTTTGAAGACAAATTTGAGTTTTATTCATAGTTGTATCCTTATTATCTGGCTCATGGTAGTTAAATACCTAATACTGAATACTGTTGTTGTTCTTATTGTTGTATGCTGTCTAGCTGATTCTGACTCATAGTGACCCTAGCAGTATTATACAGCAGCTGTTCAATTTATGTCTATAGAATAAACAAATTGCTTTCAGCTTTTAGTCAAGACATTTAGCATGAAAATGCAAATGTGGTAATTGATGGAGTAGGTAGTGTTTTAAATCCTCAGATATTAACAAATTGCTCCCATTCCACCCTCTTTAAGATATTTCTTAAATACAGAAGGTTTACTGAATTGAAATAACAGCCTGAGAATTTTCTCTGATATATGAATAATACTCATGATTACAAATTACCTTTGCACAGCACTTATATCTTGAAAGTGTTTACAATATTTGTAAAAATTGCCTTGTAAATCTTTTATGGATTAGGGAAGCTTATCAGTTAGTATCTAATATTCACCTGGGAAGACAAATTCGCCCATTGTGGGACCAAAATTTGTCTGGGAAGCAACCCCTTTCCAAATATTCCAGCTCTGAGAAGTTAGAAGCAGTGAAGGGAAGTGTAGAAAGGTTAGCTGTACAACCATTTACCATTAAACAGGGTCAAGACTTTTGAAGTATGATTTGTTGTTTTCTGAATTTATTTTCATGTCAGTAATTACTGATAAACACATTCACTTTCAAAAATTTGAGTAATCCCTCACCAACACACACACATCCATACATACACTCTCTCTCATAGACACATGCACACATATGCACACACATACACAAAAACCTGTCAAATTGATGATAGGATTGTTATCACTCAACTATATGAATACGAAGAAGCACTAGAGATGTATAACGTTCAAGAGAGTGCCCTACACCTAAAGACATCAGGATTGGAATTTGGTCCCAGTTCTACCCTTCTTTACCTGCATGATCTTGGGGAAGTCACTGGCCATTGGTTTCCTCATCTCTAATTTGATGGAGCTGGACCATGATGGGAAACCCTGGCGACGTAGTGGTTAAGTGCTACAGCTGCTAACCAAAAGTTCGGCAGTTCAAATCTGCAAGGTGCTCCTTGGAAACTCTATGGAGCAGTTCTAGTCTGTCCTATAGGGTCACTTTGAGTCGGAATTGACTCGAGGGCAATGGGTTTTTCTTTTATTATTTTATTTCATGGGACTATGTTGACTAAGACCTTTGGTACCCTTAATATTTTATACTTCCGTAATCCTAGGAGAAAATGATGTTAGGGAATAGTCTTTAAGTGGGTCAACACTAGGGAAAGATGCATAATAATAAATTCTGTATAACAATGCTAGGATTAATTGAAATTGTTTACCTAGTTGTGGGAAAATAAACCTTCCCTAGATTTCTCAGTGTTCCTGTGAATGCCCTAGCCTCCTTACTCTTCAAATTACATGTGAATTAGATCCATAATCATTTGTGTAGTTAATCGCTCTGATCCTGAAGGACAATACATCTTTTCTTATCTTCAAGGGGCCCAAATGGTTATAGACCAGACTAGATACCTAGGTTAAGCTCTTAAGGTGCCGGGAAGACTAGGAAGCTATTTTCCTAGATATTTGCATTTCAAACAGTGTGAAGCCCAAGCCCCTTAGAAAGATGTATATACACACCAAAGGGTTGGAAAAAGGTCAATATTTCCAAGGAGATTTTTTCAGGAAGGGAGGGGAACAGCTTTTTTGAGTATAAAAAATAATTTTTCTTTGTCCGTTACCTGTGGGTGTCTGGTTACTCATGTAGAAAAAGACCCCATTGCATCATCCCAAAGGTAAGCACTGAGGTCAGAGATGCAATGCACAAAAGGCAAGGGGAGCCCACTTTGCTGTACACTGGTTTGGCAAGGTGGCTAAGGGTAGGCTGGGCAGGCACTTTCTGCCTTCTGATGTTGCTCCAGCAGAGTGGGAGCATTCACAGACCATATGATTCAGTGGTGGGAGGGGAAGAGCAGTGCAGGCTGGGTCTGGCGGGTGGCCTTTTCTCCAGGGGCACTCTAACTCTGGCAGTGCTGTGGGTTCCAGCAGGAAGGGGCGAGGTGGAGTATGGAGCCACTCGGGAGGGAGAAAGAAAAGGGAGAGAAAAAAAGAGGAAAAAGAAAGAAAAAAATTAAAAAAAAAAAAAATGGCTGTGCATTGGGGGCCAAAGTGTGGAGGCAGGGCAAACCTGGGATGGCGAGGCCCCAGTGGCTCTCTAGCTATGGCTGTAAGGCAGAAGCTGGTAGGATGGGGGAGGAGGTGTTCAGGATTAGGTGGGAGGGAGAAAGCAAAGGAAGGAAGAAAAAAATGGCTGCATGGTGGTGGCTGGTGAGTGGGAATAGGGCAGAAGGGAAGGTCGGTGGGATGGGGAGGTGGCACACGTGGCTACGTGGGAGGGAGAAAGAAAAGAAAAAAAAAGCAAAGAATAAAAAGGGGGGAAAAAGCACTGTTGCAGGAGTCAGGACTAAGGGGGGCAAGGTGGCCAAAGGGGCTAAATGTGAGGGAGAAAGAAAGCAAAAAAAACAGCCTCAGGGTGGTAGGGTGTGGGGTGGGCCTAGGAGGTGAGGAGCAGCTGGTAGTGGGGACTGCGGTGATGGGGTACCCTGGTGGTAAACCCTAGTGGTGAGGGCTGCTGGGATGGGGTGAGGTATGGGAAAGTGTGTTTCTCTGGTTACTGTGGCTCTGTCTCTTGTTGGGAGTTCCTTGAAGTTGCCTTCCTGTGCTCCCTGTTCAGGGTCATTGCTGGTTGTTTCAAGATGACAATGCTGTGCTGTGTTAATTAGCAGGGGGCCTCTACTCTGTATCTCTCCTCATTCTTTGTTTTCCATCAGTTTCTTCTTCCATTTGGCATTTGATCTAGTTTTTTATCCCTTCATTTGATGCTCAGGTTTCCAGGATTTACAATTCTGTTTTACTTAGGTTTTCAGGTCTTTACTGCTGGAGGATGGCATAGTGCATCTGCCTAGGGTGCCATGTTGTCCTGCCTCTCCAGATTATTTCTGAATGAACTTTTTACCTGGGGTTACCCTCCAAACACACATTAGTCAGTGGAAGAGGAAGTGATGCTGCTCAGCAACACATAGGATAGGCAACATTCCTGGAAAAACTGGAACCCATTCCCTCCAAGCCTGGGTTCTAACTGAACCTCTTAAGGATCCATGTTCACAAAAAAATGGAGATGCGTCTACCAGCATCAGCAGAGAAGCTCCCAGGTAAGGATGGGGTGATTTACTGCAATTTAAACCATGACAATTCACTGTAAAAAAAAAAAAAGTACACTGTATTAATATTCTGTTGTCTGTCTTGGCCTCTGCTTTCAGGTGGTTTCTTCAGCATGACTTACCTTAGTGAATTTGTTGCTGGTGCCTCTACGCCTTTAACTGAAGGAAGTTCTTGCCCTTCACTGGTCAAGAATGAACAGGTGAGGCACAGAAAATTTTCCACTCTAACAAAGCTTTATTGAAGAGGCTTGCAAGCGGAGACGAGGAGGGCCTAGGCAACGCTTACCCCCGTCTCCCAGAACAAAGAACTTGCATGGATGTTAAAGGTTTTTGAGTGAGGAAGGGATTTATATTTATTCATGGGTATAACCCACCCCAGTGCCGCCAAGTCAATTGGTAGGGTTTTCCTGGAAGTGGCTCTTATGGGCGGGGATTTGTTAACTACAGTGCACGCGCAGCAGCTTTCTAAGATGGCTTTAAGACAGCTCCTGTCCTGGAGGCTTCTGGGATTCATTGCAGGACTTATTATGGGGTGTCACGCCTGTGCAGTCGGTCCTGTGGCGGTGGTTTGGATTCCTGTGGCGGGTACTTGCATCAGGCAGAAGTCATCCATCAGTCACCTTGCGGAAGTCTGTGCACGCTCCAGGGACCAGATCTGGTCAGTCCTTCTGAAAAACGTCTTACAAGGGAGTACGTTGTTTGTTCTTTCCTTATTTCACTTCGAGGATGGGGGTTTTGCATTAGCCAAACACATAGTATATTGTAAGTAAGTCGCAAGTTGCAGGTGTTGCAGGCTCCTTGCCTAGGGGCTCAATCCCTGTCTCTTCCCTAGCTCAAACTGTCCTCTTTAAAACGCATCAGAGGCTCCTTGTTTTCCATGGCTTCAAATATTAATTTCTCTACTGGACGTTTAAGACTCACTTCAATGCGGCTGCAGCATCCTTGACAGGATGCTCCCCGCTCCTCCCTCTGCCTATACCTCACTGCTGCCCAGGTTTCACTTACCCTTCTCCTTCTTCCTCTTCATATTCTACCCATTCTTCCAGATTCAGTTCCAATTCCACATCTTCAGTCAAGCACTTCCTTGACTACTGCTCTCTGTAAAATGTCTATGTCTTTACAATCTATGCTGAAGAATTTAGCTTTTTATTGTATCGTGATTTAAATTATTTATAGTTCTTATGCACTAATAGTGGTAAACCATGCCTGATACCACAGTGAGTTCCTTACCTCCCTCACCTAGTGCGTTACCCACTTTAGGCATTTAATTAAGATAAACTGAGTGGCTGACTGGTTGATCGATAGTAAGCAGTTAACAAATCCTTGACCTGATGTTTTACAAGCCCTGCTGTCATGCATTTTATATGCATTGAATGAGGTACTTGCCGTACCTGTAATTAAAAAGATGAGTAGAAATGATGCTTTCCCTGCTATCATTACTCCCTTTTGCATTTTGTATATTCCACATCTGTTTTGGAAATTTCAAAGTGACTTATTATCTGTTTCTGAAATTTCTATCAGTTCAGGGTTTGGGACATAAAATTGATCGAATAGTGAAATATCAAAGTAGGATACTTCCAAACCACACGAAATCCTCTCACAAGCTGGGAAAATTGCACATCTTTAGGGAACTTGGTATTTCAGATCATTTCTATTTTATATAATGTATTCCAAGGACAACTTTCAGCATGCACTTTCAAATGTTTTTGAAATATTCTTAAAATAGCCACTATTCTAGTCAATGCATTTCAAGTCAAAAAAAAAAAAAAAAAAAAAAAACCATTTCTTTGGTCCCCTGATGTTCCCGATACTGTGCTAGGAGTTAGGCACAGAGACGGAGTAAAGACGCGTCCCTGCTCTCGAGGAGTTCACAGTAGCACCGATGAGTGGGAAGTGCCTATAAGATAACTCAAACTCTACAGCAGCTGCTCTAACACAGCAACAGACAAAGTGCCACTGTCTGTCTTAGGCCTGGTTCTTTAGAGAAGCAAAACCAGTAAAGCATTTAAATGTATGTAGAGAGAGATTTATATCAAAGAAACGGCTTATGTGATTGTAGTGGCTGGAACGTCCCAAGTCCATGGATCCTGATAGAGGCTTCTGATTCGTGTAGCTGCAGGGGCTGGTGCGCTCAAGATTGGCAGGTCAGAGAGCAGAGCTTTTGTTCACAGCCTGTGAAGATAGATGAATCCCAATGTCAGCAGACAAACTGCTAGCTCAAGCCCCAAGAACTGGAGGTCAGACGATCAGGAGGCAGCTGTAGGATCCACCAAGGGCAAAAGCCAGACATCCACTTATATTCCGACACAGGCCACAAGCTCAAGGAAACTCCCTTTCAACTCATTGTCTACACACACCAGATCCCATCACGGGAATGATCACATTTAAACATTGAGAATTATGGCCCTGCCAAGTTGACACACAATCTTTACCAGCACACTGATTAAAACATGACATTGGGGAAAATATCTTCAGTCAAAAAATGGGCTTGTCACCGCAGGAAGCTAGAGTACTTAACACCTCATAATATCTGTGGTGATGTCAGAGCAATAAAGGCAAGGTCACCAGCACAAACTAAAAGTTTCCCTTGGTTTGGGATTCTCCCAACCAAACCTGTGCGAAGATGTGCAACTGGAAGCCAGGCTCCGGACCACGAGCCTCGTGTCCGTTCTGTTATCACCTAACGGCGTTCTTGGGTGATCATGGAATCGTGGCTTGGAAGGAGGGAACAACATTAGGGCATTTGGGAACTAGAGGAGTAAGGCAGGGTGAGGCCATAAAGAGGAGGAGCATACAGCCCTGGCAAAGTGAGCTTTCTCCATGTCCTCTTTAACCCCTCCTAAGGCAGTCTCTACACTGAACCACTTGCTCTGTGACTTGGACTGAGGGCAGCCTGGTATTAGGACCCCACCACTATGAGGGTTGGCAAAGATTCCCTGAGGGGCAGTGCTTCTCCTATCTCATTTTCGTGGAGCATTACTGTACTTCCCCGGCTTTTATTTTCAGGTGCCCAGTTACTTTCGTTTCTCTGATCTCCCGGGTCAGGAAAGAAAATATATGATACAATTACCTACAAATGATGCCTGAGCAGCTTTCTGTGTTACCTTCCTGGGCTGAAATATTTTATTTAGTAAGAATAATATAACATTTGAAAGGCCTTTGACAGTTCAGAAACCCTTCATATCTTTTACCTGATTTGCATCTTATGTAACACTATGGTGTTATAGGAGTCCCTGGGTGGTACAAATGGGTAATGTGCTGGGTTGCTAACCAAAAGGTTGTTGGTTCGAATCCACCCAGAGGCACCTCAGAAGAAAAGCCTGGAGATCTACTTTCAAAAAAATCAGCCATTGAAAACCCTATGGAGCACAGCTCTACTCTGACACACCTGGAGTCACCAGGAGTCAGAGTGAACTCGATGGCAACAGTTTTTTTTTTTTTCCTTTCTTTCTTCCTTCCTTTCTTTTTAAATATAACACTATGGTGTCGCTATCTTTGTGCAGGTATCATTATCACTGTTATTATTTAGGTAGGGAAACTGAGGATGGAGATTTTGCACAGGCCACCAATAACCCAAGTGGAAATGTTTTCACTGTGTCACAATTAGTTCCTCTAACATATCCCTGCACTAGTGTTGACATCAGCTTCTGGGAAGTGTGAAAGAAAGGGACAGCATTGTACACGAGTCCTTCAAATCATACCTAGGAGGTAATGACGCTAAGCAGAGGCTAGATGGATCCGCTTGCGCTACCATTAATGAAGACCACTGCCCACTATGTCTCCAGTGGTTCATAATTTGATTGCTTGCTGTCCTTCAAGGAAACCCTGGTGACACAGTGGTTAAGTGCTATATGGCTGCTAACCAAGAGGTCAGCAGTTTGAATCCACCAGGTGCTCCTCGGAAACTCTATGGTGCAGTTCTAATCTGTCCTGTATAGGGTCTATGAGTCAGAATCCGCTCAACGGCAGTGGGTTTGGTTTTGGGTTTGGTTTTGCTGTCTTTCAAAAGCAACAAGAACAACTGCAAACAGCAACAACAAAAGAAAAAAAAAATGGAAAGGAAACAACTGCTCGGGTTTTTCAGAGCCAATTAAAGAAGCTAATTTTTAAGGTCAGCTTCCTTTTGGGATCCATCTTCTTCCAAGAAAAGAGAACTCCGACAGCAGATGGGCCACTTATACTTTGAAAATACAAGAGCAAGGAAAATCCCTTGCTAACTCCATCCTCCACAGTTGTAACTGCGAGTAAAATGTTTAACATTGACTGGAATTCTCTGAGAAATAGTATGTAATCACAGCAGTCCCGAGAAGCACTTAGTTTTTATTTTCTTGCTTCTTTTACATTGTATTATGGATAAAAATGTTCCTGCAAAACTTAGCAAGTGAAATGATTTCCATAATAACCTTGCCACATTCTGTTTCATAAACATTTCTTTAGTTGATGAGTTTGCTAACAGCAATGATACTAGGCGTTTCTTCCAGAACTATTTCTTAAGAGAAAGGATTTGCACAAAACAAAGGAGATGGCCCTGAAACCTCAGTGTGACTTCAGGCCTATCCATCAAAACACACTTGCTGAGAGCCCACTGCGTATAAGGGGCCGGATGGCGGCAGGCTGAAGCGGAGGAGAGCGTTCACTGGGTGCAGCTCTGTGGTAAACCTGACCTCTGTGGCAGACAGGGAGCTTCTTCACAGAGCGCATTGGCCACCACATTAAAACGTATCTCTTGTTTCTGTTACAGGCGTTCTGCCATCTGTCCCTCTGTTTGCAGTGAAGGCACTCCTTTTAACCTGATTCACACACACACACCACACAAAGACACCACACAGACCAGCTCACACACAAGCATACACACTCTCTCATGCACCCCACATACACCATATACACTACACCTACCACAGACACACACACACACCTCACGAGGAGTACAGCTCTGTCTATTACGGGTTAGAAGGTGGCTTCTCAGGTATAGCCCAGCGTTCCTTCCTCAGCCATTGCTTACTAACCTGAGACTCTCTGGCCCTCTCCTGCTGAGAAGCTAGGCCCACACCTGTGTCTAGTTTATGTTCTAATGTGCACAATATAACAAGGGCATAGGTCTCATCTCAGCATTAGCGAGGCAGTCTCTTGGGATGTGGCTGCTAACAAATTAAGTCACAGCTTCCAAATTTAGCTCATCCATCCCTTGGCCCTCCCATGTGGACCAGATTAGTCCAGGAAACATGAGCAATGTAAAAATCTGGTAGACGCACAAAAACTTGGCTGACCTTGCCATTTAGCCAAAGGCTTTTTCTCACTAACATTGAATTCTTTTTTGTAACAGAAGCACTTCATAAGGCAACGAATGCCAGCCAAATGACATCACAACATTAAAATCGAGGCATGTCCTGGAGCTTAGCCTTCTTTTAGCATAATCTCCACCTTCTACACTTACCATATAACTCTGGGTCATGGAGACTCCTGTTTAGGACAGCGACTCTCATGTCTCTTATGGTCTTTGGATTTTGGCTTTGATGTATTAAGATTGAATAGTAGATTCAAACACTGGAAACAAAAATCCTTCTCTAAGTACTGAATTAGCCAAGTTTTTGACTTAACCAGAAGGTCCACCTACCCAAGCAGCCCAGCTTTTATATATTGCAGATGTCTTTGGTTTTGAACAATAGGAGTATAACATCTCCAGTAACATCTTGCTGCTAACTGGAAATTATCATGTCTTACAGGACAGTGCAATAAAGAAAAAATGGCATTTTATGTTGACATAATTATTGTGGTTTATTTTCAGGGATATAAATTGTAACAATTCAACTGACTAAATTTAACACAGCTTAAAATTATGTGTAGTCACTATCCCGTAGTCAGTACAGACAGTGGCATAAGCAAAAATTGTCAGAGAAAATGTGCATCTTTAACCATTTCAAACTTTTTCAAACTTTTTTTTAGCCCTAGAATCATTGTTCAGATTAAATTTTATGTGGCACTTCATTATTAAAAAAAGAAGAAAAAAGGGGGACCACGCCTCTGCTTGCCACTGCCTAGCATATTGCCTATCTGTGGCCACTGGGAGTCCCTGGGTGGTGCAAACTATTAAGCCTTTGGCTACTAACCTAAGGGTTAGAGGTTTGAGCCCACCAAGAGGTGCCTTGGAAGAAAGGCCTGGTGTTCTACTTTTGAAAAATCAGTCCCTGAAAACCCTATGGAGCACAGTTCTACTCTGACACGTGGGGTCACATGAGTCAGCATTGACTCAATGGCTACTGGTTTGTTTTTTGTGTTGTGGTGGTGGTTGTTTTTTTTTTTTTTTTTTTTTGGTTATCTGTGGCCACCAGCTTATCTCTGCCCAGTGTTCTCAAGGGGTTTTGAAGTGCTCACCCTGAATCATTATTTGAAATCCACTGGTTTATTTGGGGAGGTGGTTTGCCATAGCTGGTAAAAGCCTGGGTTCTGGGGTGAGGTGCTTAAGTCTGCATCCAGTTCTGCCATGTGTTAGCTGTGGGACCTCGTTCCAGTTACTTTACTCACTGTGACCATTTTACAAATAAAATTAATTCATAGAGTTACATGGCATAACTCATGTAAAGGACTGGAATAGTGTCCAGCACAAAGTAGACAATTCATTTTGGTGACTGTTAAAGATGCAAAAGTAATAAACATTTTAATGATTCAAAATTTTCCAGTAGCATGGGTCATCATTTTGATGGAGTAAAAACAAAATTTGATAGAGAGGCAGTCCCCTCTAGAACCTTCTAAATTTAAAATCTAGAAGTACCAAACCAAACCAAACCCACCGCTGCCGAGTCGATTCCGACTCATAGCGACCCTACAGGACAGAGTAGAACTGCCCCATAGAGTTTCCAAGGAGTGCCTGGTGAATTTGAACTGCCAACCTTTTGGTTAGCAGCCATAGCACTTAACCACTATGCCACCAGGGTTTCCAAAATCTAGAAGTAAGAAATGGTTAAGAGCTACAGCTGCTAACCAAGAGGTCGGCAGTTCGAATCCACCAGTCACTCCTTGGAAACCCTACGGGGCAGTCCTACTCTGCCATATAAGGTCACTATAAGTTGGAATCAACTCAACAGCAACAGGTTTGTTTTTCTTTTTAAGTAGGAAAGTATTTAAAATTAGAAATTACTGTACATTAAGAATATGTTACCTTCAAAGTATCACTTTTTAAATTTATTGTATGTATTTTAAGGTAACATATGGATTTAACTAGGTGGTTTTCCATTCCTTCTCATGAGGTCTGTCTACCAGCTAACAGAGATAAACACGCTTAAGTGAGATATATGACCAAGATGCATGGCAATTTGGAAGGTACTTTAAAGGGGCCCTCCTGAACCAGGCACTCAAGTTTAAGGAGTAGTTTGGAAGTGGAAAGATGATCATAGGCTATGAATGTGCTCTGAGAGTGCTCACACATCACAAAAGGTTTATTTTGTTTTGTTTTTAATCACAAGAGATTATAACCTATAAGTCATAGGCTTTCCTATTAAAATCTTAGGGTCCTTCAATGAAGCCCCAAAACATTAACAAAAATAATTGACACCAAGATTAATATGCAAGAGTTCTTTTATTTTCAATCATATTTCTGCCCCATACAAAAACACCAACAAAATGTTGTTAAATGGTGTTAGCAGTACTAATGTTAAATGGTGTAAACAGCACTGGGAAGAAGACCAGGCATGGACTCCCAGCAGCTCTTCTGCCTGTTTCCACCTTCGTGACTTGGACATCTCATTGATCCTTCAACCTCTTTTTTCACATGTATAGAATGAGGGGAATGAACAAGGTCTGTGATTCTTAGTGGGGGCACCTTTTCGGGAGGCATATCCAAATACCTTGAAAGTGGTTTTTCCCAATACCCCAACAATGCTGATTTGTTTCTGTTGAGGGAGGCAGGCCCCATGGGTTACAGAACCAAAGCAGAGAGCCCCTGTGACAGATGGACGCAGGTCTTTTATCTCAGGCTGGCCTTACTAGCAAAACCATTTGAGAAACAGGGGTCTTCTTCCTAATCCCGATCCATTTCCACCATTTTCCACCATTCATTAGCCTTTTCTTTTTTTCTGTTCAATTTTTCTTAACAGCATCATCACTATGTGTCATTATAATACTTAACTATTTGTTCCTCTTTCCCTCGTCTGTCTTGCCTAGTAGAACTCTAGGAGAGTAGGGCATTGCTGTGTTTGCTAAGGCCTAGAGCAGGGTCTGATGCATAGATACAATCAATAAATAGTTCTTGAATGTATCCCTCATTCCTTTCATTCAACTGTGGACTGGGATAAACCATAAGGACAGTTTGGGGTTTGGAGATTGAAAGGAGAGAAAAGGCAAAATGGTGGTCTACGTTTTTGCGTATTTTCTTCTGTAGTGAGTGTTGTCACAGGAACTTTGGCTGCACGGGACTGAGAGTCATCCTCCAGGTGGCCAGCAGTCCTCTCCTGCCAAGTGGACAGCAGTTTGGGTCAGAGCAGAGACTGAAGCTTCAGCCATACACTTGCAAAATAGAAAATTAATTTTTGAATTCTCTCCACCTTTTTTGTGTGTATGTGAGAACTGCAGCTGCAACACATTTTAATTTGCATTTGAATGCACTGCTTTTTAAAATCCATTATAAAATCAATGATTGTTTCTTATGGTATGTATGCAGAGCACCATTTATCAAACTTATACTGTTAAAGTGAGTGGAATTCAAAAGAGAAAACAAACCACATCTTAGATTTGCTATTCAAATGAGTATCATGCCACAGTGTCAAGTTCCAGCTTTTTATATGTCAATATAAAAAGTATGTTATTAAAGCATGGAGATATTACCTGGGGTCTCCCCAGAATTTCCCTAACTCCTCCCATTTCCCCTCCCAATGCACACTCACTTCCGTTTCCCACTCCACACTCCCACCAGTCCACCCACCCACTGTATAGCTCTGTCCTCCAGAATGCTTCTGCCAATCTGACCTTGGTGGTTGCTACCTTCAGGGAGAAATAAATGCTCTCAAACAAGAGCAAGAGTCAGTCATCACAGTATTTTGGCCAGCAACATCTCACCTTTGACACAGTGCAAACCACTCACTACCCATGAGCCCTGATGCAACAGAGTAATTAAATTACAATTTATTACCATCTGACACATAAAATAGGGTCTTGAGAAATAGTGTTGAAGAGAGACAAACATTGATTAAGGAAGAAGGTGAAGGGCGCTGGTCAGTTGTAAGTGGTCACTATGGCTGTGGGGGAGAGGAGGCAACCCTGTACAATAGTGGAGCAAGATGAAGGCCGCGTGAGAGCAGGTGGACCACCCAGAAAGGTGAAGGGCACCAAGGACTTTCCCTTATTAGAAATGATAATGGCTACCTGATTTTTTTTTAATTTTTAATTGTGGGAAATATATATATATAGAACAAAAATATTGGCTTTTCAATTTTTTTTTACATGTATAATTCAGTGACATTATCTTCATAATGTGGTACAACTTTCACCACTATCCACTTCCAAATTTTTCTATCTCCTTTAAAATAAACTCAGTGCTTCCTACTCTACTTGGTTTTGAGTGCCTTGGGTACTTTTTCCATATTTTAGGTAAAAACAAACAAACAAAAACCCTACCTCCTATTAGGGTTACTCCAAAAAATGAAGTAAATTAATTGCTGTTCTGTTCCCAGTTCTGGTTCTAGTTAGCTTTGTAACAGTGAAGAAACTTTAAAACTACTTTGACACTTAGATTTTTTAAGTATAAAATATGGACATTTACATAACAAGTTGTAGAGAAACTTTCAATCTTGAAATTTTACAGTAGATTAAACATAAAAATGCTCTCAATTCTTCACTTCCAGTACAGAGTATCTTCACATCTCTTTCCAGCAGGAAGAAAAGTCTATTGCCCCTCCTTACATCTGGCCTAGCCTTCTGACTTTCTTCAACCAATAACATATGGAAGAAGTGATGGTGTGCCAGGTCCAAACCTAGGCCTCAAGGGGACTTGAATGTTTTTGCTTGCTCTCTTGGAAATTCGTCCAGCGTCTCTGTGAAAAAGCCCAGGCTAACCTACTAATACATGAGAGGCCTGGAGCAATAAAGCCAAGTCATCACAACCAAGGCCATTCTAACACAATGAGCCTCCATTCAACCCACCAGATGACCACAGATGCACAAGATGCCCTACCTGAGATCAGAACTGCCCAGTAGACCAAAGACTCTTGAAAAATAACCAATAGTGTTGTTCTAAGTTACCAAGTCTTAAAAAAATGGTTTATTATGCAGCGACACCTAACTGATACAGATATGATCATTTCTGAGATTAGTTTGTATGCATTTTTGATACATTTCAATTTTAAAGAGAAATTCCTTTAACTGTTCCAAAATTGTTGTCAATCTTTCCCAAGTTTGCTATATTTCTCAACTCCATTCATCAAGTAGAAAGATGGATTTTTTTCTTCTAATATGCTACTAAGTGGATTCTAGCTTTATTTTGAGTGTTAGAAGAAAATGGAAAAATGGATATTTGGCTTGCAAGTCACATACTCTAGCACCCAGATTTTAATCCAAACATCACTGAACATTCCTAAGTGGGAGAATTGTCTGTATTCACCACTTACTGTTATACACTAGGTGAATTTCTCTGTTCTGGGTGAGTTTAGGTGAATTTCAGTATACAAGATTCATAAAAAGGACTCATTCACCCATGATGACATCAAAGACTCTGGTGCCAACATTATTATTTGAATAACGACTTTATTACACCTGTAAAAATGATACATGTTCACTATAAAACATTTAAGAATTCAGAATAATAAAAAGAAAATAATAAATTACCCTAAATACTCAGAAATGCTAGTGTTATTATTCGGTGAATATCATTTCAGATCTTTCTCTACTCAAACATATTAATAGAAAGATGTGAAGGAAGAGAAAGAAATTTCTAAGAACGTGTACAGTCGGTAAAAAAAAAAAAAAAAAAAAAAGCCCATGTTGCCATAGAGTCGATTTTGACTCATGGTGACCTCCTGTAATACAGAATAGAGTTGAGCTCCATAGGGTGTTCTGGGCTGTAAACTTTACAAAAGCAGATTTCCAGGCCTTTGTTTCTTGGTGCTGCTGGCTGGGTTCAATCCACCAATCTTTAGGTTAGTAGTTGAGTGTGAACTGTTTGTGCCACCTAGACAGGCCAACAGTATATACATATTATTTTTCACTTTAAATACTTGATTTTGTTACAGAGAGAAAAGTTTAAGGACGAGTTTAAATTCCGATAAATACTTATCCATAGCTTTGAGATTAGTTTCTATAGGCCCCTTCAAAGCTTAAAAAAGATTAGCAAATCAAACTCCTCTATGCACCACTCAGATCTTCTTGGCCTTACCTGCTGTCTGTTGCAACTTCACATTGGCTCAGACCAACTCTAGAGGTAGAGTCTGACACTGTCTCTACCTGCCATGCTATACATTTCACCATCTACCTGGGGCTTTCCTGTGAATGTTTCCATAGGATCCCACTCAGCACACACGTGATCCAAAAGTGCAGGGGACTTAACACTCAAGGGAAGAATGTTTGACCAATGGAAAATGAGACCCAATGTTAAATTATTGCCCCTTCTCCACAATCCCCAAGCAGGAATAGTATTCAGATGCAGGATGTAGTTTATATGCTTCCTGGGGGCACAGTCCTATAAGTAAAGCAAGAACTCACACTTAGCAATATTCCACTTGGTTACACATCTGTACAAACTGCCCCACCACCCTTCCTACTTCACTCATATTTCTCACTCTAGCTCTCTGGAATTGTACTTCTTTATATAACCATAGCACATATGTTCTGATCTCAGGCTCTTTTGTTGTTGTTGTTGTTGAATGCAGAGTCTTGACAAATCCCAGATAGAAAAAGTCAACTCTGTAATAGGAAAAGAGAGGAAATTTGAGACTCTGGCTTAGTGACATTTGGGTAGATGAGCCTGAGAATCTTTAAACCCCAAATTCCTCTTAAATATTCACGAAGCAAAAGTAACACCTTCCTCCTTGTCAGAGGAAAGCAGCTCCCCCTTTCCTGAAGAACAAAAGATGACTTCTCTTGAAGCAAAGCCTTACTAGATGATGCTTGTTTTCCTGACAACATGCCATCTTCACTTTTCTTACCTTCCAGAGGAGTATTTGTGCTTCCTGGTTTGAATTGTGCAGTGGCCTAACTACAGCTATTGGCTGGAAGATAAATAGATTACATGCCAAGCTAATTGTGAGACCTTGCTAATTTTCCAGGAATAAACTGGAAAATTATGTGTGGGGATGGATCTTGAGAATGTTGGAGCACTGGGGGTGGAGTAAAAGGCTGGCTAGGGCAGAGAGTATTGATTTGAGAAGACTTGCAACATACGTGACTAAGTATTCTGGTAAGGACTTTTGTAGGTCATCTAATCATCTGTTGGGGTGTCTCCTAGAAGCTTGAAGATAATGGCTTATAGTAAATGATATGAAGATGCCGGATTTCCATTGGCTTAGTTTCAAATGTGTTTCCCAAGAGGACCCTGAGGACATTTCTTACACTAAGGTAATAAAGAATGCATTTGCAGAACCACCCCCCCACCCGAAAAAAAACAAACCCAGTGCTGTCCAGTTGATTCTGACTCATAGCATTTGCAGAAGGATACCTGAATCTTTGAGAGGCTCTGTTTTACAGTTGTTCTTTCTAAGCCAGAACTAATGTTGGGAAGTGCACTCATGAAACTGGGTAACATAGGATCAAAAAGGATGATTCCAGTATTATAAAGAGCTGGTGGCTGCATTTACTGTTAGAAACCAAGTGGATGTAATTACCATAATGTGTAACAATGATGTCTTGACCTTCAAACTCTGTTATTATGGGCTCTACTAGATCATGCTGTTCCTAGGGACAAGACAGAGGTACAGGTAATTAAAGTGTTTAACCTGTGAAATCCATACTGAAGGCTGTGGTCTTTGATCTTCATCAGTAAGTGCTTCAAGTCCTCTTCACTTTCAGCAAGCAAGGTTGTGTCATCTGCATAACGCAGGTTGTTAATGGGTCTTCCTCCAATCCTGATGCCCCATTCTTCTTCATGTAGTCCAGCTTCTCAGATTATTTGCTCAGCATACAGATTGAATAGGTATGGTGAAAGGATACAACCCTGACGCACACCTTTCCTGACTTTAAACCACAAAGTATTCCCTTGTTCTGTTTGAACAACTGCATCTTGGTCTATGTACAGTTCCCTCATGAGCACAATTAAGTGTTCTGGAATTCCCATTCTTCTCAATTGTTATCCATAATTTGTTATGATCCACACAGCCGAATGCCTTTGCATAGCTAATAAAACATAGGTAAACGGAGGAGGCGGGGCCAAGAGGGCGGACCAGGTAGACGCTACCTCGGATCCCTCTTGCAACAAAGACTCGGAAAAACAAGTGAATCGATCACATACATGACAACCTACAAACCCTGACCAACAAACACAGCTTTAAAGAGTTGACCTGAGTGACAGAGACCAAGAACAAACAACTACGGGGAAGCAGAGACTATTTTTGGAGCCTGGAGCCAGCATCCCAGTCAGGTAACCTTGGCGCTGGGCTTTGGACTGGGTGCAGGGGAGCTGAACACAACATCCTGTGATGGCACAAACAAGGGGCGCAGCCCTACCCTCTGAACTGACGTCGGGAGGGGGCCCAGCTGGACCACGCGGGCGGCGACGCAGCTGGCAGGAGGAGAAGTCCCTGGGAGGCAGTGACTGGTTTTGGAGCTGGGAGTGCAGTGTCCCAGCTGGGAAACCTTGGCACGGGGCTTTGGACTGGGTGCAGGGAAGCTGAGCACCACATCCTGTGATGGTGCAAACACGGGGCACTGCCCCATCCCCCTGAACTGACCTGGGGGGGGCAAGTGGGTCCTTGCGGTTGGCACGACGATGCAGCTGGTGGGAGGAGAAGTCACCGGGAGGCAGTGACTGGTTTTGGAGCTAGGAGTGCAGTGTCCCAGCCGGGGAACCTTGGCACGGGGCTTTGGAATGGCAGTGGAGGAACTGACCGCGGCTTCTGTGGGCCTGACCCTCTGGGGCAATCTCTACCCAGCCAGCACACACAGGCGATGCACCCCTCGGGAATCTCAGATAAAACAGTCATCCCAAGCAAGATAAGTAACTTTGTCTATATTCCGGGGTGCTACTCTCTCCTGTTTTTCTAAACCCTACCCTCCCCTTCCCAGGCAGCTTCATTAACATTGGACTTTCCTAAGCCAGAGGGAGAACGGCTCCAGCTCCGCGGCTTTTCTTTTCCTTTTTTTTTTTGGTCTTTTCCTAACCCATTCTTCTGGCCTGAGAGAAGCAACCACAAAAAACCCAGGGACCAAAAATCCTTCCCTAATTGGACTAAAAACACAGAACCAGCTCCAACCAAGCATATGTGATCCACAGTCTCTGGCTTTCATCCCTATAGGGAACAAGGTGGCTATTATAATGCAAAGGCATTTCTGATAGGGATCTGACTGCATTTTTTTTTTAGTGGATTTACTGGAAAGACAAGTTTCCCATGTCTGAGATCTCTGTGTATTCAACAGAGCCCTCACTGACCCACAACAGGGAACTGAGGGCTGAAGTTCCCCCCAGACCACCTAGCCTCCTGCCTTAGGGGTCTAAAGAGGGTGACATCTACCAATCTGTAGAGGTACTTGCATTGGGGGCCTAAGGTACAGCTGCAGAGCCCACCCACCAAGGTGCTTTAGGAATAGAGACACACCTACCTCACTGACACTTGGGGAAAGCCTGTCAGCATCCTGCCTCCCCCCCGGAGTGTGAACCCCAGCTGCTACTAGAATCTGGTACACACAACTATCACCACTACTTCTCAAGGTGGATAGGTGACAGGGTGCATCACACACTTGATGACCCCAAATCAGATTCTACTCAAGAATAGTGAATGGACTCAGGCATGTATATCTGGTAACAGCCCAAACCAGCTGGTAATAGGTCATAAGTAAGTCAAGGGCTACAACAATCAAGACAGCACAATCTAGCAGCCCATCCACGTATATTGAAAGAAAACAAAACAAGGTAAGACTCAGTGAGCAAATACAGAATAAATCACTACGATATCTTAGTGATGGCTCAGAGAGAGCAGTCGTTATCAAACCACATAAAGAAGCAGACCATGACAGCTTCTACAACCCCCCAAACAAAAGAATCAAAATCTTTCCCAAATGAGGATACAATCCTGGAATTATCAGACACAGAATATAAAAAACTAATTTACAGAATGCTTCAAGACATCAGGGATGACCTCAGAAACAAAATAAGCCAATCTGCAGAAAAAGCCAAGGAACACACTCATAGAACAGTTGAAGTACTCAAAAAGATTATTCAAGAACATAGTGGAAAAATTAATAAGTTGCAAGAATCCATAGAGAGACAGCATGCAGAAATGCAAAAGATTAACAATAAAATTACAGAATTAGACAAAGCAATAGGAAGCCAGAGGAGCAGACTCGAGCAATTAGAATGCAGAGTGGGAAATCTGGAGGACCAGGGAATTAACACCAACATAGCTGAAAAAAAATCAGATAAAAGAATTAAAAAAAAATGAAGAAACCCTAAGAATCATGTGGGACTCTATCAAGAAGGATACCTTGCATGTGATTGGAGTCCTAGAACAGGGAGGGAAGACAGAAAACACAGAGAGAATAGTTGAAGATCTGCTGACAGAAAACTTCCCTGACATCATGAAAGATGAAAGGATATCTATCCAAGATGCTCATCGAACCCCATTTAAGATTGATCCAAAAAGAAAAACACCAAGACATATTATCATCAAACTTGCCAAAACCAAAGATAAAGAGAAAATTTTAAAAGCAGCCAGGGAGAAAAGAAAGGTCTCCTACAAGGGAGAATCAATAAGAATAAGTTCAGACTACTCAGCAGAAACAATGCAGGCAAGAAGGCAATGGGATGGCATATACAGAGCACTGAAGGAGAAAAACTGTCAGCCAAGGATCATATATCCAGCAAAACTCTCTCTGAAATATGAAGGTGAAATTAAGATATTTACAGATAAACACAAGCTTAGAGAATTTGCAAAAACCAAACCAAAGCTACAGGAAATACTAAAGGAAATTGTTTGGTCAGAAAACCAAAAATATCAGATACCAGCACAACACAAGGTCACAGAACAGAACGTCCTGATATCAACTCAAACAGGGAAATCACAAAAACAAATTAAGATTAATTTAAAAAAAATGCTCAAAACAGGGAATCATTGAAGTCAATCTGTAAAAGATCACAATAATCAAAAAGAGGGACTAAATACAGGTAGCATAGAACTGCCATATGGAGAGGGATACAAGGCAATATAGGATGATACAAGTTAGGTTTTTACTTAGAAAAATAGGAGTAAATATTAAGGTAACCACAAAGAGGTATAACAACTCCATAACTCAAAATAAAAACCAAGAAAAACGTAATGACTCAGCAAACATAAAGTCAAATACTATGAAAATGAGGAACACACGATTCACAAAGAAAAAGTCTCAGCACAAAAAAGTAAGTGGAAAAATGAAATTGTCAACAACACACATAAAAAAGCATCGAAATGACAGCACTAAACACACACTTATCTATAATTACGCTGAATGTAAATGGACTAAATGCACCAATAAAGAGACAGAGAGTCTCAGACTGGATAAAGAAACACAGTCCGTCTATATGCTGCCTACAAGAGACACACCTTAGACTTAGAGACACAAACAAACTAAAACTCAAAGGATGGAAAAAAATATATCAAGCAAACAATAAGCAAAAAAGAAGAGGAGTAGCAATATTAATTTCTGACAAAATAGACTTTAAAGTTAAATCCACCACAAAGGATAAAAAGGACACTACATAATGATAAAAGGGACAATTGATCAGGAAGATATAACCATATTAAATATTTATACACCCAATGACAGGGCTGCAAGATACATAAATCAAATTTTAACAGAACTGAAAAGTGAGATAGACACCTCCACAATTATAGTAGGAGACTTCAACACACCACTTTCGGAGAAGGACAGGACATCCAGTAAGAAGCTCAATAGAGACACGGAAGACCTACTTACAACAATCAACCAACTTGACCTCATTGACTTATACAGAACTCTCCACCCAACTGCTGCAAAGTGTACTTTTTTTTCTAGTGCACATGGAACATTCTCTAGAATGGACCACATATTAGGTCATAAAACAAACCTTTCCAGAATCCAAAACATCGAAATATTACAAAGCATCTTCTCAGACCACAAGGCCATAAAAGTGGAAATCAATAACAGAAAAACTAGGGAAAAGAAATCAAATGCTTGGAAAATGAACAATACCCTCCTGAAAAAACACTGGGTTATAGAAGACATTAAGGAAGGAATAAGGAAATTCATAGAATGCAACGAGAATGAAAATACTTCCTATCAAAACCTCTGGGACACAGCAAAAGCAGTGCTCAGAGGCCAATTTATATTGATAAATGCACACATACAAAAAGAAGAAAGAGCCAAAATCAGAAAACTGTCCCTACAACTTGAACAAATAGAAAGTGAGCAACAAAAGAATCCATCAGGCACCAGAAGAAAACAAATAATAAAAATCAGAGCTGAACTAAATGAATTAGAGAACAGAAAAACAATTGAAAGCATTAACAAAGCCAAAAGCTGGTTCTTCAAAAAAATTAACAACATTGATAAACCGTTGGCCAGACTGACTAAAGAAATACAGGAAAGGAAACAAATAACCCGAATAAGAAACGAGATGGGCCACATCACAACAGACCCAACTGAAATTAAAAGAATCATATCAGATTATTATGAAAAATTGTACTCTAACAAATTTGCAAACCTAGAAGAAATGGATGAATTCCTGGAAAAACACTACATACCTAAACTAACACAATTAGAAGTAGAACAACTATATAGACCCATAACCAAAAACGAGATTGAAACGGTAATCCAAAAACTCCCAAGAAAAAAAAGCCCTGGCCCGGATGGCTTTACTGCAGAGTTCTACCAAACTTTCAGAGAAGAGTTAACACCACTACTACTAAAAGTATTACAAAGCATAGAAAATGACAGAATACTACCTAACTCATTCTATGAAGCCACTATATCCCTGATACCAAAACCAGGTAAAGACATCACACAGAAAAGAAAATTACATACCTATATCCCTCATGAACATAGATGCAAAAATCCTCAACAAAATTCTACAACATATCAAGAGCATATCAAAAAAATAATCCACCATGACCAAGTTGGATTTATACCAGGTATGCAAGGCTGGTTTAATGTTAGAAAAACCATTAATGTAATCCACCATATAAATAAAACAAAAGACAAAAACCACATGATCTTATCAATTGATGCAGAAAAGGCAGTTGACAAAGTTCAACACCCATTTATGATAAAAACTCTCAGCAAAACAGGAATTGAAGGAAAATTCCTCAACATACTAAAGAGCTTCTATAATTTTTTTTATACAAAGCCAACAGCCAAAATCATTCTAAATGGAGAGAGCCTGAAAGCATTTCCCTTAAAAACGGGAACCAGACAAGGATGCCCTTTATCACTGCTCTTATTCAACATTGTGCTAGAGGTCCTAGCCAGAGCAATTAGGCTAGACAAAGAAATAAAGGGCATCCAGATTGGCAAGGAGGAAGTAAAATTATCTCTATTTGCAGATGACATGATCTTATACACAGAAAACCCTAAGGAATCCTCCAGAAAACTACTGAAACCAATAGAAGAGTTTGGCAGAGTCTCAGGTTATAAGATAAACATACAAAAATCACTTGGATTCCTCTACATCAACAAAAAGAACATTGAAGAGGAAATCACCTAGTCAATACCATTCACAGTAGCCCCCAAGAAGATAAAATACTTAGGAATAAATCTTACCAAAGATCTAAAAGACCTATACAAAGAAAACTACAAAGTATAGTGAAAGAAACTAAAAGGGACCTACATAAGTGGAAAAACATACCTTGCTCATGGATAGGAAGACTTAACATAGTAAAAATGTCTATTCTACCAAAAGCCATCTATACATACAATGCACTTCTGATCCAAATTCCAATGTCTTTTTTTAATGTGATGGAGAAACAAATCACCAACTTCATATGGAAGGGAAAGAAGCCTCGGATAAGTAAAGCGTTACTGAAAAAGAGGAAGAAAGTGGGAGGCCTCACTCTACCTGATTTCAGAACCTATTATACAGCCACAGTAGTCAAAACAGCCTGGTACTGGTACAACAGGCACATAGACCAATGGAACAGAATTGAGAGCCCAGATATAAATCCATCCGCATATGAGCAGCTGATATTTGACAAAGGACCAGTGTCAGTTAACTGGGGAAAAGATAGTCTTTTTAACAAATGGTGCTGGCATAACTGGATACCCATTTGCAAAACAATGAAACAGGACCCATACCTCACACCATGCACAAAAACTAACTCCAAATGGATCAAAGACCTAAACATAAAGACTAAAACGATAAAGATCATGGACGAAAAAATAGGGACAACATTAGGAGCCCTAATACAAGGCATAAACAGAATACAAAACATTACCAAAAATGACGAAGAGAAACCAGATAACTGGGAACTCCTAAAAATCAAACACTTATGCTCATCTAAAAAACTTCACCAAAACAGCAAAAAGACCAACTACAGACTGGGGAAGAGTTTTCAGCTATGACATCTCCGACCAGCGCCTGATCTCTAAAATCTATATGATTCTGTCAAAACTGAACCACAAAAAGACAAACAACCCAGTCAAGAAGTGGGCAAAGGATATGAACACGCACTTCACTAAAGAAGATATTCAGGCAGCTAACAGATACATGAAAAAATGCTCTCGATCATTGGCCATTAGAGAAATGCAAATTAAAAGTATGATGAGATTCCGTCTCACTCCAACAAGGCTGGCATTAATCCAAAAAACACAAAATAATAAATGTTGGAGAGGCTGCGGAGAGATTGGAACTCTTATACACTGCTGGTGGGAATGTAAAATGGTACAACCACTCTGGCAATCTATCTGGCGTTATCTTAAAAAGTCAGAAATAGAACTACCGTACAACCCAGAAATCCCACTCCTTGGAATATACCCTAGAGAAATAAGAGCCTTCACACAAACAGATACATGCACACCCATGTTTATTGCAGCTCTGTTTACAATAGCAAAAAGCTGGAAGCAACCAAGGTGTCCAACAACAGATGAATGGATAAATAAATTGTGGTATATTCACACAATGGAATACTACGCATCGATAAAGAACAGTGACTAATCTGTGAAACATTTCATAACATGGAGGAACCTGGAAGGCATTATGCTGAGCGAAATTAGTCAGAAGCAAAAGGACAAATATTGTATAAGACCACTATTATAAGATCTTGAGAAATAGTATAAACTGAGAAGAACACATACTTTTGTGGTTAGGAGGGGGAGGGAGGGATGGTAGGAGAGGGTTTTTTTACTGATTAGTTAGTAGATAAGATCTGCTTTAGGTGAAGGGAAGGACAATGCTCAATACATGGAAGGTGAGCTCAACTGGACTGGACCAAAAGCAAAGGAGTTTCCGGGATAAACTGAATGCTTCAAAGGTCAGCAGAGCAAAGGCAGGGATTTGGGGACCATGGTTTAAGGGGACTTCTAAGTCAATTGGCAAAATAATTCTATTATGAAAACATTCTGCATCCCACTTTGAAATGTGGTGTCTGGGGTCTTAAATGCTAACAAGCAGCCATCTAAGATGCATCAATTGGTCTCAACCCACCTGGATCAGAGGAGAATGAAGAACACCAAGGTCACATGATAACTAAGAGCCCAAGAGACAGAAAGGGCCACATGAACCAGAGACTTACATTATCCTGAGACCAGAAGAACTAGTTGGTGTCCGGCCACAACCGATGACTACCTTGACAGGGAGCACAACAGAACCCCTGAGGGAGCAGGAGATCAGTGGGATGCAGACCCCAAATTCTCATAAAAAAGACCATACTTGATGGTCTGACTGAGACAAGAGGAATCCCGGCGGTCATGGTCCCCAAACCTTCTGTTGACCCAGGACAGGAACCATTCCCGAAGACAACTCATCAGACATGAAAGGGACTGGACAGTGGGTAGGAGAGAGATGCTGATGAAGAGTGAGCTATTTGTATCAGGTTGGCATCTCCTGTCTGGAGGGGGGATGGGAGGATAGAGAGAGTTGGAAGCTAGCAAAATTGTCACGAAAGGAGAGACTGGAAGGGCTGACTCATTAGGGGGAGAGCAAGTCGGAGTATGGAGTAAGGTGTATATAAACTTACATGTGACAGTCTGACTTGATTTGTAAACGTTCACTTGAAGCTCAATAAAAGTTAATAAAAAAAAAAACCTCAGGTAAACATCTTTCTGGTATTCTCTGATTTCAGCCAGGATCCATCTGACATCAGCAATGATATCTCTGGTTCCATGTCATCTTCTGAATTCTGCTTGAATTTCTGGCAGTTCCCTGTCGATATACTGCTGCAGCCACTTTTGAGTGATCTTCAGCAAAATTTTATGTGAGTGTGATATAAATGATATTGTTCGATAATTTCCTCGTTTAGTTGAATCACCTTACTTGGGAATGGGCATAAATATGGATCCACAATCGACACCATTGGAAGAAGGAGTCAAGAAATCAAAAGATGCATTGCATTGGACAAATCTGCTGCAAAAGCCCTCTTTAAAGTGTTAAAAATCAAAGACAGCACCTTGAGTATTAAGGTGTGCCTGACCCAAGCCATGGTGCTTTCAATCGCCTCATATGCACATGAGAGCTGGATGATGATGAATAAGGAAAACTGAAGAATCGATACCTGTGAATTTTAGTATTGGAGAAGAATATTGACTAATACCATGGATTGCCAAAAGAATGAACAAACCCATCTTGGAAGAAGCACAACCAGAATGCTCATTAGAAACAAGGATAGCAAGATTACATCTCACATAGTTTGGACATGTTATCAAGATGAATCAGTCCCTGGAGAAGAACATAATGGCTGGCAAAATAGAGGGTCGGCGAAAAAGAAGAAGTCCCTCAACGAGATGGATCGACGCAGTGGCTACAACAATGGATTCAAGCATAGCAATGATTGTGAGGATAGCATAGAACCGAGCAGTGTTTTGTTCTGTTGTACATGGGATGGATCTGAGTCAGAACTGACTTGATGGCATGTAGCAACAACAACAACTTGTGAAATAAAAAATTTAAACCAAGAACTGAAGAGAAAAAGGCTGACCTCAACTACTGCAATGAAAATTGAAGTCCTTCATTCAGATCTCAGATTTATGTCAGTTAACAGGTCCAGCACATAATGAATAAGGAATATATAGTCGAGAAAACACTCTTCAATGCTTCCACAAATGTACACAGTAAGAGTCTTTTCATCTTAACCCAAAATGAACTGTAAATATTTGTTAGGTTAACTATTCCCAGAATAAAGGGTAAACATCTAGCCTTTTACAAGACAACTGAATACAGTGTCTGAAACAACACTGAGACCATGAAATCCTAAATATTATCATGGGTATTTATAGAGGCCAAATGACAAATGGATTTCTGGCTCATGTTTGCACACAAGTGTCCCATGATTCCACATACGCACCCTGTGATAAAATTTCTGGTCTCTGAGTACATGCTTGGCACAAATATGTTTAGCACCTAGCAGAAACTTTACATAGGTTTCCTCATCAGTAGAGCAGGAAAGATTAAGTGGAAAGCCCTATAAATTGTCTCTTCTTGTCAAGATAGAAAATCAGAATTTTCTGTAAGGAATTACAGTGATGTCTACCACTGTAAGAGACTTTGGCTGCAGGGGTAGAGCTGTCTATCTTATCTCCATTGTGCTCACTTGTTAGAACCCTAGGGATGGGGATAAAGGGAGCTGGTGGTGATGATGATGATCTAATATAACCTTTACTTTTTTTTTTTTTAAGGTATATACCACCAACTGGCAGATCACTGCTGTTGTGTAAGAAATAGAAATTTTACTAGAGCAGGTGATAAATCCTACTAAACTTAGTATTCAATTCTAGATCTTATGAATGTGATCTTTTCAATCTTCATCAAAAAAGTGGATCAAAAGAAGCTGGTCATGTCAGCAAAAGCAGTATACATTCATCCTTTTTGCTTTAATATCATGTAAACTCATCTGTCCCTTTGACATAACATAGTCTTCAGGGAGATCAGTTCTATATTCTGCAAAGTATCATATCCTTCTACTATTTTCATGGTATTATGGCAAAAGGCAGTGGTAAGTATTTTAGATGTCCTATTAGAACATATATGTGCAAGAACGTGAGGAATAAACCCGATGAAAATTCATGGGGCTGATATTTTGTGAAGTTTTTAGGGCGTCACTAGTGTCTCAGGTAAAAACCGTGTTGTCACATATTGCAGTACCAACCAAAAATTATTGTTGATCCTCTTTCTATTTTGAAGGCAGCATTTTTTTGTACTACAGTTAAAAATTCTGATCTCACCCATTAATCAGATGGCATTTAGAAGGTTGTCATTTTCAGTGAGGGAACAGAAAGAGATAAATCCATATCAGTTAGTTCAAGACTACATAGTGCAAGATATCCAACCACTTGGTCAAAAATATGTAGCAGATAACGTGATGAAAAGGAATCCATAGTGGACAAGGATGCTGTGTTGAGGATGCAGTACAGACCCCTATGGCTCTGAATAAAGACCATACCTTCTGTCACAGAAACTATTCTCTGAAAAACAGGTCCTAGAAGACTACTGGGCTCCTGTTGAGGCTAAGAATTTAAACAACAACTCTAAGTGACTATAAGAACTGAGATGCTCATCTAGATCTGGATATTATTGGATTCATGTAATAAACTGGGATAGAGTTAGCTGCAACACGCCATATTGTTAAGATTGTGCATTTAGGATCAGGTTTGCTCAGGTTCAGAAGGTCTCAATGAACTACATGGGAAAGGTGGCCCAAAAATTGTACTGACAAAATGATGGAGCCTAATCAAAAAAAAAAAAAAGATTACCAACCACAACAGCAACTGCACAAACAGCAGTAGACAAATTAGGTAACTGGGACCTCATAAAAATTAAATACTGCTCATCAAAAGATTTTATCAAAAGATTAAAAAAAACAAATTACAGACTGGGAAAAAACTTCAGGAATGACAGACTAGGAAGAAGGATCTGACGGTCTAATTCTGAAAAGAATTAGCCAGTGGAAATCTTATAAATAGCAGCAGAACATTGTCTGATATAGTGCCAGAACATGAGCCCCTCAGGTTGGAAGGCATCCAAAAGGCAACTGGGGAAGAGCTGCCTCCTCAAAGTAGAGCTGACCTTAATGATGTGGATGGAGTCAAGCTTTTGGAACCTTCATTTACTGGTCTGCACTACTCAAAATGAGAAGAAACAGCTGCAAACATTCATTAATAATCAGAATGTGGAAGGTACAAAGTATAAATCTAGGAAAATTAGAAATCATCAAAAATGAAATGTAATGCATAACCATCAATATCTTAGGCATTAGTGAGCTGAAATGGACTGGTATTGGCCATTTTGAATGGTCTACTATGCCGGGTATGACAGCTTGAAGAGGAATGATGTTGAATTCATCATCAAAAAGAACATTTCAAGATCTATCCTGAAGTACAACACTGTCAGTGATAGGATAATATTCACATACTTACAAAGAAGACCAGTTAATATGACTATTATTCAAATTTATGCACCAACTACTAAGGTCAAAGATGAAGAAATAAAAGATTTTTACTAACTTCTGTAGTCTGAAATTAATTGAAATACAGTCATGATGCATTGACAATTACTGGCAATAGGAATGCAAAAGTTGGAAACAAAGAAGGATCAATAGTTGGAAAATACGTGTCGGTGATAGAAACAATGCCAAAGACGGCATGATAGAATTTTGCAAGATTAACAAACTGCTTTTTCATTGAAAATATCTTTTTTCAACAACATAAACAGTGACTATACATGTGGACCTCGCCAAATGGAATACACAGGAATCAAATCAACTACATCTGTGGAAAGAGATGATGGAAAACTCAATGTCATCAGTCAGAATAAATCCAGGGACTGACTGTGGAACAGACTACCAGTTGTTTGTAGGCAAACTCAAGTTTAAGCTGAAGAAAATTAGAACAAGTCCACTAGAGCCAATGTATGATCTTGAATATATCCCACATGAATTTAGAAAACATCTCAAGAATAGATTTGACACTTTGAACACTAATGACCAAAGACCAGACAAATTACGGAATGACATCAAGGACATCATACACGAAGAAGGAAAGAGGTCATGAAGAAGACCGGAAAGAAAGAAAAGACCAAAATGGATGTCAGAAGAGACTCTGAAACTTGCTCTTAAATATTGAGTAGCTAAAGCAAATGGAAGAAATGATGAAATAAAAGATTTCAAAGGGTGGCTCAAGGAGACAAAGTAAAGTATTACAATGACATGTGCAAAGACCTGGAGTTAGAAAACCAAAAGGGAAGAACATGCTTGGCATTTCTCAAGCTGAAAGAACTGAAGAAAAATTTAAAGCCTCAAGTTGCAATATTGAAGGATTCTACAGGGAAAATATTAAACAATGCAGGAAGCATCAAAAGTAGGTGGAAGGCTAGCTCAATTGCCATAACATAGTTTTTAAAGAAAATGTTCTATTTTCTACTTTGGTGAGTAGCATCTGGGGTCTTAAAAGCTTGTGAGCAGCCATCTAAGATACTCCACCTGTCTCGCCCCATTAGGAGCAAGGAAGAATGAAGAAAACTAAAGACGCAAGGGAAAGATTAGTCCAAAGGACTCATGGACCACAACTACCACAGTCTCCACAAGACTGAGTCCAGCACAACTAGATGATGACCAGGTACCACCACCAACTGCTCTGGCAGAGATCACAATAGAGGGTCCCGGACAGAACTTGGAGAAAAACATAGAACAAAATTCAAACTCACAAAAAAAAGACCAGACTTACTGGCCTGATAGAGACTGGAGAAACCCCGAAAGTATGGCCCCTGGACAACCTTTAACTCACTAATGAAGTCACTCCTGAGGTTCACCCTTCAGCGAAAGATTAGAAAGGCACATAAAACAAAATGAGACTGAAAGGGCACACCAGCCCAAGGGCAAGGACTAGCAGGGAGGAGGGGACAGGAAAGCTGGTAACAGGGAACCCAGGGTCGAGAAGGGGAGAGTGTTGACATGTTGTGGAGTTGGTAACCAAATGTCACAAAACTGTATGTGTACTGTTTAATGAGAATCTAGTTTGCTCTGTAAACCTTCATCTAAAGTATGAAGATAAAAAAAATGCACAAAAAAAAGTAGATGGAAGGAATACAGAGAGTCAGTATACCAAAAAGGATTGGTTGATGTTCAAATATTTCAGGAGGTAGCACAGGATCAGGAACCAGTGGTACTGAAGGGGAAGTTCCAAGGTGCACTGAAAGCTTTGGTGAAAAACAAGGCTCCAGGAATTGACAGAACACCAATTAAGATGTTTCAACAAACAAATGCAGCACGGAAGTGTTCACTCATCTATGCCAAGAAATCTGGAAGACAGCTAGCTGCCCAACCGACCAGAAGAGGTCCGTATTTATGCCTATTACAAAGAAAGGTGATCATACCAAATGTGAAAATTATCGAACAATATTGTTAATGTCACCAACAAGTAAAATTTTGCTGAAGATCATTCAAAAGTGACTACAGCAGTACATCCACTGGGAACTGAGAACTGCCAGAAATTCTAGCCAGATTCAGAAGAGGATACGGAGCCAGGGATATCATTGCTGCTGTCAGATTCATCTTGGCTGAAAGCAGAGAATACCAGAAAGATCATAACAAATTATGAATAACATTGCAAAAACTTGAATTCCAGAACATTTAATCGTGCTCATGAGGAAACTGTACAAAGATCAAGAGGCAGAATAAAAACACAGAAAAGGGGGATACTGCGTGGTTTAAAGTCAGGAAAGCTGTGCATCAGGGTTGTATCCTTTCATCATACTTATTCAATCTGTATGCCAGGCAAATCATCCAAGAAGCTGAACTAATGAAAAAGGATGCAACATCAGGATTGGAAAGAGGCTTATTAACAGCCTTCTATGTGCAGATGACACAACCTTGCCTTGCTGAAAGTGAAGAGGACTTGAAGCACTTACTGATGAAGATCAAAGACTACAGCCTTCAGTATAGATTACACTTCAACATAAAGAAAACAAAATCCTCGCAACTGGACCAATAAGCATTATCATGACAAACAGAGAAAAGGTTGAGGTTGTCAAGGATTTCATTTTACTTGGATCCACAATCAACACCCATGGAAGCAGCAGTCAAGAAATCAAAAGATGCATTTCATTGGGCTGGTGTGCCCCTTTAATCTCATTTAGTTTTATGTGCCTCTTTAAAGTGTTAAAAAGCAAAGGTGTCACTTTAAGGACTAAGGTACACCTGACCCAAGCCATGGTGTTTTCAACCACCTCATGTGCATGTGAAAGCCGGATGGTGAATAAGGAAGATGGAAGAAGAATTGACTCCTTTGACTTACGGTGTCAACAAACAATGTTAAATATTCCATACACTGTGAAAAGAATGAACAAATCTGTCTTGGAAGGACAGCCAGGCTGCTCCTTAGAAGCAAGGATGGCAAAGTTTCACCTCACATACTTTGGACATATTATCAGGAGGGATCAGTCCATGGAGAAGTACATCATGGTTGGTAAAGTAGAGGGTCAGCAGAAAAAAGGAAGACCCTCGGCAATATGGATTGATGCAGTGGCTGCAACAATGGGATCAAGGATATCAATGATTGTGAGGATGGCTCAGGGCTCAGGACCAGGCAGGGTTTAGTTCTGTTGTACATAGGGTCGCTGTGAGTCAGAACCACCTCGATGGCACCTAACTACAACAACAACAACAACGACGTAAGGGTCTAATCTCTAAAATATATGGAAAATTTCAATAACTCAACAACGAAAAGGCAAACAACCCAATTAAAAATGGACAAAGGACATGAACAGATGCTTGACCAAAGGGAATATTCAAGTAGTCCACAAACATGAAAAGATGTTGACAATCATTAGCAATTGCTGTTGTTAGGTGCCATCCAGGCCATTCCAGCACATTGTGACCCTATGTACAATAGACTAAAACACTACATGGTCCTGCACCATCTTTACAATGTTTACTATGTTTGAGCCCGTTGTTGGAGCCACTGTGTCAGTTCACCTCATTGAGGGTCTTCCTCTTCCTTGCTGACTCTCTACTCCACTAAGCATAATGTCCTTCTCCAAGGACTGGTCCCTCTTGATAGCCTGCCCAAAGTACCTGAGACTAAATCTCAGCAACCTCGCTTCTAAGGATAATTCCAGCTGTACTCCTTCCAAGACAGATTTGTTTGTTCTTCTAGCAGTCCATGGTAAATTCAATATTCCTCGCCAACGCCAAACTTCAAAAGCATCAATTCTTCGATCTTTCTCATTCATTGCCCAGCTTTTGCACACGTAGGAGGTGATTGAAAATACCATGGCTTAGGGCAGGAGCACCTTCATCCTCAAAGTGACATGTTTGCTTTTCAACAGTTTAAAGACGTCTTTTGTGATGGATTTGCCCAATGCAGTTGGTATTCCCATTCTTCGCAATGTTATCTATAATTTGTTATGATCCATACAGTCAAATGCCTTTGCACAATCAATAAAACACAAGTAAACATCTCTCTGGTATTCTCTGCTTTTAGCCAAGATCCACCTGACAATAGCAATGATATCCCTTGTTCCACATCCTCTTCTGAATCTGGCTTCAGTTTTTGACAGCTCCCCATCAATGCACTGCCGCAACCATTTTTTAATTATCTTCAGCACAATTTTACTTGCATGTGATATTGATAATGTTGTTCAATAATTTCTGCTTTCTGTTAGATCACCTTTCTTTGAAAAAGGCACAAATACGGATCTCTCCCTGTCAGTTGGACAGGTAGCTTTCTTCCAAATTCCTTGTCATAGATTAGTGAACCGCTCCGCTTTGCATCCGTTTATTGAAACATCAAACAGATTAGCTATTTGAGAGATGCAAATCAAAACTACAATGAGATAACATCTCGCCCCTGCAAAAATGGCACTGACTTAAAAAAAAAAAAGCCAGAAAACAACAAATGTTGGTGAGGACCTGGGGATATTGGAACCCTTATCCACTGCTGGTGAGATTATAAAATAGTACAGCCACTATGAAAAACAGTATGGCACTTCCTCAAAAAACTAAAAATAGAACTACCTTATGATTCAGCAACCCCACTTTTAGGTATATCTCCTAGAGACATAGTAGAAGAGACATGAACAGATATATGCATACCTCTGTTCATTGCAGTACCATTCATAATAGCAAAAAGATGGAAAAAACTTAAGTGCCCATCAGCAGTTGAGTGGATAAACAAAATGTGGTACCTATGTACATTTTTATGTACAATGGAACAATCTACAACCATAAAAAATGATGAGTCCTCTAAACATCTTCTAACGTGAATAAATCCAGAGGACTTTATGCTGAGTGTAATAAGTCAACCACAAAAGGACGAATGCTGCATGATCTCACTTTTTTAAAAAGACATGAAAAAATATATTGAAAAAGACCAACATTAAAAGTGGTTTCCATAGATGGGGCGGGGGTGGATCATTCTGTAGATAGTAGGCACTAGTTAGTTTTGGTTATGGGAAACATGAGTGAAGCATGCACAGCTTAACCAAGGTAAAAATGTCACTAAGATATACACAAGGAAATAGGGTCTTTTGGTAATTGCTATGTCATATATAATTTTGCAACAACCAAAAAATATATGTAGGTGTATATATGTATGTATGTATGAATATATGTGTATAGGTATATATATGTGTGTATGTGTATATATATGTTGTTGTTGTTGCTGTTAGGTGCCGTCGAGTCAGTTCCAACTCATAGCGACCCTATGCACAACAGAACAAAACACTGCCTGGTCCTGAGCCATCCTCACAATCATTGTTATGCTTGAGCTCATTGTTACAGCCACTGTGTCAATCCACCTCATTCAGAGTTTTCCTCTTTTCTGCTGACCCTGTACTTTGCCAAGCATGATGTCCTTCTCCAGGGACTGAGCCTTCCTGAAAACACGTCCAAAGTATGTAAGACGCAGTCTTGCCATCCTTGCTTCTAAGGAGCATTCTGGTTGTACTTCATCTAAGACAGATTTGTTCGTCCTTTTGGTAGTCCATGGTATATTCAATATTCTTCACCAACACCACAATTCAAAGGCATCAATTCTTCTTTGGGCTTCCTTATTCTTTGTCCAGCTTTCAAATGCATATGATGCGATTGAAAATACCATGGCTTGGGTCTGGCGCACCTTAGTCCTCAAGGTGACATCTTTGCTCTTCAACACTTTGAAGAGGTCCTTTGCAGCAGATATACCCAATGCAATGCATCATTTGATTTCTTGACTGCTGCCTCCATGGCTGTTGATTGTGGATCCAAGTAAAATGAAATCCTTGACAACGTCAATCTTTTCTCCATTTATCATGATGTTGCTCATTGGTCCAGTTGCGAGGACTTTTGTTTTCTTTATGTTGAGGTACAATCCATACTGAAGGCTGTGGTCTTTGATCTTCATTAGTAAGTGCTTCAAGTCCTTTTCACTTTCAGCAAGCAAGGTTGTGTCATCTGCTTTCAACCAAGATCCATCTGACATCAGCAATATCCTTGTTCCATATCCTCTTCTGAATCCAGCTTGAATTTCTGGCAGTTCCCTGTTGATGTACTGCTGCAAGCACATATACATATACGTATACATATACATATGTATGTATATATATACACATATATATGTGTATATATGTATACACACACTATATATATGTCCACACATACATATGTCCAAACACATCTATATAGACATACATATAGTGTGTGTGTATACATATATACACATATATATGTGTGTGTATATAAATACATACATACATACATATATGTATATGTGCTTGCAGCAGTACATCAACAGGGAACTGCCAGATATTCAAGCTGGATTCAGAAGAGGATATGGAACAAGGATATCATTGCTGATGTCAGGTGGATCTTGGTTGAAAGCAGAGAATACCAGGAAGGTGTTTACCTGTGTTTTGTTGACTGTGCAAATGCATTTGATTATGTGGATCATAATAAATTGTGAATAACATTGTAAAGAATGAGAATTCCAGAACACTTAACAGTCCTCATGAGGAACCTGTACATAGACAAAGAAGCAGTCACTGGAAACGAACAATGGTATACTGTGTAGTTTAAAATCAGGAAAGGTGTGTATCAGGGTTGCATCCTTTCACCATATTTATTCAATCTGTATGCTGAGTGAATAATCTGAGAAACTGGACAATATGAAGAAAAACAGGGCATCGGGATTGGTGGAAGACTCATTAACAACCTGTGATATGCAAATGATATAACCTTGCTTGCTGAAAGGGAAGAGGGCTTGAAGCATTTACTGATGAAGATCAAAGACTACAGCCTTCAGTATGGCTTACACCTCAACATAAAGAAAACAACTGGACCAATAAGCAATATCATGATAAAAGGATAAAAGGTTGAGGTTGTCAAGGACTTCATTTCACTTAGATCCACAATCAAGGCCCATGGAAGCAGCTAGCCAAGATATCAAATGACATATTTATTGCAATAGGCAAACCTGTTACAAAAAGACCTCTTTAAAATTTTGAAAAGCAAAGATGTCACTTTGAGAACTAAGGTGTGTCTGACCCAAGCCGTGATATTTTCAATCAAGTCAAGTACATGTGAAAGCTGGACAACGAATAAGAAAGACCAAAGAAGAATTTATGCCTTTGAATCATGGCTAGAAAGTTAGGCTAGGACTTGATTCTTAGAAGAGCTTATGTGTTTAACATCACTATGTTACAATGGCTTCCTGATGAGAAGGTTGACTTCAACCCATTTGGAGACAAGGGACTTAGAACAGCATATGCTGTAAGCTCTCCATTGTGTGTGACTAACAGTTACATTCTTTCTAAGAACAGATAAAAATTCATTTTAAAATCTTAACAACAATGAATTAAAAGAATGGTAATATCCACTGCTTTTTTTTTTTTTATTAGGATAGAGGAAAAGGACATTCTGTGTATGTTGCTGACAGGAGTATGGATTACTTCTGTTGTATTGTAAAATAATTTGACAGAACCTATTAAGGTAAAACTACACTTGAGTTTTGACACAGAAAACCACCTTTGGGAAATCTATCCTAAAAGAATAATACCATTAGTATGTAAGAATATGTGAAGGAGGGGGCCAAGATGGCTGACTAGGTAGAAGCTTCCACCAATCCCTCTTGCAACAAAGACTCGAAAAAACAAGTGAATCCATTACATATATGAAAATCTACGAACCCTGACAACCAAACACAGAACTAAGGAGTTGATCTAAGTGACAGGGGAGTGAAAAGCTGGGTGCTGAGGCTGCAACCGCTTCCGGAGCCAGGGTCCCGCGCCACAGCCCTGAGACCTCACAGCTCCCCTTTGCCAGAGTAGTGGGGCTGATCATGGCTTACTGAGACAGGGCAAACACAGGATGCAGCTCTAACCCACTGGAGCAAACTCAGCAGGGACCCAGCCAGCGCACACACAGGCTGCATACCAACACGCCTGACAGGAGAAAAAGAAACAACGGGGAAACAGTGACTGGATTTGGAGCCTGGAACCAGCATCCCAGTCAGAAAACCTTGGCGCTGGGCTTTGGACTAAGCACGGAGGAGCTGATCATGGCTTTCTGAGATGGTGCAAGCACAGAATGCAGCCCTAGCCCCCTGGAGTAACCTCAGCGGAGACCAAGCCAGCGCACGCAGGCTGCATACTGACGCGGCTGACAGAATGAGAAACCGTGGGGAAGCAGCGACTGGTTTTGGAGCCTGGAGCACAGTGTCCCAGGCATAAAACCTTGGAGCTGGGCTTTGGACTAAGCGCGGAGGAGCTGGTCATGGCTTCCTGAGACGGAGAAAGCACAGGATACAGCCCTAACCTTCAAGGGCAATCTCGACCCAGCCAGTGCACACAGGCTACACACCCCTTTGGAATCTCAGATAAAACAATCCTCACCAAACAAGATAAGCAACTTTGTCTATATTGCCACACGACTGTCTCCTATCTATCTGATCCCTCCTCTCCCTGCCCCAGCCAGCTTCACTAACATTGGAATTTCCTGGGCCAGGGACTGAAGTGCTCTGCTGGGGTTTTTTTTTTTTTTTTTCTAACCCATTCTTCTGGCCTGAGAGAGGCAGCAATTAACAATCAGGAGGAAAAATCCTTCCCTGACTTCCCTAAATTGGAATAACAACACAGAACAAGCTCCAGCCAAGCATAAGAGATCCACAGTCTTTGGCTTCCACCCCTACAGGGAACCAGGTCGCTATTATACTGCAAAGCCAATTCTGATAGAGATCTGACTGTAACTGTTTTAACTGAGCAGGGGAAAGGCAAGTTTTGGAAGTTTGATACCTCTCTACCTATTAAACAGGTCCCTCACTGATCCACAGCAGGGAACTGAGGGCCGAAGCTCCACCCACACCACCTAGCCACCTGCTAAAGGGGTCTGAGGATAGTGACACCTACCAATCTTTAGAGATACAAGCATTGGCTTCCTAAGGTACAGCTGCAGAGCCCACCCACCAGAGAGCTCGAGAGAATAGAGACACTCCTACCTCACTGGCACGTGGGGGAAGACTGTCAGCATCCTGCCCTCCTTGGAGTGTGACCCCTGCCACTACTAGAATCTGGTGCATACAACCATCACCACTACTCCTCTAAGTTAATAGGTGACAGCCTGCACCACACACTAGGTGGTCCACTACCAGGACACCTAAGCTGATTCTATTCAAGAATAGTGAAAGGAATCATATATCTGGTAACAGCTCAAACCATCTGGTAATAGGACATAAGTGATTCAAAGGCTACAACAATCAAGATAGTGCAATCTAGTAGCCCATCTGGGTGTACTGAAACAAAACAAAATGAGAAGATAAGACTCAGTGAGCAAATATAAAATAAATCATTACAATATCTTATACATGGCTCGGAGACAGCAAAAAAAAAAAAAGACAGCAGTTGATATTAAATCACATAAAGAAGCAGACCATGATTGCTTCCAGAAAACCCCAAATCAAAGAATCAAAATCTTTCCCAAATGAAGATACCTTCCTGGAATTGCCAGATGTAGAATATAAAAAACTAATATACCGAATGCTTCAAAACATCAGGGATGACCTCAGAAATGAAATAAGGCAATCTACAGAAAGAGCCAGGGCACACACTGATAAAGCAGTTGAAGAAATCAAAAAGATTATTCAAGAACATAGTAAAAAATTAAAGCTGCAAGAATCCATAGAGAGACAGCATTCAGAAATCCAAAAGATTAACAATAAAATTACAGAATTAGACAATTTAATAGGAAGTCAGAGGAGCAGAATCAAGGAATTGGAATACAGAGTGGGGGAGGTGGACTATAACCCAAATGACACCAATATAGTTGAAGAAAAATCAGATAAAAGAATTTTAAAAAATGAAGAAACCCTAAGAATCATGTTAGACTGCATCAAGAAGAATCACTTGCATGTGATTGGAGTTCCAGAACAGGGATGGATAACAGAAAATCGAGAGAGAACAGTTGAAGATCTGTTGGCAGAAAACTTCCCTGGCATTGTGAAAGATGAAAGGATATCTATCCAAGATGCTCATCAAACACCATACAAGATAGATCCCAAAAGAAAATCACCAAGACATATTATCATCAAACTTGCCAAAACTAAAGATAAAGAGAAAATTTTAAAAGCAGCCAGGGATAAAAGAAAAGTCACCTACAAAGGAGAATCAATAAGAATAAGTTCAGACTGCTCGGCAGAAACCATACAGGCAAGAAGGCCATGGGATGACATATATAGAACCCTGACAGAGAAAAACTGCTAGCCAAGACTAATACACCCAGCAAAACTCTCCCTCAAATATGAAGGTGAAATTAAGACATTTACAGATAAACACAAGCTTAGAGAATTTGCAAAAACCAAACCAAAGCTACAAGAATTACTAAAGGAAATTCTTTGGTTAGAAAATCAATAATATCAGATACCAACACAACACAAGGTCACAGAACATCCTGATATCAACTTAGATAGGGAAATCACAAAAACAAAATAAGATTAATTAAAAAAAAATGTTAAAACCGGGAATCATTAATGTCATTATGTAAAAGATTACAATAATCAAAGAAGAGGGACTAAATACAGGAGGCATAGATCTTCCATATGGAGAGGAAACCAAGGCAATATAGGATGATGCAAGTTAGGTTTTTACCTATAAAAACAGGGGTAAATATTAAGGTAACCACAAAGAGGTCTAACAATTCCATACTTCAAAATAAAAACCAAGGTAAACATAACAACTCAGCAAAAATAAATTCAACTACTATGAAAATGAGGAACACACAATTCACAAAGAAAAACTTCTCAGAACAAAAAAATAAGTGGAAAAATGAAATTGACAACAACACACACAAAAAGGCATCAAAATGACAGCACTAAATTCATACTTATCTATAATTACGCTGAATGTAAATGTACTAAATGCACCAATAAAGAGACTGGATAAAAAACATGATCTGTCTACGTGCTGCCTAAAAGAGACACATCTTAGACTTAGAGACACAAATAAACTAAAACTCAAAGGATGGAAAAAATATATCAAGCAAACAACAATCAAAAAAGAGCAGGAGTGGCAATATTAATTTCTGAAAAATAGACTTTAAAGTTAAATCCACCACAAAGAATAAAAAGGACACTACATAATGATTAAAGGGACAATTTACCAGGCAGATATAACCACGTTAAATATTTATGCACTCAATAACAGGTCTGCAAGATACATAAACTTGAACAGAAATGAAAACTGAGATAGATACCTCCACAATTATAGTAGGAGACTTCAACACGCCACTTTCGGTGAAAGATAGGACTTCCAGTAAGAAGCTCAACAGAGACACGGAAAATCTAATTGCTACAATCAACCAACTTGACTTCATAGACTTATACAGAACACTCCACCCAACAGCTGCAAAGTATACTTTTTTTTCTAGTGCACATGGAACATTCTCTAGAGTAGATCACATATTAGGCCATAAAACAAACCTTTGCAGAATCCAAAACATCAAAATATTACAAAGCATCTTCTCAGACCATAAGGCCATAAAAGTAGAAATCAATAACAGAAAAATCAGGGAAAAGAAATCAAATACTTGGAAACTGAACAATACCCTGCTCAAAAAAGACTGGGTTATAGAAGACATTAAGGAGGGAATAAACAAATTCATAGAATGCAACGAGACTGAAATCACTTCCTATCAAAACCTCTGGGAAGAAGAACTAGATGGTGCCCGGCTACAACTGATGACTTCCCCGATAGGGAACACAACAGAGAACCCCTGAGAGAGCAGAAGAGCAGTGGGATACAGACCCCAAATTCTCATAAGACCAGACTTAATTGTCTGACTGAGACTAGAAGGACCCAAGTGGTCATCGCCCCCAGACCTTCTGTTGGCCCAGGACAGGAACCATTCCCAAAGCCAACTCTTCAAACATGGATTGGACGGCACAATGGGTTGGAAAGGGATGCTGGTGAGGAGTGAGCTTCTTGGATCAGGTGGACACTCGAGGCTATGTTGGCATCTCCTGCCTGAAGGGGAGATGAGAGGGTGGAGGGGGTTAGAAGATGGCGAAATGGACATGAAAAGAGAGTGGAGGGAGAGAGCGGGCTGTCTCATTACGGGGAGAGTAATTGGGAGTGTGTATCCAGGTATATATGGGTTTTTGTGTGAGAGACTGACTTGATTTGTAAACTTTCACTTAAAGCACAATGAAAATTATAAAATTTTTTTTAAATTATAGACACTAAAAAAAAAACCTCTGGGACACAGTGAAAGCAGTGCTCAGAGGTCAATTTATTTCAATAAATGCACACATACGTAAAGAAGAACGAGCCAAAATCAGAGAACTGTCCCTACAACTTGAACAAATAGAAAGCGAGCAACGAAAGAAGACATTAGGCACCAGAAGAAAATAAATAATAAAAATTAGAGCTGATCTAAATGAATTGGGGAACAGAAAAGCAATTGAAAGCATTAACAAAGCCAAAAGCTGGTTCTTTGAAAAAATAAACAAAATTGATAAACCATTGGCCAGACTGACTAAAGAAATACAGGATAGGAAACAAATAACCCGAATAAGAAATGAGATGGGCCATATCACAACAGACCCAACTGAAATTAAAAGAATCATATCAGATTACTACAAAAAATTGTACTCTAACAAATTTGAAAACCTAGAAGAAATGGATGAATTCCTAGAAACACACTACTTACCTAAACTGATACAAACAGAAGTAGAACAACTAAATAGACCCATAACAAAAAAAGAGCTTGAAAAGGTAATTGAAAAACTCCCAACAACAACAACAACAACAAAAAACCCTGGCTAGGACGGCTTCACTGCAGAATTCTACCAATCTTTCACAGAAGAGTTAATACCACTACCACTAAAGATATTTCAAAGGAGGGAAAAGGATGGAATACTACCTAACTCATTCTATGAAACCAGCATATCTCTGATACCAAAACCAGCTAAAGACAGCACAAAAAAAGAAAATTACAGACCTATATGCCTCATGAACGTAGATGCAAAAGTCCTCAACAAAATTCTAGCCAACAGAATTCAACAACGTATCAAAAAAATAATCCACCATGACCAAGTGAGATTTATACCAGGTATGCAAGGTCGGCTCAATATTAGAAAAACAATTAATGTAATCCACCATATAAATAAAACAAAAGACAAAAACCACATGATCTTATCAACTGATGCAGAAAAAGCATTTGACAAAGTCCAATACCCATTCATGATAAAAACTCTCAGCAAAGTATGAATAGAAGGAAAATTCCTTAACATAATAAAGGGCATTTATACAAAGCCAACAGCCAGCATCATCCTAAATGGAGAGAGCCTGAAAGCATTTCCCTTGAGAACAGGAACCAGACGAGGATGCCTTTTATCATCGCTCTTATTCAACATTGTGCTGGAGGCCCTAGCCAGAGCAATTAGGCTAGATAAAGAAGTAAAGGGCATCCAGATTGGCAACGAAGAAGTAAAATTATCTCTATTCGCAGACGACATGGTCTTATACACAGAAAACCCTAAGGAATCCTCCAGAAAACTACTGAAACTAACAGAAGAGTTCGGCAGAGTCTCAGGTTACAAGATAAACATACAAAAATCACTTGGATTCCTCTACATCAAGGAAAAGAACATCGAAGAGGAAATCACCAAATCAATACCATTCATAGTAGCCCCCAAGAAGATAAAATACTTAGGAATAAATCTTACCAAAGATGTTAAAGATCTATACAAAGAAAACTACAAGGCACTACTGGAAGAAACTAAAAGGGACCTACATAAGTGGAAAAACATACCTTGCTCATGGATAGGAAGAATTAACATTGTAAAAATGTCTATTCTACCAAAAGCCACCTACATATACAATGCACTTCTGATCCAAATTCCAGTGACATTTTTTAATGTGATGGAGAAACAAATTACCAACTTCATATGGAAGGGAAAGAAGCCCCGGATAAGTAAAGCATTACTGAAAAAGAAGAACAAAGAGGGATGCCTCACTCTACCCGATTTTAGAACCTATTATACAGCCACTGTAGTCAAAACAGCCTGTTACTGGTACAACAACAGACCCATAGACCAATGGAATAGAATTGAGAACCCAGATATAAATCCATCCACATATGAGCAGCTGATATTTCACAAAGGCCCAGTGTCAGTTAATTGGTGAAATATGGTCTTTTTAGCAAATGGTGCTGGCATAACTGGATACCCATCTGCAAAAAAATGAAACAGGACCCATACCTCACACCATGCGCAAAAACTAACTCCAAATGGATCAAAGACCTAAACATAAAGTCTAAAATGGTAAAGATCATGGAAGAAAAAATAGGGACAACATTAGGAGCCCTAATACAAGGCATAAACAGAATACAAAACATTACTAAAAATGACGAAGAGAAACCAGATAACTGGGAGTTTCTAAAAATCAAACACCTATGCTCATCTAAAAACGTCACCAAAAGAGTAAAAAGACCACCTACAGACTGGGAAAGAATTTTCAGCCATGACATCTCCGACCAGTGCCTGATCTCTGAAATCTATATGATTCTGCTAAAACTCAACAACAAAAGGACAAATAACCCAATTGAAAATTGGGCAAAAGATATGAACAGGCACTTCTCTAAAGAAGACATTCAGGCAGCTAACAGGTACATGAGGAAATGCTCTCGATCATTAGCCAGTAGAGAAATGCAAAATAAAACTACAATGAGATTCCATCTCACTCCAACAAGGCTGGCATTAATCCAAAAAACACAAAACAATAAATGTTGGAGAGACTGTGGAGAGACTGGAACACTTATACACTGTTGGTGGGAATGTCAAATGGTACAACCACTTTGGAAATCTATTCGGCGCTTCCTTAAAAAGCTAGAAATAGAACTACCTTACTACCCAGCAATACCACTCTTTGGAATATATCCTAGAGAAATAAGAGCCCTTACACGAACAGATACATGCACACCCATGTTTATTGCAACACTGTTTACAATAGCAAAAAGATGGAAGCAACCAAAGTGTCCATCAACGGATGAATGGATAAATAAATGATGGTATATTCACACAATGGAATACTACGCCTCAATAAAGAACAATGAGGAATCTGTGAAACATTTCATAACATGGAGGAACCTGGAAGGCATTATGCTGAGTGAAATTAGTCAGTTGGAAAAGGACAAATATTGTATAAGACTACTATTATAAGATCTTGAGCAATAGTTTAAGCTGAGAAGAACACATTCTTTTGTGGTTATGAGGGGAGGAGGGAAGGAGGGTGGGAGAGGGGTAATTAGTAGATAAGAACTACTTTAGGTGAAGGGAAGGACAACACTCAATACAGGGGAGGTCAGCACAACTGGACTAAACCAAAAGCAAAGAAGTGTCCCGAATAAACTGAATGCTTCAAAGGTCAGTGAAGCAGGGGCAGGGGTTTGGGGACCATGGTTTCAGGGGACATCTAAGTCAATTGGCAAAATAAAATCTATTAAGAAAACATTCTGCATCCCACTTTGAAGAGTGGCATCTGGGTTTTTAAACACTAGCAAGCGGCCATCTAAGATGCATCAATGAGTCTCAACCCACCTGGATCAAAGGAGAATGAAGAACACCAAGGACACAAGGTAATTACGAGCCCAAGAGACAGAAAGGGCTACATGAACTAGAGACTACACCATCTTGAGACCAGAAGAACTAGATGGTGCCCGGCCACAACTGATGACTGTCCCGACAGGGAACACAACAGAGAACCCCTGAGGGAGCAGGAGAACAGTGGGATGCAGACCCCAAATTCTCATAAAAAGGCCAGACGTAATTGTCTGACTGAGACTCAAAGGACCCTGGCAATCATGGTCCCCAAACCTTCTGTAGCCCCAAGACAGGAACCATTCCCGAAGCCAACTCATTAGACATGGATTGGACTGGACAATGGGTTGGAGAGAGATGCTGATGAAGAGTGAGCTACTTGCATCAGGTGGACACTTGAGACTATGTTGGCATCTCCTGTCTGGAGGGGAGATGGGAGGGTAGAGGGGGTTAGAAGCTGGCAAAATGGTCATGAAAAGAGAGACTGGAAGGAGGGAGTGGGCTTCTCATTAGGGGGAGAGTAATTGAGAGTATGTAGTAAGGTGTATATAAGTTTATAAGTGAGAGACTAAGTTGATTTGTAAACTTTCACTTAAAGTAAAATAAAAGTTATTAAAAAAAGAATATGTGAACAAGGATGTTTACTAAAAAATTTTTTATAGTGGTAACAAAATAGAAAAATGGGACATCAATAGTCAATTCATGAATGTTTAAATACGTCTTGGTGCATCCATCTATAGAATATTATGCAGTGATTAACAGTGGTGATTTAAATCTATATGCACAGACCTGAAGAAATACATACAATATAGTGGTAACTGTTAAAAAGCAATTTGCTAACATATATAAATATAAAAGACATCTTTATATTTTGAGCGTGTGTATGTGTTTTATGCCCATTCTGTTTGTATGCATGTGGTCTGTGTGCCCTTGTATGAGAACAGAGAGCAGTGTTGAAGAGTGTATCCTATAGTTTTATCATTGATTTCTTTGGGAATGGCATTGAATAAGGGAGGGGGAACGGAGAAATAGCTGGCTTTTACTTTGTAATTCCCTGTGGTGAGCTGTGGATTTAATTTGCCGCAACATGAATGTACTGCTTTTGCAGTTTGAAAGGAAAATCCAATAAAGTATTAAAAAAAAAAAAAATGAAGCAAGATCTTAATAGTTTATGGCCTAGGGGACAAATATGAAAGAATCAGGTTTTAAGGTTCATATCATATATCCTAGATCCTCATCAATGCACTCATTCAATACGTATCTAGCAGGTACCAACAATGTGACTGGCATGATGCCCCAGAGAGGAGAGAGTTTGGCAAGTCAGAGTTACTACAGTGAGAGACCCTCCATGCAGCGGGGGAGCCACTTTGCTATTTCTTGTTTGTATGTTTCTGTTCTTGAGAGTCATTCTCCTCTGTGAATCCATGACTCTCTTGCATAACTATAACTCTCTGAGTTGGAGGGACTAGGTAGGTAAACAGGCTTAAAGGAAGGCTAAGATGTCAAACGTCCCTGCAATGTACTTTCAAGATGTGCCTACATCAGTTTTGCTTGAATATAGTACTTCACAAAGCCTCTTAGACAATTTGTTTCTAAAGCTTCCTAATACAACTTTATTTTACCCTGAATCATATCTGTCCAGCAAAATATATTTTCCCACCAAGCTGAAGGCATTAAAAACTGGGGCTGACCTAACCAGTTATGGGGAAGAATTAAGTAACAAGGAAATACTTCTTCGATCCACCTTTTATACGAATTGTTTTTGGCAAACTGGCATATCTAGCCTGAGCCTTCATCTCCCAAGGTTACATGGAAAAGACAATATTATTTGCGGCAAAAAAAAAAAAAAAAACTTCTCTCTAAAAAGAAAACCAATAGGAACCTATCCGTCCAGTCAGACTCATAGTGACCCTATAGGACAGAGTAGAACTGTCCCCATAGAGTTTCCAAGGAGTGCCTAGTGGATTCAGACTGCTGACCTTTTGGTTAGCAGCCATAGCACTTAACCACTATACCACCAGGGTTTCCATAGGAATGTCTAAGTAAATTAAATGGTTAAGTGCTCAGCTGATAACCAAAAGGTCAGTGGTTTGAACCTACCAGCGGCTCCATGGGAGAAAAGACCTGGCAATCTGCTCCTATAAAGATTACAGCCTGGGAAACCCTATGGAACAGTTCTACTCTGTCACATAAGGCGGCTAGGAGTCGTAATTAACTCAATGGCACTTAACAACAACATTATAACTCTCCTGTGAAATATACAAACACCATGCACCGTTTAAACCTGAACTGAAGACTCCAAGCTTGGCATGGGAATAGCGCAGCACAGGGCATGAACATCGGTCTGATCTGTTGACTTTCCTTTGCGCAGTCTTGACTCTCTTTCATTCTGCAAGAATCTTTAAAGGTGCATATGCAAAAGTACCTAAAAATCCGCCCCAAACTCCCAAGCAGGTGAAGTGTTTCTTTTAGGAATCTCTCAAATTTTGTCAGAGTCTGATCAGTACTTAGAAAAAAAGAAAACGTGAGTCTTTGGCTTCTACATAGTGTTGTTAGTTTCTATTGAGTTAGCTCTGACGCATGCTGACCTTAAGAATAATAGAACAAAATGTTGCCTGTTCTTCATGATCATTGGTATGTTTGAGTCCATTGTTTTGGCTACTGTCTCAATCCATCTCACAGAGTTTCCTACTTTTTCACTTACTCTCTACTTTACCTACTATGGTGTTCCTTTCTAGTGATTGGTCTTTCCTGAGGAAGTGCCCAAAGAGAGTTGAAGTCTTACCCTTCTTGCTTCTAAGGAGCAATTTTGTTGTGTTTCTTCTAGATTGGTTTATTTGTTCTTCTGAGAGTCCACAATATATTCAATATTCTTCGCTAAGACCACGGTTCAAATGCATACTTTCTTTTTCACTGTCCAGCTTTTGCCTGCATATGAGGTAATTTAAAACACCAAGTAGGTCAGGCACACCTTAGTCGTAGAAGTGACAGAAGTACAATAATGCAAGGGATGAGGTGATAAAAACCTACCTCTTAATGTAATACACAGTTTCTAATAAAGCATCATTTTTCTTTTAAATTTTTATTTATAAAACAGCTATACCAAGGATGTCACCTAATTACAACATTAAAAAAAAAAAAAAGCCAAAGCTATTTTTAAAGGTAATTTCTCTAAATATATTCAGGAAAAACAATAAGCTTATCAGCATAGAATTTTCAGAATTACGTAGTCCCGTGTATTCCAAAGGCTCGCCTAGAAATACTAAGTGCTTCTTATGTATCTTAGAGGCCATTTTTTTGTCCCCACTAGTGAATAAGCAGAAACAGCAGCAAAGACAGTACTGAGACAGGATTCTTGCACTCAAGAGGCTTAGGATCTTCTTGGGGGAAACTGCAGTCTTTTAAAATGTTGCATATTCTTATATTTTCTTTCATATAAATATTTAAAGATCACCCATCAGCATTTAGGCAGCTATCGTTTTTTCCTGGAAAAATTTAGTTTTGGTTCAGATGGGTTGGCTGTGGCTGTGGCTCTCGCCAGCTACCTTTAATGATGATTGGCAACTGTGATTCATACCCCATCCCAAGATTTTTATGGCCCATATTTCCAGGTTGCATATAAAAACAATGAACTGAGGATCTTTGGGCATGGTACCCAGCACAGGTATTTTTTAAACTCATTTGGTGGTTCTAATGTGCAGCCATGGATGAGGTTCTTGGCTAAGGGTCTAGGTCAACGACAGCCAGGTTAGATGACACATCTTTCAGTCTGTCAAGTGGGATTTGGAAACAACATTCTGCTCTATGTCCCCTATGATAATTGTGTTTTGTTTTGTTCAGTTTTTTTCTTTTGAGTTTAAGGCTCTGATGGGATAAAACCCAGTTGCTATCAAGTCAGTTCAGACTCATGGCAACCCCATGTGTGTCAGAGTAGAACTGTGCTCCATAGGGGCTTTCAATGGCTGATTTTTTGGAAGCAGATCACCAAGTCTTTCTTCTGAGGAGCCTCTGGGTGGACCTCCAGCCTTTCAGTTAGCAGTTAAGCATGTTAACCGTAAAGATCGAAATATCTACCAGAAGTTGGCAATAATAATTTTAAAAGTTCACCCAATAAATGGTGCTTAACAGAGAGCTTTTTATATCATTAATCCTTACAACAGCTCTGTAAGGGGGATTGTATTATTGTTTTTCTTCTACGAATGAAGAAACTGGAGCTTAGAGAACTTAAACATGTTGCCAAAGATTACATGACTCATGAGTGAAGACTTGAGACTCAAACCAACAACTGCCTGGCTCTAAAGCCCTATTTCTTTCCTCTATCGGGAGTGATAAGGTTTGGTGTTATTTGCGTTGAAGTGATTTGCATGTGGCTGGGATGCCCGGGCTTGCTGTAGGGAGTTTCATGACAAGGATGGGCAGTTTGATCATACTTTAGGATGGATTCTCTCCTGCCCAGAGAAACAGGGGTATCTTTTCTTATTTTGGAGTCTCTGGGTGGCACAAGTGGTTAAGTACTTGACACCAGTCTTAAAGATTGGGGGTTTGAACACACAGAGAGGATACTTGGGAGAAAGTTCTGGTGATCTGCTCCCAAAAGGAAAGCCCTATGGGGTACGATTCTACTCTGAAACATATAGAGGCGCCATGAGTCAGAAAGCACTCGATGGCAACCAGTTGGTTTCTTATTTTAAATTCCTAGTATTTGTAAGTGAGCATCATGTACAGAGAAGAAACCAAATGCAGAATTGGGTTTGAGGCCACAAGGTTGAAGCCTAGAAGATGATTTCTGACCTAAAGATCTGGATTTGAGTCTGGATTTTAGTACTAAACCACAAGATTACCTTTGGTGCCTACCGCAACCTTTCCTGATGTTAGTTTTCTCACCTGTGAATACAAACAGCACTCGTGGGAGAGTGCAGGAGAACAGATCTCTTGCCCTGTCTCCCATACCCATTTGTGGTTAAGTGAGGGACCGGAGCAGGCATGGGCTGGGAAGAGAAGAATCCCAGGCAGGAGTTTCAAAAACAAGGCAGGGGAATCTGAATCAACTACTACTGATTGGTCAAAGAAGGTATACATTGAATTTGAGAGGTGCGAGATAATGGACTATGTTTCTAGATGGACTAGGAGTGGATCATATTGGGGATACAGGTGGAGAGGTCATCTTTAAGAAGGCATAGTGTCACATTCCCATGAGCCTAGGAAGCTGAAGGAAGGTAAGAACTGGGGCATCTAGAAAGACTTTATTAGTTCCTTTAACAGGGCACAGAGTCTGTCCTTCCTCAATGAGAGGTGTAACTTAGCATGCAGGGGTACTAAGATATTAGTAACACAGTTAGAGTCCTCCAGGACAGCAGCAAGATTCCAGTAGAGGGAAGAGGTACCAAGGCCCTGAGATGATGTGGGAAGGAAGGAAAACGGTACAACTGAGACCACTTTTCCCTGTGGTGGCTCATTCACACAGCTTCACCAGGCCCCCAGGTTATGAGACTCTTTATTCCAAGGCATTCTTGATAAACGTCAGCTTGATGAATTGTATCAAAGGAATCGACCCTCAGGGCCTGGATTGTTGCTATGTGATGCTGCGTAAGTCACTGCTACGAATTGAATTTTTCCCCTAAAAAGTTATGTCAAAGCCCTAATCCCTGTACCTGTGAATGCGACCCTGTTTGGAAATAGGGTTTTTTTTGTTATGGTAATGAGGTCATATCAGAGTAGGGTGGGCCCTAAACCTAATCACTTCTGAACGGTGTCTTATAAAAAGAGGAGAATAGACACAGAGGTACGCACAGACACAAACACACAGGGGCAAAAGCAGATGCATTACAATCCCAGGAATGCCAGGGATTGCTGGCAGTGACCAGTAACTACAAGAGAAAACCACAGAAGAAACCCACATGGCCAAGGGCCTGATTTGGACTTCTAACTTCCAGAATTGTGAGAAAATATATTTCTTTTCTTTAAAGAAACCCATTTGTGGTATTTTTTACTATGGCAGCCCTAGGTAACTAAGACCATCACTTAGACTCTCTAAGTTTCAGTTTTCTCATCTTTTTAAAATTGTGTTAAATATATTTGCCACTTCAACATGCTTCACATGTACAATTCAGTGACATTAATTATGGTTATTATGTTGTTCAACCATTACTGTTATCCATTTCCAAAATTTTTATTACCTTTAACAGAGGCTCAGTGTCCCCAAGCAATGAGTCTCTTTTTCTCCTCTAGCCCACTCTTGGTAACCATTAATAAACTTTGCTCTTTATACATTTCACTCTTCTAGGAATTTCATGTAAGTGAGGTCATGGACTATTTGCCCCTTTGTGTCTGACTTATTTCACTCAACATAATGTTTTCAAGGTTCTTCCATGTCATAGCATGTATCAGGACTTCATTTCTCTTTACGGCAGAGCAATATTCCATTGTATGGATAGACTACATTTTGTTTATCCATTCATCTGTTAATAGACATTTAAGCGTTTTCCACCTTTTAGCTATTGTGAATAATGCTACAATGCACATTGGTGCTCAAGTGTCTGTTTGCATTCTTGCTTTTAATTCTTTTAAATAAGAGTTTTAGACCAAATGAGTTCTAACACTGAAAAAGTCCAAACCTAGTTCAAGCAGAGGGTTTTGCACCTTCGGAAAAGTATTCTTTTTTGCATAAAACATTGATAAATGCAGTAAGAAAGGACTCACCAGGGAGGTAAAATTCAATAATAAAACTGAGCAACCTTCATGCTGTTTATATGCAGTAGGACTGAACATGAACACCCAGACAATAAAAGGTCACAGTCTTAAGGGATTTCCATAAGAGTTATCTCTGGGGACTCAGGGCAGATGTGTACTTGGCTGGGATGCCTGAGCCTACTGCGTTGTTGTTAGGTAAAGTCAACTCATAGTGACCCCATGTACAACAGAACGAAACACTGCCTGATCCTGCACCATCCTCAAAATCGTTGTTATGCTTGAGCCCATTGTTGCAGCAACTGAGTCAATCCATCTCATTGCGGGTCTTCCTCCTTTTCATACACCAAGCATGATGTCCTCCAGGGACTGATCCCTTTTGATGACATGTACAAAGTATGTGAGATGTAGTCTTTCCTTGCTTCTAAACAGCACGCAGGTTGTACTGCTTCCAAGGCAAATTTGTTCATTCTTCTGGCAGACCATGGTATATTCAATATTCTTGGCCAACGTCACAATTTGAAAGCATCAACTCTTCTTCAGTCTCCCTTATTCGTTGTCCAGCTTTTGTATACATATGAGGCAATTAAAAACACCACAGCTTGGGTCAGGTGCACCTTAGTCTTCAAGGTGATGTCTTTGTTTTTCAACACTTTAAAGAGGTCCTTTGCAGCAGATTTGCCCAGTGCAATGCATCTTTTGATTTCCTGACTGCTTCTTCCGTGGGTGTTGATTGTGGATCCAAGTAAAACAAAATCCTTTACAATTTCAACCTTTTCTTCGTTTATCGTGATGTTGCTTATTGGTCCAGATGTCAGGATTTTTGTTTTCTTTATGTTGAGGTGCATCCATACTGAAGGCTGAGATCTTTGATCTTCATCATTAAGTACTTCAAGTCCTCTTCACTTTCAGCAAGCAAGGTTCTGCTATCTGCATATCACAGGTTGTTAATAAGTCATCCTCCAATCCTGATGCCACGTTCTTCTTCATATGGTCCAGCTTCTCAGATTATTTGCTTGGCATACAGATTGAATAGGTATGGTGAAAGGATATAACAACCCTGACACACACCTTTCCCGACTTTAAACCATGAAGTATCCCCTTCTTCTGTTTGAACAACTGCTTCTTCATCTACACACAAGTTCCTAATGAGCACAAACAAGTGTTCTGGAATTCCCATTCCTCACAAAGTTATCCATAATTTGTTATGATCCACACAGTGGAATACATAGTCAATAAAACACAGGTTTTCTTTCTGGTATTCTCTGCTTTCAGCCAGGATCCATCTGACATCAGCAATGATATCCCTCGTTCCCTGTCCTCTTCTGAATCTGGCTTGACTTTCTGGAAGTTCCCTGTTGATATACTGTTGCAGCCGCTTTCGAATGATCTTCAGCAAAATTTTATTTGTTTGTGATATTGTTTGATAATTTCTGCATTTTGTTGGATCATCTTTCTTGAGAGTAGGCATAGATATGGATCTCTTCCAGTTGATTGGCCAGGTAGCTGTCTTCCAAATTTCTTGTCATAGACGAGTGAGCACCTCCAGTGCTGCATCCGTTTATTGGAACATCTCAGTTGATGTTCTGTCGGTTCCTTGGGGCTTGTTTTTTGTCAATGCCTTCAAGTGCAGCTTAGACTTCTTCCATTATTACCGTGGGCTCCTGATCATATGCTACCTTCTGAAGTGGTTGAACGTTGACCAATTCTTTTTGGTATAGCTTCTCTGTGTATTCCTTCCATCTTTTGATATTTCATGTGTCATTTAATATTTTCCCCATAGAATCCTTCAATATTGCAACTCAAGGTCTGAATTTTTTCTTCAATTCGTTCAACTTGAGAAATGCTGAGCATGTTCTTCCCTTTTGGTTTTCTATCTCCAGGTCTTTGCACACGTCATTATAATACTTTACTTTGTCTTTTAGAGCTACCCTTTCAAATCTTCTATTCAGCTCTTTCACTTTCTGATTTCTTCCATTAGCTTTAGCTACTCTAACTTCAAGAGCAAGTTTCAGAGTCTCTTTGACATCCATTTCTGTCTTTTCTTTCTCTTCCATCTTTTTAATGACCTTTTGCTTTCTTCAGGTTTGATGTCCTTGATGTCCTTCCACAATTCATCTTGTCTTCTGTCATTAGTGTTCAGCCCATCAAATCTATTCCTGAGATGGTCTCTAAATTCAATTGGGATATACTCAAGGTCATGTTTTGGCTCTCTGAACTTCTATTTTTCTTCAGTTTCAACTTGAACTTGCATATGAGCAATTATTGGTCTGTTCTGCAGTGGTTCCTGGCTTTGCTCTGACTGATGATATTGAGCTTTTCCATAGTCTCTTTCCACAGTTGTGGTCAGTTTGATTCCTGTGTATTTCATCTAGCAAGGTCCACATGTATAGTTGCTGTTTATGTTGGTGAAAAAAGGTATTTGCAAGGAAGAAGTAGCTGGTCTTGCAAAACTCTATCATACGATCTCTGGCACCATTTCTATCGCCAAGGCCGTATTTTCCAACTGCCAATCCTTCTTCTTTGTTTCCAATTTTTGAATTCCAATCACCAGTAATTATCGATGTATCCTGATTGCATGTTTGACCAATTTCAAACTGCAGAATTTGGTAAAAATCTCCAATATCTTCATCTTTGGCATTAGTGGTTGGTGTGTAATTTTGAATAATAGTCATAATAACTAGTCTTCCTTGTAGTCATATGGATATTTTCCTATCACTGACAGCATTGTACCTCAGGATAGATCTTGAAATGTCCTTTTTGACTATGAATGCAACATCACTCTTCTTCAAGTATTATACCCAGCACAGTAGACCATGTGATTGTCTGATTCAAAATGGCCAATACCAGTCCATTTCAGCTCATTAATGCCTAGGATATCTATGGTTATGCACTCCACTGCATTTTTGATGATTTCCAATTTTTCTAGAATCATACTTTGAACAAGGCACATTTTGATTATTAATGAAAGTTTGCAGCTGTTTCTTCTTATTTTGAGTAATGCCACATCAGTAAAAGAAGGTCTCAAAATCCTAACTCATCCCCATCATTAAGGTCGGCTCTACTCTGAGGAAGCAGCTCTTCCCCAGTTGTCTTTTGAGTGCCTTCCAACCAGAGGGGTTCATCTTTTGGCACTGTATCAGACAATGTTCCTTTGTTATTCATAAGGTTTTCACTGGCTAATTCTTTTCAGAAGTATACCACTGGGTCCTTCTTTCTAGTCTGTTTTAGTCTGGAAGCTCAGCTGAAATCTGTCCACCAGGGGTAACCTGCTAGTATTTGATTACTGGTGGCATATCTTCCAGCATCACAGCAACATGCAAGCCCCCACACAGCACAACAAACTGACAGATGTGTGGTGCGTGGGGGGGGGGGTGGTGGCCTGCTTTAGGGAGTCTTATGTCAGGGATGAACAAGTTGATCATTCTTTAAGATGGGTTTTCTCATATTCACAGAAATAGAGGTGTCTTTTTATTTTAAGTCCCCAATCTGGATCATAACCTTTATGCTAGATTTTAGAATCAATGAATGTTACCAGTTCTGCCCCCTCAATACATTTAATTCTATCATGTGTCAGTTGCAGCATCTGACAAAGTAAGTGCTTCATAAATGATAGTTATTTAGCTACATAATTTCTCAACAGGGAAGGTGGTAGATGAGGAAAGCAATATGCCAGGTAGAGTGGGGACTAGTTCAACATGTACCTACCCCAGAGTATTCCCCAAGGATTGCTGCTCAATTCACCTTTTCCTTCATGGACTTCTATAAGGCAAACTGTTTGTTCCACACAATTAAGCACTTGATTAAATACCTTTTCAAATGTTTTAAATTATTTCATGTGTGCAAATTAAGTAATAGTCACTGGCCCTACTCTCACAGAATCACAGTACTCTGAGGTTATATGGACATGTTGCTGCTTGTACACAACTGCTAGATACTTGAAAAGACACCTAAATAACCAGAAAGTGGAGCCCCAGGTCAAGGTCACTCAGGAGTTCCAAGGAGCCAGCAATCACTCTGGGTGGTGAGGCAATAAGGAAAAGCCTTCAGAAGAAATTGAGGCTTGAGTTCTTTCTTGAAACATGGGCAGGGTTTAGGAGTGTAGAAAAAGGGGTCAAATATTCCTGGTGATTGAAACAGCACAAAAAAAGGGACAAAATGGCAGCTCACTGGTTACTTGGAGGGGACTGATGCTGAACAATTCAGGCTGGGTTGGGCAGTGGCAACTCTGAATCTATGCTTAGACTCCATGGCAATAGTCAAAATAGATCAAAAAAACTGGAAAATAACCAGTGTTGACAATGATGTGGAGAAATTGGAACCCATATTCATCTCTGGTGGAAATGTAAAATGTATAGCTGCTGTGGAAAACAGTTTGATGGCTCCTCAAAAAGTTGAACATAGAGCTACCATATGACCCAGCAATTCCAAGCCCAAAAATATACCCAAAAGAATTGAAAGCAGGAACTCAAACAAATATGTGTTCACCAGTGTTCATTTTGGCAGTATTCACAACAGCCAAAAGGGGGAAGCAATCCAAGTGTCCATCGAGAGATAAACAGATGAACAAAATGTGGTATATCCACACAAGAAAATATTATTCAGCCATAAAAACTAATGCAGTTCTGATACATACTACAACATGGAAGAACCTTGAAAACATTATGCTAAGTAAAATAATCCAGACCCAAAGGATATATATATATTATGATCATATTTATATGAAATATCTAGAAGGGACAAATACATACAGATAAGTGGTTACCAGAGGCTGGGGGTAGGAAGGAATGGGAAGTTAATGCTTAATGAGCACAGAAATTCTGTTGGAGTGATGAAAAAGTTTTGGAAAAAAATTGTGGTTATGGTTGCACAGCTTTGTATGATTAATGCCACTGGATTGATACTTGAAAACAGTTAAAAGGCAAATTTTTTGTTGTGCACATTTTACCACAGCAAAAAAAAAAAAAAGTCACAGGTGGAGATGGCTGGAAGAATTCAAGACCTCTTCAGCTGTCTTGAATTTATATCTCTTCATCTTAAGTCAGGAAGATTTATTGCGGATGCTGGGTGGAAATGATGTTGGACTGGGAGTCAGAAGCCGACTGTGGCCCTGACACTAACTGCAAGGCAAAGTCTCAATGTCTGTTTCCCTATCTCCCAAGTGGGGATAAAGCCCATCCTTGACATCATACAGAGTTGTTATGAAGACAGAGAGATAATAGACACACACACACACACACAAACACTGAAAAAAGTTATACATGTTCCAAGTGTGAGAGAATATTACAATATTCTCTTTTCTTTGCTATGGAAACTGGGCCTTTTCCCAAAGTAAAAATTGTGGATGCTCAATCTCATGAGCAGTTGAGGCTTCATTGGAAATCATACCATGACTTTGCCTTCTGGAAATATCCCCCAGAGAATCAGCCAAAGAAGTAGCGATTATCTAGGGAGGCCACTTGGCAAGACCTAGATTCACTGAGTGATTGTAAAATTCCCTGAGACATCCTGTCCCACAGAGAGAGTGCTACCCTTTAATTTTCCTTTTCCCACTAGGCAGATCTAATTTTTTCTCTATTGGAGTTAAAAGTTTTAAACCAAATAAGCTTGAGTTTGGAAACCAGAAAAAAATAAAATACGATATCAAATCAAGCCCCATTAAGCCAACTCAGTAGCTGATCAGATTTCAGTACAGAATATAGTTCTGGCTGATGGTTAGAGACACAGATTCACAGTAAGGTGACAGGTTCCATGAAGACAAGTTGATGGGTTTAGTACCACTCCCTTGCCAACCAAGAAATATTTCTGACATTGAATCACACTTTCTTTTCTGACAGTCATAGGTGAAAAGGAAAATGAAAACCCTGAGCTGGGGGATAATAAATAATAGATTTGTAAAATAGGTTTAATTATATTTACCCCTGTTGGTGAAGAACATTGGATATACCAGGGACTGCCAGAAGAACGAACAAACCTGTCTTGGAAGAAGTACAGCCAGAATGCTCTTTAGAAGCAAGGAAGGCGAAACTTCGTCTCCTGTGCTTTGGACATGTTATCAGGAGGGACCAGTCCCTGGAGAAAGACATCATGCTTGGTAAAGTAGAGAGTCAGCGAAAAAGAGGCAGACCCTCAAGGCAATGGATTGACACAGTGGCTGCAACAATGGGCTCAAGCATGACAACGATTGTGAGGATGATACAGGACAGGTCAGTATTTTGTTCTGTTGCAAAGAGTTCCTACGAGTCAGAACCGACTTGATAGCACCTAACAACAACAACATATTTATTTCAAATGTTTTGGAATGCAAGAAGATGATCTTGTGTTTTTATGTATATAAATTTGGGGGAAAAATTATGTTTTCTAGTCTTTTGACTCATCAGAATTTATTTAATCCCATAGTTCTTACCTCACACAATTGGGATGTGTTTGTGCTGGGTTCCTTCATTCTTTTTCTTCCTTTATGGTATATCTTTGCAACTGGACCAGTAAAGAGCATTACGATAATTGTAAAAGGAATAGAAGTTGTCAATGATTTCACTCTACTTATATCAACAATCAATGTCCTTGGAAGCAGTAGTTAAGAAATCAAAGGACATACTGCATTGGACAAATCTGTTACAAAAGACTCCTTTAAAGTTTTGAAAAGTAAAGGTGTCACTTTGATGACTATGCCCCCTCCTTTTGTAATTAAAACAGTTTCCCCCATCTGCAACTCATTGCAACACAAAGAGCTTCCACGTTCTGTAAACTCTTCATTTCTCTCTTACTTCAAACAAGGCTGTTCATGCCATCCTTGTGTGTCTTTGGGCTACAGAAGTAAGAGAAAGGCAAGTAACTCCTGTAAGAATCTCTATGATCTAATCTCTCAGAGAACATGTTTATTCCTGTCTTTTCAAAATTTTATCCTTTTTTTTATAATGTGTATGTGTTGGTGGAGCAACGATTTAGCAACGATCCTAAGAAAATTGTGCATTTTCCCTTGGATAACTTTTACGGATAATATAGAAAACCCAGCTTGATTATAAGAGAAGAAAAATACTGCTGAGTGCCCAGCAACGCTCACTCAGCACCGGTTTTGTGCAAGGCCTGGGGGACAGGAGTTGAACAAGACACCTGCAGCTGTGGTGAGCTCAGTATCCAGCTCTGCGCAGCCTCTCTGTTGCCACACTTTGTCATTCCAGTGATGCCTCTGCCCTTCCCTGCTCCTAGCTCTACCCTACTTTCTTTTCCCTGTGCATACCCTTCCTTATTTAGGTACTTCTTGACTTACAAGCCAGGCACTATGACACAGGCCTCTTTTTCTCAGGGGCTGACCTTGACTCTGCTCCACTACACCGTGTTGGTGGTGGGTTGTAGGTTTTCTGTGATTCCCGCCAATTGTATAGACTCAGCTGTGGACCTCCTTCTGGCTCCGTGTAAGGCTGGGTGTGCAGGCAGCTGGTACACTGGCTGTTATAACATGCTGATGAGCAGGAATACACTTTGCATCACCAATTCATTATTTTGCTGTCAAAATGTCCCATTTGCTTTCCTCCTTTCTCTATTATGGTGCTTTGTGAGTGGTTAAGTGCATAGTTAATCACAGGTTCATTATGTGGCTGTCAAAAATCCTGGCCTCTGTATTGTTTATGTATTTTACCACTTTCCTTCAGTGCCATATTTGGTGGTTTGTCAGACAAAAGCAATTTGCCAGGATTTTCAGACTGTTTGTGGTCAGACACCTGGGGTGCCCTAAGGTTGGGGGCAGGGGAGAGACAAAGAAGAGAATCCAGAGCTGGAAAAGATGCAGGGTCAGACACTTTGCAAGACTCATGCAAATGACCATCCTCACCTCTCTCCTACTCCGTGAGGGTGAGCTCCTGGTCATAGTTTACTTTACCTTTGAGTGAAGGGGCAAAGTGGTTAATGAATATTTGTGGAAGACAGGCCGCAAGAAAATGATGAGCCCTTGTGCAAGCAAGACATACTTCACTAAATATGTACTGAATAGCCTGCACCTGGGATCATGAAGGCTATAAAACCCTAAGGATTTCACAATAGTTACAAGCTCGCAAATCCTATCTCCTCAATACAACTGAAAAGCTGCATAGAATACTGCACGATCATGTTCTACATTATGCCTAACAGGAGTTCAGAGAATGGACTACTCTGTGCTGATGAGGATCAGAGAACCTATCATGAAAAAGGAGAATCTTCAGCTGAGGCACTGAGGGACTATTGACTCCAGATTGACAGGAAAAAAAAGGGAAAATAGGCTGTGCTGGGGGTTATAAATAAGAAATAGGATAGGAAAGGAGAGGTGGAAATCCAGAACTAGGAACTGTCATTGTTGTTAAGTGTCGTCGAGTCGGTTCCAAGTCATAGCGACTCTATGTACAACAGAACCAAATACTGACCGGTCCTGCACCATCCTCATGATCGTTGTTATACTTCAGGCCATTGTTGCAGCCACTGTGTCAGTTCATCTCCTTGAGGGTCTTCCTCTTTTTAGCTGACCCTCTACCTTACCAAGCATGATGTTCTTCTCCAGGGACTAGTCCCTCCTGATAACATGTACAAGTATGTGAGACAAAGTCTCAACATCCTTGCTTCTAAGGAGCATTCTGGCTGTACTTCTTTGAAGACAGGTTTGTTCTTTTATCAGTCCATGGTATGTTCAGTATTCTTCACCAACACCATAATTGAAAGGTGTGAAATCATCTTCAGTCTTCCTGATTCATGGCCTAGCTTTCACATGCATGTGAGGCAACTGAAAACACCACAGCTTGGGTCAGGTGCACCTTAGTCCTTAAAGTGACATCTTTCCTTTTTAGCACTTTCAAGAGGTCTTTTGCAGCAGATTTGCCCAAGGCAATGCGTCTTTTGATTTCCTGACTGCTGCTTCCTTGGGTGTTGATTGTGGCTCTAAGTAAAACAAAATCATTGACAACTTCAATCTTTTCTCCATTTATTATGATGTTGCGTATGGTCCAGTTGTAAGGTTGAGGTGTAATCCATACTGAAGGCTGTAGTCTCTGATATTCACCAGTAAGGGCTTCAAGTCATCTTCACTTTCAGTAAGCAAGGTTGTGTCATCTGCATATTGCAGATTGTTAATGAGTCTTCCTCCAAGCTTGATGCAGAGTTCTTCATATAGTCCAGTTTCTGGGATTATTTGCTTGGCATACAGATTGAATAAGTATGGTGAAAAGATACAACCCTAAGGCACACCTTTCCTGACCTTAAACCACGAAGTATCTCCTTGTTCTGTTGGAATGACTGCCTCTCGATCTATGTAGAGGTTCTTCTTGAACACAATTAAGTGTTCTGGAATTCCCATTCCTTGCAGTGTTATCCATAATTTGTTATGATCCACACAGTGGAATGCCTTTTCATAGTCAATAAGACACACGTAAACATCTTTCTGGCATTCTCTGCTTTCAGCCAAGATCCATCTGATATCAGCAATGATATCCTTCGTTCCATGTCCTCTTCTGAATCTGGCTTGAATTTCTGTCACTTCCCTGTCGATATACTGCTGCAACCACTTTTGAATGACCGTTGGTAAAATTTTACTTTCTTGTGATGTTAATGATATTGTTCGATAATTTCTGCATTCTGTTGGATCACCTTTCTTTGGCATGAGCATAAATATGGATCTCTTCCAGTCAGCTGGCCTGATAGCTGTCTTCCAAATTTCTTGGCAGAGACAAGTGAGTACTTCCAGCGCTGCATTCGTTTGTTGAAACATCTCAGCAGGTATTTCATCAATTCCTGAAGCCTTGTTTTTGTCAATGTTTTCAGTGTAGCCTGAACTTCTTCCTTCAGTGTCTTCACTTCTTGATCACATGCTACCTCCTGAAATGATTGAACATCGACCAATTCTTTTTGGTAAAGTGACTCAGTGTATTCTTTCCATTTTCCTTTGGTGCTTCCTGCATCGTTTAATATTTTCCCTGTAGAATCCTTCAGTATTGCAATTCGAGACTTAAATTTTTTCTTTGCTTTTTTCAGCTTGAGAAATGTCGACCAAGTATGTTCTTCCCTTTTGGTTTTCTAACTCCAGTTCTTTACACTTGTCATTAGAATACATGATGACTTTGTTTTCTCCAGCCACCCTTTGAAATCTTCTGTTCAGCTCTTTATCATTTCTTCCTTTTGCTTTAGCTACTCGATGTTCAACAGCAAGTTTCAGAGTCTCTCCTGACATCCATTTTGGTCTTTTCTTTCTTTCTTGTCTTTTTAATGATCTCTTGCCTTCTTCATGTACGATGTCATTCCATGACTCGTCTTGTCTTCAGTCATTAGTTTTCAGCGCATATCTTGAGTGTCTTCTGATCTGAGGGGCTTATCTTCTGGCACTATATCAGACAATGTTCCACTGCTATTTATAAGGTTTCACTGGCTAATTTTTCTTCAGAAGTATACCACCAGGCCCTTCTTCCTAGTCTGTCTTCGCCCTAAAGCTTAGCGTAATCTTGACCACCATGGGTGATCCTGCTCGTATTTGAATATGGGTGGCATAGCTTCCAGCATCACAGCAACAGACAAGCCCCCACAGTCAGATTGACAGATGTGTGGGTGTTAAAACTACGAATTAAGATTAGGAAAAAAGAGAAAACTTTTTTGTATTCAGCCTTAACTCTGACTTTGCATTCGTGGTGGCTATGTGGGAGTCCTGAGGCATCCTCTTGCCACTGCGGCAAAATCTAATTATGTCAGATTTTACTTCTTATGACAGGAACGTGGACTTGAAATTTAGGAGGATTTGGCAATGAGAATTCAACCAAAGCAGGATTTCCCCCTAGCCGTCATTTTCTCAGCATTCATGAGAAAGGCTTCAATGCAATGCAAATCTGGGTACGCAACTATATCCACACTTCTCATGACCTTCCGTCCTACACAGGAGCTAATGCTGGCCAACATCTGTAACACACCTTCTTTCTTTCCAAATATTTGTCAAAGTTTTATTTTCTTTGCCCTTTAAGAACTCAAATATTAATAATAACAATGCATCTAATATGCTGTGTGGACTCTAATACATGTTCTATAAATACGTGTTGACTAAATTGGCTCCATTTTTTTTGGTGTGAAATTAAATCACAGGAAACTTCCATCACAGGGCATTTTCATATGAATGTACAATTTCTGGGGTCTTGGCCTCATAATGCAAGTAACAGAAGGTGCTCTATCTTCCTTCCTCTTTCTCAGTGATAGGAATTAAATGTCCCCTCCATCCTTCCTTTATCTATCTCCCAAATGCTAAGTATTAAATTACATTAATATATATTAATGTACTATATGGTACGCACTTAATGTATATTTAATGTGAACCATGAATAAAGAATATTTTGCCCATTCCAGATATATTTTAATTGTATTCCTTCAATGGGAACCAGTCCTTTTCTTCTCCAGGGAGAGGATAGAAGGGATTTCTGAGCCCTGTTGTGTTCAGTTGGTGGAGGGCTGAGTGGGGCATGTTCCCAGTATGGAAGTGGGTTGGAGAACTCCTACAGCACTTAAAAAAAAAAAAAAAAAATTTATTGTGTTTTAGGTGAAAGTTTCCGGACCAGATTAGTTTCCCACTCAACCAATTGTACACAAAGTGTTCCGTGACATTAGTTGCAATCACCACACTGCGCCTTCCCATTTCCGCCCTGGCTTCCCTGCTTCCTTTCATCAGGTTTTCCCTACCCCTTCTTGCCTTTTTATCTATGTTTTTGCGCAAATGTTACCCTTTGGTCTCGTATAATTGTTTGTTCTATAGTTCACGTTCTTTTCAGGTGTTACTGTTTATTTTATAGGCCTGTCTATTGTTTGGCTGTTAGGTAGTTTCCAGGAATGCCTGCAGATCCAAGTCAAGGAGGTTTCATAAGACAAAAGTGTCAGAGGTTCTTCCAGTCCCTATAAGGCCAGAAAATCTGGTTTCTTTTTTATAAATTTGACTTTTTGTTCTACATTTTTTCCCACTCTGCCCAGGACCCTGTATCATGATCCCCATCAGAGTGGTCAGTAGTGGTAGCAGGGCACCACCTAGTTCTTCTGGTGGTGGGGTCACGCAGGCTGTGGTGCACGTGGTCCACTAGTCCTGTGAACTAATTGCACTCCTCTTGCGCCTTTGGTTTTCTACACACCCCTTTACTCTGGATAGGAAGAGATCACGAGTTGTATCTTCAACAGTCTGTCACAAGCTTTTAAGACCCCAGGCGCTACTCATCAAAGTAAGATGTAGAACATTGTTTTTATGCACTGTTAAGTCAACTAATGTAGATGTCCCCCAAGTCTATGGTCTTTAGGCTTCAAGCCTAGTATCATCATCCTGGGAGATGTTTGGTTGGTTGGTTGTGCTTAAGAAGTTTCCATGACTGCCCCTTGTGTTCTATTGTGTATATTAGTATACAAGGAACATCTACAAATATGTATGTAGAGATAACCACAACCGAACCTATATCTGCAGGTGAGTGCACTACATTACATCCTTCAATGCCTACCCACTAGCGGTACATAAGTGTTCCGATCTTCCAGCAGCCTCTCCAACGTTTGTTATTTCCTGTTTCGTTGATTCATGCCAGTAATGCCGGGGTGAGATGGTAGCTCATTGTGGTTTTGATTTACATTTCTCTAATGGCTAATGATCACAAGCAATTCCTTATGTGTCTGTTGGCAGCTTTAATGCCTTCTATGGTGAAGTGTCTGTTCATTTCCTTTGCCCACTTTTTAATTGGATTGTCTTTTTGTTGTAGGGGTGTTGGATTTTTCTATAGATTTTAGAGATTAGACCTTTGTTGGATTTGTAATAGCCAAAGTTTTTCCCCAGTCTGTAGGTTCCCTTTTTACTCTTTTGGTGAAGTCTTTTGATGAGTGTTAAGTGTTTAATTTTTAGAAGATCCCAGTTATCTAGCTTATCTTCTGTAGTTTGTGTGTTGTTGCTTATGGTTTATATCCTGTTAATGCCATGTATTAAGGCTCTAGAGTTGATCCTATTTTTTCTTCTATGATCTTTATAGTTTTTGGTTTTATATTTAGGTCTTTGATCCATTTTGAGTTAGTTTTTGTGTATAGTGTCAGGCATGGGCCCTGTTTCACTTTTTGAAAATGCACATCCAGTTTTGACAGCACCATTGGTTAAAATGACTGTCTTTTCCCCATTTGATAGACTTTGGGCCCTTGTCCAAGATCAGGTGAACTTAGGTGGATGGACTTACATGTGGGTTCTCAATTCTGTTCCATTGGTCACTGTATCTGTTGTTGTACCAGTACCAGGCTGTTCTGACTACTGTAGCCATATAGTAGGTTCTGAGGTCAGGTAGTGCAAGTCCTCCTACTTTATTTTTCTTCTTCAACAGTGCTTTACTTATCCGGGGCTTCTTTCCTTTCCACATACAGTTAATGATTAGTTTTTCCAACTCTTTAAAGAAACTTGTTGGTATTTGTATCGGAATTGCATTGTATTTGTAGATTGCTTTGGGTAGAATTGTAATTTTCACAATGTTGAGCCTACCTATCCAAGAGCATGGTATGTTTTTCCATTTATGTAGCTCTCTTTTGGTTTCTTTCAGTAGTGTTTTGTAGTTTTCTTTGTGTAGGTCTTTTAGTTAGATTTAGTCCTACATTTTTTTTTTTTTTTTTTTTAGGGGCTACTGTAAATGGTATTGTTTTCCTGATTTTTTTTCATCATTCTTCTTATTGGTGTATAGGAATCCAACTGATTTTTATGTTTATCTTGTATCCTGCTACTCTGCTGAATCTTTCTATTAGTTTCAATAGTTTCTTTCCGTGGAGTCTTTTGGGTTTCTGTGTATAGTATCATATCATCTGCAATAGGGAGAGTTTAACTTCTTCATTACCAATTTGGATACCTTTTATTTATTTTTTTTTGTTGCCTTATTGCTCTAGCTAAAACTTCCAGCATAGTGATAAATCGAAGTGGTGATAAAGGGCATCCTTGTCCTATTCCTCTTCTCAATGGGAAAGTTTTCAGCCTCTCTCCATTAAAAATGATGTTGGCTGTTGGTTTTGTATAGATGCCCTTTGTTATATTGAGAAATTTCCCTTCTATACATATTTTGTTGAGAGTTTTTATCAGGAATGGGTGTTGGACTTTGGCAAATCCCTTTTCTGTGTCAAATGAGATGATCATGTGATTCTTTTCTTTCCTTTTAATATGTTGATTGATTTCCTAATGTTGAACCATCCTTGCATACCTGGTATGAATCCTACTTGGTCATGATGTATTATTTTTGTGATTTGGTGTTGAATTCTATTGGCTAGAATTTTGTTGAGAATTTTTGCATCTGTATTCATGAGACATAGGTCTGTAATTTTCTTTTTTGTTTTTTTTGTGGCGTCTTTGCCTGGTTTTAGTATTAGGGTTATGCTGGCTTCATAGAATGAATTCGAAAGTATCACTTCCTTTTCTGTGTTCTGAAATAGTTTGAGTAGTATTGGCGTAAGTTCTTTGAATGTTTGGTAGAATTCCCCAGTGAAACCATCTGGGCCAGGGGTTTTTTGTAGTCGTTGGGGGTTCTTTTTTTTTTTTCCCACATCTTCAATCTCTTGTTATGGGTCTGTTCAGATTTTCAACATCATTTTGTGTTAGTTTGGGTAGGTACTATGCTTCTAGAAATTGTCCATTTCCTCTAGTTTTTCAAATTTGTTGGAGTATAGTTTTTCATAATACTCTGTTATGATCCTTTTTATTTCAGTTGGATCTGTTGTAATGTCTCCCATTTCATTTCTTATTTGTGTTATTTGAGTCCTGTCCTATTTTTCTTTGTCAGTTTGGCCAGTAGTTTGTCAATTTCGTTGATCCTTTCAAAGAACCAATTTTTGGTTTTGTTGGTTCTTTTGATGGTTTTTCTATTCTCTATTTCATTTATTTCTGCTCTGATCTTTATTATGTCCTTTCTTCTGGTGAATGTGGGCTTTTTCTACTGTTCTCTTTCTATTTGTTTGTGTTGTGTAGCTAATGCTTTTATTTTGTCCCTTCTTTTTTGATGTGTGCATCTATTGCTATAAATTGACCTCTGAGGACTGCCTTTCCTGTGTCCCAAAGGTTTTGTTATGATGTATTTCCTTTCTTGTTTGATACTAGGAATTTTTTGATTCTCTCTCTGATTTCTTCTATTACCCGGCGGTTTTTAAGCAGAGTGTTAATCAATTTCCATGTAATTTTTTTTTTTTTTTGGCTCTTCCTGTTATTAATTTCTACCTTGATGGCATTGTGGTCAGAGAAGATACTTTATATTATCTCAGTGTTTTGGATTTTGTTGAGTGTTGCTCTGTGGCCTAAGATGTGGTCTATTCTGGAAAACACTCCATGTGCATTGGAAGAGAATGTGTACTTTGCAGTTGTTGGGTGCAGTGTTCTGTATATGTCTATGAGTTCAAGTTGCCTGATTGTGGCCTTTAGATCTTCTGTATCTTTGTTGAGTTTCTTCCTAGATGTTCTGTCTTTTACTGAGAGTGGCTTGTTGAAGTCTCCTACTATTTTGAAATTGTCAATTTCTTTTTTCAGTGCTGTTAGAGTTTGTTTTATTAATTTTGGAGCCCTGTCATTGGGTGCATAGATGTTTATTATGGCTGTGTCTTCATGATGGATCATCCCTTTAATTATTATATGTGCCCTTCTTTGTCTTTTATGATGATTTTGTTTTAAAGTCTAATTTATCTGAGATTGGTATTGCCATTCCTGCTCTTTTTTGGTAGCTGTTTGCTTGATTTTTTTTTTCAGCCTTTGATTTTCAATAAATTTACATCTTTGTTTCTATGGTATGTCTCTTGTAGACAGAATATTGATGGATTCTGGGTTTTTTTTTAATCCATTTGGTCACTCTCTGTCTCTTCTTTGGTTCATTTGGGCCATTTACATTCAATGTAATTCTTGATAGGTGTGAGTTTATTTCTGTCCCTGTGTAGTGCTTTTTTTGTGGTGCTGACGTTTTCTTTGTTCCTTTTACTCTCCTGTGCTGAGTTCCTTTTGTTTGTGGGTTTTTTTTTTCACTTCTTTTGTTTTGTAGACTTTGTTTGAACTGAGACTTTGTTTTTCTTCTTTATTTTGATGAGTAGGTTTGTTAGCTTTCTTCATGATTACCTTGAAATTTACCCTTATCTTTCTAGGTTTGAACCAGTCTATTATTACTTGGTACTGCCTTCATCTCCATTAGAAAGTTCTATACCTATACTGTTTATCCCCTCTTTTGTTATTCTGATGTTATTGTCATTTACAGATTAACCTCTCTGGTTCCTTGTAATTCTTTTGGTTTTAGATAGTTCTTGAGAGTTTATTTCCTATGTTGGTATCTGGCTGGTACAATCTTGGCTCCTAGATTCAGGCTGTAATCTGGTGTTGTTTGTTCTCAAACCGAAGGACTCCCTTTAATAATTCTTGTAAATTTCGTTTTGTTTTTAGATAGTCCCTTAATTTCTGTTAATCGGGAAATGTCCTGATTTCACCATCATATTCGAATAAGACTTTTGCAGGATATATTATTCTTGGTTGGCAATTTTTTTCTTTCAAGGTTTTATATATGCCTTCTTCCCTGCATGGTTTGTGCTGAATAATCAGGGCTTAGTCTTATTGTTTTCCCTCTGTATGTGACTTTTCATTTTTATCGAGCTCCTTTCATGAGTCTTTCTTTGTCTTTAGTTTTAGTGAGTGTGAATATGATATGGCTTGGTGATTTTCTTTTGGGATCTGTCTTACATGGGGTTCATTGAGCTTCTTGGATGGTCAGCTTTTCATCTTCCATGACATTAGGGAAGTTTTCTGTCAGCAGTTCTTCAATGATTCTCTCTGTGTTTTCTGTTTTTTCTCCCTGTTCTAGAACTCTGATCAGTCACAAATATTTGCTTTTGATTGTATCCCACATCTTTCTCAGGGTTTCTTCATTTTTTTTTCAATTTTTTTCCTCAAGCAAATTTGTATCCAAGAGTTTGTCTTCAATTTCACAGATTCTGTCTTCCATTGTTTCAAACTGTTCCTCAGACTCTTTCTGAAATCTTGTTGTTTACCTTTTGGATTTCTAATTGTTGTTTTTGAATGATTTCCAGTTGTGAATTTATTTTGGCAGTTTGTTTCTGTATTATTTTCCTGAATTCTTCCATTTTTTGTGTATATTTCCATGAATTTTTCTGCCTTTTCCATTAATTTGTCTATTTTCCCTCATTTTTGTTTCTTTTTCTTCAAGACTTGAATTCCCTATCAGGTAGTTCTAGTGCCATTTCTTCTGCTGGAAAGTCATCTGGTGTTTTATTTTGGATGCCTATGGAACCATCTCATCTTTTTTTTTTTTTTTTTAAATATGTGCTCTGATATTGTCTGCTGTCTTAGGGACATTCAGTAGTTATTTTCTTTGTTTATTGATTGTAGATTTGTTTGTTTCATCCTGCTTTTTTGTTTTATTTGGTTGTGTCTGGGAAGGCTGACTGTGCATTCTTTGTTGTTTGCTCATCTGTGGGCATGATACTTTTCACCTCCTTGTCAAATGGGCAGGACCAGTCACTAGCTATTTTGAAGCAGGGCAGGTCCAGTTGAAGGGGAGGACTGGGAAGGGTTGTTTGTGGTACATACTAGGGCCAAGAAGGCAGGCCAGGAATCAGTGCAGGACAGGTTCTGGTAGGCCGTGCCTGTGCTGCTCGGAGGTGTGATGTTCAGCACAACATGCAGGTAGGCAGGAAGGAGGGGTGAGGGTGTGATATGTGGCACTAAGATGGGCATGGGAAAAAAGAGAGAGGAGAGAGAAACAAGAGCCAAAAACAAACAAAAAAGTGCTAATGGAGCTTGCCATTGGAGTGATGAGAAATGGAGAGAAAAAAAGGAATACAGAAAGAAAAAGAGAAAAATAAAAACATGAAATAAATAAAAATTAGAAAAGAAAGAAAAGGCCCCAGGGATCGCACTGGTGAAAATAAAAAGAAAACGAACAAAACAGAGTGAAACACAACAAACAAACAAAAAAAGGTAATTCCCCCAGAGATTCCACCTATGCAGCTGAGCAGACCAGGGAAGTGGCTCCCAAGCTAGGCAGTACAGCCCAGCTAAAAGGGGCTCCCAAGCCTCAAAAAGAAAAAGAAAACTAACAAACAAATACAAGAAAACAAAAAGTGCCAGGAATCCCACCAGCATGGCGTCATTGTCCGGGGAAGCAGCTCCCCACCCAAGCAGAGTTTCACAGCCTTTCAAGAAGAAGCAGAGCTGGCACACGGAGCCAGGAGTTTGAGAGAAAGGAGGGGGAGGTGGTGAAAGGCAGGGAGAAAACCAAAAGAAGCCAAAAAAACCAATACCAGCAACAAATGGCACTGATGGAGCTGGCCAGTGTGGGTGGGGTGAATCCAGGCAGCATGAGGCTGGACCCAGTGCCTCCTGGCCAAGAAACTTTGGCCAGTGAAAAGCAGTAAAGATAGACCGGGGGGCAATAGGGGGTGGGAAAACATATATTACTAGTTACCAGGTGCTTTGTCTCCTGATGAGAGCTCCATGAATCTGCTTTCCTGTACTCCCTGTCCACCAATCTCTGACAGGAGTCCAAGATAGTGAATCTGTGCTGCATTAGTGGATAGGGGACCTCCACACGTATCTCTCCTTGCTCTCTGTTCTCTGTTGGTTCCTTATTCCATTTGGTGCTTGGCTGAGTTTTTCATCTCTTCATTGAATGCATTGGGTTTCAAGACTGACTTTTGTCTCTGTTTCACTTAGTTTTTTGGGTCTTTGCTGTGGAGGAATGGTGTGGTACTCCTGTCTATAGCGCCATGTTGGCGCCACCTCCTGTATTTTTCTTTTACATCTCTGGTTAGATTTATTCCTAAGTATTTTGGGGGGGAGGGCAGGTGGGTGCTATTGTAAATAGTATTTTCCTGATTTCTTTTTCAAAGTTCTCTTTGGTGTAGAGGAATCCAACTGACTTTTGTATGTTGATCTTGTATCTGTCTACTTTGTTGAATATTTTCATTAGTTCCAGCAGCTTTCTGGTTGAGTCTTTGGGATTTTCTATGTATAGGATCATATCACCTGTGAATAGGAATAGTTTTACTTCTTCCTTGCCAATTTGAATGTCCTTTTTTTCCTTCTATTGCCTAATTGCTCTAGCTGGGACTTCCAGTATAATGTTGAATAGGAGTGGTGACAAAGGGCACCTTGGTCTAGTTCCCATTTTCAAGGGGAATGTTTTCAGTCTCTCTCCATTGAAATAATGATGGCTATGTGTTTGTGTAAATGCCCTTTATTATATTGAGGAATTTCCCTTCTCTTCCTATTTCGCTGAGAGTTTTTATCAGAATGGATGTTGAACTTTATCAAATGCCTTTTCTGCATTAATTGAGATGATCACATGAGTCTTCTATTTTATTTATGTGGTGGATTACATTGATTTCCTAATGTTGAACCATCCTTGCATACCTGGTATGAATCCCATATGGTCATGATGCATTATGATTTTGAAGTTTTGTTGAATTCTGTTGGCTAGAATTTTGTTGAGAATGTTTACAATTATATTTATGATGGACATTGGTCTGTAATTTTCATTTTTGTTGTTGTCTTTGCCTGGCTGTGGTATTAGGATGATACTTGCTTCATAGAATGAGTTCAGGAGAATTCTTTCCTGTTCTATGCTCTGAAATAGTTTCAGTAGTATTAGTGTGAACTCTTCTCTGAAGGTTTGGTAGAATTCTCCAGTGAATCCATCTGAGCAAGGGCTTTTTAGTTGGATTTTTTAAAATTACTTCATAAACTTCTATTTTATTGTGGGACTGTTCAGACTTTCCACTTCAGTTTGTGTTAGTTTAGGTAGGTAGTGTGTTTCTAGAAATTTGTCCATTTCTTCTGTTTTCTTGTTGTTAGGTGCCATCAAGTTGGTTCTGACTCATACTGACGCTATGTACAACAGAACGAAACACTGCCCAGTGCTGCATCATCATCACTATTGTTGCTATGTTTGAGCCCATTGTTGCAGCCACTGAGTCAATCTATCTTGTCGAGAGTCTTCCTCTTTTTCACTGACTCTCTACCCTTAGCAAGCATGATGCCCTTCTCCAGGGTCTGATCCCTTCTGACAATATGTCCAAAGTATGTGAGAAGATGTCTTGCCACCCTTGCTCCCAAGAAGCATTCTGGCTGTACTTCTTCAAAGATACACTTGTTTGTTTTTCTGGCATTTCATGGAATACTTATTATTCTTTGCCAACATCATAATTCAAAGGCATCAATTCTTCTGTCTTCCTCATTCTTTGTCCAGCTTTCACATTTATTAATATATTAATGCTTAATGAGACCCTGAGGGTCTCATTTCTCCAAACTCAGGCCCCTTCTTAATTTCAACTTCTTTCTTTTTTGGGGGGGGGGGTTCTCGAGAAGATTTTCATCATTTTGAAATCTTCTAGTTCTGCCTCCTCTTCTCCACTATCATTTTCTACATTCAGTGTGGGGGATTGGAATCCACATTAGGCAGAGAGGGCTCAGGCATAATTCAAAGGCATCAATTCTTCTTTGGACTTCCTTATTCATTGTCCAGCTTTTGCATGCAAATGAGGCAGTTGAAAACACCATGGCTTGGGTCAGGCCCACCTTAGTCCTCAAAGTGACATCTTCGCTTTTTAACACTTTAATGAGGCCTTTTGTAGCAGATTTGCCCAATGCAATGCGCCTTTTGACTTCTTGACTGTTGCTTCCATGGGTGTTGATTGCGGATCCAAGTAAAATGAAATCCTTGACAACTTCAATCTTTTCTTCATTTATCATAATGTTGCTTACTGGTCAGGTTGTGAGGATTTTTGTTTTCTTTATGTTGAGATGTAATCCATACTGAAGGCTGTAGTCTTTGATCTCATCAGTAAGTGCTTCAAGTCCTCTTCACTTTCAGCAAGCAAGTTTGTGTCATCTGCATAGGGTAGGTTGTTAATGAGTCTGCCTCCAATCCTGATGCCCTGTTCTTCTTCATATAGTCCAGTTTCTCAGATTATTTTCTCAGCATGTAGATGGAATGAGTATGGTGAAAGGATACAACCTTGATGCACACCTTTCCTGATTTGAAACCACACAGCGTCCCCTTGTTTTGTTTGAATGACTGCTTGTCTATGTCCAGGTTCCACATGAGCACCATTAAGTTTTCTGGAATTCCCATTCTTTGCAATGTTATCCATAATTTGTTATGATCCACACAGTTGAATGCCTTTGCATTTCCTCTAGGTTTTCAATTTTTTTGGAGTAGAATTTTTCATTGTATTTTGTTATGATGCTTTTTATTTCAGTTGATTCTGTTGTAACGTCACCCATCTCTTCTGTTATTTGGGTTATTTGCAAGTTCTCCTGTTCTTTGTTTGTTTGTTTGTCAATTTGGCCAGTGGTTTGTTGATTTAATCGATCCTTTCAAAGAACCAGCTTCTAGTCTTGTTAATGCTTTCTATTTTTCTTCTTTCGGTTCTCTCTTTTATTTTGGGTTTTATGTTTATTATTTCCTTTCTTTTGAAGATTGTGGACTTCTTTCGCTACTCCCTTTCTACTTCTTCAAGTTGTAGGGTTAATGCTTTGATTTTTGCCATTTCTTCTTTTTTGATGTGTGCATTTATAGCTATAAGTTGCTCTCTGAGTACTGCTTTTGCTGTGTCACAAAGGTTTTGGTATGTTGCATTTTCATTCTTGTTTTTGAGTCTACATATTTTTTTTAGTTCACATTTAATTTATTACCCAGATATTTTTAAGCAAGGTGTTATTCAGTACTCATGTGTCTGATACTTTTTCCTTGTTCTTCCTGTTATTGATTTCTACTTTTATAGTGTTATGACCTAAGAAAATGCTTTGTATTATTTCAATGTTTTTCAATTTATTAAGGCTTGTTTTGTGGCCTAAAATATGGCCTATTCTGGAGAATGTTCCATCTGCATAGGAAAAGAATGTGTACTTTGCTGCTGTTGGGTGGAATGTTTGGTATATGTCTATGAGGTCAAGTTGTTTTATTGTGGTATTTATATCTTCTGTGTCTGTTGAGTTTCCATTTGTTCTGTCCTTCACTGAAACTGATGTGTGAAAGCCTCCTGCTATTATTGTGGAATGGTGTATTTCTCTTTTCAATGCTGTTAGAATTTGTTTTACACATTTTGGAGCCCTGTCTTTGGGTGCATATGTATTTATTATGGTTATGACTTCTTGGTAGATTGACCATTTAATCATTATACACTGGTCTATCTTTTCATTATGGTGAATTTTGCATTAAAGTCTATTTTGTCAGAGATTAATATTGCCACTCCTGCTCCTTTTTGGTTACTGTTTGCTTGATATATTTTTTCCATCCTTTGAGTTCTATTTTATTTATATCTTTTTGTCTAAGGTGTGTGTCTCATAGAAAGCATGATGATAAGTAATGTATTTTAATCCATTTTGCCACTGCTGCCGTTTTATAATGCCTTTTTTTTTTTTTTTTTTTTTTTGGTGGTGTTGACAGTTTATTTGTTCCACTTAATATTTCGTGCTGAGTTCTCTCTTGTGGTATCTTTACCTGGTTTTGGTATCAGGGCTATGCTGGCTTCATAGAATAGGTTGGGAGTATTCCATCCTTTTCTATGCTCTGAAATACCTTTAGCAGTAGCAGTGTTAACTCTTCTCCGAAAGCTTGGTAGAATACTCCAGTGAAGCTGTCAGGGCCAGGGCTTTTTTTGTTGTTGTTGGGAGTTTTCTTAATTATCTTCTTAGTCTCTTCTTTTGTTACAGGTTTATTTAGTTGTTCTACCTCTGTTTGTGTTAGTTTAGGTAGGTAGTGTGTTTCTAGAAATTTATCCATTTCCTCTAGGTTTTCAAATTTGTTAGAGTACAGTTTTTCATTGTATTCTGTTATGATTCTATTAATTTCAGTTGGGGCTGTTGTGATATCATCCATCTCATCTTTTTTGGGTTATTTGCTTCCTCTCCTGTTTTTATTTCATAGTTTGGTCAATGGCTTATCGATTTTGTTGGCCTCTTCAAAGAACTAGCTTTTGGTCTTGTTAACTCTTTCAATTGTTTTTCTCTTCTCTATTTCACTTAATTCCTCTCTAATTTTTATTATTTGCTTTCTTCTGGGGCCCAAGGGCTTCTTTTGTTGCTCTCTTTCTATTTGTTCAAGTTGTAGGGATAACTCTTTGATTTTGGCCCTTTCTTCTTTTTGGATATGTGCATTTATTGCTATAAATTGACCTCTGAGCACTGCTTTAGCTGTGTCCCAAAAGTTCTGGTAGGATGTGTTTTCACTCTCATTTGATTCTATGAATTTCTTTATTCTGTCCTTAATTTCTTGTATAACCCACTAGTTTTTGAGCAAGGTGTTCAGTTTCCATGTGTTTGATTTTTTTTTTTTTTCCTTCTTTCTCTGTCATTGATTTCTGCTTTTATGGCTTTATGGCTTTATGGTCAGAAAAGATGCTTTATAATATTTCAATGTTTTGGGTTTTTGTAAGGCTTGCTTTATGGCCTGATATGTTGTCCATTCTGGAGAATTAACATGTGCACTGGAAAAGATAGTATACTTGGCTGCTGTTGGGTGGCGTGTTCTGTATATGTCTATGAGCTCAAGTTGGTTAATTCTGGCATTTAGATCTTCCATGTCTTTATTGAGCTTATTTCTTGATATTCTCTCCTCTGAAAGTGGTGTGTTGAATTCTTGTACTATTAATGTGGAGCTGTTTATCTCTCTTTTCAATGCTGTTAGAGTTCGTTTTATGCATTTTGGAGCCCTGGCATTGGGTGTGTAAATATTTATTATAGTTATGTCCTCCTGGTGTATTGACTCTTTAATCATTATATACTGTCCTTTCTTATCCTTTGTGGTGGATTTAACTTTAAAGCCTATTTTGTCAGAATTTAATATTGCCACTCCCACTCTTCTTTGATTGTTGTTTGCTTGAAATATTTTTTTTCCATCCTTTAAGTTTTAGTTTGTTTGTGTCTTTAAGTCTAAGGTGTGTCTCTTGTAGGCAGCATATAGACGGAGCGTGTTTTTTCATCCATTCTGCAGCTCTCTGTCTTTACTGGTGCATTTAGTCCATTTCCATTCAGCATGGTTATTGATATGTATGAGTTTAGTGTGTCGTTTTGATGTCCTTTTTTTGTGTGTGTTGTTGACAATTTCTTTGTTCCAGTTAATTTTCTGTGCTGAGTAGTTTTTCTTTATATATTTTCTAATTCCTCTTTTTTCATTGTTGTTGTTTTTGTATTTGCTGAGTCTTTACGTTTTTCTTGATTTTTATTTTGATATACAGGTTGGTTAGTTTTCTTTGTGGTTACCTTAATATTTACCCTTATTTTTCTAAGTTTAAACCAATCTTTTATTTCTTTATATCACCTTGACTTCCTTTCCATGGGAAATATCCTTGACTACATTTTCCAGTCCCTCTTTTTTGTTTTAATGTTGTCATCTTTTACATAATGGTGTCTCTGTTTCCCTGTTTTGAGTGTTTTAGCTTTATTTTTGTGATTTCCCAGTCTGGGTTGATATCTGGTTGCTCTGTCCTGTGTTCTAGTCTTCGGTTGTTATCTGATGTGATTGATTTTCTAACTGGAGGACTCCCATTAGAATTTCTTGTAATTTGGGTTTGGTTTTTGCAAATTCCCTAAACTTCTGTTTCTTTGGAAATGTCCTAGTTTTACCATTATATTTCAGAGACAGTTTTGCCACATATATAACTCTTGGCTGGCAATTTTTTTTTTCCTTCAAGGCTTTATATATGTCATCCCATTGCCTTCTTGCCTGCATGGTTTCTGTTGAGTAGTCCAAGTTTAGTCTTATTGACTCTCCTTTGTAGGTGATTTTTATTTAACCCTTGTCACTCTTAAAATTATCTGTGGTTTTGGCAAGTTTGGTTATAATATGTCTTGGTGACTTTCTTTTGGGATTTACCTTGTGTGGAGTTCAATGAGCTTCTTGGATAGATATCTTCTCATCTTTCATGACATCAGGGAAGTTTTCTACCATCAAATCTTCAACAAGCCTTTCTGTACTTTCTGTTATCCCCCCTGTTCTGGTACTCCAATCACTCTTAGGTTATTCCTCTTGATAGAAAAAGAAATAGAGTCCCACATAATTCTTAGGGTTTCTTCACTTTTTTTTACATACTTTTATCTGATTTTTCCTCAAATATGTTGGTGTCAAGTGCTTTCTCTTCAGTCTCACTAATTCTGACTTCCATTGCCTCAGTTCTGCTCCTCTGACTTTCTATTAGTTGTCTAATTCTGAAATTTTATTGTTAATCTTCTGAATTTCTGTTGCTGTCTCTCTGTGGGTTCTTGCTGCCTATTACATTTGTCATTATGCTCTTCTCTAATCTTCTTACGTTCCTCTAATGCTATGTCTCTGTGTTCCTTGGCTTGTTCTGCATTTTGCCTGATCTTCCTGATCTCTTGAAGTTCTGTATATTAATCTTTTGTATTCTGCCTCTGGTAATTCCCGGGAAGTTCTGTTCATCTGGAAGATTTCTTGATTCTTTGTTTTGGGACCTTGTTGAAGCCATCATGTTCTGCCTCTTTGTGTGATTTCATATTGACCGTTGTCTCCTAGCCATCAATAAGTTATTGTATTTATTTTATGTTTGCTTACTGTGCCCTAGCTTCTTGTTTTGTTTTCTTTTGATATGCCCAAATAGGCTGCTCAAGTGAGCTAGTTTGATTATTGGCACCTGTGAAGCTCTAATGCCCTGTCACCAGGTGGTTAGAGCTGTTACTAGGTTTGTGAGCCCAGGAGTCTGTTTACTTTTCTTGTATGGATTCAGGTCAGGTGTCCAGGTAGTCTGTCACCAATAGTGTGGTGCAGGCTCTCAAATTCCTAGACTATCAGGGGTGATTGGTGTAGGCACAGGTATTTGGCTGCAGTAGGAGGTTACATGCTGGGCAAGGCAGTGGGCTGGCAAATGCCCCTGAGTGTCTGCGAGGAAAGTATGTCCCTGTTCCCTAAAGCAGGTAGGTGGGTGGGTTTTGCAACCAGACTATGGGCACCCAATGCTTTTGGCTGGAAGGACTGGGAGCCACCACCTGTTCTTGGACCCCTTTCGTGGGTGTCTAGATGGTATGGGTGGGGACACGAGTCCTCAGGCCCCTGGTATGAGTAGGTGAGGACCCTACTTAATAGGCAGAATAGGGTCCAATATCACAAACCTGCCTCTCCACCATGTAGCTGAAACAGCTGAAGTTAGACTTCAGGTATATACCCTGTTGTATGGTGCTAATGAGGGCTTACGTTGTTGAAATGAATCTGCACAGGCCCATGCAGGGGTGAAAGGCATCCAAAGTCCATGGACCCCTTATGCCTGCGCCTAGACAAAGGAGCTGTTTCTGCCCTGAGTTACCAGCTTAGATGAGCTGGCAGATTATTTGTTCCTGGTCTGTTAATTTCTTCCCTGTCCAAGGCTGGGACAATGGCTCAGAGCTTATGATGGGTCCTATTTCTGGCCCAGTGAACATGGCTGTCACTGAAGCTGGCTCAGAACCTAGAGCAGAGCAGTGAAGTTCAGGTAAATGGGAGAGAGTTTTTTTCCCAAAGGGGTGTTTTTTGATATGTGCTGGGGGTTAGACACATGTACTTATCTTTTGCTGAATGAGTGCCACTTTTCACTGATTCTGGAGACATGAGCAGACTCTCCCCTGCTTGGTCTCTCCTGATGTGGAAAACATGTCCCGAACACCATTGCTTGCTTCACTGCTGATGCCAGCCAATCCCAGCCTGCAGGGTGCCAGTTCCCACCAGGTCAGGTCTGGCAATTCCTTGCTGTTTCTGAACTGTCTCTCTCTCCCACTGTCACTCAGTCCAATTCTTCAACTTTGCCTTTGATGTTCAAGGCTCCTAGATTGTCATATATAGTTGATTGGCTTGTTTTTTGGGTTTTTGTTGTAAAAGGGACTACAGGAAGCATCTGACTACTTCCTCATCTTTGTCTCACATCCTGTGCTGAGTTCTTTTAGTTTGTGGATTTTCATTTCATTTCCTTTATTGTTGCTGATTTTGTGTTTACTGGAACTCTGGTTTTCTTCTTTTTTATTTTGATGGGTAGGTTTGTTAATTTTCTTTGTGCTTGCCCTAAGATTCACCTCTGTCTTCCTAAGTTTAAGGTAATGTTTTATGTCTTGATATTGCCTTGACTTCCTTTCTATAACTATACCATTTATTACCTTTTTTGTGTTTGTTTGTTTTGAAGTCATCATCCTTTATAGATAGACCTCTCTGGCTCTCTGTTTTCAGTCTTTTAGTTTTGTTTTGTTTTTGAGAATTCTTTATCTGGGTTGGTATCTAGCTGATACTGTCATGTGTGCTAATTTCAGCTTGTTGTCTTATGTTGATGGTTCTGTCCATAGGATTCCCTTTAATATATTTTGTAAGGTTGATCTGGTTTTTATAAATTCTCTTATTTTCTGTTTATCTGGAAATGCCCTAATTTCACCATCATACTTGAGGGGAAATTTTTCTGCATGTATAATTCCTGGTTGGTATTTTTTTTTTTTTTTTTTTGCATGATTTCTACCAAGAAGTCCGAGTCTATTCTTACTGGTTTCCTTTTGAGATGATCTGTTGCGTTTCCCTCCCTAGCTGCTCTCAGGAGGTTTTTTTGTCTTCGTTTTTGGAGAGTTTGACTATAATATGTCTTGGTGATTTTCTTTTGAGATCTATTCTGTATGGGGTTCGTTGAGCTTCTTGGATTGATATCTTCTTGTCTTTCATGATATTAGGGTACTTTTTTGCCAGCAAATCTTCAAATATTCTCTCTGTGCTTTTTATCGTCTCCTCCTGTTCTTAAATTCTGGTCACTTGTAGACTATTCCTCTTGATAGCGTAACTCTTGGGTATTTTTTTCCTTCACCTTTTTTTATGATTCTTCCTCAAACATATTAATGTCAAGTCATTTGTCCTCTAACCCACTTATTCTGTCTTCCATTGCTTCAATTCTGTTCCTATATCCTTCCACTGAGTTGTGTATTTCTGACATTTTATTGTTAATCTTCTGGAATTCTGATTGCTGGTTTTGTATAGTTTCTAATTGTTTTGTCATTTTGTTTTTCTATTGTTTTCCTGAATTCTTCTAGTCTTTTGTCTATGTTTTCCTTGGTATTGTCTGTGTTTCCCTCGGTCTCTTTCTCGATCTCTTGAAGGGTGCTATGTATGTTTTTTGAATTCCTTATCCTGTAATTCAATTACGTCTCCTTCCTCAGGGAGCTTTTTTCGCTCTTTATTTTGGACATTTGCTAGTCATCTTGTCCTCTTTCTTTAGGTGATTCAATATTGTCTGCTGTCTCTGAGGCATTGAAGTGTTATTATATTTATTAATTGTATGTTTATTTACTGCACCCTGATTTTTTGTTTTGTTTTGTTTTGATGTACTCGTGCAAGCAGTACTATCATGTTACTCTGGTGAGTAATCTGACCACATTTGTGCTCTTGGCCCCTGTGTCTGGATGGGTGTGGCAGTGGGTGGATGTGGGGTCATGAGCCTCTGTTTGCTGGTATTCCTTAGTGACCGAGGACAGTCTGGGCAGGGTTGGCCGCTGTCACCAGCCTGATAGTGCGGGGACTGGGAGTGGTCCTCACTGAGTGGGTGGAGCATCAGGTGTGGTGCGTGTGTTGTGCAAGTGGGCCCATAGTTGTCAATGCTTAAGTGAAAGGGTATGCGTGGTAAGGGTGGTGGGTGGTGGGTGGTGGGTGGATACACGAGCATGGTCACACTGGCTCCTCCTCACACATGGCAGGGGGAGGGGGAAGAGGCAAGCAGATGTACACATAGTCGCACTGCTGGCACCTCTCACCAGGCGAAGGGAAGGAAGAGGAAATGATTAGCAGGTGCAGTTGTGGTTATGCCATCGGTGCCTTCCACTGGGCAAGGGGCAGGGTTAGGCAGCGGCAAATGGGTGCATGCACAGTTGCACTGCTGGCCCCATTCACAAGCCAGGAGGAGGGATAGGGAGTGGTAGGCTGGATTGTGCACAGTCAGGATGCTTGCACCTCTTGTCAGGGAAAGGGTACGTGGGGGAACAGTGGTCAGGCCCCTGCAGGATGGCACCATCTGGGCCTCTCATTAGGCAGGAGAAGGGGTAGGGAACTGCTAGTATGCCCATGGATACACTGTTGGTGCCTCTTCCTGGGCAGAGGGGGTTGGAGGAGCAGCAGGCAGACACATGTGATGTTGCATTGCCTGGGCCTCTCATGAGACAGAGGAAGGGGGGAGGGAACAGTAAATGCATGCATAGCCACTCCACTGGTGCCTCCTGTTGGGCATAGGTGAGGGAGGAGGTAATGGCAGGTAGGCATCTGCTCAGAACATTAAACTAATATTATAAAAACCTCCCATCATGTCGCTTATCACTTAATTAAAATTTTTCATATTCTTACCAGGAAGAATAACCTTTTTCAAATACAAGATTATCCATGTCACTCCCCTACTAAAAGTTTTTAGTGGCTCCTCATTGGCTGTAATGTCCCAGCTTCTTAGTTAGGCATACGTGACTCTATGACTTGGCCCCTCTCTCATCCCTGTAGCTGTATCTGCCCAAACTCCCTATCTTATACCATTCTTAACACTATAGACCAGTATGTCATTCCCTAAACACATCACGTTGTTTCAGGCTATGAGGTTTTCAGTCACACATTCTCACTTTTTATGTATCCTTGCCTCACACTTTACCAATCCAACTCTCAATTGTTTGTGGTTCTCAGTAATTTGATGTCTCCTTTTGGGAAGTTGGAAGTTGGCTTCTGGATTGGGTACAAATAAATAACCCACAAAAACTTCATGAACCATTTCTTTCCCATTCCCAGCACAGGGTTTCCCCAGGATTCAGGCCATACTTCCACAACACCACAAAGGAATAGTCTTCTGTCAGGCGTCATGACACCTCTCTCTCTGTTCTCTTTCCCACCTCCCATGACACCACTCTCTGCAGCGCTAATGTTTTCTTGCTGCACATCTATTCTGGCCTTTCCTATTTTTAACACTGTAATTCCCTCTTAGCATACCTCCTCCCCACATCAAAACTCCTAAGTCTTCCTCTGAACAGTAGCAGGAAAACAAATAATTGAATATTTCTTCCTACAAGGATGCCAGCAATTTATAGACACCATATGTTAATTACCTCAGCAATATGTACATTTTTAAAGCAGAACATATCTATCAAAAAGAACTCATTACTAAAAATAGAGCTTGGGGAAGGGCAATATAGTATAATTCAGGAACCCAGAGAAAGACTCTTTAAGTAGTGTATTAATTATTCACTGCTACATAAAAAATTACCACCACACCCGGTGACTTAACGTAACAAACATTTATTATCCTATAGTTTTTACGTGTCAGGAATTTGGGAGCAGCTTATCTGGGTGGTTCTGGTTCAGAGTCTCATGATATTGCAATCAAGATGTTGGCTGCAGTCAAATGAAAGCTTGGCTACGATTAGATGGTCCATTTCCAAGATGATGCACTCACATGGTTGTTGTCAGGAAGCCTCTGTTCTTTGCTGGTTTCTGTTCCTTGCCAGCTGGATCTCTCCATTGGTCTACCTAAGTGTCCTCATAAAGTGACAGCTAGCTACCTTCAGAATGAGTGACCCATGTGAGAGAGAGCAAAGAGGAAGCTGCAGTATCTTTCATGATCTAGTCTTGGAAATTACACACTCACTTCTTCCATATTCTATTCCTTAGGAATAAATCACCTTCACTCAAGGTATAAGACTTAGGCTCCACTTTTGAAGGGGAGGATAGCCAAAGAATTTCTGGATATATTTTAAAATGGTCACAGGTAGAAAAACTATTACATAAGGCAAGCATGACAGTCAATAGGTAGATGATTGCTCCAGGTCTTCTTCCTTTTTCCCTGCACACGATCAGACACAGAGAATAAGATTACCGAAGGGATGTTTCCCAGGAGTGTCTGTGACTTGCTCGCTTTTGTGCACTCTCAGTCACCCCTTGTAAGAAATAACCTGTTTCATCTATGCCGAGTGTTGATTGATGCATGGATATGGGAATTCTCAGCAGTGCTCCTTGTTTAACTAGGAGCACATAATCAAAATTTCCCACTGAGTAGTTTAATTCAACTGACATTCAATTATTTACAGCTTTTACCCTAGAAGACATTTAAAGTTTGCTGTTGCAGAGCAAGGTTCATAAACACCAATGTTCAAAAGAATCTTCAGAAGAGCTTGTTAAAATGCAGATTCCTGGGCTCCAAAACCAGTGATTTTGATTCAACAGAACTACAGTAGAACCAGAAATTTGAATTTTAATATATAGCAAGTAATTATGATACAGTTGATCAAAGATCACACTTTGAGAAACAGTAGTTGTAGTGGACATTGTTGGTTCCACACCCAGATCCCCTTTACTAAGCCGGTGCACCCTACTCAGTTTCTGCCAATGTTGGCTGTCAATGGAGCATAGATTTTCCCTTCTCCAGAGAATCCCCTTATAAACAGGGCACACCTAGCCTAAGAGGCTACATCTGAGGTCAATGATTGTGACTTACTCAGAGGTAGAAAGGCTTGGCTACTTGCCTCTAAAAGAACTGACTCTGTGGGTCAATTCAAGATTCAGACTTCCACAGGTGATCAACTTGAAGCTAGTTCCCACCTGAGACCACAAATGCTTTCATAGATCCTTTGCTCTGCCCTATCATGCTTCCCTCAGCTCTGTTTTTCTGAGAGGACTCCCTCAGTCAATAAATCACATGGAGAAAAACCCTTTTTTCAAGCTCTGCTTCTAGACAATTCTATAGATAAACTAAACTTGGCCTCTGCACTAGAAAATGGATAAGTTCCTAGTGGGATTAAAAAAAAATATATATATATATATATATATTCACCATGGGAGACACCATTTGAGGTAGGTAGGACTGGGTTCAATGGGTAGGAATTTCAATAGAAGGAATATTTGGTAATGGTCAAGAAACCAAAATGATTCATTACATTGGGCAAATCTGCTGCGAAAGTTCCCTTTAAAATGTTTATCCATTCGTCTGTTCATGGGCACCTAGTTCGTTTCCATCTTTTGCTATTGTGTACAGTGCTGTAATGAACATGGGTGTGCATATATCTGTTTGTGCGAAGGCTGTTATTTCTCTAGGATATATTCCAAGGAGTGGGGTTGCTGGATCTTATAGTAGTTCTACTTCTAGCTTTTTAAGGAAACTCCAAATCAATTTCCGAAGTCGTACCATTTTACATTCCTACCAGCAGTGTATAAGTGTTCCAGTCTCTCCACAACCTCTCCAACATCTATTACTTTCTGTTTTTTGGATTAATGCTTACCTTGTTGGGGTCAGATGGTATCTCATTATAGTTTTGATTTGCACTTCTCTAATGGCTAATGATAGAGAGCATTTCCTTATGTATCTGTTAGCCTCTTGGATATCTTCTTTGGTGAAATGCCTGTTCATATCCTTTGCCCATTTTTTCATTGGGTTGTCTTTTAGTTGTTGAGGTTTTGCAGTATATTGTAGATTTTAGAGATTAGATGCTGATTGGATTTGTCATAGCCAAAATTTTTTTCCATTTTTTGGTTGTCTTTTTTTACTATTTTGGTGAAATCTTTGGATGAGCATAAGGGTTTGAGTTTTAGGAGCTCCCAGTTATGTAGTTTCTCTTCTGGCTTGTGCATTGTTAGTAATGTTTTGTATTCTGTTTATGCCATGTATTAGAGCTCCTAGCATTTTCCCAAATTTTTTCCATGATCTTTATCATTTTAGACTTTATATTTAGGTCTTTGATCTATTTAGTTTTCATGCATGGTGTGAAGTATGGGTCTTGTTTCTTTTTTTTTGCAGATGGATATCCAGTTATGCCAGCATCATTTGTTAAAGAGACTGTATTTTCCCCAATTAAAAGACTTCGGGCTTTTGTCAAATATCAGCTGCTCATAGGTGGATGAATTTATGTCTGGATTCTCAATTCTGTCCCATTGATCTATGTATCTATTGTTGTACAAATACCAGGCTATTTTGACTACCTTGGAGGTATAATAGGTTCCAAAATCTGGTAGTGTGAGGCCTCCCACTTTGTTCTTCTTCAGTAATGTTTTACTCATATGGGGCCTCTTCTCTTTCCATATGAAGTTGGTGATTTGTTCCTCCATCTCGTTAAAAAATGCCATTGGAATTTGGAATGGGATTCCATAGTATCTGCAGATCACTTTGGGTGGAATAGGCATTTTCACAATGTTGAGTCTTCCTATCCATGAGCAAGGTATGTTTTTCCACTTACGTGGGTCTCTTTTGGTTTCTTGCAGTGGTTCTTATAGTATTCTTTGTGTAAGTCTTTTATGTCCCTGGTTAGATTTATTCCTAAATGTTTATCTCTTTGGGGGCTATTGTAAATGGTATTGATTTGGTGATTTCCTCTTCGAAGTTCTTTTTGTTGGTGTAGAAGAATCCCACTGATTTTTGTATGTTTATCCTGTATCCTGATACTTTGCTGTAATCTATTGGTTCCAGTAGATATCCTGTGGATTCTTTAAGGTTTTCTGTGTATAAGATCATATCATCTGCAAATAGAGAAACTTTTACTTCTTCCTTCCATATTTACTTGTTCTACCTCTGTTTGTGTTAGTTTAGATAGTGTGTTTCTAGAAATTTGTCCATTTCCTCTAGGTTTTCAAATTTGTTAGAGTACAATTTTTCATAGTATCCTGTTATGATTCTTTTAATTTCAGTTGGATATGTTGTGATATCACCCATCTCATTTCTTATTCAGGTTATTTGCTTCCTCTTCTGTTTTTCTTTTGTTAGTTTGGCCAATGGTTTATCGCTTTTGTTGATCTTTTGAAAGAACCAGCTTTTGGTCTTGTTAACTCTTTCTATTGTTTTTCTGTTCTCTCATTTAATTCTGCTCTAATTTTTATGATTTGCTTTCTCTAGTGCCCAAGGGCTCCTTTTGCTGCTCTCTATTTGTTCAAGCTCTAGGGTCAATGTTTTGATTTTGGCCCTTTCTTCTTTTTTGGATATATACATTTATTCCTATAAATTGACCTCTGAGCGCTGCTTTTGCTGTGTCCCAAAGGTTCTGGTAGGATGTGTTTTCATTCTTATTTGATTCTGTGAATATCTTTATTCCATCCTTAATTTCTTCTGTAACCCAGTAGTTTCTGAGCAAGGAGTTGCTCAGTGCACGTGTTTGATTTTTTTCCTCGCTTTTCCGTAATTGATTTCTACTTTTATGGCTATATGGTCAGAAAAGATGCTTCATAATGTTTCAATGTTTTGGATTCTGTTAAGGCTTGCTTTATGGCCTAATCTGTGGTCTATGCCGGAGAGTGTAACATGTGCACTGGAAAAGAAACTATACTTGGCTGCTGTTGGGTGGCATTTTCTGTATATGTCTTGAGGTCAAATTAGTTGATTGTGGCATTTAGACCTTCCGTATCTTTATTGCTCTCCTTTCTAGATGTTCTCTCCTTCACCAAGAGTGGTGTGTTGAAGTCTTGTATTTTTGTGGAGCTCTCTGTCTCCCTTTTCAATGCTGTTAGAGTTTGTTTTAGGTACTTTGGAGCCCAGTCATTGGATGTGCAAGTATTTGTTTTGCTTATGTCCTCCTGGTGTATTGACCCTTTAATCATCATATAGTGTCCTTCCTTATCCTTTGTGGTGAATTTAAGTTTAAAGTCTATTTTGTCAGACATTAGTATTGCCATTCCTGATTTTTTTTATTGTTGTCTGCTTGATATATTTTTTCCATCCTTTGAGTTTTAGATGGTTTGTTAAGCCTAAGGTGTGTTTCTTGTAGGCAGCATATAGATGGGTCGTGTTTTTTGTTTGTTTGTTTTTTTAATCTATTCTGCCACTCTCTGTCTCTTTATTCATGCATTTAGTCCAGTTATATTCAGTGTAATTTTTATTGTGCTTTAAGTGAAAGTTTACAAATCCAGTCAGTCTCTCATACAAAAATTTATATGCACCCTGCTATAAACTCCTAGTTGGTGTCCCCCTAATGAGACAGCACACTCTTTCCCTCCACTGTCTATGTTCGTGTCCATTCGGCCAGCTTCTGACCCCCTCTGCCCTCTCATCTAACCTTCAGACAGGAGATGCCAACATAGTCTCATGTGTCTACCTGATCCAAGAAGCTCACTCCTCACTAGTATTATTTTCTATCCCATAGCCCAGTCCAATCACTGTCTGAAGAGTTGGCTTTGGGAATGGTTCTTCTTTAGGGCTAACAGAAGGTCTGGGGACCATGACCTCTGGGCTCCTTCTAGTCTCAGACAATTAGGTCTGGTCTTATTACGAGAATTTGAGGTCTGCATCCTACTGCTCTCCTGCTCCCTCAGTGGTTCTCTGTGGCGTTCCCTATCAGGGCAGTCATCGGTTGTAGCGGGGCACCACTTAGCTCTTCTAGTCTCAGGCTAATGTAGTCTCTGGTCTATATGGCCCTTTCTGTCTTTTGGGCTCATAATTACCTTGTGTCTTTGGTGTTCTTCATTCTCCTTTGATCCAGGTGGGCTGAGACCAATTGATGCATCAGTTGCTAGCATTTAAGACCCCAGATGCCACTCTTCAAAGTAAGATGCAGAATGTTTTCTTAATAGATTTTATTATGCCTATTGACTTGGATATCCCCGGAAACCATGGTCTCCCACACCTGCTACACTGGCCATCGAAGCATTCAGTTTATTCGGGAATCTGCTTTCAGTTTAGTCCAGTTGTGCTGATCTCTCTTGTATTGTGTGTTGTCTTTCCCTTCACCGAAGATACTTCTTATCTACTATCTAATTAGTGAGAAACCCTCTCCCTCCCTCCCTCCCTCCCAAAGCTTGTAACCATCAAAGCATATTTTCTTCCCTGCTTAAACTATTTCTTGACTTCTTATAATAGTGGTCTTTTTGCAACTGACTAATTTCACTCAGCATAATGTCTTCCAGATTCCTCCATGTTATGAAATGTTTCACAGATTCGTCATTGTTCTTTATCGATGCATGGTGTTCCATTGAGTGAATATACCATAATTTATTTATCCATTCATCCTTTCATGGGCACCTTGGTTGCTTCCATTTTTTTTTTTTTTTTTTTTGCTATTGCAAACAGTGCCTCAATGAATATGGGTGTGCATATATCTGTTCGTGTAAAGGCTTTTATTTCTCTAGGATATATCCCAAGGTGGGGATTCCTAGATCATATGGTAGTTCTATGTCTAGTTCTTTAAGGAAGCACCAAATCAATTTCCAAAGTTGTTGTATCATTTTACATTCTCACCAGCAGTGTATAAGTGTTCCAGTCTCTCCACAACCTCTCCAACATTTATTATTTTTGTTTTTTGGATTAATGCAAGCCTTGTTGGAGTGAGATAGAATCTCATTGCCGTTTTGATTTGCATCCCTCTAATGGCTAATGGGAAACCTCCTCATGTATCTGTCTGCAGCCTGAATGTCTTCTTAGTGAAGTGCTTGTTCATATCCTTTGCCCATTTTCTAATTGGGTTATTTGTCTTTTTGTAGTTGAGTATTTGCAGTATCATGTAGATTTTAGAGATCAGACGCTGATCAGAAATGTCATAGATGAAAACTTTTTCCTAGTCTGTAGGTAATCTTTTTACTCTTTAGGTGAAGCCTTTGGATGAGTATAAGTGTTTGATTTTTAGGAGTTCCCAGTTAGTTTTTCTTCTGCTTTGCTAGTAACGTTTTGTGTACTGTTTTTGCCATGTATGAGCATTGTCCCTATTTTTTCTTCCATGATCTTTATTGTTTTAGATTTTATATTTAGGTCTTTGGTCCATTTTGAGTTTTTGTGTGTGTGTGTGTGCATGGTGTGAGCTATAGGTCTTGTTTCATTTTTTTGCAGATGGATATCAGTTTTGCCAGCACCATTTGTTAAAGAGACTGTCTTTTCCCCATTTAACTGACATTGGGCCTTTGTCAAGTATCAGCTGCTCCTACGTGGATGGATTTATGTCTGGATTCTCAATTCTGTTCCATGGTCTATGTACCTGTTGTTGTACCAGTACCAGGCTGTTTTGACTACTGTGGCGGTATAATAGGTTCTAAAGTCAGGTAGTGTGAGGCCTCCCATTTTGTTCTTCTTTTTCAGTAATGCTTTGCTTACCTGGGGCCTCTTTCCCTTCCATACGAAGCTGGTGATTTGTTTCTCCATCTCATTAAAATATGTCATTGGAATTTGATTCAGAATTGCATTTTATCTGTAGATGGCTTTTGGTAGAATAGACATTCTTATAATGTTAAGTCATCCTATTCATGAGCAAGGTATGTTTTTTCCAGTTATGTAGGTCTCCTTTGGTTTCTTGCAGTACTGTCTTGTAGTTTTCTTTGTGCGGGTCTTTTACATCTCTGGCAAGATTTTTTCCTAAGTATTTTATCTTCTTAGGGGCTACAATAAATGGTATCGATTTGGTGATTTCCTCTTCAATGTTCTTTTTGTTGGTGTGGAGGAATCCAACTGATTTTTGTATGTGTATCTTGTATCCTATTACTCTGCTGAACTCTTCTATCAGTTTCTGTAGTTTTCTTGAGGATTCCTTAGGGTTTTCTGTGTATAAGATCATGTCATCTGCAAATAGAGATACTTTGACTTCTTCCCTACTATTCTGGATACCTGTTATTTCTTCATCTAGCCTAATTGCTCTGGCTAGGACCTCCAGCTCAATTTTGAATAACAGTGGTGATAAAGGGCATCCTTGTCTGGTTCCCAATCTCAAGGGTAATGCTTTTAGACTCTCGCCATTTAGGATGATGTTGGCTGTTGGGTTTGTATAAATGCCCTTTATTATGTTGAGGAATTTTGCTTCTATTCCTATTTTGCTGAGAGTTTTTATCATGCATGGGTTTTGAGCTTTGTCAAATGCCTTTTCTGCATCAATTGATGAGATCATGTGGCTCTTCTCTTTTATTTATATGATGTATTACATTAACTGTTTTTCTAATGTTGAACCATCCCTGCATAAAAAAAAAATTTTTTTTTTTTTTTTTTATACAGGTACGTAGTATGAATCCCACTTGGTCATGGTGAATTATTTTTTGATACGTTGTTGGATTCTATTGGCTAGAATTTTGCTGAGGATTTTTGCATCTAAGCTCATTAGGATATAGGTCTGTAATCTTCATTTATTGTGGTGTCTTTACCTAGTTTGGGTATCAGGGATATGCTGGTTTCACAGAATGAGTTAGGGAGTGTTCGCCCTTTTCTGTGCTCTGAAAGACCTTTAGTAGTAGTGGCATTAACTCTCCTCTGAAGTTCGGTAGAACTCTGCAGTGAAGCCATCCAGGCCAGGGTTTTTTTTTGTTGTTGTTGGGAGTTTTTAAATTACTGTTTCAATCACTTCTTTTGTTATGGGTTTATTTAGTTGTTCTACTTCTGTTTGTGTTAGTTTAGATAGGTAGTGTGTCTCTAGAAATTCAACCATTTCTTCTAGCTTTCAAATTTCTTAGAGTACAATTTTTCATAGTAATCTGATATGATTCTTTTAATTTCAGTTGCATCTGTTGTAATATCACCCATCTCATTTCTTATTCGGATTATTTGATCCCTCTCCTGTTTTTCTTTTGTCAGTTTGGACAATGGTTTATCAATTTTGTTAATTTTTCCAAAGAACCAGCTTTTGGTCTGTTAACTTTTTCAATTGTTTTTCTGTTTTCTATTTCATTTAATTCTGCTCTAATTTTTATTATTTGCTTTTTTCTGGTGCCTGAGAGTTTCTTTTGTTGCTCTCTTTCTATTTGTTCAAGTTGTAGGGATAATTCTTTGATTTGGGCCCTTCCTTCTTTTTGGATGTGTGCATGTATTGATATAAATTGGCCTCTGAGCACTGCTTTAGCTGTGTCCCAAAAGTTCTGATAGGAAGTGTTTTCATTCTCATTGGATTCTATGAATTTCTTTATTCCATCCTTGATATCTTACATAACCCAGTCATTTTTGAGCAGGGTATTGTTCAGTTTCCAAGTGATTGATTTCTTTTCCCTGCTTTTTCTGTTATTGATTTCTACTTTTATGGCCTTATGGTCAGAGAAGATGCTTTGTAATATTTCAATATTTTGGATTCTATTAAGGCTTGCTTTATGACCTAATATGTGGTCTATTCTAGACGATGATCCATGTGGACTGGAAAAGAAAGTAGCCTTGACTTCTGTTTGTTGGAGTGTTCTGTATATGGCTGTGAGGTCCAATTGGTTGATTGTGGCATTTAGATCTTCCATGTCTTTACTCAGGTTCTTTCTGGATGTTCTGTCCTTCACTGAAAGTGGTGTGTTGAAGTCTCCTACTATAATTGTGGAGCTGCCTATCTCACTTTTCGATGCTGATGGAGTTTGTTCTGTGTATCTTGCAGCCGTGTCATTGGGTGAATAAATATTTAATATGGTTATAGCCTCCTGGTATATTGTCCCTTTAATCTTTATATAGTGTCCTTCCTTATCCTTTGTGGTGGATTTAACTTTAAAGTCTATTTTTCAGAAATTAATGTTGCCACTCCTTCTCTTTTTTGATTATTGTTTGCTTGATATATCTTTTTCCATCCTTTGAGTTTTAGTTTGTTTGTGTCTGTAAGTCTAAGGTGTGTCTCTTGTAGGCAGCATATAGACGGATCGTGTTTCTTTATCCAGTCTGAGACTCTCTGTCTCTTTATTGGTGCATTTAGTCCATTTACATTCAGTGTAATTATGGCTAGGTATGAGTTTTTTTTTTTTATGAGTTTAGTGCTGTCATTTTCATGTCTCTTTTGTGTGTTGTTGACAGTTTCTTTTTCCCACTTAATTTTTTGTGCTGAGTAGGTTATCTTTATATTTTGTCTTTTCCTCTTATTTGTTGTTGTTGATTTTGTTTCTGGTGAGTGTCTATTTTTTTTCTTGTATTTTATTTTCATGAGTAGGATAGTTTGTCTCCTTTGTGGTTACCTTAATATTTACCTTTATTTTTCTAAATTTAAATGTAACTTTTATTTCTTTATATTGACTTGTCTTCCTCTCCATATGAATGACCTATGACTACATTTCTTAGTCCCTCTTTATTATTTTAATGTCTTCTTTTACATAATGACATTGCTATTTCCCTGTTTTTACCTTTTTTTTATCTTGATTTATTTTTGTGATTTCCCTATCTGGGTTGACATCTGATTGCTCTGTCCAGTGTTCTAGTCTTGGCTGATATCTGAGATCATTCATTTTCTAACCAGAGAACTCCCTTTAGTATTTCTTGTAGTTTTGGTTTGGTTTTTACAAGTTCCCTAAACTTCTGTGTATCTGGAAATGTCCTAATTTCGCCTTCATATCTGAGAGACAGTTTTGCTGGATATATGATTCTTGGCTGGCATTTTTTTTTTCCTTTAATGCTTTATATAAGTCATCCCACTGCCTTCTTTTTTCGTGGTTTCTGCTGAGCAGTCTGAGCTTATTTTTATTGTCTCTCCTTTGTAGGTGACTTTTCATTTATCTCTAGCTGCTCTTAAAATTCTCTTTATTTTTGGTTTTGGCAAGTTTGATTATATCTTGGTGACTTTCTTTTAAGGTCTACCTTATGTGGAGTTCGATGAGCATCTTGGATAGACATCTTCTCATCTTTCATGATATCAGGGAAGTTTTCTTTCAACAATTCTCTCTGTATTTTCTGTTATCCCTTCCTGTTCTGGTACTCCAGTGACTCGTAGGTTATTTCTCTTGATAGAGTCCCACGTGATTCTTAGGGTTTCTTCATTTTTTTTTAATTCTTTTATCTGATTTTTCTTCAAATATATTGGTGCCAAGTGCTTTATCTTCAATCTCACCAATTCTCCCTTCAACTTGCTCAATTGTGCTCCTCCAACTTTCTATTGAGTTCTGTAATTCTTCTGAATTTCTGATTGCTGTTTGTCTATGGATTCTTGTAGCTTATTAAATTTCTTACGTTCTTGAATAAGCTTTTTAAATTCTTCAACTGGTTTATCTCTGTGTTCCTTGGCTTATTCTGCACGTTGCCTGATCTCGTTCCTGATGTCTCAACGAGTTCTGTATATTAATATTTTGTATTCTGCATCCAGTAATTCCAGGAAGACACCTTCATCCAGAAGATCCCTTGATTCTTTGCTTTGAGAACTTGTTGAAATGATAATGGTCTGCTTCTTTATGTGATTTGATATTGACTGTTGTCTCTGTCCCATCTATATTATATTAGTTTATTTTATGTTTGCTTACAATATCAAAAAAAAAATTTTTTTTTTTTTTACAATATCCTAGCTTCTTATTTTGTTTTGTTTTGACGTATCCAAATAATTTGCTTGAGTGATCTATCTTGATTATTTTTGCCTTTGAAGCTCTGACGTCCTGTCACCAGATGGCTAGAGCTGTTACCAGGTATATGAGCCTAGGAGTCCATTGACTTTTCTTTTATGGATTCAGGTCAGATGTCCAGGTTGTTGGTCATCAAATGTGTGGTACATGCCCTGTCCTATAGTCTTAGAGGGGCAGAGGTGATTGGTGTAGGTACCAGTATCAGGTTGCATCATGGGGTCATGCTCCAAACAAGGCAGGGGGCTGACAACCATTCCCCAAGTGCTGTGAGGAAAACGTGTCCCTGTTCCTTGAAGTACACAGGTGGGTAGGTTCTGCAGATGGACCCTGGGCACCCAATGCTTTTGCTTGTAAGGATTGGGAGGTACCAGTTATCCTTGGACCCCTGTTGCAGGTGGCTGGGTGACCTGAGCGGAGCCACCAGCCCTTAGGCCCTTGATGTGAGTAGGTGAGGGCCCAGTTTAATAGGCAAAGTGGTGTCAAACATCAAACACCCACCTCTCCACCACACAACTTAAACAGTTGCAGTCCACCAACAAGGTCCTATTCTCCTGAAATAGGCCCACACAGGTCCATGCAGGGTGGAAAGATATTTGAAGTTCACAGACCGTTTATGACTTGGCAAGAGCTGCTTCTGTCCTGAGTTCCCCTGGTTAGTGGAGTTGGCAGATTATCTTCTCCCCAATTGTGAATTTATTCCTTCTCCAAGGCCAGGAGAATGGCTCAGAGCACTCAACAGGACCTTTCTCAGGCCCAGGGAAATCAACAACCACTGAAGTCGGGGGGTACAGTAATATATACACAAGTACTTAGTTTTTGCTGAGAGCGCTGTTCTCTTCTGGTTCCAGAGGTGTGAGTAGGCTGTGTGGCTGTCTGTTTCTCCCTGAGGAAACTGGCCAAATGCTACCCCCAGCCCATTGCATCCTGAGAGTTTCCTGTGATTCAGGTCCGGCAATTCCTCTCTGCTTCTGAACTGTCTCTGCCTCCCCTTGCCACTAGTCCATTTTCTAACTTTGCCTTTGATGTTCAGGGCTTCTAGCTTTTCATAAATGTAATCGTTTCATTTGTTTTTTCAGGTCTTTGTGTAAGAGGGTTCATTGGAAATGTCTGACGACTCCACCATCTTAGCCCTGCCTCCTCTACCTGTTTTACTGAAATCATCCTTAATGGAGCAGAGGAATACTATGGCTTAATTTTTAATCAAATTGTCCCTTTGCCCTTATCATAATAATAAATTATCATATTAGCTGTCTTCAAAGTATCAAAATAGGCTCTCCATGCTTGCACACACACATACACACACACTCACACACACACACACACATCTCCTCCCTCTCTTGGCCATGCAGTAGATTTGAGACTGCACTTATAAAAATGTGTAGTAAAGAAATATAATACAAAAAGAATGACAATGTATAACAGAAGCCCCACGGCCTGACAGAGGCCACTCTGACTTGAAAAATCCTTGACTGCCTGCCTATTCATGCCTTTCTTTAATTTCTCTCTTATCTCTATGCATTTTACAGATTAGACTATGTTTTCTCCTTACTAGATAAGATGTTATACAGAGGTAGTTCTGTTTTATACAGAGCTTATACAGAAGTTATTTTTATGAAGAGCTTTGTACAGTGTTTTTTTTTCTAATTAGCCATTTAGCAGCAAAAAAGAAAACTTTACTAATATCATCATAATTGTCATCTGACACCAAGTTAATCACTTACTGTGATGTAGTCATTCTGTATGTGTAGACAGCCTGAGAAAAATGAACCTTCATCATCGGGGAATAGGTTTGTACAGAGGCTCATTAATTACTTATGCTTACACTCTGCTAGAGTCTTTATTGATTGCTTGAAACAAAATTTCTTGCTGAAGAATAAATACTATTAATGGCACTGTGTGATTTACTAATATAAGACTACATGAAAGCATAAGACGTACATACATGGTTGATTAGTATTCCAAGTTGCCCTTTTCTACCAGGGATCACATTTAAACTTCAGTGAACAATAAATCACTTATTCTGGGAAACTCTCATGGAGCAGTAAATTGGTTCCATATTTTGGAGATTTTTTCTTGTCTTAGAAGTTTGCAAGAACATTTGGCATGCTCAATATTTTAGAACAGGATGGTTTTTGATTACTTTATACCTTTTATACTTAATAGTTCTTCAATTCTTATCTACAGCCAACATTGTTAAGATATCATTTTGTTTCCAATGGCCATGGTGTTGCACTGATGAATTGCCTAGGCAAGGCACGAGCAGGAGTAAATTAAATATCAAGAACAGAATGAAATATTAACTTCATTGCTTACCAGTGGCAATATATTATCAGTACTGCCTTGTTTTAATGTATTTGTCTAGATCTGATTTGTAAGAAATTATTTTAAATGACCATACATATTTCCTGTCTGGCATCCTGAAGAAATGAGTTATATCATTAAAAATAATAGTTTTTTTCCCCAAATCACAAGAACAACCTATAATAATTTTTTACATGTAGAAAATGCAGAAAAGAACAAATGTAAAAATAAAAATTGTCCATAAAGCTTTAATTATATCAACTGAGGCAACAGTCTTTAACCATTCTAATGTAAATTGTTGTAGACATTTTTTCCATGTAATTTACATTAATAGGGACACACTATGCACTGTTTTATAATATGCTTCATAATTTAATAAATCATTGGAATGTTTCCATGTCATTCAATATTTTCTCCACCTTAAATATTTTATGGAATTCATACAATTCTATCCTTAGAGAGATATAACTTACTTAATCAATAACATGTTGTTAAATATTTAGATTGTTTTTTATTTTTTAGTTTTAAGCAATTACTCAAAGAGCAGGACACTGATACATTTCTACATACAAACGCAATTATTTCTTTAGGCAAAATTTTTACAAGTGCAACTGCTGTGTTAAAGAAAAAGCATATTTTTGATTATTTTAATATGTATCTTCTATAACCCAATAGTTATTTAAAAACTATTGTATTATTTAGTTTCCATGTATTTTTTCCCTTATTTTTCTAGTTTCATACCATCATGGTCAGAGAAGATGCTTTGTCTGATTTTAATCTTTTGAAATTTGTTGAAATTCATTTTGTGTCATTGTGTATGGTCTATTCTGGACAATGATCCATGTGTACTGGAGAAGAACGTGTATTATTCTGATAAAAAAAAAAAAAAAAAACTTCTATCCGTTTCTTTCTTTCTTTTTTTTTTTTTTTTCTGGAGTTCCCCAAATCCTAATATTGAATTTCTTCATCATGCCCCAAATTCCCTTTGGCTCTGTTTGCTTTACTTTGTTCTTTTCTCTTGTTTCTCTTGAGACTTGTTAAATTCAGTTATTGTGTCTTCTTATTTGCTTATCCTGTCTTCTGTCTGCTCCAACTTACTTTGAATCTCTCCCTTGAGTTTTCTAATTCAGTTATTGTATACCTCAATTCTAGTATTTGTCTCTGGTTCTTTTAAATGTTTTCTATCTCCTTATTGAGTTTCTCATTTTGTTTTCCTATCTCCATTAGATTGTTTTCTGTGTGATCTTTGCTTTCTTTGAACATATTTAACATGTTATCTATATGTCCTCAATTTTTCCCCATTAACCTAGCCTCCATAGGACGAATTTCCACTTCTTCATGGTTTTCTTTTAATTGAGTCATTTTCTTTTGTGTTCTTGCATGCCTTAAAATTTTTTTTTTGGACCTGAGGCATTTGAATATTTTATTTTGATAATTCTGGAACTTAGAATCTTCTTTCTCCCCAGGAATAATGATTTATTATTATTATTTTTTCTTTTCCCCTTACTCCCACCCTCTTCTCTAAAAATCCACTCGAGGACACTCTTGCCCTTAGGTTTTTCAGCACTGATTCAGCAGTTCTGGGAAATCGTGCCCCCACCCCTCTTCTGTGTCAGCGCCCCAGCACTTTCTTTGTTGATATAAGGTTCTGATCTAATTCCACATGGTTTGAGTGCTTTGGGTAGTTTTAAGTCTCTGCAGACCAGCTGGTGGCATAGTGGTTCAGAGCTTGGCTGCTATCCAAAAGGTTGACAGTTCAAATCCACCAGTTACTCCTTGGAAACTCTGTCCAGAAGTTCCACTCTGTCCTCTAGGGTTGCTATGAGTTGGAATCAACTTGACCACAATAGGTTTGGTTTTTGGTTTATAGGCCTGCTAAGAGAAATACCCTATTATAATTATTATAATCATCCATTATAACTATTAAGTTGTTAGTATTAAGTTACTAGCCTTACGGTGCCAATCCTCTGTTTGCATTTCACAGGCTGTACTTGGACCTGGCTTGCATGGGTAAGGGACCAGAAGAGGACTCTATTAAGTGCTAGAGAGAAAGATGTGGGGGAGACTATTTTCTCTCCGTATATCCATTTTGCTCATTGCCCCCAGAAAGATATTTCAACTTTGAAATATGAGACTGTCAGTTAATAATTTAAGTTCCTTCACTGTTTTCTCATCCCTAAGGAACCGATTCCCTGTTTGTGTTTCTCTGAGCAGCTCCGCCTACCTCTCACTGTGTTTGTGGATCCCAGCTTGGATGGGCGGGGCAGGAGGAACTCTGTAAGCACTGAAGAGAGAGATTTTCCTGCAGCAGCATATTTTTCCCTGGTGTACCCATGTTCCTGGGTACCCCCAGAAAGATATTAAGACTTCTAAGTATCAAACCGTCTAAGCTTTGTTCGGTTGTACGTAGGGTCGCTATGAGTCAGAATCGACTCCACGACACCTAACAACAACAACAACAAAGCATGGAATTGCCTCCAAAATTTAAGTTCCCCTGTTGTTCTCCTAGTCTTAAGGAGTCTGTTCCCTGTTTGTGTTTCTTGACATGGTTCAGCCAGCCACTGTGCTTGTGCATATGGCATAGAGGTAGGGCAAGAGGATCTTTCATAAGCCACGGAGAGAAATATTTTCCTACCTTGAAATCTTGCTCCTCCTTCTGCCTTCAGTCACCCACCCTATGTCTTGGAGTGGTCATTAGAGCATCAGATCTATCAGTTCCACCACTTTGTTGGTGCTACTTTGCTTTTTTTTTCCTCTCAATTTTTTTTGAAAAATGGAGACACTAGACTACCTGTGTTGCCATCTTGGTGAAGGAGTCCTCTGCTGTTCTGGCTGGAAATTTGAGGAAATTTCCTAAAATCAGGGACAAAGAGTTTGAGTGCCCCCAGTTAGCTCTTACGTCTTCCTTCTTATTGCCACCTAAAATGTGGATGAACTGCTGTAGGTCTGATAAAGTTTGTGAGGTAACTACGAACATGGGAGCTGCAAACAACCTAGATTTCTAAGAAACATGGAGCTACCATACCGGCCCTACCTTTTCCACCTTTGGATTTATTTTATGCCACTATTTATTGGAATTTTCTCTTATTCGAAGGCAAGTCTTAACTGGTAAATTGTGTGATGGGTATTCACATCTCTGTCTCTTAGTTTTCATATTTGTAAAATGGATTCCTATGGAAGGTGCGAGGAGGTGGTCTTATGATTAAATGATCTTAAGGGTTCTCCTCCTTCTATTTTTACCTGGTGCTATTTAGATTCCAGATATCTTACCTATTCCAAAGCCTCAGAAATATTGACTCCTAAGCTTTTCATTGGCCTAGGAAAAATCCAAGTTTTAGTGTGTGTCACATTATTTAAAAAAAAAAAAAAAATGAGATCTACTCATTTAAGGAATTATTTCATTATGTATATTTTCATGTATAAATGTGTGTGTATCCTTTTATACTTTTCTCTTCTGAGTACATTTAATTATTAGCACAATAAAATTTCATTATACTAGCATCTACTACTTAAAATGTGTGAATGTATGATAATTTGTATTGAGGCTAAATCAAAGATTGCCTCAAATTTTTTTTTAATAAGGAAAGAAAGCATTTTCCAAACACATCAACACTGTAAATAAAGCAATTTACATCTCCTTAGGACAGCAAATGATTTTCAATTACTATAGAAAATCTATTTACATAAAAATTAATTAATACACTAATTAGAAATCATTCTTATCCAGCTTATTAAAACAAGTCCTTTAAATTGGCAAAATTTTGTTAGAGGCCTGCAATTTAATGTTGAAATAGAGTTGAATGTACTAAAAACTATGACTTTTGAAATATTATGAAATTCAAACCATTTATCCAGTTTATCTAAATCAATGACATTTACTCTTAGTTAACTTACACGTATTCCACACAGAGAAGCAGAAAGATCAGAGAACATTCCATTGTTCTTAAATTATTAATATTTCAGTGTTTTTATTTCTTACAAGTTACAACATTCAAAGGGTCTCTTGAAAAATGGGTTGGGGGTAAGATATCAATATTTACACTAAAATATAATAGAAGCCCTGGCTTCTTAAGATAAGTGTTTTCCCTCTTTTACCAATGCATCTGGTAGTAAATACAAACTGCTGCGAATACTGAAATTTCAAGGAGACCTCATGAGCAGTGAAGTGTCTTTTAGGCATGGGAATTCATTTTGGACACGACAAACACAAAGATCTTTTGTTGTTTGTAAGTCAATTTCCTGGCCTTAGATAACTTTGGGCATTTCCACCCAGAATGGATATGCCCAACGTTTTTAGAGAAAAATGATTTTCAAATTGCTGAAAAACACCACATAAATGTGAGTTAATTTTGGCTTTCAACTATTAAAGCCGAATACATCACATTCAATAAAGCTGGTGGGGAGTGATAGCAGAGAGGAAGGTGGACACTCTGTGGACCTGTTTGATCCATCTTTACATTACCTAATGGACTTTTCTGCCCTTGACTTTTTCAAACATGAGCTTCTACAGATGTTGGGCAATAAGAAAACCTAAAGGCAGTGGAAAGCAGAGGCAGAAATTGCACCTTCCATTTGAAGCTGTATTCTAAATCTTTCAGAGAACAAAGTCTTCAGGCAGATAATTTCCTTCAATTTTTATTTTATTTTTTTTTCTATAGGCCCATGTGTTACAACTCCTTCCCCATTCTATCCTTACCACTCCAAGCCTTTAATGCAATTTATCGGTCTGTCTTTGAAGGCCATACATAGGTTTAACTGTACTTACTGAGAAGGTCCACCGCCCATCTGTCAATTTGTTGTACTGAGGTAGCTTGTGTGTTGTTATGATGCTGGAAGTTATGCCACCAGTATTTCAAACACCAGCAGAGTCACCCATGGTGGACAGGTTTCAGCAGAGATTTCAGACTGAGGCAGACTGGGAAGAAAGGCCTGGTGATCTACTTCCAAAAATTAACCAATGAAAACTCTATGGGTTACAACAGAATTTTATCTGATACAGTGCTGAAGGATGAGCTCCTAGGTTGGAAGGCACTCAAAATACCCAGTTGCCTCAACAATGGACTTGAACATACCAATAATCATGAAGTTGTACAGGACCAGGCAACATTTAGTTGTGTTGTACATGGGGTTGCCATAAGTAGGAGCCAATTCTACAGCAACTAACAATATTAAACACCGAGAATTTTCCACTGGTTCCTTCCTCAGAAGAGGAAGAAGCTCTGCTAGATATCAAAACAGCCCATTGTATCCCCCACAACATAAGCTCTCAGCTCTCTGGTATTTTTTATGAGAGACACAGTTGCTCTATTATTAGTTCAAGATAATGTTTAGAAATTGTCATCTTTATAATTAATATTTAAATTACGTTTCCCAGAGATTATCAATAGAAACAGTAAGCAATTATGCATGTATTGTGTCTGCATATGTACATATATTAATGCTCACTTCTAGTCTCTAGGTTATCCTGAACAGCCAACTGATCCATATTCCCATAGACCATGTATATAGTAACCCGTCACCGTCGAGTCGATTCCAACTCGTAGTGACCACATAGGACAGAGTACAACTGCCCCATAGAGTTTCCAAAGAGTGCCTGGTGGATTCGAACTGCGAACCTTTTGGTTAGCAGCTGTAGCTCTTACCCAGTACGCCACCAGTGTTTCCACATAATAGTAGGCACCCTCTATAAGAGGAGGAACCTCTAGGTGAAGAACCTGGGACATTTATGGTCTGACTCTCTTTCCTCAGTTTGGGACACCTCTGAAAGGCCATCCCTGATCTACAGTTCCCATGAGGTTGGCTGAGTCTGTATGGAAATGTACTCCTACTCAAATTTTTTCTCTGTTTTAATCTGTTTATTTCCCTGTCCCACAGGTGTTGATTCTGAGACCACTCCTCAATAAGTACAATCAAAATTCCTTCTCGGAGTGTATTTCCTGAGCAACCTGAATTGTGACCATTTTCGAACATTGCCTTACCCTGTTCTCTATGGAGTCCAATTTCTAAATAAATAATTAAATCCTCTCCTCTTACCCCTAGCTGCCCAACATGTGTCCCATTTTTATAAGTCTGCATTATTATACAGTGAACCTTTATGTGTTCAGCCATGCCATAATTTACGACATGCACAAAAAGCTGAACTACTTTAAAATTCCCTGCTTCAAACATTTCAATCTATCAGTCCTCTCTGAATATAGAGCATGGGATATATTCTTAGGTACCTGCAAAAGTCTTTTTTTATCAGTCAGTTTTGCTGTTGTCACAAGCAAACCCAAAATCTTGGTGCTTAACAGCACAAGGTGATTTCTGGCTGATGATACCTGCCAGCAGCAGCAGATCAATTGTTGGGGCTCTGCTCCGTGTATCTTCTCCATTTGGGACCAAAGCTGAAGAGCAGCCCTGATCTGAGACATGCCATATTGTAAAAGAGATTAAAAAAAAAAAAAAGGAAGAATCAGCTCCCACTTCACAGACAATTTTATAGTTTCTGGTTGGGTAGATATACATCATATCTGCTTTCATTTCATTGAGAAAATCAAGTGTGGTGACCAAACCTGCACTCCCTTCAGGGAGACACTGTGAGATGCATGGCAATGAGTAGGGATGTCTAATCCTCTCCCAGCCTTGCATGATCCTCTTATTTGTTGGGAATAATAATATGATATATCTCACCTTCCTGTTCAAAATGTCTTCCCCACCAATCTGTCACTGTCATAAAAATTAATGCTACAGGATATATGACTTTGAATTAAGGCACCGTCTTGCTGAAAGCTCCTATTAAAATGCAAATATTTTATTTCTGAGAAGTAATGTATTTGCCCATCATTTAACTTAATTTTCTTAACCTCTGCAAAATAGGAAGCAGAAATTTGAAGGCCAAGGGGTTCAAGGTGAGATATGAAAAGAATAAGAGAAACCACACTGTCTTCTTAGGTACCCAATCTATTTATACAGATGACTTCATGTTAAAATGATCATGAAGGACAGAAGAAAATGAGAAAGAGAATTTATATCTTAGGAAGTGTAATAATTAAAATATATAGGCTCTCTATATAAATGACTATATGAGGACGAACAGGGCATCAGGATTGGCGGAAGACTCATTAACAACCTGCATTATGTGATGACACAACCTTGCTTGCTGAATGTGAAGAGGACTTGAAGCACTTACTAATGAAGATCAAAGACCACAGCCTTCAGTATGGATTACACCTCAACATAAAGAAAACAAAAATCCTCACAACTGGACCAATGAGCAAATTCATGATAAATGGAGAAAAGATTGAAGTTGTCAGGGATTTCATTTTACTTGGATTCACAATCAACAGCCATGGAAGCAGCAGTCAAGAAATCAAAAGACACATTGCATTGGGCAAATCTGCTGCAAAGGACCTCTTCAAAGTGTTGAAGAGCAAAGATGTCACCCTGAAAACTAAGGTGCGCCTGACCCAAGCCATGATATTTTCGATCACATCATATGCATGTGAAAGGTGGACAATGAATAAGGAAGACAAAGAAGAGTTGATGCCTTTGAATTGTGGTGTTGGCGAAGAACACTGAAAATACCATGGACTGCCAAAAGAACAAACAAATCTGTCTTGGAAGAAGTGTGGCCTAGAATGCTCCTTAGAAGCAAGGATGGTGAGACTGCATCTTACATACTTCGGACATGTTGTCAGGAGGGATCAGTCCCTGGAGAAGGACATCATGCTTGGCAGAGTACAGGGTCGGTGGAAAAGAGGAAGGCCCTCAATGAGGTGGATTGACACAGTGGCTCCAACAATGAGCTCAAGCATAACAATGATTGTAAGGATGGCGCAGGAGGGGGTAATGTTTCATTCTGTTGTGCATGGGGTCGCTATGAGTTGGAATCAACTCGACGGCACCTAACAACAACAACAACTGAATGTTTAGTGTTATTTTTTAATTTTTTTATTGTGTTAATTATATAGGTAACAGAATATTTGCTTTTTCTACAATTTTCACTTGTAGATTTCAGTGACATTAATTGCGTTCATCATTTTTCTCAATTATCACCACTAACAATTTCCAAATTTTTCCACCCCCTTAATAGAAATCCAGTGTTCCCTAAGCATTGTGTCCCTCAGCATTGTGTCTCCCTTCACCCCCTTGCTCCTGTCCTGGCAACCACTAATAAATGTTCGTCTCTATACACTTGCCTATCCTAGATATTTCATATAATTTGGATCATATATATTTGTCATTTTGTAACTGGTTTATTTCACTCAGCATAATGTTTTCAAGGTTCATTCATGTTGTAACATGTATCAAAGCTTCATTCCTTTCTATGGGTGAACAATATTCCATTTCATGTATGTACCATACTTTGCTCACACATTCGTATGTTGATGGAAATTTAGGCTGTTTCTACCTTTTGGTTATTGTTGATTATTCTGCAATAATGTTGCTAAATATTATTTTTATTTTATATCAACATCTCATTTAATCCTTACAACTGTGAGATAGATGTAACCAATTTAATCAATTCCAAAAAGTTTACAATTTCAATTTTCAGAGCTCTGAAGTCTGGACCTGTCCCATAGTTGCTGGTGGCCAAGTGGCATGTCACCATCGCCTTTCCTGCATGTGAAACCATAAAGGAGATCCCAGAGGTAAGGATGGAGCACTCTTTAAAGCATGCTGCACCCCCAATACTCTCAAAGAGAAATGCAGGAAACTTTGTTGAAAAGAAAATCAGGAAAGTGGGGCTTTGAATGTGGCAAAATTTTGAGAATACTCAAACAAATTCATTTCACTTATACTTTTTTTTGTATGCACAGGAATGATATGTGATAAATATTTTTAATTAATTTTGAAAAGAGTTTTTATAGAGTACAAAATTAAAATTCTAAGTGGCAAGGTAAATTATGTCATAGTTTAATTGCTGAATGTTCTTTTTTTTGTTTAGTACACAAATGATGTGATTTACAATGGATGGTAGATTATATTTGACGAAAAAGTTTTATTAAAGCCCAGTTTACAGATGTGAAAACTGAGGTAGGCAGAAGATAATTAACTTGCTAAGGTCACAAAGCTGGTGAGCCATGGACTCAAGGGGCACCAGTCTTAGCCACATCATTCTTTGACCTTCCTAAATAATTGGCCCCAAGATATTTTTAGCACAATCTTCTTTGATGAAGCTATATAAGGGTAGATTCTTGATTATACACAATTTTATCTGTCCCCTAAACATGTGTTCTCTCAAAAATTAACCTATGTTGACTTCTGCAACTTCCTTAAAATACCTGAGTCTAGAAGTCTTCATCAGAACAATGATGATCATCACTCCTATGAGAACCAGGAGATAACATAATGTAACTGTATAAAATGTAACATAAAGGTAACACAGAGCCCTGCGCCAAGTAGATGCTCCATAAAGCCAGTTCTTTTCACATTCACTTCTCTGTCTGATCACCAGATGTATACAGTGTCCATATCCTCACTCCTAGTCTGGTCAAGACCAAACCCTGCTTCCGACAGTAGAGTTCAGGGATATTATGAGAGAAAAGACAAGCCCTACTTTTATATATATATATAATTTTTACTGAGCTTTAAGTGAAAGTTTACAAGTCAAGTCAGTCTGTCACGGAAAAACGTATATACACTTTGCTACCTACTCCCAATTACTCTCCCCCTAATGAGACAGCCTGCTCCCTCCCACCACTCTTCCTTTTCATGTCCATTCCATCAGCTTCTAGCCCCCTCTACCTTCTCATCTCCCGTCCAGGCAGGAGATGCCAACATAGTCTCAAGTGTCCACCTGATCCAAGAAGCCCACTCCTCACCAGCATCCCTCTCCAACTCATTGTCCAGTCTAATCCATGTCTGAAGAGTTGGCTTCGGGAATGGATCCTGTCCTGGGCCAACAGAAGGTCTGGGAGCCATGACCACTTGGGTCCTTCTAGTCTCAGTCAGACAATTAAGACTGGTCTTTTCATGAGAATTTGGGGTCTGCATCCCACTGCTCTCCTGCTCCCTCACGGGTTCTCTGTTGTGTTCCCTGTCAGGGCAGTCATCGGTTGTAGCCAGACACCATCTAGTTCTTCTGTTCTCAGGATGATGTAGTCTCTGGTTCATGTGGCCATTTCTGTCTCTTGGGCTCATAATTACCTTGTGTCTTTGGTGTTGTTCATTATCCTTTGATCCAGGTGGGTTGAAACCAATTGATGCATCTTAGATGGATGCTTGCTAGTGTTTAAGACCCCAGATGCCACTCTTCAAAGTGGGATGCAGAATGTTTTCTTAATAGATTTTCTTATGCCAATTGACTTAGATGTCCCCTGAAATCATAGTCTCCAAACCCCTGCCCCTGCTAAACTGGCCTTCGAAGCATTCAGTTTATTCTGGAAACTTCTTTGCTTTTGGTTTAGTCCAATTGTGCTGACCTCCCCTGTATTGTGTGTTCTCTTTTCCTTCACCTAAAGTAGTTCGTATCTACCAAGTAATTAGTGAATACCCCTCTCCCACCCTCCCACCCTCCCCGCTCTCGTAACCACAAAAGAATGTTTTCTTCTCAGTTTAAACTATTTCTCGAGTTCTTATAATAGTGGTCTTATACAATATTTGTCCTTTTGCAACTGACTACTTTCACTCAGCAAAATGCCTTCCAGGTTCCTCCATGTTATGAAATGTTTCACAGATTCCTCATTGTTCTTTATCGATGCGTAGTATTCCATTGTGTGAATGTACCATAATTTATTTATCCATTCATCCGTTGATGGGCACCTTCGTTGCTTCCACCTTTTTGCTATTGTAAACAGTGCTGCAATAAATATGGGTGTGCATATATCTGTTCGGGTAAAGGCTCTAATTTCTCTAAGATATATTCCGAGGAGGGGGATGGCTGGATCATATGGTAGTTCTATTTCTAGCTTTTTAAGGAAGCGCCAAATCGATTCCCAAAGTGGTTGTACCATTTTACATTCCCACCAACAGTGTATAAGTGTTCCAGTCTCTCCACAGCCTCTCCAAAATTTATTATTTTGTGTTTTTTTGGATTAATGCTAGCCTTGTTGGAGTGAGATGAAATCTCATTGTAGTTTTGTTCTGCATTTCTCTAATAGCTAATGATTGTGAACATTTCTTCATATATCTGTTAGCTACCTGAATGTCTTCTTTAGTCAAGTGTCTATTCATATATTTGGCCCATTTTTAATAGGGTTATTTGTCTTTTTGTAGTTCAGTTTTTGCAGTATCATGTAGATTTTAGAGATGAGGTGCTGATTGGAAATGCCATAGCTAAAAACTTTTTCCCTGTCTGTAGGTAGTCTTTTTACTCTTTTGGTGAAGTCTTTGGATGAGCATAGGTGTTTGATTTTTAGGAGCTCCCAGTTATCTAGTTTTTCTTCCGCATTCTCAAGAATGTTTTGTATACTGTTTATGCCATGTATTAGGGCTTCTAATGTATTCCCTATTTTTTCTTCCGTGATCTTTATCATTTTAGATTTTATATTTAGGTCTTTGATCCATTTTGAGCTCGTTTTTGTGCATGGAGTGAGGTATGGGTCTTGTTTCATTTTTTTTGCAGATGGATATCCAGTTATGACAGCACCATTTGTTAAAAAGAATACCTTTTCCCCATTTAACAGCTTTGGGGCCTTTGTCAAATATCAACTGCTCATATGTGGATGGATTTATGTCTGGATTCTCAATTCTGTTCCATTGGTCTATGTATCTGTTTTTGTACCAGTACCAGGCTGTTTTGACTACTGTGGTGGTATAATAGGTTCTAAAATCAGGTAAAGTGAGGCCTCCCACTTTGTTCTTCTTTTTCAGTAATGCCTTATTTATCTGGGGCCTCTTTCCCTTCCATCTGAAGTTGGCAATTTGTTTCTCCATCTCATTAAAGAATGTCGTTGGGATTTGGATCAGAATTGCATTAAATGTACAGATTGCTTACAGTAGAATAGATATTTTTATACTGTTAAGTCTTCCTATCTATGAGCAAAGTATATTTTTCCACTTATGTAAGTTTATTTTGGTTTCTTGCAGAAGTGAGCTGCAGCTTTCTCTGTATAAGTCTTTTACATCTCTGGTAAGATTTATTCCAAAGTATTTTATCTTTTTGGTGGCTACTATAAATGGCATTGATTTGGTGATTTCCTATTCAATGTTCTTTTTGTTGGCGTAGAGGAATCCAACTGATTTCTCTGTGTTTATCTTGTATCCCGATACTCTGCTGAACTCTTCTATTAGTTTCAGTAGTTTTCTTGAGGATTCTTTAGGGTTTTCTGTGTATAAGGTAATGTCATCTGCAAATAGAGATACTTACTTCTTCCTTACCATTCTGTATGCTCTTTATTTCTTTATCTAGCCTAATTGCTCTGGCTAGGACTTCCAGCCCCCACGTGTCTGTCAGTTTGTCGTACTGTGGGGGCTTGTGTGTTGCTCTGATGCTGGAAGCTATGCCACCAGTATTCAGATACCAACAGGGTCACCCATGGAGTACAGATTTCAGCTGAGCTTCCAGACTAAGACATACTAGGGAGAATGACCCGGCATTCTACTTCTGAAAAGCATTAACCAGTGAAAACCTTATGAATAGCAGTGGAACACTGTCTGATATAGTGCTGGAAGATGAGCCCCCCAGGTTGGAAGGCATTCAAAAGATGACTGGGGAAGAACTGCCTCCTCAAAGTAGAGTCGACCTTAATGACATGGATGGAGTAAAGCTTTCGGGACCTTCATTTGCTGATGTGGCATGACTCAAAATGAGAAGAAACAGCTGCAAACATCCATTAATAATTGGAATCTGGAATGTACAAAGTATGAATCTAGGAAAATTGAAAATCATCAAAAGTGCAACAGAATGCATAAACATCAATATCCTAGGCATTAGTGAGCTGAAATGGACAATCATACAGTCTACTATGCTGGGCATGACAACTCGAAGAGGAATGGTGTTGCATTCATCGTCAAAAAGAACGTTTCAAGATCTATCCTGAAGTACAACGCTATCAGTGATAGGATAATATCCATATGCCTACAAGGAAGACCAGTTAATACGACTATTATTCAAATTTCCGCACCAACCACTAGGGCCAAAGACGAAGAAATAGAAGAATTTTATCAGCTGCTGCAGTCTGAAATTGATCGAACATGCAATCAAGATGCATTGATAATTACTGGCGATTGGAATGCAAAAGTTGGAAACAAAGAAGAAGGATAAGTAGTTGGAAAATATGGCTTTGGTGATAGAAAAAATGCTGGAGATTGAATGACAGAATTTTGCAAGACCAACGACTTTTTCATTACAAATACATTCTTCCACCAACATAAACGGCGATTATACACATGGACCTCGTCATATGGAACACACAGAAATCAAATTGACTACATCTGTGGAAAGTGACGATGGAAAAGGTCAATATCATCAGTCAGAACAAGGCCAGGGGCCGACTGTGAAACAGACCATCAATTGCTCATATGCAACTCCAAGCTGAAACTGAAGAAAATCAGGGCAAGTCCACGAGAGCCAAAATATGACCTTGAGTATATCCCACCTGAATTTAGAGACCATCTTAAGAATAGATTTGATGCACTGAACACGAGCGACCAAAGACCAGACAAGTTGTGGAATGACAGCAAGGACATCATCCATGAAGAAAGCAAGAGGTCATTGAAAAGAGAGGAAAGAAAGAAAAGACCAAGATGGATGCCAGAGGAGATTCTGAAACTTGTTCTGAGCATCGAGCAGCTAAAGCAAAAGGAAGAATTGATGAAGTAAAAGAACTGAACAGAAGATTTCAAAGGGCCTCTCGAGAAGACAAAGTATTATAATGACATGTGCAAACAGCTGGAGATCGAAAACCAAAAGGGAAGAACACACTTGGCATTTCTCAAGCTGAAAGAACTGAAGAAAAAATTCAAGCCTCGGGTTGCAATAGTGAAGGATTCCATGGGGAAAATATTAAACGATGCAGGAAGCATCAAAAGAAGATGGGAGGAATAAACAGAGTCATTATACCAAAAAGAATTAGTCGCTATTTAACTATTTCAAGAGGTGGCATATGATCAGCAACTGATGGTACTGAAGGAAGAAGTCCAAGCTGCTCCGAAGGCACTGGTGAAAAACAAGGCTCCAGGAATTGATGGAATATCAATTGAGATGTTTCAACCAACAGATGCAGCGCTGGAGGTGCTCATTCGTCTATGCCAAGAAATATGGAAGACAGCTTCCTGGCCAACTGACTGGAAGAGATCCATATTTATGCCTATTCCCAAGAAAGGTGATCCAACCGAATGTGGAAATTATAGAACAATATCATTAATATCACACGTGAGCAAAATTTTGCTGAAGATCATTCAAAAACGGCTGCAGCAGTATATCGAGAGGGTACTGCCAGAAATTCAGGCTGGTTTCAGAAGAGGATGTGGAACCAGGGATATCATTGCTGATGTCAGATGGATCCTGGCTGAAAGCAGAGAACACCAGAAGGATGTTTACCTGTGTTTTATTGACTATGCAAAGGCATTCGACTGTGTGGATCATAACAAACTATGGATAACATTGCGAAGAATGGGAATTTCAGAACACTTAATTGTGCTCATGAGGAACCTTTACATAGATCAAGAGGCAGTTGTTCGGACAGAACAAGGGGATACTGATTGGTTTAAAGTCAGGAAAGGTGTGCGTCAGGGTTATATTTTTTCACTATACCTATTTAATCTTATGCTGAACAAATCATATGAGAAGCTGGACTATATGAAGAAGAATGGGGCATCAGGATTGGAGGAAGACTCAGTAACAACCTGCGTTATGCAGATGACACAACCTTGCTTGCTGAAAGTGAAGAGGACTTGAAGCACTTACTATAAAGATCAAAGACCACAGCCTTTAGTATGGATTACACCTCAACATAAAGAAAACAAAAATCCTCACAACTGGACCAATGAGCAAATTCATGATAAATGGAGAAAAGATTGAAGTTGTCAAGGATTTCATTTTACTTGGATTCATAATCAACAGCCATGGAAGCAGCAGTCAAGAAATCAAAAGACACATTGCATTGGGCAAATCTGCTGCAAAGGACCTCTTCAAAGTGATGAAAAGCAAAGATGTCACCCTGAAGACTAAGGTACTCCTGACCCAAGCCATGGTATTTTCGATCACATCATATGCATGTGAAAGCTGGACAACTAATAAGGAAGACCAAAGAAGAGTTGATGCCTTTGAATTGTGGTGTTGGCGAAGAACACTGAAAATACCATGGACTGCCAAAAGAACGAACAAATCTGTCTTAGAAGTGCAGCCAGAATGCTCCTCAGAGGCAAGGATGGTGAGACTGTGTCTTACATACTTTGGACATGTTGTCAGGAGGGATCAGTCCCTGGAGAAGGACGTCATGCTTGGCAGAGTACAGGGTCAGTGGAAAAGAGGAAGGCCTTCAGTGAGGTGGATTGACACAGTGGCTGCAACAGTGAGCTAAAGCATAACGATTGTAAGGATGGTGCAGGACTGGGCAGTGTTTAGTTCTGTTATGCATAGAGTCACTATGAGTCGGAACCAACTCAACGGCACCTAACAACAACAACAGGACTTCCAGCACAATGTTGAATAAGAGCAGCGATAAAGGGCATCCTTGTCTGGTTCCCGATCTCAAGAGGAATGCTTTCAGGCTTTCTCTATTTAGGGTGATGTTGGCTGTTGGCTTTGTATAAATGCCCTTTATTATGTCGAGGAATTTTGCTTCTATTCCTATTTTGCTGAGAGTTTTTATCATGAATACATGTTGAACTTTGTCAAATGCCTTTTCTACATCAATTGAAAAAATCATGTGATTCTTATCTTTTGTTTTATTTATGTGGTAAAAAAAAAAATTGTTTTTCTAATGTTGAACCATCCCTGTATACCTAGTATGACTCCCACTTGGTCATGGTGAATTATTTTTTTGATATGTTGTTGAATTCTATTAGCTAGAATTTTGTTGAGGATTTTTGCATCTACATTCATGAGGAATATAGGTCTGTAATTTTCATTTTTTGTGGTGTCTTTACCTGGTTTTGGTATCAGGGATATGCTGGCTTCATAGAATGAGTTCGGTTGTATTCCATCCTTTTCTATGCTCTGAAATACCTTTAGTAGTACTGGTGTTAACTCTTCTCTGAAAATTTGGTAGAACTCTGCAGTGAAGCCCTCAGGACCAGGGCTTTTTTTTGTTGTTGTTAGGACTTTTCTGATTACCTTTTCAATCTCTTCTTTTGTTATGGATCTATTTAGTTGTTCTACCTCTGTTTGTGTTACTTTAGGTAGGTAGTGTGTTTCTAGGAATTCATCCATTTCTTCTAGGTTTTCAAATTTTTTAGAGTACAATTTTTCATAGTAATCTGATATGATTCTTTTCATTTCAGTTGGGTCTGTTGTAATATCGCCCATCTCATTTCTTATTTGGGTTATTTGCTTCCTCTCCTGTTTTTCTCTTGTCACTTTGGCCAGTGGTTTATCAATTTTGTTGATTTTTTTCAAAAAACCAACTTTTGGTCTTGTTTCAATTGTTCTTCTGTTTTCTATTTCATTTAGTTCAGCTCTAATTTTTATTATTTGTTTTCTTCTGGTGCTTTTGGTTTTTTTTTTGTTGCTCTCTTTCTATTTGTTCAAGTTGTAGGGATAATTCTTTGATTTGAGCCCTTTCTTCTTTTTAGATATGTGCATTTATTAATATAAATTGGCCTCTGAGCACTGCTTTTGCTGTGTCCCAAAAGTTCTGATAGGAAGTGTTTTCATTCTCATTGGATCCTATGAATTTCTTTATTCCATCCTCAATGTCTGCTATAATCCAGTCTTTTTTGAGCAGGATATTGTTTAGTTTCCAAGTATTTGATTTCTTTTCCTGTTATTGATTTCCACTTTTATGGCCTTATGGTCAGTGAAGATGCTTTGCAATATTTCAATGTTTTGGATTCTGCTAAGGCTTTTTTATGACCTAATATGTGGTCTATTCTAGTGAATGTCCCATGTTCACTAGAAAAGAAAGTATACTTGGTTGCTGTTGGTTGGAGTGTTCTGTATATGTCTATGAGGTCAAGTTGGTTGATTGTGGCATTCAGATCTTCTGTGTCTTTATTGAGCTTCTTTCTGGATATACTGTCCTTCACCAAAACTGGTGTGTTGAAGTCTTCCACTATAATTGTGGAGCTATCTCACTTTTCAATGCTGATGGAGTTTGTTTTATGTATCGTGCAGCCCTGTCATTGGGTGCATAAATATTAAATATGGTTATATCTTCTTGGTGTATTGTCCCTTTAATCATTATATAGTGTCCTTCTTTATCCGTTCTAATGGATTTAACTTTAACGTCTATTTTTTCAGAAATTAATATTGCCACTCCTGCTGTTTTTGATTGTTGTTTGCTTTATATATATTTTTTCCATCCTTTGAGTGTTAGTTTGTTTGTGTCTCTAAGTATAAGGTGTGTCTCTTGTAGGCAGCATATAGACAGACCTTGTTTTTTAATCTATTCTGTCACTGTCTGTCTCTTTATTGGTGCATTTAGTCAGTTTCAGGGTAATTATGGATAGATATGAATTTAGTGGTATCATTTTGATGTCTTCTTTTGTGTGTTGTTCACAGTTTCTTTTTCCTACTTTATTGTATGTGCTGAGTAGATTATCTTTATATATTATCTTTTCCTCATATTTGTTGTTGTTGATTTTGTTTCTGCTGAGTCTCTATTTTTTTCTTGTATTTTATTTTGATGAGTAGGATAGTTTGTCTCCTTTGTGGTTATGTTATTATTTACACCTATTTTTCTAAATTTAAACCTAACTTTTATTTGTATTGCCATATCTTCCTCTCCATATGCAAGGTATATGATTACGTTTCTTAGTCCCTCTTTATTATTCTAATGTTGCCTTCTTTTATATAATAACATTGCTGTTATCCTGTTTTGAGCTTTTTTTTTTTTAATAATCTTGCTTTTTTTTTTTTTTTTTTGGATTTCCCTGTCTGGGTTGACTTCTGGCTGCTCTGCCCAGTGTTCTAGTCTTGGGTTGATACCTGATATTGATTTTCTAACCAAAAAACTCCCTTTAGTATTTCTTGTAGTTTTGGTTTGGTTTTTATGAATTCCCTAAACTTGTGTTTATCTGGAAATGTTTAATTTCACTTTCATATTTAAGAGACAGTTTTGCTGGATATATGATTCTTGGCAGGCAATTTTTTTCCTTCAATTTTTTAAATATGTCATCCCATTACCTTCTTGCCTGCTTGGTTTCTGCCGAGTAGTCTGAGATTATTCTTATTGGCTCTCCTTTGTAGGTGACTTTTCATTTATCCATCGCTGCTCTTATAATTCTCTCTTTATCTTTGGTTTTGGCAAGTTTGATTATAATATGTCTTGGTGAATTTCTTTTAAGGTCTACCTTATGTGGAGTTCGATGAGCATCTTGGATAGATATCTTCTCATCTTTCACAATAACAGGGAAGTTTTCTGCCAACAAATTTTCAAAAATTTTCTCTGTATTTTCTGTTATATCTCCCTGTTCTGGTACTCCAATCACTCATAGGTTATTTCTCTTGATAGAGTCCTACATGATTCTTAAGTTTTCTTCATTTTTTTAAATTCTTTTAACAGATTTTTCTTCAGTAATATTAGTACCAAGTGATTTATCTTCGAGCTCAGAAATTCTAGCTTCTACTTGCTCAATTCTGCTCCTCTGACTTTCTATTGAGTTGTCTACTTCTGTAATTTTATTGTTAATCTTCTGAATTTCTGATTGCTGTCTGCCTGTGGATTTTTCCAGCTTACTAAACTTTTCATTATGTTCCTGAATAATCTTTCTAATTTCTTCAATTGCTTTGTCTGTGTGTTCCTTGGCTTGTTCTGTGTATTGTTTCATTTCCTTCCTGATGTCTTGAAGGGTTCTGTATATTAAACTTTTGTACTCTGGGTCTGGTAATTCCAGGAATGCACTTTCATCTAGAAGATCCCTAGACTCTTTGTTTTGAGAGCCTGTTGAGGTGATCATGGTCTGTCTCTTTATGTGAGTTGATATTGACTGTTGTCTCCGAGCCATCTATAAGTTATTGTATTAGTTTATGCTTGCTTACTGTTGTAGCTGCTTGCTTTATTTTGTTTTGTTATACCCCTATGGGTTGCTTGAGTGAGCTAGCTGGATTATTTTCTTCTTTGGAGCTCTGGTGTCCTGTCCCCAGATGGCTAGAGCTGTTATCTGGTATATTAGTCTACGAGTCCATTCAGTTTTCTTGTATGAATTTAGCTTAGGTTTCCAGGTAGCTGATATCAAGTGTGTGTTACAGGCTCTGTCATACAGTCTTAGAGGGGCAGGGGTGATTGGTGCATATACCGGTATCTGATTGCAGCAGGGTCTAATGCTCTGAACAAGGCAGGGAGCTGAGAACCAACCCCCAAGTGTCTCTGAGGGAAGCACATCCCTGTTTCCTAGAGCGTGCAGGTGGGTGGGTTCTGCAGAGGGACCATGGGCACCCAAAGTTTTTGGTTGTAAGGACTGGGAGGTACCAGTTATCTTTGGACCCCTGTCACGGGTGCCTGGGTGACCTGAGTGGAGCTACCAGTCCTTAGGTCCCTGATGTGGGTAGGTGGAGACCTTGTTTAATAGGTAAAGCGATGTCAAACATCAAACACCCACCTCACCACCACACAGCTGAAATGGTTGGCTTCTGCCAACAAGGGCTTATTCTCCCGAAATAGGCCCACACAGGTCCATTGAGAAGGGAAAGGTGCTCAAAGTCCACAGATAGTGTATCCCTGGACAGGAGCCGCTTCTGTCCTGAGCTTCCCCAGTTAGTAAAAAATTATCTTTTCCCCTCAGTGTAAGTTTTTTCCTTCCCCAAGGCCGGGAGGATGGCTCTAGGTGCTCAGAAGGGTCTATCTCAGGCCCAGGGATTCAGCTGCTGAAGCTGGTTTGCAGGTGGGGGGCACATTAAAATGTACGCAAGTGCTTAGCTTTTGCCGAGAGCTCCATTCTCCTCAGGTTCCTGAGGCGTGAGTAGCCTGTGTGGCCGGCTGCTTTTCCCTGAGGAAACTGTGGCTGAACGCTAGTACCAGCCCGCCACCACCACTGCCACTCCAGGAATGGAGCCTAAGTGCTCCCCACAATTCAGGTCCAGTAATTCCTCTCTGCTTCTGAACGGTCTCTTCCTCTTCCTGCCCCTCCTTTCATTTTCTAAGCTTGCCTTTGCAGCTCAGGGCTCCCAGCTTGTCACAAATATACTCGTTTCACTTGTTTTTTTTTTTCGGGTCTTTGTTGTAAAGAGGGCTCGCCAGAAGCGTCTGTCTATTCTGCCATCTTGGCTCCACCCCCAAGCCCTACTTTGAATGACTAGTTTAGCAATTGCCATCTTAAGCCCCAGACCACAAGGGCTCATCAGAAGTTATTCAAGAGTCACAGAGCAAAAATCGCTTACTCAAAGATCTGGCAAAGTGTGTTATCAATTACAATAAGGCATTAAATTATACATCAGTTTAAAATCCATAAGCAAAAAAGTAGTGGCTCTGAAGGTTGGGACTTTGAAGGATTTAACTTGATTAGCCTAAGTAATTGTAACCCTCCAGTATTGGAAACAATGTCAACAACAATACCTAAGATACCCGCATGGCAATGCTATGGTCTAAGTCAGCCACACTCAATCTATCAGCTAGCCATACTGAATATGTACTGTGTTAAGGATTTAAACTAAGCCTTACTTTCTATTTGGAAAAGATAAACTCTTGGTACAATTTACACTTAATTTTATACTGTCTTCTATTGTCGTTGTGAGTTGCTGTCAGTCAGCTCTGACTTATGGCAGCCCCACGTACAACAGAATGAAATGTTACCTGGTCCTGCAACATCTTCATGATCCTTGGTAGGTTTGAGTCCATATGTTGTCTTCTACTGCTTGCTAAAAAGACCAAAATTGCTTTAGGTTCTCCTAGAGGGCTTGGAGCCACCAGAAAAAGCTTTCCCAGGATATTCCAGAAGGATAAATAAGATTTATCAAGATGCAGGGAAGAGGGAAGGGCATTAGGAAAGGCAAAGTTGAGAACTAGCCTGGTTATTTGCTCAGATAGAGAATTTGGGCCAGAAGTAATACCGGTGCCGCCACAGTGTGCAAGGCAGAATCATACCAAACAGAAATATCAGATGGTTTTTACCAAGCGATCCTGCAAGTTACCTTGTTTTCTTTTAACTATTTGATTCTCTCTGACAACTTTATGTCCACTTATACATTCAATCAAATGGGCAATTATTGAGCCTCTGCCTAAATACTTTGGTAATAGAATAAAAAGGTTTAGGAAATTTATATTGTGACCTATTTTCCTAACTAAACCATGACTTATTCTTAAAGGTCAGGGGCCGTAAACAGGGAATACATTAGAGGCATGTGATTAGATGCAGTTGCCTTGGAAAAGTCATAAATTAGAGGAAGTGCATTTACTGGTAACTTGCCATTCCTTTCAACAACTCTTTCTTTGCTTGGTGCCCTTGATCATCTATGCCTATCCCCACTTAGGTCTGCCTACTCCATCTACTGAAGACAGCATCTTCCACTTCTTACCCAAAGCTTCTTGTGCTCTTACAGAGACAAATTTGTTTAGTGAATTCTCACTAAGATATTAATGGCAGATAAAAGCCTTATTTGCCTCTCTCAGATAACTCATTTATATTTTAACAGGATTCTACAGTGCTACATGGGAATGACAAATTATGATATTTTAGGCAGATTGGGTAGATGTTCTACGCGAAAGAGTGGATGGGGGTATCTCTTTGCTTCTTAAAATTGACCTGGTAGATAGCTCTGCCTATTACCAGTACTGATAACAGAGCAAAATTGTCTACATGAGCTCAGAGCCAAGGCATTTGGGGATTCTTAAATCCTTGGTGGGTTGGTAAATCCTTAGAGATGATTTAATCCCACTTTCCCATTCTTGAGATGAAGAAATAGAGAGGGTCATTTATTAATACCCATAAGTGGTTGGTCCTGTGAGGATATGTACTCCAGTTCCTTTATCTACCTGCTCTTGCCTGTGTTGTGGCCTTTCTGCTCTTGCGAAGAAGGTGATAGAGTTATTCTATTTTACTCTCTTCTCACTGCATTGGAGAAAAGTTATAAACAGTAGGTGGGTCTTGAATATTAAGGCAATCTGGGCATAGCCCACCCTTTCGGGGTCAGTTTAGATCTACCTTCCTCCCAAGGACAAAATTTATCTATTTACTCCAGGCTTCAAAGAAGTTCTTTTCTGGAGCTTCATATATAAAAAGATAAAACTTTTTTTCAAGTTATCAATATTAAACGTATATAGTTACTTCCACATAAGAAATACTGAATAATTATAAAGTGGTCAACTATGTGGTAGTCCTGCCTTGTTAATGAGATCATAATCTTCTTAAGGGCAGAGAGCTGTATCTTTTGAATCCTTCCCAGGGCAAGGTTGTGCTGAATACGTGGTCCATCAGGTTATCAAGTGTTATTCTGGAGAACGCCTACTAAGTGCCACATGTCGATCAGATATGAAAGGCGTTCACAGCCCTTGGCTGAGTTTTTACTCTTCTACTGGTAATTGAGAGTTACTTCCTAGAGAAATGAGGATCCTTTAGGAACTGCTTCAGGAAGGAAACATGACAGAGAAACTAATTTCTATAGCAGAGATCCAAATGGCTTTTACAGAGAAGTAGAAGGTGAGACAAAAGAATTTCTTTTTCAAACTCAATTTAGAAGCCTCCAGAGGCACGTTAAAGCATTGTGAGCTATTTCAATTCCAGGAAGCAGGCTTAAAAAGCTAAATAAATAATTGACCATTTTAAATTATTTAAACCAGTAGTTCTTAACCTCTTTTGGATACTGGACCCCTTTGAGAGTTTGATGAAAGCTGGAGACCCTATTGAGATAAATGAAAATATACACAAACTTTTGGAAATAAACTCAAGAGATTCAATGACCCACCTAATGACTATCCGTAGGCCTCATGCCTTGATGCAATCAGTTATAGGCTCATTTTCACTCTTGACAATATACCCAGCTGCAGATCTAGAGTTAAGCCACTCAAACCGACAGCCAGAGCTAATGCATAAATAGATGCTCTAAGACACATCTTCATAGGCAGCTTTCTTGTGTGAAAATGTTATTGTTATTTGCAGGGGAGGAGGTCTGGGGGAAATGATCTGCATTTCCTTGCTGTTAAAATCCCATATGGTGATCTGAGTAGGCATTCGTTTTTTCAGGTGTTAGAGAAAACCAAATACAATAAGTTTAGGCCAATCTGGGACACATTTATGGACTGTTCACACATGGAAAGCCTATGAGAGGTTTTACTTCCACTGAAGAATAATCCTCCACAGAATAATGTGATTTGAATCTCAAAATATTTATGCTACCGTTTGGTTTTTAGTTATCAAAGGAATAAAATGTCTATTTCCTCACTATGGGAAATGAGGCAGAGGAGGGACTGGAAAATAAGGACAAGGACATCCCTGGAAAACAGAATTGGAAGAGAGACAGAGACATCCTTTGGGTCTAGTAAATGACCTTCCAATTCAACAAAACCTTCAGGGTAAAATGAGGAAGACTTGATTTTGGGAACTAGGGCATCTGATGTTAAGGCAATAACTTCCAACTCAGAAGGAGCAAGAAAACCCCCCTTTCATTTCTAAAGGTTTTTCTGGAATATATTCATTTACAAGTAGAACTCAGATACGAGTGATTCCTTAAAACACACATTGTGTGATCTGAGCAGAGCTGAAAGATCCTCCTGTGAAAATGCACCTTGATCTGAAGATCTCAATTTGAAAGATGCATTACTCAGGTTTAGAAAGTTCTAGGATACTGCTGTGAGGGACTAGAAATAAGGCACAGTTACCCACACCCTTAATCATAAGCTTTCTATAATTACCATAGTTTGGTTAATGAGAAGAGCATGATTGCTCAAGAAGGCATTGAGTGTACCTTAGCAGGGTATACCCTCTCTGTACATCAAAGGGCAGGAGCAAATGAAGATATTCAAATGATCAAGTACACATTATGAAGTGGAATGCTATTAGCAGAAGAGAAAGAAATATAAAAAGACAATAAGGTCAAAATCCATATGCCTCATTAATGAGAGGCTTCCCTTTCATTCTTCCATCATTTATTTATTGAATTCATAAGTTTGAGCACCTGTTTTGTTCACAACACTTTGATATGCTGTGGGACACAAAGCAACTAACCATACAATTAATTTTTTTCTTTGGCAGGTAAAATTTGTTCTGTTTTGTTTTATACTTTTAAAAATTACTTTATCTACCTAGTAACAACATTACAACAGGACCAACTGAAATAAAAAGGATCATAACAGAATATTATGAAAAATTGTATTCCTACAACTTTGAAAACTGAGAGGAAATGGATAAATTTCTAGAAACACACTCTCTACCTAAACTAACAAACTGAGGTGGAAACACTGAACAGATCCATAACAAGAGAAGAGATTGAAGAGGTAATTAAAAAAAACTCACGACAAAAAAAGCCCTGGCCTGGACAGCTTCACCGGAGAATTCTACCAAACTTTCAGAGAAGATCTCACACCAATATTACTCAAACTATTTCAGAGTGTAGAAAAGGAATACTACCAGATTCATTTAATGAAGCCAGCACAACCCTGATACCAAAGCCAGGCAAAGACACTAAAATAGAAAAAAGGAGATTCTAGTCAATGGAATTCAACAGCACATCAAAAAATGATACATCATGACCAAGTGGGATTTATACCAGTTATGCAAGGACTGTTCAACATTAGAAAATTAATCAGTGTAATCCACCACATAAATAAAAAAGAATCACATGATCATCTCCACTGATGCAAAAGAGGCATTTGAGAAAGTCCAACACCCATTCCTGATTAAAAAACAAAACAGAACTCTCAATAAAATAGGAGTAGAAGGGAAATTCCCCAACATCATAAAGAGCATTTACACAAAACCAACAATGAACATTATTCTCAACAGCAAGAGACTGGAAGCATTCCCCTTTAGAATGAGAAGAAGACAAAGATGCTGTTTATCACCACTCTTCTTCAACATTGTACTGGAAGTCCCAGTAGAATAATAAGGTGAGAAAAGGAAATAAAGAACATTCATTTTGAATTACTTGATTCCACAGCATGGAGTTCAGTATATTCCCAGCTGGAGCTGTCTCCTTTCTTTCAGTAAACCTCTCAGTTTTACACTAATTAGCATACTAATGTTTTTTCTATGACAGTCCCATGGGTGCTACATTCATCTGTGATTGAGCAGACACGAGACACACAGTGTTGGCAAAGCGAAAGCCATTATTATTATTCATAGAAAACAAACAGTAAATACTAACAAGAGATTCTCAAAGAGGAAATGCATACCCTTCCACAAATTACCCACGTCCACTCTTATGTCGCTGGGCAAGGCACTCTGTGGTTCCTGTCAAATGCTGTCTTCACATCATCATTGCCTCTGGATACCACCTTACTACCCAAGGCTTCTGCTCCACTGCTAGGCCTCACTGGGCCTTGCTACCAGTGGGAAGATCTCCTAAGCCTCTGCCACTGGGTCTTTCTAAGCCTCTGCCCCAGGCTTCGCCATTCTATCAGAGCCCACCCAGCTCTCTTGCCACAGCACTGCTCAGGCCCCACTCTGTAGAGTGGGGGAGGCAGGGGAAGAGTGTGTGCAGCCCCTGCATGGAGTACTCTCAGGCCTTTTTTGCACTGCAAGAGAAAGTGTTACAACTGTTTTAGCTAGCTGGCAAGGCTCTTTGCCCAGTGGCATGGGGCTTTGTATCTCAGTTGTAGGCTTAGCTTTCATTTTGAATATAGGAGTGACGTGGAGTGACATATCTTGTCACAAGACCACATTGGCTGCTGTCTTGGGAATAGACAGAAGGAGAATAAGGGCAAACGAAACCAGCTAAAGGCTTGGGGCAAGAGATGAATGTGAGATGGGCAGTGGCAGCAGCAAAGCTGGTGACAAGTGGTTGATCCTGGTCTGTGTGGAGTGTGGAGTTGACAGGGCTTATGAGAGACTGGATATTATCTTAGATCAGTTTCTGCAGGACATAACTCTGAGATGAAGATTTACATGAGCAATGTATCAGTCAGGGTCAGGGAAACAGAACCAATAGCAAACGTATACATATTTGGATGTAGAGTAGCTAAAGCGAATGGAAGAAGAGCTAAACAAAAGATTTCAAAGGGCAGCTCCAGAAAATAAAACAAAATATTATAATGACATGTGCAAAGACCTAGAGTTAGGAAACCAAATGAATAACACACGAAGCATTTCTCAAGCTTAAAGAACTGAAGAAGAAATTCAAGCCTCGAGTAGCAATATTGAGGAATTCAATGGACAAAATATTGAAGGATGCAGGGAGCATCAAAAGAAGATGGAGGAAATGCACAGAGTCACTGTATCAAAAAGAGTTGGTCGACATTTGGTCATTTCAGGAAGGTAGCATATGATCAAGAACCGATAGTATTGAAGGAAGAAGTCCAAGCTTCACTGTGCAGGCATTGGCAAAAAACAAGGCTCCAGGAACTGACAGAATACCTATTGAGATGTTTCGACAACCTGATGCAGCACTGGAAATGCTCACTCATCTATGCCAAGAAATTTGGAAGACAGCTACCTGGTCAACTGACTGGAAGAGATCCGTGTTTGTGCCCATTCCAAAGAAAGGTGATCCAACAGAATGCAGAAATTATCAAGCAGTATCATTATCATCACATGTAAGTCTAAAGTGATTGCAGCAGTATATTGACAGGGAACTGCCAGAATTCCAAGCTGAATTCAGAAGGGGATGTGGAACCAGGGGCATCATTGCTAATGTCGGGTGGATCTTGATAGAAAGTAGGGAATACCAGAAAGATGTCTGTCTACCTGTGTTTTTTATTGGCTATGCAAAGGCATTCAACTGTGTGGATGATAACAGACATTGGATAACATTGTGAAGCCATAGCTTGATAAATACTGGAAAAGATCATATGTAAACCACCATTAGCTTGAAGATTACAAATTTTTCAGTAGTGGCAAGGTAGCTTACTTCTTTCCTTGATAAATGGATAAGAAAGCATGTTATATACATGGAAAGGGAAAAAATTAAAAAAGAGAGAATGCTTCGCACATATGCGGGTTATTTTTTATGAGTTTCGAAGACGTAGGGTGGATTGTTCCACAGGACTAGGATATAATTTTGATGTGTGCATGATGAGTCATAGGTAGAGAATCATTGCTTTGAAGGAGGGAAATATTAGCCTGATTTATTATGGCAAATTGAGGTTGCAATTCCAAAGTTACACAGGTTACGAACCTCCCATATGAGGAAGAGACCTGCGTTGCATTAACTCTCTGCCATATTTGCGGAGTCAAGGAATTGGATGCATTATTTGAATAAGCATACTGTGAATACATAGCCTATCTCTTCCAGTGTTTCAGAGACCAAGAGAAGTGAAGACCAACACAAAGATTATAAGGAACCTTTTCTCCCCGTTCACTTTATTTATGGGCATCGAGGTCCAAACGAGGCAAGCTACAGAATCCATGTTTCAGTTTGGCTTGCTTTGTCTTTTTTTGTTGGTACTAGAAAAGCACTAAACTACCATAAATAGGTTTCCACTTGATAGACTGCCACATAAACTAGGGTTTACTGTATTTGGAAACCCTGAATAAAATCACTACAAGTAAGTTTTATGTTATAGAATTTAAATATCTTTCTAATGTTTCTTTTTGTGTGTGTGTGATTTCTTTTTTCTTTTTTCGAACTTTAAATGAAGGTTTACAGAACAAACCAGCTTCTCCTCAAACAGTACACACATTGCTGTATGACATTGGTTAACAACCCCACGACATGTCAACACTCTCCCTTCTCAACCCTGGGTTCCCTATTACCAGCTTTCCTGTTCCCTCCTACACTCCAGTCCCTGTCCCAGGGCTGGTATGCCCCTTTCATCTTGTTTTGTTCCATGGGCCTGTTCAATCTTTGGCTGAAGGGTGAACCTCAGGAGTGACCTCATTACTGAGCTGAGAGGATGTCCGGGAGCCATCCTTTCAGGGTTTCTCCAGTCTCTGTCAGGCCAGCTAGTCAGGTCTTTCTTTCTGAGTTAGAATTTGGTTCTACATTTTTCTCCAGGTCTGTCCAGGACCCTCTTTTGTGACCCTGTCAGAGCAGTTGGTGGCGGTAGTCAGACACCATCTAGTTGTACTGGACTCAGTCTGGCGGAGGCCGTGGTAGATGTGGTCCATTAGTCCTCTGAACAAATCTTTCCCTTATATCTTTAGTTTTCTTCATTCTTCCTTGCTCCTGAAGGAGTGAGACCAGTGGAGTATCCTAGATGGTCGCTCACAGGCTTTTAAGACCCCAGAAACTACTCACATATTCTTTATAAACTCTGTTATGCCAATTGAGCTAGATGTTCCCTGAGACCATGGTCCCCACAGCCCTCAGTCCAGCAATTCGGTCCCTCAGAGAGTTTGGATGTGTCTATGCGTTGGTTTTTGTTTTTATTTTTTAATTTTTATTGAGCTTCAAGTGAACGTTTACAAATCAAGTCAGACTGTCACATATAAGTTTATATACACCTTAATCCGTACTCCCACTTGTTCTCCCCCTAATGAGTCAGCCCTTCCAGTCTCTCCTTTCGTGACAATTTTGCCAGCTTCCAACTCTCTCTATCCTCCCATTCCCCTCCAGACAGGAGATGCCAACACAGTCTCAAGTGTCCACCTGATATAAATAGCTCACTCTTCATCAGCATCTCTCTCCTACCCACTGTCCAGTCCCTTTCATGTCTGATGAGTTGTCTTTGGGAATGGTTCCTGTCCAGGGCCAACAGAAGGTTTGGGGACCATGCCCGGGATTCCTCTAGTTTCATTCAGACCATTAAGTCTGGTCTTTTTGTGAGAATTTGGGGTCTGCATCCCACTGATCTGCTCCCTCAGGGGTCCTCTGTTTTGCTCCCTGTCAGGGCAGTCATCGGTTGTGGCCGGGCACCATCTGGTTCTTCTGGTCTCAGGATGATGTAGGTCTCTGGTTCATGTGGCCCCTTCTGACTCTTGGGCTCTTAGTTATCGTGTGAACTTGGTGTTCTTCATTTTCCTTTGATCTAGGTGGGTTGAGACCAATTGATGCATCTTAGATGGCCGCTTGTTAGCATTTAAGACCCCAGACACCACATTTCAAAGTGGGATGCAGAATGTTTTCATAACAGAATTATTTTGCCAATTGGCTTAGAAGCCCCCTTAAACCATGGTCCCCAAACCCCCACCGTTGCTCTGCTGACATTTGAAGCATTCAGTTTATCCCGGAAACTTCTTTGCTTTTGGTCCAGTCCAGTTGAGCTGACCTTCCGTGTATTGAGTATTGTCCTTCCCTTCACCTAAAGCAATTATCTACTAATTAATCAGTAAAAAACCCTCTCCCACCCTCCCTCCCTTCCCGCCTTGTAACCACAAAAGTATGTGTTCTTCTCAGTTTATACTATTTCTCAAGATCTTATAATAGTGGTCTTATACAATATTTGTCTTTTTGCCTCTGACTAATTTCACTCAGCATAATGCCTTCCAGGTTCCTCCATGTTATGAAATGTTTCACACATTCGTCACTGTTCTTTATCGATGCGTAGTATTCCATTGTGTGAATATACCACAATTTATTTAACCATTCATCCGTTGATGGACACCTTGGTTGCTTCCAGCTTTTTGCTATTGTAAACAGAGCTGCAATAAACATGGGTGTGCATATATCTGTTTGTGTGAAGGCTCTTATTTCTCTAGGATATATTCCGAGGTGTGGGATTTCTGGGTTGTATGGTAGTTCTATTTCTAACTGTTTAAGATAACGCCAGATAGATTTCCAAAGTGGTTGTACCATTTTACATTCCCACCAGCAGTGTATAAGAGTTCCAATCTCTCCGCAGCCTCTCCAACATTTATTATTTTGTGTTTTTTGGATTAATGCCAGCCTTGTTGGAGTGAGATGGAATCTCATCGTAGTTTTAATTTGCATTTCCCTAATGGCTAATGATCGAGAACATTTTCTCATGTATCTGTTAGCTGCCTGAATATCTGCTTTAGTGAAGCGTGTGTTCATATCCTTTGCCCACTTCTTGACTGGGTTGTTTGTCTTTTTGTGGTTCAGTTTTGACAGAATCATATAGATTTTAGAGATCAGGCGCTGGTCTGAGATGTCATAGCTGAAAATTCTTTCCCAGTCTGTAGGTGGTCTTTTTACTCTTTTGGTGAAGTCTTTAGATGAGCAGAGGTGTTTGATTTTTTAGGAGCTCCCAGTTATCTGGTTTCTCTTCGTCATTTTTGGTAATGTTTTGTATTCTGTTTATGCCATGTATTAGGGCTCCTAAGGTTGTCCCTATTTTTTCTTCCATGATCTTTATCATTTTAGTCTTTATGTTTAGGTCTTTGATCCACTTGGAGTTAGTTTTTGTGCATGGTGTGAGGTATGGGTCCTGTTTCATTTTTTTGCAAATGGATATCCAGTTATGCCAGCACCATTTGTTAAAAAGACTATCTTTTCCCCAATTAACTGACATTGGGCCTTTGTCAAATATCAGCTGCTCATATGTGGATGGATTTATATCTGGGTTCTCAATTCTGTTCCATTGGTCTATGTGTCTGTTGTTGTACCAGTACCAGGCTGTTTTGACTACTGTGGCTGTATAACAGGTTCTGAAATCAGGTAGAGTGAGGCCTCCCACTTTCTTCTTCTTTTTCAGTAATACTTTTCTTATCCGAGGCTTCCTTCCCTTCCATATGAAGTCGGTGATTTGTTTCTCTATCACATTAAAAAAAGACATTGGAATTTGGATCGGAAGTGCATTGTATGTATAGATGGCTTTTGGTAGAATAGACATTTTTACTATGTTAAGTCTTCCTATCCATGAGCAAGGTATGTTTTTCCACTTAAGTAGGTCCTTTTTAGTTTCTTGTGGTAGTACTTTGTAATTTTCTTTGTATAGGTCTTTTACATCTTTGGTAAGATTTATTCCTAAGTATTTTATCTTCTTGGGGGCTACTGTGAATGGTATTGATTTGGTTATCTCCTCTTTGAGGTTCTTTTTGTTGATGTAGAGGAATCCAAGTGATTTTTGTATGTTTATCTTATAACCTGAGACTCTGCCAAACTCTTCTATTAGTTTCAGTAGTTTTCTGGAGGATTCCTTAGGGTTTTCTGTGTATAAGATCATGTCATCTGCAAATAGAGATAATTTTACTTCCTCCTTGCCAATCCGGATGCCCTTTATTTCTTTGTCTAGCCTAATTGCTCTGGCTAGGACTTCTAGCACAATGTTGAATAAGAGCGGTGATAAAGGGCATCCCTGTCTGGTTCCCGTTCTCAAGGGGAATGCTTTCAGGCTCTCTCCATTTAGAGTGATGTGGGCTGTTGGCTTTGTATAGATGCCCTTTATTATGTTGAGGAATTTTCCTTCATTCCTATTTTGGTGACAGTTTTTATCATAAATGGGTGTTGGACTTTGTCAAATGCCTTTTCTGCATCAATTGATAAGATCATGTGGTTTCTGTCTTTTGTTTTATTTATATCGTGGATTACATTAATGGTTTTTCTAATATTAAACCAGCCTTGCATACCTGGTATAAATCCCACTTGGTCGTGGTGAATTATTTTTTTGATATGTTGTTGAATTCTATTGGCTAGAATTTTGTTGAGGATTTTTGCATCTATGTTCATGAGGGATATAGGTCTGTAATTTTCTTTTTTTTGTGATGTCTTTACCTGGTTTTGGTATCAGGGAGATGGTGGCTTCTTAGAATGAGTTGGGTAGTATTCCGTCATTTTCTACGCTTTGAAATACCTTTAGTAGTAGTGGTGTTAACTCTTCTCTGAAAGTTTGGTAGAACTCTGCAATATAGCCATCCGGGCCAGGGCTTATTTTGTTGGGAGTTTTTTGATTACCGTTTCAATCTTTTTTTGTTATGGGTCTATTTAGTTGTTCCACTTATGATTGTGTTAGTTTAGGTAGGTAGTGTTTTTCCAGGAATTCATCCATTTCTTCTAGGTTTGCAAATTTGTTAGAGTACAATTTTTCATAATAATCTGATATGATTGTTTTAATTTCAGTTGGGTCTGTTGTGATGTGGCCCATCTCGTTTCTTATTCAGGTTATTTGTTTCCTTTCCTGTATTTCTTTAGTCAGTCTAGCCAATGGTTTATCAATTTTGTTAATTTTTTCGAAGAACCAGCTTTTGGCTTTGTTAATTCTTTCAATTGTTTTTCTGTTCTCTAATTCATTTAGTTCAGCTCTAATTTTTATTATTTGTTTTCTTCTGGTGTCTGATGGATTCTTTTGTTGCTCACTTTCTATTTGTTCAAGTTGTAGGGACAGTTCTCTGATTTTGGCTCTTTCTTCTTTTTGTATGTGTGCATTTATTGATATAAATTGGCCTCTGAGCACTGCTTTTGCTGTGTCCCAGAGGTTTTGATAGGAAGTATTTTCATTCTCGTTGCTTTCTATGAATTTCCTTATTCCCTCCTTGATGTCTTCTATAACCCAGTCTTTTTTCAGGAGGGTATTGTTCATTTTCCAAGTATTTGGTTTCTTTTCCCTAGTTTTTCTGTTATTGATTTCCACTTTTATGGCCTTGTGGTCTGAGAAGATGCTTTGTAATATTTCGATGTTTCGGATTCTGCAAAGGTTTGTTTTATGACCTAATATGTGGTCTATTCTAGAGAATGTTCCATGTGCGCTAGAAAAAAAAGTATACTTTGCAGCAGTTGGGTGGAGAGTTCTGTATAAGTCAATGAGGTCAAGTTGGTTGATTGTTGTAATTAGGTCTTCTGTGTCTCTATTGAGCTTCTTACTGGATGTCCTGTCCTTCTCTGAAAGTGGTGTGTTGACGTCTCCTACTATAATTGTGGAGGTGTCTATCTCACTTTTCAGTTCTGTTAAAATTTGATTTATGTATCTTGCAGCCCTGTCATTGGGTGCGTAAATATTTAATATGGTTATATCTTCCTGGTCAATTGTCTCTTTTATCATTATGTAGTGTCCTTCTGTATCCTTTGTCGTGGATTTAAGTTTAAAGTCTATTTTGTCAGAAATTAATATTGCTACTCCTCTTCTTTTTTGCTTATTGTTTGCTTGATATATTTTTTTCCATCCTTTGAGTTTTAGTTTGTTTGTGTCTCTAAGTCGAAGATGTGTCTCTTGTAGGCAGCATATAGGCGGATCGTGTTTCTTTATCCAGTCTGAGACTCTCTGTGTCTTTATTGGTGCATTTAGTCCATTTTCTTTCAGCGTAATTATAGATAAGTTAGTGTTTTGTGTTCTCATCTTGATGCCTTTTTATGTGTGTTGTTGACAATTTTTCCACTTACTTTTTTGTGCTGAGATGTTTTTCTTTGTAAATTGTGTAATCCTCATTTTCATAGTATTTGACTTTATGTTTGCTGAGTGGTTATGTTTTTCTTGGTTTGTATTTTGAGTTATGGAGTTGTTATACCTCTTTGTGGTTACCTTAATATTTACCCCTATTTTTCTAAGTAAAAACGTAACTTGTATTGTCCTGTATCGCCTTGTATCCCTCTCCATATGGCAGTTCTATGCCACCTGTATTTAGTTCCTCTTTTTGATTATTGTGATCTTTTACATATTGACTTCAATGATTCCCTGTTTTGAGCTTTTTTTTTTTTTAATTAATCTTAATTTGTTTTTGTGATTTCCCTATTTGAGTTGATATCAGGATGTTCTGTTCTGTGACCCTGTGTTGTGCTGGTATCTGATATTATTGGTTTTCTGACCAATTTACTTTAGTATTTCTTGTAGCTTTGGTTTGGTGTTTGCAAATTCTCTAAGCTTCTGTTTATCTGTAAATATCTTAATTTCGCCTTCATATTTCAGAGAGAGTTTTGCTGGATATATGATCCTTGGCTGGCAGTTTTTCTCCTTCAGAGCTCTGTTTATGTCATCCCATTGCCTTCTTGCCTGCATGGTTTCTGCTGAGTAGTCTGAACTTATTCTTATTGATTCTCCCTTGTAGGAGACCTTTCTTTTCTCCCTGGCTGCTTTTAAAATTTTCTCTTTATTTTTGGTTTTGGCAAGTTTGATGATAATATGTCTTGGTGTTTTTCTTTTTGGATCAATCTTAAATGGGGTTTGATGAGCATCTTGGATAGATATCCTTTCATCTTTCATGATGTCAGGGAAGTTTTCTGTCAGCAGATCTTCAACTATTCTCTCTGTGTTTTCTGTCCTCCCTCCCTATTCTGGGACTCCAATCACACGCAAGTTATCCTTCTTGTTAGAGTCCCACATGATTCTTAGGGTTTCTTCATTTTTTTAAATTCTTTTATCTGATTTTTTTTCAGCTATGTTGGTGTTAATTCCCTGGTCCTCCAGATTTCCCAGTTTGCATTCTAATTGCTCGAGCCTGCTCCTCTGACTTCCTATTGCATTGTCTAATTCTGTAATTTTATTGTTAATCTTTTGCATTTCTGCATGCTGTCTCTCTATGGATTCTTGCAACTTATTAATTTTTCCACTATGTTCTTGAATAATCTTTTTGAGTTCTTCAACTGTTTTATCAGTGTGTTCCTTGGCTTTTTCTGCAGTTTACCTTATTTCATTTCTGAGGTCATCCCTGATGTCTTGAAGCATTCTGTAAAGTAGTTTTTTATATTCTGTATCCGATAATTCCAGGATTGTATCTTTATTTGGGAAAGATTTTGATTCTTTTGTTTGGGGGGTTGTAGAAGCTGTCATGGTCTGCTTCTTTATGTGGTTTGATATCGACTGCTGTCTCCGAGCCATCACTAATAGTAGTGGTTTATTCTGTAATTGCTCACTGAGTCTTATCTTGTTTTGTTTTCTTTCAATATACATGGATGGGCTACTAGATTGTGCTGTCTTGATTGTTGTAGCCCTTGACTTCCTTATGACCTATTGCCAGCTGGTTTGGGCTGTTGCGAGATATATATGCCTGAGTCTATTAACTATTCTTGAGTAGAATCTGATTTTGGGTCATCAAGTGTGTGCTGCACCCTAACACCTATCCACCTTGAGAAGTAGTGGTGATAGTTGTGTGCACCAGATTCTATTAGCAGCTGGGGTTCACCCTCCAGGGGGGGCAGGATGCTGACAGGCTTCCCCAAAGTGTCAGTGAGGTAGGTGTGTCTCTATTCCTAAAGCACCTTGGTGGGAGGGTTCTGCAGCTGTACCTTAGGCCCTCAATGCAAGTACCTCTACAGATTGGTAGGTGTCACCCTCCTTAGACCCCTAAGGCAGGAGGCTAGGTGGTCTGGCGGGAGCTTCAGCCCGCAGTTCCCTGTTGTGGGTCAGTTAGGGCTCTGTTGAATACGCAGAGATATCTGACCTGAGAAACTTGTTTTTCCAATAAATCCGCTGACTGGGATGCTGGCTCCAAGCTCCGAAAACAGTCACTGCTTCCCCGTAGCTGTTCGTTCTCCGTCTCTGTCACTCAGGTCAACTCTTTAAATCTGTGTTTGTTGTTCAGGGTTTGTAGATTGTCATGTATGTGATCGATTCACTTGTTTTTCCGAGTCTTTGTTGCAAGAGGGATCCGAGGTAGAGTCTACCTAGTCAGCCATCTTGGCCTGGGTTGGTTTTTTTGTGGAGCTACTATTGCCTTGCCTTGTATAGATTATGCTGGCTTCCCCAGTATCGTGTACTGTCTCAGCCTTCACCAAAGTTACCACTTATCTATTGTCTATTAAGTGTTTTTCCATCCTCACCCCTCCCCTCCCTCATAACCATCAAATATTGTTCCTTTTTGTAAGTAAACTTTTTCATGAATTTTTACAGTAGTGGTCTCATACAATATTTGTCTTTTTGTGACCGACTTATTTCATTCAGCATGATGTCCTCCATATATAATTCATGTTATGAGATGCTTGATAGGTTCATCGTTGTTCTTTAGCATTGCATAATACTCCATTGTATGTACCACGGTTTCTTTATCCATTCATCTGTTCATGGGCATCTAGGGTCTTTCCATCTTTTTGCTATTGTGAACAATGCTGCTATTGTGAACATGAGTGTGCATATATCTATTCGTGTGACAACTCTTATTTCTCTAGGATATATTCCTAGGAGTGGGATTGCTGGATCATACAGTATTTGTATTTCTAGCTTTCTAAGGAAGTGCCATATCGTTTTCCAGAAAGGTTGTATCATTTTGCATTCCCACCAGCAGTGCATAAGAGTTCCAATCTCCCTGCATCCTCTCCAACATTTGGTATTTTCTGTTTTATTGATTTGTGCCAGTAATGCTGGGGTGAGATGATATCTCACTGTGGTTTTGATTTGCATTTCTCTAATGGCTAGAGGTCATGAGCATTTCTGCATGTGTCTTTTGGCTGCTCAAATGTGTTCTTTGGAGAAGTGTCAGTTCATTTCCTTTGCCCATTTCTTAATTGGGTTATTTGTCTTTTTCTTGTAGACGTGTTGAATTTTCCTATAGATTTTAGAGATTAGACCTTTGCCTGATTTGTAATAGCCAAAACTTTTTTCCCAGTCTCTAGGTTCTCTTTTTACTCTTTTGGTGAAGTCTTTTGATGAGCATAGTGTTTAATTTGTATAAGATCCCAGTTATCTAGCTTATCCTCTGGAGCTTGTGTGTTGTTGGTTGTGATTTCTATCCTGTTAATGCTGTGTTTTAGGGCCTTTAGTGTTGATCCTATTTTTTCTTCTATGAGCTTCATGGCTTTATATTTAGGTCTTTGATCCACTTTGAGTTTGTTTTTGTATATGGTGTGAGGTATAGGTCCTGTTTAATTTTTTTGCTGATGGACATCCAGTTTTGCCAGCGCCATTTGTTAAAAAGACTGTCTTTTCTTCCATTTGATAGACTTTGGGCCCTTGTCAAAGATCAGGTGACCCAGGTGGATGGATTTACTTCTGGGTTCTCAATTCTGTTCCATTGGTCAAGGTATCTGTCACTGTACCAGTACCAGGCTGTTTTGACTACCATAGCTGTATAGTAGGTTCTGAGGTCAGATAGTGTGAGTCCTACTACTTTATTCTTCTTCTATACTGCTTTACTTATCCAGGGCTTCTTCCCTTCCCATGTAAAGTTAATGAAAAGTTTTCCCATCTCCTTAAAGAATGTTGTTGGTATTTGGATTGCATTGTATTTATAAATCGCTTTGGGTAGAATTGTCATTTTTACATTGTTGAGTCTACCTATCCATGAGCATGGAATGCTTTTCCATTTCTGTAGATCTCTTTTGGTTTCTTGCAGTAGTGTTTTGTAGTTTTCTTTGTATAGGTCTTTTACGTCCCTGGTTAGATTTATTCTCAAGTATTTTATTTTTTTAAGGGGGCTATTATAAATGGCATTGTTTTCCTGATTTCCTTTTCATTTTTCTCTTTATTGGTGTATAGGAATCCAACTCATTTTTGTATGTTTACCTTGTATCCTCCAAGTCTGCTGAACCTTTCTATTAGTTCCAGTAGTTTTCTCGTGGAGTCTTTTGGATTTTCTTAGTATCATATCATTGGCAAATACGGACAGTTTAACTTCTTCATGACCAGTGTGGGTACCCTTTATTTCTGTTTCTTGCCTTATTGCTCTAGCTAAGACTTCCAACACAATGTTAAATAGGAGTGATGATAAAGGGTATCCTTGTCTTGTTCCTGTTCTCAAGGGGAATATTTTCAGACTCTCTCCATTGAGAACAATGTTGGCCATTGGTTTTACATAGATGCCCTTTATTATGTTGAGAAATTTCCCTTCTACACCTATTTTATTGAGAGCTTTTATCAGGAATCAGTGTTGAACTTTGTCAAATGCCTTTTTTGCATTGATTGAGATGATCATGTGATTCTTTTCTTTCCTTTTATTTATGTGGTGGATCAAATTGATTGATTTTCTAATGTTGAACCATCCTTGCATACCTAGTATGAATCCTCCTGGGTCATGGTTTTTTTTTTTTTTCTTTTATATGATGCTGAATTCTACTGGCTAGAATTTTGTTGAGAATTTTTGCATCTATATACATGAGAGATATTGGTCTGTAATTTTCATTTTTGTGGTGTCTTTTCCTGGTTTTGGTAATGGGATGATGCTGGCTTCATAGAATGAATTTGGAAGTTTCATTTCCTCTTCTATGTTCTGAAACAGTTTGAGTAAGACTGGTGTAAACTCTTTTCTGTATGTTTGGTAGAATTCTCCAGTAAAGCCATCTGGGCCAGGGCTTTTTTTTGTTGTTGTTGGCTTTTTTTTTTTATTATTATTACCTTGTCAATCTCTTCTCTTGTTATGGGTCTGTTCAGATTTTCAAAGTCATTTTTGTTACTTTGGGTAGGTAGGTGTCTCTAGAAATCTGTCCATTTCCTCTAGGTTTTCAAATTTGTTCTAGTATGGTTTTTCATAATACTCTGTTATGACCCTTTTTATTTCAGTTGTGTCTGTTGTAATGTCCCCCATTTCATTTCTTATTTGGGTTAATTTATGTTTTCTCTCTCTTTTTTTTTTTTTGTCAATTTGGCCAGTGGTTTGTCAATATTGTTGATCCTTTCAAAGAACCAACTTTTGCTTTTGTTGATCCTTTCTATTGTTTTTCTATTCTCAATTTCATTTATTTCTACCCTGATCATTATTATTTCCTTTCTTATGGTAGCTTCTTTTGCTGTTCTCTTTCTAGATTTTCAAGTTGTGTAACTAATGTTTTGATTTTGTCCCTTTCTTCTTTCTCGATGTGTAAAACTATCGCTGTAAATTGACCTCTGAGGATTGCCTTTGCTGTATCCCAAAGGTTTTGGTATGATGTGTTTTCATTCTTGTTTGATTCTAGGAACTTTTTGATTCCATCTTTGATTTCTTCTATTTCCCAGTGAGTTTTAAGCTGGTGTTATTCACTTTCCATGTAATTGATTTTTTTTTTTCCTTACTCTTCCTATTTTTAATTCCTACTTTGATGGCATTGTGGTCAGAGAAGATATTTTGTATTATCTCAATGTTATGGATTTTGTTGAGGGTTGTCTGTGGCCTAAGATGTGGTCTATTCTGGACAATATTCCTTGTGCATTGGAAAAGAATGTGTACTTTGCAGCTTTGGGGTGAAGTGTTATATTTTTATGGGGTCAAGTTGGCTGATTGTGCTCTTTAGCTCTCCTGTGTCTTTGTTGAGTTTCTTTCCAGATGTTCTGTCCTTTACTGAGAGTTGTGTGTTGAAGTCTGCTACTATTATTGTGGAACTGTCAATTTCTCTTTTCAGTGCTGTCAGAGTTTGTTTTATGTATTTTGGAGCCTTGTCATTGGGTGTGTAGATGTTTGTTATGGTTAAGTCTTCATGATGGATTGTCACTTTAATCATTATATAGTGGCCTTCTTTGCCTTTCATGGCGGATTTTGTTTTAAAGTCTATCTTATCTGAGATTAGTTTTGCCACTCCTGCTCTTTTTTGGTAGTTATTTGCTTGATATATATATTTTTTTCCATCCTTTGATTTTTATTAAATTTATGTCTTTGTTTCTAAGGTGTGTCTCTTGTAGACAGCATATTGACAGATCCTGATTTTTTTTTTTTAATCCATTCTGTCACTCTGCGTTTCTTTATGGGTGCATTTAGGCCATTTACACTTAGTGTAATTATTGATAGGTGTGAGTTCATTGCTGTCATTTATTTTTTGTGGTGCTAACATTTTCCTCTTACTCTCCTGTGCTGACTTCCTTTTATTTGTGGATTTCTGTTTCATTTCTTTTGTTTTTGTAGATGTTGTTTTTACTGAGATTTTGTGTTTTTCTTCTTTATTTTGATGAGTAGGTTTTGTTAACTTTCTTGGTGGTTACCTTGAAATTTACCCTTATCTTCCTAGGTTTGAACCAATCTATTATTACTTCGTATCGTCTTGCCTTCCTCTCCATTAGGAAGTTCTATACCTATACCATTTATTCCCTCTTTTATTGTTCTGATGTTGTTGTCACTTACAGATTAATCTCTCTGGTTTCCTGCTGCAATTCTTTGGTTTTGTATAGTCCTTAAGAGTTCATTTCCTACGATGGTATCTGACTGGTACAATATTTCCTTCTAGATTCAGGCTGTGGTCTGATGTTGCTTGTTCACAGACCAAATGACTCCCTTTAATAAATCTTGTAAATTTGATTTGGTTTTTACATACTCCCTTAATTTCTGTTTATCCAGAAATTTCCTAACTTCCCCATCATATTTGAAGGAAAGTTTTGCAGGGTATATTATTCTTGGTTGACAATTTTTTTCTTTCAAGGTTTTATATATGTCATCTCATTGCCTTCTTGCCTACATGATTTCTGCTGAATAATCAGAGCTTAGTCTTATTGTTTCTCCTCTGTATGTGACTTTTTGTTTTTCTTGAGCTGCTTGCAGGATTTTTTCTTTGTCTCTGGTTTTAGCGAGTGTGATTATGATATGCCTTGGTGTTTTCTTTCGGGGTCTATCCTAAATGGGGTCCATTGAGCTTCTTGGACAGTCAGCTTTTCATCATTCATGATATTAGGGAAGTTTTTTGTCAGCAATTCTTCAACGATCCTCTCTGTGTTTTCTGTTTTCTCTCCCTGTTCTGGAACTCCGGTCACTCACAAAGTTTTGCTATTGATTGTATCCCACATAATTCTCATTTTTCTTTGTTCTTTTTTCTGATTTTTTCATCAAAGAGAATTGTATCCACGTGTTTGTCTTCAATGTTGCTGATTCTGTCTTCTATCATTTCAAACTTGCTCCTCAGTCCTTCTACGACACTGTCGATTTCTGGAATCTTGTTTACCTTTTGAATTTCTAATTGTTGTTTTTGTATGATTTCTAGATGTGAGTTTATTCTGGAATTTTGTTCCTGAATTATTCCAATTTTTTTCTGTATTTTCCATGAATTTGTCTGCCTTTTCCATAAATTTGTCTACATTTTTGCCTGCTTTTTGCTTCAACTCTTGTATTGCTCTGAATATTAGAGACTTGAGTTCCCTGTCAGGTAGTATTAGTGCCTTTTCTTCTACTGGAAAGTCATCTGGTGTTTTATTTTGGATGCCTACTGAAACCATCCTGTCCTTTTTTAAAAATATGTTTTGATATTGTCTACTGTCTTTGGGGCATTCAGTAGTTATTTTCTTCATTTCTTGATTATAGATTTGTTTGTTTTGTCCTGCTTTTTTGTTTTATTTGGTTATTTATGAGCAGGCAGGCTGTGTGTTCTTTGTTGTTTGTTCATCTCTAGTCACAATATTTTTCACCTCCTTGTCCAATGGCAGGGCCAATCAGTTATGGTGCAGCAGGGCAGGTCCAGCTGACGGGGAGGGGCTTGGATTGGTTGGTTGTGGCACGTACTAGGGCCAACAGAGTGGGCCAGGAATCAGGGCTGGACAGGTTCCAGTTGGTTGTGCCTGTACTGCTTGGGGGTGTGATATTCAGTGCATGGTGCAGGTAGGCAGGAAAGAGGGGTGAGGTTGTGATGTGTAGAGCTAATAGGAGTATGGGAAAGAGGAGAAAGAGGAGAAACAGGTGCTAAAAACAAACAAGGAAAGAAAAAAAGAGTGCTAAGGGAACTTGCTGTTGGGTGGAGAGAAAAGAAACCAAGAAATGGAGAAAAAGGAAAAGGAAAGAAAAAGTAACTAGATAATTTGGAAAAGGAGAAAAGAAAAGCCCCCAGGAGTCCTGGAGTCCCACTGGTGGGGCTGCTAAAAACCAGAGAAGTGGCTCCTGGGCTGCACGGTATAGTCTGGCTAGAGGAAGTATAGATGTCACACAGCACCAGGTATTCAGGAGACAGGAAAAGAGTAGAGAGAAAGAACTGAGAATGAGGAAAGACCGAAAGGGAAAAAGAGGGAGAAAAGAAAAAGAAAGAGAGAGAGAGAAAGAAACAAAGAAATGCCCCCAGCGATCCCACCTACTTGGCTGCACAGGTTGGGGTGTGGCTCCTAAGCTGAGCCGTGCAGCCCAGCTAGAAGAGGCTCCCAAGCTGCCAAAACAAAACAAAGCAAAACAAGGCAAAAAAATAAAGCCCCAGGGATCTCACCAGTGTGGTGTCAGGAGCTAGGGGAGTGGTTCCCCAGTCAAGTGTGGCTTCACAGCCTTTCAAGAAGAAGCAAAGATGGCACACAGAGCCAGGTGTTCCACAGAAAGGAGGGGGAGGTGGTGGGAGGGACAGAAGAAACCAAAAGAGACAGAACCAACAGCAGCTCAGGGGCCCCGCCAGTGTGGGCAGGGCAAATCCAAGCAGCCTGAGGCCAAGGCAGTTGCCTCCTGGCCAAGAGGCTGTGGCTGGCAGGAAGCAGAGGAGGCTGAAAGAGGGAGAAAGAAGGACGGGTTAGAAAAGCTTATCGTTACTGGGTGCTCTACCTCCTGCTGGGAACTTCCTGAAGTTGCTTTCGCGTACTTCCTGTCTGTGATCTCTGACGTGAGTGGGGTGAATCCAAGCAGCACCGACACTGCATTTCCCGGCTGGCCAAGCCTCCACAGCCAGCCAGCAAGCTCAGAGGTAGAGCAGCGGGGAGAGAATGGGGTGTGGGAAAGCGTATATGCTGGTTACTGGGTGCTCTGTCTCCTGCTGGAAGTTCCGCGAAGCTGCTTTCCTGTGCTCCCTGTCTGCCGATCCCTTATAGGAGTCCAAGATGGTGAATCTGTGCTGTGTTAGCAATGGGGTCCTCTGCATGTATCTCTCCTTGCTCTCCGTCCTCTGTCAGTTTCTTATCCCATTTGGTGCCTGGCTGAGTTCTTTATCTCTTCATTTGACACTTCAGGTTCCAGGAATGACATTTGTCTCTGTTTTACTTAGTTTTTCAGGTCTTTGCTGTAGAGGGACAGTGTGCTGCTTCTCTCTGTGGCGCCACGTTGGCCAGAAGTCCTCAAGCCTGACTTTTTTGTAGACAAACTCACAACAGAAAGGATTATTCAATTCAATATCACTTGGGTAAAATCATAAAGTGAGACGTGGTGACTCCCACCCTGCCCCAAGCTTTCATTGCTGTAGAGCAACAGTCAGGAAGGTGGCCCTCACTCACCAAGGCCCTAAGCCTATCAGCTCAGGCACTCTCTGAACAAGAATTTTAGTTCCCTCCAGCCACAGAATCTCCCCGCATGAGCCCAGTGCTAGAGGCTGCTGAGGAAGCAGGTAAGAAGAACTGAAGAAACAACTGTTTGAAATGTTTTCAAAGTCCAAAGATTCCCAGGAGAAGGAAATGCCTTAGTCTCCTCGGGCTGCCGTAAGAAAATGCCACAAAGTAGGCAGCTTTAAACAACAGAAATTTACACTCCCACAGTTCTGGAGGCCAAAAGTCCTAAATCAAGGTGAAGGCAATATTGATTCCTTCTGAGGGCTCTGAGGAAGAATCTGTTCCATGCCTCTCTCCTAGCTTCTGGTAGCTCCAGGTGTTCCCGGGCTTGTAGCAGCAGCATCACATGGCATCCTCTCTGTGTCTCCTTTCCTTTATAAGGACACCACTCAGATGGGATTAGGACCCACCCTACTACAGTGTGACGTCATGATAACTGATAACATCTTCAAAAACTATTTCCAAACAAGATCATATTCACAGGCTAGAACTCCAACGTATCTTTTTTGGGACACAATTCAATCCATAATAGGAAGAAAGGGGAGAAAATAGCTACTGTGTTAGAGATTTACTCTAGGTCCCAATACAAACCTAGAAAAAAGAAGAAATAAATCAAATTCTTACTCAGGAGCATCCATCCATTATTCTCCATCCCCTATCAAAACTCATCAGTCCCAGTCTGTCAATAATCTGCTTCTAGATCTACTCAGATAAACAATGCCACTGAAGTATTAATAGGTGGTTATAGCTTAATGTGTTTATCTTTCCTGCTAATACGGCTTACGGTCGCTATGAGTTGGAATTGACTCGATGGCAATGGGTTTGGTTTTGTTTGGTAATATTGCTTTATTGTTTTTTTAATTTTGTTAAGTATACATATAACAAAGCATTTGCCTTTCAACATTTTTTCCATGCACAATTCAGTGACATAAACTGCTCATCACCTTGTGCAACAATCACCACTATCCGTTTCCAAATGTTCTATCACCCTTAATGGAAGCTCAGTGTCCCTAAGCAGTGACTTCCTTTTTCTCCCTCCCTCTCGCTCCTAGTAATCCCTAATAAACTTTGGTCTCTATACAATTGCCTAGTCTAAATATTTCATATAAGTGGGATCATACAATATTTGTCTTTTGTGACTCACATTTCACTCAGCATGTTTTCAAGGTTCATCTATGTTGTGCACCTATCAGAACTTCTTTTTTTCTTTATGGCTGAATAATAGTCCATTGAATGGGTACATCACATTTTGTTTATTTATTCATCTATTGACGGGCATTTGGGCTGTTTCCACCTTTTGGCTATTTTGAATAGTGGTGCAATGAACAATGGTGTACAAATATTTGTTTGTGTCCCTGTTTTCAATTTTTTTGGGTACATACCTAGGAATGGAATTGCTGGACCATATGGTAATTTGATGTTTAACTTTTTTGGGAACCACCAAACTGTTTCCCATATCAAATGCACCATTTTACATTCCCACCAGCAATGGATGAGGATTCCAACTGCTCCATATCCTTGTTAACACTTATTATTTTCCTTTTTTTTTTATCATAGCCATCTTAGTGGGTGTGAAGTGATATCTCATTGTGGTTTTGAATTGCATTTTCCTAATGCCTAATGCTGTTCATCACCTTTTCTGTGCTTGTGACCATCGTATTTATTCTTTGGTGAAATGGACCTATATCTCACATCATATTCTAAAATTAATTCAAAATGAATTAGGGACCTAAACATGATAATTAAAACCATAAAACTCTTAGAAGTAAATGTAGGGATACTGCTTCAGGTCCTAGGGTTTGTGTGTGTGTGTATGCTTTAAGCGAAAGTTTACAAATCAAGTCAGTCTCTGATACAAAAACTTATACACACCTTGCTATGTTCTCCTAGCTGCTCTCCCCCCGATAAGACAGTACATTCTTCCTCTCCACCCTGTATTGCCATGTCCATTCAGTCAGCTCATGTACCCCTCTGGCTTCTCAGCTCACCTCCAGACAGGAGATGCCCACATAGTCTTATGTGTCTACTTGAGCCAAGAAGCTCACTCCTCACCAGTATCATTTTCTGTATTACAGTCCAGTCCAATACCTCTCTGAAGAGTTGGCTTTGGGAATGGTCTGGTCATGGGCTATCAGAGGGCCCAGGGACTATGACCTCCAGGGTCCCTCCAGTCTCATTCAGATCATTAAGTCTGGTCTTTTTATGAGAATTTGAGATCTGGATCCCAGTGTTCTCTGCTCCATCAAGGATTCACTGTTATGTTCCCTTTGAAGGCAGTCATTGGTGGTAGCCAGGCAACATATAGTTCTTCCACTCTCAGTATGATGTAGTCTCTGGTTTATGCGGCCCTTTCTGTCTTTTGAGGTCATCTCTACCTTATGTCTTTGACCAACTGATGCATCTTAGATGGCTGCTTGCTAGCGTTGAAGATCATGTCTTGGTTTTTAACACTGGATTCTTAGATAAGGACAAAATAGGGACAAAAATGAGACCTCATCAATATCAAAAACTGTGTTCATCAAAAGACTTTACCACCAAAGCGAAGAGACAACATGCAGATTGGGAGAAAAAAAAGAATTTTTTTTTTTTATATATCTGATAAGGGTTTAATGTTTGGAATATATTAAGAGCCCCTTCAACTCAACAACAAAAAGACAACACAATGAAGAAATGGGCAAAGAACTTGTTTATGTTTTATTACTTTTATTTCAATTCAGTGGTTTCAATGTTATTTAGCTTATAGTGTTTTAGAACCATGAAAAGGGCTCATGTGAATAAAATTTTCTTGCCCCCCCCCCGCCTTTTCAGAGTTTCTGATTCATTAGGCCCAGGGGGAAACCTGAAAATGTACATTCCTAATATATTTTCAGGTGAGGCCAATGCTGCTGGTCCAAGCTCCACACTTTTTAAAACACTGTTTTAAGTGATGAGAATTCTACATGTCGTGGCTGAATGCAGCATACATTTATTTTGAAGGAAAATGTTATGTAAATTTGGGGTGGATATGTTCAGTTAATAAAGCCACATGATACAAATCACTGGGCTTTTACTGTCCTTTTTTTCATGCTACATGTTGGGCAGCTGTCCAAAATGCATGTACTGTTCTCCCATAAAACACATCCAAATGGAAAAATGAAGGATTGCTGGCACTCCCATTGTTTCTTTTGGCTGAGGACAAAATTCACACTAGGGTTGCCCCTGCCCTTCTCTGGGTTGGGCTTCTAGGCAACACCCCATGCATACTTCCCTCCAAAAGTGGGATTCACACCTAGGTGAGGGCTCACAAGACATGAACCAGGAAATTACTTCCCCTGTTTTGGACAACTCTAAAAGCTAAGGATCAAAACTGACTGGGAAGGCCAATTTAACTCTACACTCTCGTTGCTGTCAGTGACTTCCGAGAGAAGGTTCCCTGATATGGCTGTGGTATTTAAAATGGAAGCAAATGAAATGGCAGGACAAAAGCACAAGACAAAATATTGCTGCCATATATAAATGTGTTGCCTTTTTACTATATTCTCACTAATAGATTAAACATGTAGGATATTAAATATGTAAGAAAGAACTAATGAAATGTAAGGTAGACAAGAGCCTTCTCTTTCTGGGAAGGAGGTCCTGGAGTGTGTGTTGGAACAATCCACTACCCTCAACGCACAGAGATAAACACACACACCTCTCTCTGGATTTTCTGAGGGAGAGTTTGTATTATAGCACATTATGTTTGATAAGCACATTTTAGATTTGTTGTGATTCATAAATAACTTGAAGATTATTTTTGACCCTCCTTATTAATTTAAATCACTCTGTCACTTCTGAAGACCTAGAAACTACCTTGAATCTTTTTCTGGAAAATATACATTATATATGAAGCATATGAATATATGGAAACCCTGGTGGTGTAGTGGCTAAGTGCTACAGCTGCTAACCAAAGGGTCAGCAGTTCAAATCCTCCAGGCGCTCCTTGGAAACTCTATGGGGCAGTTCTACTCTGCCCTATAGGGTCACTATGAGTCAGAATCGACTTGATGGCACTGGGTTTGGTTTTGGTTTGATTATATAAACATATATAATAATGATCTGGTTCTCATGTCAAAATCTTTTTTTGGGGGGGAGGAGTGTTGTTTTATTTTGTTTTAATTAATCCTTTTAGACAGTCATAGAGGAGAAAGGGAGCCTGAATTGAGAACTGAAGTTAAAAATGCACCTTTTTTCACTTGTTGATATTATGAATTTTATTGTGCTCACTGATCGAACCATTCATTCATTCAGTTATACTTACGGAGTGTCTATTAGGTGCCTGAAGTTATGAACCGAAAAGTGAGGAAAACCAACACGGCTCTTGCAGTCTTGGAGCTTATAGCCTAGTCATACAATAACAGTGAGATCCAAATTGTGTTAAGTTCTATAAAAAAGAGAAACATTTTTCTATAAGAGTGTGTAATAGGGGATTTAACTAGGAGAGAAAGTCCAGGGAATACGTTCCTGAGGAGTGATGAATGAGATGCAATCCTGAAGATGTGTTGTGTGTGTGTGGGTCTGTGCTTGGGTGTGTTCCCACGCGTAAATATGCGTGCTGGTGAGTGTTTCAGGATGTGTGAGGACTGTTCTAGGAAGAGGGAACAGCAAAGCCTCCGTGACAAAGGAAAGCATAATTCTGAGGAATCAAAAGAAGGTATATTGATGGGGTGCAGAGAACGTGACTATGTATAGGCTGAATATTAACCTTTACATGGGTCCCCATGCTCTGAGAACACTGTCTTTGTTCTTATTTTGTACATTGAAAGAGGAAAGCAGATGTCCTCCCCATCCTTCAGTTGCACAAATTTTAAGAGTTGACCTTATTAATCATCAGTCCTCAAAGTAAGGTGTAGGAATCCCTGGACTCCTCAAGACCCATGATCCACAGAGGTTGATGAAGTCAAAATTATTTTTAAAAATACATGACATCAATAGCCATTTTTGCTCTCATTGTCTCATGAGTGTACAGTGCATGGAAGTTTATTAATATGGTTTCAGTTTCCACATTGCAACTAACCTTTAAAAAATTACCACTGGCTCCTTTTTGCTGTAATATCAGTGCAGAACATCTACAACTCCCTTAGAGGTTATTAAAATACCCCTCTTTTTTCTAATTTTCTTCATATTCTTAAACTAAACAATAATGTATTGTGATAGATTGAATGCAAAATCAGGTACGAAAATCCAGCTATGTTCTATTAAGCCAGATAGTAAAAATACTTGAAAAAATATGAAACAATGCCATTCCTCTCACTACTTTCTTTTTGTTTTGGAAAATATTGTTATTTTTCAAAAAATATTTTATTTACATTAATGTGGAATAGATTCATTATTATTATTTTATAAACAATGTAATAGCTAATTTTATTTTTATTTATTTATTTATTTTTGTGTTTCAGGTAAAAGTTTATGTAGTAAATCAGGTTCCCATTTTAAAATTTTTCTAAAAATTGTTCCATGACAATTGTTACAATTTTCACAATGTGTCAACATTCCCATTTTTCCGTTCTTTTGTTGTGTTTCCATTTATCTGGCTTCCCAGCTCCTCCTTTCCTTCTCATCTCTGCTTTTGGGTAAATGTCGACCATTTGGTTTCATATTGTTCATTGCTTAAGGGAGCACATTCCTCATGAGTGATATTGTTTATTTTATAAGCCAACCTATTATTTGGCTGGAAGGTGACCTTCACAAGGGGCTTCGGTTCCAAGTTAAAGGGAGATCTTAGGGACATAGTCTCAGGGGTTCCTCTAGTCTCTAACCATCCAGTAAGTCTGGTCTTTTTTAGGAATTTCAGTTTTGTTCCACATTTTTCTCCCATTCTATCCAGGACCTTCTATTGTGTTCCTGGTCAGAACGGCCAGTAGTGGTAGACGGGTACCATTTAATTCTTCTGGTCTCAGGCTGGAAGCGGCTATTAGCGTTTCATGTGGGCTATTAGTTCCGTGGAGTAGTTTCTTCTCCGATCTTTGGTTTCCTTCATTCTCTTTTGTTCCAGACAAAAGGAAGGGACAAATACTTGTATTTTAGATAGTCACTCAAAAGCTTTTAAGACCCCAGACTCTACCCACCAAACTAGGCTGTAGAACATTATCTTTATGAACTATGTTATGCCAGTTGACTGAGTTGTCCCAGGAGACTATGCATGGTTCCAAGCCCTTCAACACAGTAATCCAATCCCATGAGGTGTTTGGATATGTCTAGAAGGTCTCCATAATTGTGCCCCTTATGTGCTTTATCATACATGTGGACATATATATAGCACACCCAAACATTACTATGCCTACAAATATACCTATATATATAAGTGCATGTACTAACATATACCTTCCTATACACGTATAGCACACATATCTACCTATGCGTGATGATTAAGATTGTGTGTCAACTTGGCTGGGCCTTGATTCTCAGTGTTTTGGCAGTTGTATAATGTGATCACTTCCCTGTTGAAATTTGATATATGATCACCCACATGATGGAATCTGCTGAGTGGCATCAGCAGTCGTGGGGCATGTGGCAGCTCACTGTCACCTCAGCCTTCATCTCTCCACCTTCCGCTGCCTACTTCCTTCCTGCTCGCCTTGCAAACGTTGTTGGCTTGTTTTGGATCCAGCAGCTGTCTCTGGTCTGACCTCTAGTTTTTGGGACTTGAGCTAGCAGCTTACCTGTCCATCTTGGGATTCACCAAACTTCACGGCCTGCAAGCAAGAGTCCTGCTCCCTGAACTGCCTATCTTGGGTTCGCCAGCCTCTGCAGCTATGTGAATCAGGAGAAACCTTGCTGTCTTGCCTGCAGACCTTGGGGATTTCTCAACTGTCACAACCTATGAGAGGGATCCCTGCTCTCCAATCTTCTCATCCTGGGTTCACCAGCTTCTGCAGCTCCGTGAATTGGGAAAGGACCCTATCCTGATCCAAGGACTTGGGACATTCCAGCTTCTACAATTACGTGAGCAGTTTCCTTAATATAAATCTCTCTCTCCATATATATTTATATGCATTACTGGTTTTGCTTCTCTAGAGAACCCAGCCTAAGACACTATGTAACCACACACATTTTTTTTTTGGTTCTTATTACTGTTGCTGCAAAACTGTATATGTTATAGCATTTACCATAATTATCCTTTGTTCTTGTATACCTCTCAATATCTTCATTTACCCTGGTCACATTGTACAGAATTCCCCCATATCGTGTGTTGCCTTTCTCATCACTAGAAATAACAGGTGTCTATTTTTTTTTTTTTTTTATTTATTATCTAGCAAGTAATTCCCCCCCCCTACCCCTCCCAATCCTGGTAACCATCAAACAACATTGCTTTCTGTTTGTATTCACACTTTTTATAAAAGTGAGACCATATAGTATTTGCCCTTTTGTGATTGACTTATTTCACTCAGCATAATGTCTTCTAAATTTATCCATGTTATAAGATGTTTCACGAACTCATCATTTTTCTTTATACTTGCATAGTATTCCATTGTATGTATGTGCAATTTGTTTATCTATTCATTCATTGATGGGCACTTAGGTTCTTTCTATCTTTTTGCTATTGTGAATAATGCTACAGTGAACATGAATGTACGTATGTCTTTTTGTGTCACTGCTCTTATATGTCTAGGATATATATCTCAGAGTGGGATTGCTGAATCATAAGCTATTTCTAGTTTTTTGGGGAAGTGCCATAATATTTTCCAAATGGTTGTAACATTTTACACTCCCATTATCAGTGTATAAGAGCTCCAGTATTCCCACAACCTCACCAGCACTTGTTGTTTTCTGATTTTTTGATCAGTGCCATTATTGCAGGGGTAAGATGGTACCTCATTGTAGTTTTGATTTGCACCTCTTTAATGGCTAATGATCGCGAGCATCTCTCCGTGTGTTTGTTATCCACCTGAATGTCCTCTTTGGTGAAATGTCTGTTCAAGTACTTTGCTCCTTTTTTGACTGGATTGTCTTTCTGTTGTTGAGTTCTTGAAGTTTTCTGTTTATTTTAGAGAGTGGACACTTGTCAGATATGTCATTGCCAAAGATTTTTTCCTGAGTCTGCAAGTTCTCTTTTTAATCTTTTGGTAAAGTCTTTTAATAAGGATGAGTATTTAATTTTTAGGAGGTCCCAGTTATCTAATTTATCTTCTGTTATCAATGCATTCTTAGTTCTGTTTGATAGTCTATTTATGCCAAAAATTATGACCCCCTAGAGGGCAGAGCCAAGATGGCGGAATACACAGACGCTTCCAGCGTGCCCTCTTTACAACAAACACCCGAAAAAACAAGTGAAGCAAGTATACTTATGACAAGCTAGGAGCCCTGAGCATCAAAGGCAAGCTTAGAAAACGAACTGAGGGGCTGGGGGAGGAAGAGATAGTTCAGAAGCAGAGAGGAGTTACCAGACATGAATAGCAGGGAGCCCTTAGGCACCATTCCCAGTAGTGGCTGTGATAGGCTTATACTAGCGCTTGGCTACAGTTTCCTAAGGGAGAAGCAGCTAGCCAGTCTACTCAAATCTCTGGAACCAGAGAAGAGTGGCGCTCTCGGCAAAAGCTAAGTACTTGCGTATACTTTACTGCCCCCCACCACCCGCATCCAAGCCAGCTTCAGCGGCTGACTTCCCTGGGCCTGAGATAGGCCCCGTTGAGTGCCTAGAACCATCCTCTCAGCCTTGGAGAAGGAATAAATTTGGAATCGGGGGAAAAGATAATTTGCCAGCTCCATTAACCAGAGGAGTAACATTCCCCTCTGCATGGACCTGTGTGGGCCTATTTCAAGAGAATACCCCCTTGTTGGCAGACTCCAACCATTTCAGATGTGCGGCGGAGAGGTGGGTGTTTGATGTTTGACAGAGCTTTGCCTATTAAACAGAGTCCTCAAAAAAAAAATTTTTTTTTTTTCAGCTACCCACATCAGGGGCCTAAGGACTGGTAGCTCCACTCAGGTCACCCAGCCACCCGCAACAGGGGTCCAAGGATAACTGGTACCTCCCAGTCAAAAACATTGGGTGCCCATAGTCAGTCTGCAAACCCACCCACCTGTATGCTCTAGGGAACAGGGACATGTCTTCCTCAGAGACACATGGGGGACAATCCTCAGCCCCCTACCTTGTTCAGAGTGTGACACCCTGCTGAAACCAGATACCAGTAACTACAACAATCACCCCTGCCCCTCTAAGACTGTAGGAAAGAGCCTATACCACACACTTGATGATCAGCTACCTGGACGTCTGAGCTGAATTCATACAAGAAGAGTGAATGGACTCCTAGACTGATATACCTGATAACAGCTCTAGCCATCTGGGGACAGGACATCAGAACTCCAAAGGTGACAATAATCAAGCTAGCTCACTCAAGCAACCCATTTGGGTATATCAAAACAAAACAAAGCAAGAAGCTACGACACAGTAAACAAACATTAGAAAAAGCTAATACAATAAATTATAGATGGCTTGGAGAGAGCAGTTGATATCAAGTCACATAAAGAAACAGAGCACGATTGCCTCAACAAGCTCTCAAAACAAAGAATCAAGAGGTCTTCTTGATGAAAGGGCATTCCTGGAATTACCAGAGGCAGAATACAAAAGATTAATATACAGAACCCTTCAAGAAATCAGGAAGGAAAAGTGGCAATACACAAAACAAGCCAAGGAACACAAAGATAAAGCAACTGAAGAAGTTAAAAGGATTATTCAGGAACATAAGGAAAAATTTAATAAGCTGGAAAAATCGATAGACAGCAATCAGAAATTCAGAAGATTAACAATAAAATTACAGAAGTAGACAACTCAATATAAAGTCAGGGAAGCAGATTTGAGCAAGTGGAAGGCAGAATTTCTGAACTTGAAGATAAATCACTTGGAACTAACATATTTGAAGAAAAATCAGATAAAAGAATTAAAAAAAAAATGAAGAAACCTTAAGAATCATGTGGGATTCTATCAAGTGAAATAACCTACAAATGATTGGAGTACCAGAACAGGGAGGGATAACAGAAAATACAGAGAGAATTGTTGAAGATTTGCTGGCAAAAAACTTCCCTGATATCATGAAAAAATGAGAAGATATCTATCCAAGATGCCCATCAAATTCCATATAAGGTAAATGTTAAAAGAAAGTCACAAAGACATATTATAATCAAACTTGCCAAAACCACAGATAAAGAGAGAATTTTAGGAGCTGCTAGGGATAACAAAAAGTCACCTACAAAGGAGAGCCTGTAAGAATAAACGAGGACTACTTGGCAGAAATGATGCAGGCAAGGCGGCGATGGTATGATTTATATAAAAAATTGAAGGAAAAAAATTGCCAGCCAAGAATCATATATACAGCAAAATTGCCTCTCAAATATGAAGGTGAAATTAGGACATTTCCAGAAAAACCGAAGTTTAGGGAATTTTTAAAAACCAAACCAAAACTACAAAAAATACTAAAGGGAGCTCTTTGGTTAGAAAATCAATAATGTCACGTATCAATGCAAGACTAGAACACTGGGCAGAGGAATCAGAAGTCAAGCCAGAAAGGGAAATCAAAAAAATAAATCAGGATTTAAAAAATGCTCAAAACAGGGTAACAGTGATGTTATTATGTAATAGAAGATAATATTAAAACAATAAAGAGGGACTAAGAAATGTAGTCATAGATCTTCCATATGGAGAGGAAGACAAGGCGGTACAAAGAAATAAAAGTTCGGTTTAAATTTAGAAGAATGGGGTAAATAATAAGGTAAACAAAAAGGAGACAAACTATACTATACTTCAAAATAAAATACAAGAAAAAAAATAGAGACTCAGCAGAAACAGAATCAACAACGAATATGAGGAAAGCACAATATATAAAGATAATCTACTCAGCACATAAAATTAAGTGGGAAAAAGAAACTGTCAACAACACACAAAAATAGATCAAAATAACAGCACCAAATTTGTACCTATCCATAATTACGCTGAAGGAAAATGTATTAAATGAACCAATAAAGACACAAAGAGTGGCAGAATAGATTAAAAAACACAATCTGTCTATATGCTGCCTACAAGAGACACACCTGAGACTTAAGAGACACAAACTCAAACACAAAGGATGGAAACAAAAATGTATCAGGCAAACAACAATCAAAAAAGATCAGGAATGGCAACATTAATTACTGACAAAATAGACTTTAAACTTAAACCCATCATAAAGGAAAAGGAAAGACACTATATAATGATTAAAGGGACAATATACCAAGAAGATAGAACCATATTAAATATTTATGCACCCAATGACAGGGCTGCAAGATACATAAAACACACTCTATCAGCACTGAAGAGTGAGATAGACAGCTCCACAATAATAGTGGAAGACTTCAACACACCACTTTTGGTGAAGGACAGGACATCCAGAAAGAAACTCAATAAAGACACAGAAGATCTAAATGCCACAATCGACCAACTTGACCTTGTAGACATATACAGACCACTCCACCCAATGGCAACCGAGTATACTTCCTTTTCTAGTACACATGGAACATTCTCTAGAATAGACCACATATTAGGTCATAAAGCAAGCCTTAGCAGAATCCAAAACATTGAAATATTACAAAGCATCTTCTCTGACCATAAGGCCATAAAAGTGGAAATCAATAACAGAAAAAGCAGGGAAAAGAAATCAAACACTTGGAAACTGAACAACACCCTGCTCAAAGAAGACTGGATTATAGAAGACTTTAAGGATGGAATAAAGAAATTCATAGGCTCCAATAAGAATGAAAACACTTCCTATTAGAACCTTTGGGACACAGCAAAAGCAGTGCTCAGAGGCCAATTTATATTAATAAATGCACATATCTAAAAAGAAGAAAGGGCCCAAATCAAAGAATTATCCCTACAACTTGAACAAATAGAAAGAGAGCAACAAAAGAAACCCAAAGGCACCAGAAGAAAACAAATACTAAAAATTAGAGCTGAACTAAATGAAATAGAAAACAGAAAAACAATTGAAAGAATTAACAAGACCAAAAGCTAGTTCTTTGAAAAAATCAACAAAATTGATAAACCATTGACCAAACCAACAAAAGAAAAACAGGAGAGGAAGCAAATAACCCGAATAAGAAACAAGACGAGCAATATTACAACAGACCCAACAGAAATTAAAAGTATCATATCAGATTACTATGAAAAACTGCATTCTAACAAATTTGAAAACCTAGAAGAAATGGATGAATTCCTAGAAACAGACTGCCTACCTAAACTAACACAAACAGAGGTAGAACAACTAAATAGACCCATAACAAAAGAAGAAATTGAAAAGGTAACCAAAACACTTCCAACAACAAAAACAACCCAGGCCCTGATGGCTTCGCTGCAGAGTTCTACCAAACTTTCACACAACAGTTAACACCACTACTAGTAAAGGTATTTCAGAGCATAGAAAAGGACAGAATACTCCCAAACTCATTCTATGAAGCCAGCATATCCCTGATACCAAATCAGGTAAAGATACTACAAAGAAAGAAAATTACAGACCTATATCCTTCATGAACACAGATGCAAAAATCCTCAACAAAATCCTAGCCAAGAGAATTCAACAACAAATCAAAAAAATAATTCGCCATGACCAAGTGGGATTCATACCAGGTATGCAGGAATGGTTCAACACTAGAAAAACAATTGAGGGGGCGGAGCCAAGATGGCGGACTAGGCAGACGCTACCTCGGATCCCTCTTACAACAAAGACACAGAAAAACAAGTGAATTGATCACATACATAACAATCTATGAACCCTGAACAACAAACACAGATTTAGAGACGGAGAACGAACTAATACGGGGAAGCAGCGATTGTTTCCAGAGCCTGGAGCCAGCATACCAGTCAGGTACGGCACAAGCACAGAGAGTTGCTCCACCCCCCTGAACTAACCCCGGGAGGGAGACCAGCTGGTTCCGCGGGCGGCGTGGGACGCAGCCGGTAGGAGAAGTCCCCGGGAGGCAGTGACTGGTCTTGGAGCAGGAAGAGCAGCGTCTCCGCTGGGGAACCGTCTCACCGGGATTTGGACTGGACGCAGGTACGGCATAAACACGGAGAGCTGCTCCACCCCCCGGAACTAACCCCGGGAAGGGGCCCAGCTGCGTCACGCGGGCGGCGTGGGACGCAGCCGATAGGAGAAGTCCCCGGGAGGCAGCGACTGGTATTGGAGCCGGGAGAACAGCATCCCAGCCAGGACACTCGGTCACGGCACAAGCACGGGGAGCTGCTCTACCCATCTGAACTAACCCCGGGAGGGGGCCTACCTGGTTCTTGGGGGCGGCACGGCCACGCGGCTGGAGGGACGAGAAGTCCCCGGGAGGCAGCGACTGATTTTGGAGTCGAAAGTGCGCCGTCCCAGTAGGGAAGCCTTGACGCTGGGCGAGGGGCTGGAAGCGGAGGATCTGACCGTGACTCCAGCGGGCCAGACCCCCCGGGGGCAATCTCCACACAGCCAGCACACATAGGCGACGCGCCCGCAGGAATCTCAGATATAATAGTCATTCCAAGCAAGACAAGCAACTCTGGCTATATTCTGAGGTGCTACTCTCCTATCTCTCTGTTCCCTCCCCCACCCTCCCCAGGCGGTTTCATTAACATCCAAATAGCCTGAGCCAGAGGGAGAACTCTGATAGGGGTCTGACTGCATTTTTTTTTTTTAAGCGGATTTTCTGCAAAAACTAGTTTCCCAGTGATGGCTCGGAGACAACAATCCATATCAAACCACTTAAAGAAGCAGACCATGACAGCTTCTCCAACCCCCCAAACAAAAGAATCAAAATCTTTCCCAAATGAAGATACAATCCTGGAATTATCAGATACAGAATATAAAAAAACTAATTTACAGAATGCTTAAAGATATCACAAATGAAATTAGGATAACTGCAGAAAAAGCCAAGGAACACACTGATAAAACTGTTGAAGAACTCAAAAAGATTATTCAAGAACATACTGGAAAAATTAATAAGTTGCAAGAATCCATAGAGAGACAACATGTAGAAATCCAAAAGATTAACAATAAAATTACAGAATTAGACAACGCAATAGGAAGTCAGAGGAGCAGACTCGAGCAATTAGAATGCAGACTGGGACATCTGGAGGACCAGGGAATCAACACCAACATAGCTGAAAAAAAATCAGATAAAAGAATTAAAAACAATGAAGAAACCCTAAGAATTATGTGGGACTCTATCAAGAAGGATAACCTGCGGATGATTGGAGTCCCAGAACAGGGAGGGGGGACAGAAAACACAGAGAAAATAGTTGAAGAACTCCTAACACAAAACTTCCCTGACATCATGAAAGACGAAAGGATATCTATCCAAGACGCTCATCGAACCCCATTTAAGATTGATCCAAAAAGAAAAACACCAAGACATATTATCATCAAACTCGCCAAAACCAAAGATAAAGAGAAAATTTTAAAAGCAGCCAGGGAGAAAAGAAAGGTTTCCTTCAAGGGAGAATCAATAAGAATAAGCTCAGACTACTCAGCAGAAACCATGCAGGCAAGAAGGGAATGGGACGACATATACAGAACACTGAAGGAGAAAAACTGCCAGCCAAGGATCATATATCCAGCAAAACTCTCTCTGAAATGTGAAGGCGAAATTAAGGTATTTACAGACAAATACAAGTTTAGAGAATTTGCAAAAACCAAACCAAAGCTACAAGAAATACTAAAGGATATTGTTTGGTCAGAGAACCAATAATATCAGATATCAGCACAACACAAGGTCACAAAACAGAACGTCCTGATATCAACTCAAATAGGGAAATCACAAAAACAAATTAAGATTAATTAAAAAAAAAAAATACACATAACAGGGAATCATGGAAGTCAATAGGTAAAAGATCACAATAATCAAAAAGAGGGAGTAAATACAGGAGGCATTGAACTGCCATATGGAGAGTGATACAAGGCGATATAGAACAATACAAGTTAGGTTTTTACTTAGAAAAATAGGGGTAAATAATAAGGTAACCACAAAAAGGTATAACAACTCTATAACTCAAGATAAAAGCCAAGAAAAACGTTAACGCCTCAACTAACATAAAGTCAAACACTATGAAAATGAGGATCTCACAATTTACTAAGAAAAACACCTCAGCACAAAAAAGTATGTGGAAAAATGAAATTGTCAACAACACACATAAAAAGGCATCAAAATGACAGCACTAAAAACTTATTTATCTATAATTACCCTGAATGTAAATGGACTAAATGCACCAAGAAAGAGACAGAGAGTCACAGACTGGATAAAGAAACACGATCCGTCTATATGCTGCCCACAAGAGACACACCTTAGACTTAGAGACACAAACAAATTGAAACTCAAAGGATGGAAAAAAGTATATCAAGCAAACAATAAGCAAAAAAGAAGAGGAGTAGCAATATTAATTTCTGACAAAATAGACTTCAGACTTAAATCCACCACAAAGGATAAAGAAGGACACTATATAATGATAAAAGGGACAATTGATCAGGAAGACATAACCATATTAAATATTTATGCACCCAATGACAGGGCTGCAAGATACATAAATCAAATTTTAACAGAATTGAAAAGCGAGATAGATACCTCCACAATTATAGTAGGAGACTTCAACATACCACTTTCGGAGAAGGACAGGACATCCAGTAAGAAGCTCAATAGAGACACGGAAGACCTACTTACAACAATCAACCAACTTGACCTCATTGACTTATACAGAACTCTCCACCCAACTGCTGCAAAATATACTTTTTTTTCTAGTGCACATGGAACATTCTCTAGAATAGACCACATATTAGGTCATAAAACAAATCTTTGCAGAGTCCAAAACATCGAAATACTACAAAGCATCTTCTCAGACCACAAGGCAATAAAACTAGAAATCAATAACAAAAAAATTAGGGAAAAGAAATCAAATACTTGGAAAATGAACAATACCCTCCTGAAAAAAGACTGGGTTATAGAAGACATCAAGGAGGGAATAAGGAAATTCATAGAAAGCAACGAGAATGAAAATACTTCCTATCAAAACCTCTGGGACACAGCAAAAGCAGTGCTCAGAGGCCAATTTATATCAATAAATGCACACATACAAAAAGAAGAAAGAGCCAAAATCAGAGAACTGTCCCTACAACTTGAACAAATAGAAAGTGAGCAACAAAAGAATCCATCAGGCACCCGAAGAAAACAAATAATAAAAATTAGAGCTGAACTAAATGAATCAGAGAACACAAAAAAAATTGAAAGAATTAACAAAGCCAAAAGCTGGTTCTTTGAAAAAATTAACAAAATTGATAAACCATTGGCTAGACTGACTAAAGAAATACAGGAAAGGAAACAAATAACCCGAATAAGAACCGAGAAGGACCACATCACAACAGAACCAACTGAAATTAAAAGAATCATATCAGATTATTACAAAAAATTGTACTCTAACAAATTTGCAAACCTAGAAGAAATGGATGAATTCCTGGAAAAACACTACCTACCTAAACTAACACACTCAGAAGTAGAACAACTAAATAGACCCATAACAAAAAAAGAGATTGAAACGGTAATCAAAAAACTTCCAACAAAAAAAAGCCCTGGCCCGGATGGCTTCACTGCAGAGTTCTACCAAACTTTCAGAGAAGAGTTAACACCACTACTTCTGAAGGTATTCCAAAGCATAGAAAATGATGGAATACTACCGAACTCATTCTATGAAGCCACCATCTCCCTGATACCAAAACCAGGTAAAGACATTACAAAAAAAGAAAATTATAGACCTATATCCCTCATGAACATTGATGCAAAAATCCTCAGCAAAATTCTAGCCAATAGAATCCAACAACACATCAAAAAAATAATTCACCCTGATCAAGTGGGATTTATACCAGGTATGCAAGGCTGGTTTAATATCAGAAAAACCATTAATGTAATCCACCACATAAATAAAACAAAAGACAAAAACCACATGATCTTATCAATTGATGCAGAAAAGGCATTTGACAAAGTCCAACACCCATTCATGATAAAAACTCTTACCAAAATAGGAATTGAAGGAAAATTCCTCAACATAATAAAGGGCATCTACGCAAAGCCAACAGCCAATGTCACTCTAAATGGAGAGAACCTGAAAGCATTGCCCTTGAGAACGGGAACCAGACAAGAATGCCCTTTATCACCGCTCTTATTCAACATCGTGCTAGAAGTCCTAGCCAGGGCAATTAGGCTAGACAAAGAAATAAAAGGTATCTGGATTGGCAAGGAAGAAGTAAAGTTATCACTATTTGCAGATGACATGATTATATACACAGAAAACCCTAAGGAATCCTCCAGAAAACTACTGAAACTAATAGAAGAGTTTGGCAGAGTCTCAGGTTATAAAATAAACATACAAAAATCACTTGGATTCCTCTACATCAACAAAAAGAACACCGAAGAGGAAATCACCAAATCAATACCATTCACAGTAGCCCCCAAGAAGATAAGATACTTAGGAATAAATCTTACCAAGGATGTAAAAGACCTATACAAAGAAAACTACAAAGCTCTACTACAAGAAATTCAAAAGGACATACTTAAGTGGAAAAACATACCTTGCTCATGGATAGGAAGACTTAACATAGTAAAAATGTCTATTCTACCAAAAGCCATCTATACATTTAACGCACTTCCGATCCAAATTCCAATGTCATATTTTAAGGGGATAGAGAAACAAATCACCAATTTCATATGGAAGGGAAAGAAGCCCCGGATAAGCAAAGCACTACTGAAAAAGAAGAAGAAAGTGGGAGGCCTCACTTTACCTGACTTCAGAACCTATTATACAGCCACAGTATTCAAAACAGCCTGGTACTGGTACAGCAACAGGCACATAGACCAGTGGAACAGAATTGAGAACCCAGACATAGATCCATCCACGTATGAGCAGCTGATATTTGACAAAGGACCAGTGTCAATTAATTGGGGAAAAGATAGCCTTTTTAACAAATGGTGCTGGCATAACTGGATATCCATTTGCAAAAAAATGAAACAGGACCCATACCTCACACCATGCACAAAAACTAACTCCAAGTGGATCAAAGACCTAAACATAAAGACTAAAACGATAAAGATCATGGAAGAAAAAATTGGGACAACCCTAGGAGCCCTAATACAAGGTATAAACAGAATACAAAACATTACCAAAAATGATGAAGAGAAACCAGATAACTGGGAGCTCCTAAAAATCAAACACCTATGCTCATCTAAAGACTTCTCCAAAAGAGTAAAAAGACCACCTACAGATTGGGAAAGAATTTTCAGCTATGACATCTCCGACCAGCGCCTGATCTCTAAAATCTACATGGTTCTGTCAAAACTCAACCACAAAAAGACAAACAACCCAATCAAGAAGTGGGCAAAGGATATGAACACACATTTCACTAAAGAAGATATTCAGGCAGCCAACAGATACATGAGAAAATGCTCTCGATCATTAGCCATTAGAGAAATGCAAATTAAAACTACGATGAGATTCCATCTCACACCAGCAAGGCTGGCATTAATCCAAAAAACACAAAATAATAAATGTTGGAGGGGCTGCGGAGAGATTGGAACTCTCATACACTGCTGGTGGGAATGTATAATGGTACAACCACTTTGGAAATCTATCTGGCGTAATCTTAAACAGTTAGAAATAGAACTACCATACAACCCAGAAATCCCACTCCTCGGAATATACCCTAGAGATACAAGAGCCTTCATACAAACAGATATATGCACACCCATGTTTATTGCAGCTCTGTTTACAATAGCAAAAAGCTGGAAGCAACCAAGGTGTCCATCAACGGATGAATGGTTAAATAAATTGTGGTATATTCACACAATGGAATACTACGCATCGATAAAGAACAGTGACGAATCTCTGAAACATTTCATAACATGGAGGAACCTGGAAGGCATTATGCTGAGCGAAATGAGTCAGAGGCAAAAGGACAAATATTGTATAAGACCACTATTATAAGATCTTGAGAAATAGTAAACCTGAGAAGAACACATACTTTTGTGGTTACGAGGCAGGGAGGGAGGGAGTGTGGGAGAGGGTTTTTTTATTGATTAATCAGTAGATAAGAACTGCTTTAGGTGAAGGGAAAGACAACACTCAATACATGGAAGGGCAGCCCAATTGGACTGGACCAAAAGCAGTTTCCGGGATAAAATGAATGCTTCAAAGGTCAGCGGAGCAAGGCGGGGGGGGGGGGGGGGTCTGGGGAACATGGTTTGCGGGGACTTCTAAGTCAATTGGCAAAATAATTCTATTATGAAATCATTCTGCATCCCACTTTGAAATGTGGCGTCTGGGGTCTTAAATGCTAACAAGCGGCCATCTAAGATGCATCAATTGGTCTCAACACACCTGGAGCAAAGGAAAATGAAGAACACCAAGGCCACACGACAACTAAGAGCCCAAGAGACAGAAAGGGCCACATGAACCAGAGACCTACATGATCCTGAGACCAGAAGAACTAGTTGGTGCCCGGCCACAATCGATGACTGCCCTGACAGGGAGCACAGCAGAGGACCCCTGAGGGAGCAGGAGATCAGTGGGATACAGACCCCAAATTCTCATAAAAAGACCAAACTTAATGGTCTGACTGAGACTAGAGGAATCCCGGCGGCCATGCTCCCCAGACCTTCTGTTGGCACAGGACAGGAACCATCCCCAAAGAAACTCATCAGACATGAAAGGGACTGGTCAGGGGGTTGGGAGAGTGACGCTGATGAAGAGTGAGCTAATTATATCAGGTGGACACTTGAGACTGTGTTGGCATCTCCTGTCTGGAGGGGGGATGGGAGGATAGAGAGAGTTGGAAGCTGGCAAAATTGTCACGAAAGGAGAGACTGAAAGGGCTGACTCAAGAGGGGGAGAGCAAGTGGGAGTAGGGAGTGAGATGTATGTAAACTTATATGTGACAGACTGATTGGACTTGTAAACGTTCACTTGAAGCTTAATAAAAGTTATTATAAAAAAAAATAATGTAATCCATCACATAAATAAAACAGAAGACAAGATTCACATGATTTTATCAATTGATGCAGGAAAAGCATTTGACAAAGTTCAACACCCATTCATGATAAAAAAAACTCTCCGAAAAATAAGAATAGAAGGAAAATTCCGCAACATAATAATGTGCATTTATACAAAGCCAATACCCAGCATCATCCTAAATGGAGAGAGTCTGAAAGCATTCCCCCTGAGGTCGTGAAGTAGGCAAGGATGACCTTTATCATTGCTCTTATTCAACATTGTGCTGGAGGTCCTAGCCAGAGCAATTAGGCTAGATAAAGAAATAAAGGGCATCCAAATTGGAAAGGAAGAAGCAAAAGTATCTCTATTTGCAGATGACATGATCTTATACACAGAAAACCCTAAGAAATCCTCAAGAAAACTGCTGAAACTAATAGAAGAGTTCAGCAGAGTATACGGATACAAGGTAAACATACAAAAATCAGTTGGATTCCTCTACACCAACAAAAAGGACATTGAAGGGGAAATCACCAAATCAATATCATTGTAAATGATACTGTAAGTAGCCCCCAAGAAGATAAAATACTTAGGAATAAATCTTACCAGAGATGTAAAAGACTTATACAAAGAAAACTAAAAAGCACTCCGGAAGAAAACAAGAGAGACCTACAAAAGTGGAAAATCATATCTTGCTCATGGATAGGAAGACGTAACATTATAAAAATGTCTATTCTACCAAAAGTGATCTATGGATTTAATGCAATTCCAACCCAAATCCCAAGGACATTCTTTAATGAGATGGAGAAACAAATCACCAACTTCATATGGAAGGGAAAGAGGCCCTGGATAAGTAAACCATTACCAAAAAAGAAAGAATAAAGTGGGAGGCCTCACTCTACCTGATTTTACAACCTATTATACCGCCACAGCAGTCAAAACAGCCTGGTACTGGTACAACAACAAATACATAGACCAATGGAACAGAATCGGAAATCCAGACATAAATCCATCCACATATGAGCAGTTGATATCTGACAAAGGCCCCAAAACAGCTAAATGGGGAAAAGACAGTCTTTTTAACAAACGGTGCTGGCATAACTGGATATCCATCTTCAAAAAAATGAAACAAGACCCATACCTCACTGCATGTACAAAAACAAGCTTAAAATGGATCAAAGACCTAAATATAAAATCTAAAATGATAAAGATCATGGAAGAAAAAATAGGGACAACACCAGGAGCCCTAGTACATGGCATAAACAGTATAGAAAACATTACTAACAATGCAGAAAAAAACGAGATAACTGGGAGCTCCTAAAAATCAAACATCTATGCTCATCCAAAGGCTTCACCAAAAGAGTAAAAAGACTACCTACGGACTGGGAAAAAGTTTTTAGCTGTGACATTTCCGATCAGTGCCTGATCTCTAAAATCTACATGATACTGCAAAAACTCAACTGCAAAAAGACAAATAACCCAATTAAAAAATGGGCAAAAGATATGAACAGACACTTGACTAAAAAAGACATTCAGGTAGCTAACAGATACATGAGGAAATGTTCACTATCATTAGCCATTAAACAAATCAAAACTACAATGAGATTTCATCTCACTTCAACAAGGCTGGCATTAATCCAAAAAACACAAAACAATAAATGTTGGAGAGGTTGTGGAGAGATTGGAACACTTATACACTGCTGGTGGGAACGTAAAATGGTACAACCACTTTGGAAATCGATTTGGCACTTCCTTAAAAAACTAGAAATAAAACTACCATAGGATCTAGCAATCCCACTCCTTGGAATATGTCCTAGAGAAATAAGAGCCTTTACATGAACAGATGTATGCACACCCATGTTCACTGCAGCACTGTTTACAATAGCAAAAACATGGAAGCAAGTTAGGTGCCCATCAACAGATGAATGGACAAATCAATTAGGGTATATTCACAGAATGGAATACTATGCCATCGATAAAAAACAGTGACGAATCTGTGAAACATTTCATGACATGGAGGAATTTGGAAGGCATTATGCTGAGTGTAATTAGTCAGTTGAAAAGGACAAATATTGTATAAGACCACCATTATAAGAACTCGAAGAAAAGTTTAAACAGAGAAGAAAATATTCTTTGATGGTTACGAGAGGGCGAGAGGGGTACTCACTAATTAGATAGTAGATAAGAACTACTTTAGGTAACAGGAAAGACAACACAAAGTATAGGCAAGGTCAGCACAACTGGACTAAAACAAAAGCAAAGAAGCTTCCTGAATAAACTAAATGCTTCAAAGGCCAGCATAGCAGGGGCGGGCGTTTAGCCACCCTAGTTTCAGGGGACGTCTAAGTCAATCGGCATAAAAAAGTCTTTTAAGAAAACCTTCTGCGTCCCACTTTGAGAGTGGCATCTGGGGTCTTAAATGCTAGGAAATGGCCGTCTAAGATGCATCAATTTGTCTCAGCCCACCTGGATCAAAGGAGAATGAAGAACACCAAGGACACACAGTAATTAGGAGCCTAAGAGATGGAAAGAGCTACAGAGACTACATCAGCCTGAGACCAGAAGAACTAGAAGGTGCCTGGCTACAACCAATGACTGCCCTGACAGGGAACACAACAGAGAACCCCTGAGGGAGCAGGTGAGCAGTGGGATGTAGACCTGAAATTCTTGTAAAAAGACCAGACTTAATGATCTGACTGAGACTAGAAGGACTCCAGTGGTCATGGCCCCCAGACCTTCTGTTGGCCCGGGAGAGGAACCATTCCCAAAGCCAACTCTTCAGACAGGGATTGGACTGGACAATGGGATGGAGAGGGATGCTGGTGAGGACTGAGCTTCTTGGATCAGGTGGACACTTGAGACTATGTCGGCATCTCCTGCCTGGACGGGAGATGAGAAGGTAGAGGGGTTAGAAGCTGGTAAAACTGACACGAAAAAAGAGAGTGGAGGGCAGGGAGCAGGCTGTCTCATTAGGGGGAGAGCAATTGGGAGGGAGTAAAAAAGAAAAAAAAATTTTTTTTTTCTATGTAGCAAGGTGTATATAAGTTTTTGTGTGAGAGGCCGACTTGATTTGTAAACTTTCATTTAAAGCACAATCAAAATTAAAAAAAAAAATTATGACCTCTACTTTGTCCCTGTGTATCTTCCAGGAAATTTATAGTTTCAGCTTTAACATGCAGGTCTTTGATCCATTTTGAGTTTGTTTTTGTGTATGGTGTGAGGTATGGATCCTGTTTAATTTTTCTGCCAATGGATATCCAGTTTTGCCAGCAGCTTCGTTAAAAAGACTGTTTATTACCCATTGAATGGACTATGACACTTTGTTGAGTATCAGCTACCCACAGACAGATAGATTTACTTCTGAGTTCTCAATTCTGTTTCACTGGTCTACGTGTCTGTTGTTGAACCTGTACCCAGATGCTCTGAATACTGTCTGTGTAGTAAGTTTTGAGGTCAGGAAGTGTGAGGTCTCCTATTTGTTGTTGTTCTTCAATATTGCTTTAGCTATTTGGGGCCTCTTTCCTTTCCATATAAAGTTGGAGATTAATTTTTCCATTTCATTAAAGAATGTTGGGATTTGGGTCAGGATTGTATTATATCCATAGATCACTTTGGATAGTATTAACATTTTCACGATGTTTTTATGAGCATGGAATGTTTTTACTTTTATGTAGATGTCTTTTAGTTTCTTGAAGTAGGGTTTTATAATTTTCCTTGTACAAGGCTTTTATGTCCTTAAAAAAAAATAGTTAGGTTTATTTGTGGGTATTTTATCTTTCGGGGGGCTATTGTAAACGGTATTGTTCTCCTGTTTTGTTTTGTTTTTTCAGAGTTCTCCTTGTTAGTGTGGAGGAGCCCAACTGACTTTTATGTGTTGATCCTGTACCTTGCCACTTCACTTAACCCTTCTATTATTTCCAGTAACTTTCTTGTGGAATCTCTGGGATTTTTTATGTATAGCATCATGTGATCTGCAAATAGGAATAGTTTTCTTCTTCCTTTTCAATTTGGTTACGCTTTATTTCCCTTTCTTTACTTATCGCTCTGACTAGGACTTCCAGTACAATAGTGAATAAGGGTGGTGATAATGGGCATCCTTGTCTCATTCCCATTTTCAAAGGAAATGCTTTCAATCTCTCTCCATTGAAAATAATGTTGGTTGTTGGTTTTACACATATGTCCTTATTTATGTTGAGGAGTTTCTGTTCTATTCCTATTTTGCTGACTGTTTTTATCAGGAAAGGTGTTGGGTTTTACAAAATGCTTTTTCTGCATAGATTGAGATGATCATGTGATTGTTTTCCTTCATTTGGCTTATGTGGTGAATTGCGCTGATTGACTTTCTAATGCTGAACTAACCCTGCATCCTGGTATGAATCCCACCTGATCGTTACAGTTTTTTTTTTTCTTTTAATGCTGTTGACTTCTGTCAGCTACAATTTTTGCATCTATATTCATGAGGGAAATTGGTTGGTACTTTTCTTTTTTTGTGGTTTCTTTGCCTGGCTTCAGTGTCAGGGTTATGGTGGCTTCAGGAAGGAATTAGGAAGTATTCCTTCCTTTTCTATGTTCTGGAATAGCTTCTGTAGAATTGGCATTAACTCTCCTCTGAATGTTTGGAAGAATTCTCCAGTGAAGCCATCTTGTCCGTGGCTTGTTTTTGTAGTAACTTTTGTTTTTTTTCTATGACAACTTCAATTTCTACTTTTGTTATGGATGGTTCTATTTAGATTTTCTTACCTATATTTTTGTTAATTAAGTAGTGTGTTTCTAGAAATGTGTCCATTTCTTCTAGGTTTTCAAATTTGTTGGAGTACAATTTTTCATAATATTCTGTTACCATCGTCTTTATCTCAGTAGGTTCTTTTGTAATGTCACCCATTTCATTCCTTATTTTGGTTATTTTCAACTACTCATTTTTTTTTTTTTACTGATCCTTTCAAGAACCAACTTCTAGTATTGTTGATTCTTTCTATTGTTTTTCTGTTATCTATTTCATTGATTTCTGCTTTGATCTTTGTTATTTCCTTTCTGATGGTAACTGAGGTCTTCTTTTGCTGTTCTTTTCCTATTAGTTCAAGTTGTTGGGTTAAGTTATTGATTTTGGACCTTTCTTCTTTTTTGGTGAGTGTATTTATTGCTATCTACCACTCGTCTGTCAGTTTGTAATACTGTGGTGGCCTTCATGTTGCTGTGATACTGGAGGCTTTGCCACTGGTATTTCAAATGCAGGGTCAGTCTTGGTGGACAGATTTCAGCTGAGCTTCCAGACTAAGACAGACTAGAAAGAAGGACCTGGCAGTCTACTTCTGAAAAAATTGGCTAGTGAAAATCTTATGAAGAAGAACGAGGCATCAGGATTGGAGGAAGACTCATTAACAACCTGCCCTATGCAAGTGACACAACCTTGCTTGCAGAAAGTGAAGATCTGAAAAACTTATTGATGAAGATCAAAGATCTCAGCCTTCAGTACGGATTACACCTCAACATAAAGAAAACAAAAATCCTCACAGCTGGAGCAAAAAGCAACATCATGTTAAATGGAGAAAATATTGAAGTTGTCAAGGATTTCATTTGCTTGGATTCACAATCAAGGACCATGGAAGCAGCAATCAAGAGATCAGATGCACTGCATTGGGCAAACCTGCTGCAAGAGAACTTTTTAAAGTGTTAAGAAGCAAAGATGTCACTTTAAGGGTTAAAGTGCCTTTGAGCCAAGCCACGGTGTTTTCAATCGCCTCAAATGCATGTGGAAACTGACAATAAATAAGGAACACCAAAGAATTGATGTCTTTGAATTATGGTGTCGGCAAAGAACACTGAATATACCATGGACTGCCAGAAGAATAAACAAATTTGTCTTGGATGAAGTGCAGCCAGAATGTTCATTAGAAGCAAGGATGGTGAGACTTTGTCTCACATACTTTGGACATGTTATCAGGAGGGACCAGTTCCTGGAGAAGGACATCGTACTTGGTAAAATAGAGGGTCAGCAAAAAAGAAGACACTCAATGAAATCGATCGACACAGTGGCTGCAACAATGGGCTCAAACATAGCAACCATTGTGAGAATGGCACAGGACTGGGCAGTGTTTCCTTCTGTTGTACGCAGGGTCGCTATGAGTCGGAATCACACTCAACGGCACCAAACAGCAACAAACAGAATTTATTTCTATAAATTTTCCTCTGACCATTGCTTTTGCTGTGTCCCAAGTCTTCGGGTATGTTGTGTTTTCATTCTCATTTAATTCTAAGAACTATTTAATTTTATTTGTAATTTCTTCTATTACTCGTTTTATGTAAGGTATTCAGTTTCTGTGTGTTTATTTTTTTCTTGCTCTTTCTGTTATTGATTTCTAGTTTTATAACATCAAGGGCAGAGAAGATGCTTTGTGTTATTTTGAGGTTTTTTTTTTTTTTTAAATTGAGGCTTGCTTTGTGGCCTAAAATATGGTCCATCCTGGGGAATGATCCTTATACTTTGGAGAAGAATGTGTACTGCGTTGCTGTAGGGTAGTGTGTTCTGTGTATGTCTACATTTGTTTGTTGTGTTATTTAGATCTTTTGTATCTTTGTTGAGTTTCTTTCTAGTTGCTTTGGTCCATCGTCAAAAGTGGTGTGTTAAAGTCTCCCCCTGTTACTGTTGAACTGTCTGTTTTTCTTTTCGATTCTGTCAGAGTTCACTTTATATATTTGGAGCTCTGTTATTTCGTGTATAAACATTTATTATTGTTATGTCTTCTAGGTGTGTTGACATTTTAATCATTATATAATGCCTTGGTTGACTTAAATTATATTTTATCAGAAATTATTATTGCCACTCCTGTTCTCTTTTTGTTACTGTTTGCTTGATACGTTTTTTTCCAATCCTTTGAATTTTAACCTATTTATGTCTTTTCATCTAAGCTGTGTCTCTTGTAAGCAATATATTGATGGGTCATGGTTTTTTTTTAATCCATTCTTCCACTCTCTGCCTCTTGATTGGTGCATTTAATTCATTTATGTTCAGTGTTGTTATCCGTGGTATAAATTCACTTCTGTCATTTTGTTATACTTTTTTGTGGTGTTAATGGTTTCTTTGTTCCTCTTAATTTTCTGTAAAGAGATTCTTTTGTATGCGGATTTTCTTTACTATGATTCTTTGTTGTTTTGTGTGTGTTTTTAACCAAAAGAAAACCCATTGCTGTCAAGTTGATTCCAACTCGTGTATTTAGTGAGTCTTTTTTTATTTTTTTCTTCTTTGTTTTAATGAATAGACTTATAAATTTTCTTTTTGGCTACCCTGAAACTTACCTTTATTCTCCTAAGTTTGAAACAGTCTGTTACATCTTGAAATTGCCTTGACTTCCCCTCCATATGGAAGTTCTATAACTACACAATTTTTCTCCTCCTCTTTGTTTTGAGGGTGTCATCATCTATAGCTTAACGTGCCTGGCCCCTGTAATCAGTTATGCAACTTTGTTTTACTTTCGTCAAGTCTTTATCTGGGATGCTATTAGGGTGATTCTGCCCTGAGTCTTTATCTCAGGTTGTTGTCTAATGTCATTGGTTCTCTTTCGTAAGGACTCCTTTTAACGTTTCTTGTAAGACTGGTCCAGTTTTTACAAATTCCCTTAATTTCTGCTTATCTGGGAAGGTCCTAGATTTGCCACCATGTTTTAAAGACAATTTTGCTGGATATATGATTCTTGGCAGGCAATTCTTTTCTTTTATGGTTTTATATGCAGGCCATCGCACTGCCTTCTTGCCTGCATGATTTCTGAGGAAAAATCAGCACTTAGTCTTATTGGCACTCTTTCGTGATATTTTGTTTTTCACAAGCTGCTCTCCAAATTCTTTCTTTGTCTTCGATTTTGGAAAGTATGATTATGATATGTTTTGGTGAATTTCTTTTGCATTTTATCCTGCATGGGTTTCATCGAGCTGCCTAGAGGGAAACATCTCACGTTTCATGGTATTTGGGAAGTTATCTGCCAATATATCTTCAAAAATTCCTTATTTTTTCTTCATCTTTTCTGGAATTCCCTTCACATGTAAATTATTCCTCTTGATGGTGTCCCACATATCTCTTAGGGCTTCTTCATTTTTCTTCATTCTTTTTTCTGATTGTTCCACAAACAAATTAGTATTAAGAGGTTTGTCCTCTATTTCCCTGATATTTCTTCCATTGATTCAACTCTACTTCTGTGTCCTTCCATTGAGTTATCGATTTCTGATATTTTATTGTTAATCTTCTGAATTTCTAGTTGTAATTTTTGTATCATTCCTATTTGTCTATTGAGTTTGGTCATTTTGTTCTTGTATTGTTTTCCTGAGTTCTTTTAGGTTTTTTTCTGTATTTTCTTTGATCTCTTTGATGAGCCTAAATGTAAGTCTTCTGTATTCCTTATTAGGTAGTTTTTTTTTTTTTTAAATTAGATAGTTTTATTGTCATTTATTTCTCAGTACGTTTTTCTGTCCCTTTTGTTCATTTGCTTGAGCGGTCTTATCTTGTTTCTTCATATGGTTTGTTTTTGTCTGCTGTCTCTGAGGCATTAACTTGTTTATTTATTGATTGATTGAGTCTATGTTTGTTTTGTCCTGGATTTTTGTTTCATTTTGATATGTGAGGGGCATTGTTTTTTCTCTTTAGAATGTCTTTCTTCCTTTGTATTGTTTTAATTTTTGGTGTTTGTGGTACTGGCCTATGTGTGACTTTGGTGGTGTTAGTTGACTGGGTGTGATTTTCTCTCACTAGTGGATATGGTGGGTCATGCCCATGTGTGAGTCCTCCGTGGTTAGGCTTGTATGTTTTCCCTTACAAGACTGAGTGGTAGTTGAAGATCTGGTTCCTTCCTTCATGTTGACCGACAACTGTTGGATGGTCAGAATCCTTCCACAGCCCTTGTGGGACCATGGGTCATTCAGAGTTGGTGTTAGCAGTTATTCTGTCATCTAAAGGTCAGGACAGGATGTCTCCAGAGCTGCTGTGAGGCAAAGCTACCCAAATGGACAGGACAGGCCACCTGTGCATGCACAAATTGGTATCTAAGTACATGGTGAGGAATTAAGGGATTTCAGTGCATGTACAGTGGGTCTGCAGGCTCTGTCTGGGTGTGTGATGTGTGATGTTGCATCCAGGCAGACTTTGGATGAGGACACTAGGATCCCCTGTTCATCATTGGGCAGAGGTGCAGGTGGTGCTTGCAGGGATGTGACAAGCATTGCTGATGAGGTGTTTTGCCTGTCTGGCCAGTTACCAGGCAGTTGTGCAGGGACCATTCTCGCCAGTCATCAGGTTCTGGACATGGCTGGTGTGTGTTGCCAGTCATGGGCAGGGTGGAAGTGGGAGGGGTGCTTGTGCCACTGAGTGGGTATGACAGTGAGGGAGGTGTGTACTGCTAGTCACCAGGAGCAGTAGGGGGGTACATACTCCTCTGGTCACTGGCATGGGTGCTTAGGCACTCTCAATAGGCTGAAGCCAGTGGTCAGGGTCTGACTCAACCAAATGCAAGGCAGGGGGCTTCCTGGAGTCTGGTCAGATGGGGGATCTCTAGCTGCCACTCTATGGATCCACTACTCCATGGGTGCCACGTGTCCAAATGATCAGAGACTAGCACTGGTGAGTAGCCCTGTCCCTAGTTCCTGGCTCCCTCCCTGTTCTGTGGTCACCAGGATCTCTAGAGCTCTTGCCTGTCTTCTTGCACTTTCCCTCCTTAAATCTCATCCCTGGCTTGCTAACTTGGCTTCATTCTGGGTTCGTCTGCACAGTATCTCTGTACCCTATTGGGAATTCTATGAAGTTGTCTTCCTGAAATCCTAACCCAAGAACACTGTTCACTTTGTCTCAAGAAGGCCACAGTGCACTGGGCTGGCTGGCAGGGTACCCACCATCCATAAATCTTCTCGTTCACTGTTTTCCTTCAGTTTCTCCTTCCACTCGGTATTCAATCTAATTTTCCATCCTCCCATTTGATGCTCAGGGTTCCAAGAGTGTCATCTGTATCTGTTTCACTTGATTTCTCTGACTAAGCCATTATCTTGGGCCATCTCATTTTTGCTATTTTAAGTGAATTAATAAGTACATATTTTTAAGTGCTTTAATTTTTTTTTATAATTTTAATTCTAATATGGAAATATCAGTTGATAAAATTTACATAAGCAAAAGCTCTTTGGTCTCCTCAGTAATTTTTTAAGAGTTTAAAGGGGCCATGAGACCAAACGGTTTGAGAACCAGTTTTGTAAAGAGTAACATGAAGCAATAATGAGTCTGTCTGAACACAGGGGGAGCAGGAGCCACCCAGGGTTGTATGATTTTGGGGTGCTTTGGAAGAATTTCCACCAAACTGGATGGACCTGTTGCTTTGAAACCACATCCCTTGATCATCAGTGGACTCATTTATATTACAGTGATATCCTTTGTTAATGTTCATATCCCACTAGGACGGACAATATATCATCATCTTTTGACTTTTTTTGTTTTTTCACTTCAGTGTGTATAAATGGATAAACCTATCCTAAAATGACAATTATATGTAGTTCTTCCTTATAGCAGGATAGAGAGAAATTCAGATGGTTTCTACACAGTGGTAGCTAGAGAGATAGAAGATAGAACTACAAACATCTCAGGGGCTTTCATAATGGCATGGCTGCTGATAAGGTTGTCAGATAAAATACAGGATTCCCTGTTAAATTTTAATTTCATATAAATGACATTTTTTTGTATACTTGTGTCTTTGTTATCTAGTGTTGCTATAACAGAAATACCACAAGGGGATGGCTTTAACAAACAGAAATTTATTCTGTCGAAGTCTAGGAGGCTAGAAGCTCAGGGTGCCAGCTCCAGAGGAAACCTTTCTCTCTCTGTTGGTTCTGGGAGAAAGTCCTTGTCATCAATCTTCCCCTGGTCTAGGAGTTTCTCAGCACAGGAATCCCGGGTCCAAAGGACACACTGCTCCCAGTGCTGCTTTCTTGGTGGTATGAAGTCCCCCATCTTTCTGCTCACTTCTCTCTTTCATATCTCAAAAGAGATTGACTCAAAATACAACTTAATTTTGTAGATTGAGTCCTGCCTCATTAACGTCATAGAGGTAGGATTTACAACACATATGGAAATCACATCAAATGACAAAATGGTGGACAATCACACAATACTGGGAATCATGGCCTAGTTAAGTTGACACACATTTTTGGAGGATACAACTCAATCCATAACAATGTGTATCTCAAATATTGCATGGGTCACACTTACACTAAAAAAGAATTTGCTATTAATTTGAAATTCAATTTTAACTGGGTGTTCTGTATTTTTATTTGCTAAATCTGGCAAGCCTAGCTGCTTGGCATAGACATTTTGCATCTCAACAAGCAGCTTTTGCTTTATTTGCTGTTTGTCAAAGTATCCATTTTATTTAGTTCTTTGTGTCTTGCCAGAAACTACAGAAACCAGTTAAGAATTAAGAGTCAAAAGCCTTTGTCATGCTGAAATTGAGTGCTATTAAACGTATACTTTATGAGTATGCCACAGACAAATGCATTTTGGAAAACTGTTTTATCCTAATAGAATCTGTTGTCAGGTGATTTGTCTCATGCATTTAGTTGTTCTTGCCTAAAGTGCAGATTTCATACTCTTGCTTATATCCACCTTTTTCGCTATGTTTTATTTTTTGCAATGTTTCTACATCCCTTCAGTTTAGGTTAAACAAACAGAGAGCACCAAACGTGTAACTCATTTATTCATTCAATTCAATTTAACTAGTATATATTGGGCATCAATTATATGCCAAGTGCTGTCACAGGTGCTAGAAATAGCAGAGTTAACCTACCATATAAAACCCTTTCTGAGTGAAAAGTACATTCTAGTGTGGGGGTACAGATTATGTAAATCAAGTGTTGGTAAATACTACCAAGAAAATCAAGTAGGATATAGTGCTAGGGAGTGCAAGGATATGAGTGGAATTAATATTTTAGATAAGGCTACTTGGGAAGGTCTAATTAGTAAGATGATACCTTAAGGAAGTAGGGCATTAGTAATGAGAATATCTGAGGAAATAACATTGTAGGCAGAGACAACAGCAAATGTAAGGGCCCTCAGAATGGGAAATGATTGGTCAGTTTGAAAAATTGCAAGGGGGCTTGTGTGGTTGGAGCATAGTGAGTGAGAAAGAGAACGGCAGGATATGAAGTTGGTCGATAGTGTAAGGAGAGTGCAGTATGGACAAAAAAATGAGTGTCTTCTAGCTCATAGGAAAGAATTTCCCTTTTATTCTGAGCCGGGGAGCTAGTGTTGGTTTTGACTTAGGCTTATGAAAGGTGACTATGCATCTGTGCAAGGAATATGCTGTTAGGTAGCAAGAAGAGCAACAGTGGGACCAAATATGAGATAATGGAAGAGTTCATGGAAGTGTAATCCAGGGAAGGAGCAGTGGAGGTGAGGAGAATTTGCCTGACTGGGTGATATTTAGAATGTAGAATCAGGATTTTCTGCTGCATTGGATGCCGCATGTAACAAAAAGAGAGTAGTAGAAAATTACTCCAAGGTTTTTGGGCTGAATAACCTGAAGATGGAGTTGCCATTGACTGAGGTGAAGAGAATGAAAAGAAGTTATTTTGTTTTGTTTGCAGGGATCAGAAAGTACCAGCAGTTTAGATTTATACAAAACCAGTTAGAGATGCCTATTAGATAGCCAAGAACAGATGTGGGAGATGCTGGGTGCTTAGTTAAATACACAAATCAGGAGGGTATTTTAGGAAGGTATGAGAGGAGTCTGGGTTAGAAAGAGTGAAAAGGAGAAGCCACAGAGGTAGGAAAAGAACCAAAAGAAAATGATTTTTTAGGAACCAAGTAAAGCATGTGTTTCAAGAAAGAGAGAGTGATTGCCTGATGGTACATCAAAGGATACTGTTTGATTGAGTAAAATGAGGATTGATTTAACCATTGACTTTGGCAAAATGGAAGCTGTGATGTGCTTGACCAGAGTACTGTTAATGGAATGGTGGGTGGACTGATGGGAGCAAATATTCAAGGAGTTCTCCTGTTAAAGAAGACCACAGAAATGGGACAGTAGCTAGAAGAAGGTGTGTGGAACTCAAGGAAGGCTTTTTCCTTAAACATGAGATATTAGAGTATGTGCATATGCTAATGAAAGTAAAATAACATATTAAATATAAATACAGGGAGAGTAAAATAGAGCTTTGAACCAGTTCTTTCCCATTCAGTCATGACCAAGAAAGTGACAATAGAACAGACCCAAATTTTTAGGATTTGGATGAACTGGAACGGTAACTGGAATGGGAAAAATTACATGTTGAAGCCCTGCTAGAAACTTAATCTCCTTCTTAGAAAACAAGGGTAGTGCACACATTGCACAGCGACCAAATCTCTTGTACATCTGATTTTGTGCAGAGTGGGAAACAGTGTACCCTGCTCTAAGATGGTGGCTGACTGCACTGCTTTGAATGTATGTTGCTCTCCGTAGTCCTGGTGATAACCTGATCTCATGCATCAGGCTCCTGAATGGGTTCATTCCACCTCTTCTGAGTCTCCCTTTCCAAGCCTTTGACCTGTAATTTTTCCTGTTCCAGTTACTACTCCAGATCATCCAAATTGTAAAAATTCAGGTCTGTTTCAGTTTTATTAATCAGCCATTACTGAACCTGTTCAAACCAGTTCGAAGTTCTGGAGTAAAATGGCAATTCCAGAAGTAATATGATTAGGCACATCTCTTTAATAACTATCTACTAACAAATGGGATATGCTCATTATTTGGAGATTTGGAGGAATTTGATGGGTAATTGGCAAGCAACCTTTTTTTTTTTTTTTTAGCAAAACAGCCACCTTAGCAAAATAAGAATGTTTACAAGTTGCTTTTTTTTCTTCAAAATAAAAATAGCTATAATGTGCTCAAAGGGAAAAAATACGGGCTATCGCAACTTAATTTAAGTATTTTATTGATTAGAAAAAATGTCACTGAGAAAATGACACTCTATTTTAGACATTAAATTGCTCATATCTGGATATGTAAACACATGGAAGCATAACAACAGCATTACATGCCCTGAATGTGAATGTGTTTTGAGAGTTGTAGAGCCATACACAAGTGTGCTATGGCAGATTTGAGAATGTACCTCACAGACCTCCATCTGCATGGAATGAACTGGACCAAGAACACCCCCTGCTGATGCAGATTTCCATTGATGCAGCCAATGCCTGAGAACAGAAGGTCACTAAGGCAGTCCCATCCCTAGGAGACATGGGATACCTCTGAGGCTGATTTGGCTTGAGAATTCCCTGATGGTCTTTTCAAACTTTCCATAGACTTCGTGGTGGTCTCGGTTGCTCCCACTCATTCTTCTTTGTTTCTCTTCTTCACTCAGAGTCAAATCTGCATTAAAGTTTGATGGCTCTCCTATTTTCTCATATGTCTTTTCTCTGATAAAATAATTTCAAATTTACTCATGGCTTTTGTGTGTGTGTGTGTGTGTGTCTGCTTCTCAGAGGATCCTGATTAACACAAGTGATATTAGGAGAAGCCTGGGAAAGTAAGATAGGATTTGGGTCTAGCTCATGGTAGGTAAAAACAATGACACCCTGCTTTATGGATGGGACAGGTATATAGTCTCTGGCACAAGATTTTGGAGCAATCATTAAATACACAATTCATAGTGATCTGGAAAAATGTCCTGGTGAAGGAAAATGCTGTGGCAGGTGCAGTGAGGTAGGCTCTTGAAAAATACAGAGGAAGCAGAGGCAACATGGCACCATAGATGTATCATGCCATCCCTCTGCAGCAGAAAACTGGAAAACTAAGTAAAACAGATAGAAACATCAATCCTGGAACCCTAAGCATTGAATGAAAGAATAAAGAGCTAGATCAAACACCAAATCGAAGAAGAAACTGAAGAAAAACAGACAGCAAGGAGATATGTGGAGTAGCAGTCCCCTGCCACCTAACGCGCCTGTGTTGCCATCTAGGGGCACAGCCAACAAAGACCTCCCTACGTTTCCCACAGACTCCCAGGTCCAATCCACTCCCACCTGCTAGCTACTTTTTTTGTTCTTTCTCTTTCTTTTCTTTCTCCTCCACCTAGCCCATATACCACCCTCTCTTTCCACCAGCCTCACCATGCTGCTGTGCTTAGAGACTGCACTACCAGTGAAAACACAGCCAAAATCAACAAAAACACAGACAGGAAAATAATACAAGAACAAAATGTCAAAATAAGTAAACAAGTAGAAATCATACAAAAACAAGAAATCCAAAAGATAACAACAAAATTTCAGAAATGGACAACTCAATATTTTAGGAGCATATTTGGAAACAATGAAAGACAAGATCCGTGAAACTGAAGACAAACCATGGATACCACTTAGAGGAAAAATCAGAGAAAAGAATGAAGAAAAAAAAAAAACTAAGAATTATGTGGGACACAATCAAAAGCAAAAATTTGCACGTTGGGAGTTCCAGAACAGGGGGAGAAAATGGAAAACGCAGAGAAGGTTATTGAAGATTTGCTGGCAGAAAAGTTCCCATATATGATGACAGATATAAAGATGACAATCCAGGAAGGTCAAAGAACACCATTTAGGGTAGACCCCAAAAGAAAATCACCAAGACATATCATAATCATACTTGCCAAAACCAAAAACAAAGAAAGAATACTGAGAAGAGCATGAGAAAAATGAAAAGATACTTACAAGAGGAACAAGAAGACTAAGCTCTGATTACTCAGTAGAAACTATACAGGCAAGAAGACAATGGGATGACGTATATAAAACCTTGAAAGAAAGAAAAAAGACAACAATGAATAATATATCTGGCAAATTCTTTCTCAAATATGATGGCAGAATTAAGACATTTTCAGAAAAGCAGAAATTAAGGGAATTTATGAAAACCAAGCCAAACTTATAAGAAATATTAAAGGGAGTCCTTTAATTAGAGAACCAACAACATCAGACAACAACTGGAGTCTAGAACACAGAACAACATCTGCCAGATATGAATCTAGGTACAGAACACTCAACAATAAAACAAAGCTAAAAAAAACAGCAAAACAGAGACATCAATCTGTAAATGAAAACAATAAAAAACAATGGTGTAGGTATAAAACTTTCAAATGGAGAAGAAGCCAAGTGGACTTCAAGTAAAAAAAAAGATTGGTTCAAGCTTCGGAGGATAAGGGTAAATTTCAAAGTAACCACATTGAAAGTTAAGAAACGTACTCATCAGAATGAAAAAAGAAGAAAACATACATTCTCACTAAACACAAAATCTATAATAACAAAGGAAAAGAAAAAAAAGAATTCAGAAAGAGTAAGAACTCAGCACAGGAAAGTAAAAGGAACAAAGAAAATGTCAGCACCCCACACACACACATACAAAAAGCACGATAATATGACAGTAATAAACTCATACCTATCATTAATAACACTGAATGTAGATGAATATGCCTGTAAAGAGACAGAGAGTGGCAGTATGGATAAAAAAAACACAACCCATCAATAAGCTGTTTACAAGAGACATGTCTTAGACATAAAGACATAAACTAAAAAACAAAGGATGGGAATATATATCTATCAAGGAAAGGGTAACCAGCAAAGGCCAGAAGTGGCAATGTTAACCTTAGATAAAATAGACTTTAAGGTAAAATCAATCATAAAAGACAAGGAAGGACATTAAATTATGATTAAAGGGACAATCAACCAAGAAGGCATAACCTTAATATCTATGCACCCAAAGACAGAAATCCAAAACACATAAAACAAACTTTAACGGTACTGAAAAGGGAAACAGACAATTCCACAATAATAGTACAAGACTTCAACACACCACTCCTGGGAAATCACAGAACATCTAGAAACTCAACAAAGACACAGAAGATCTAAAGGCCAAAAACAACCAACTTGACCTTCTAGACATATATAGAACAGGCCGCCCAATAGCAGAAAACTATACATCCTTTTCCAACATACATGGAACATTCTCCAGAACAGACCACATTTTATGTAACAAAGCAACCCTCAATAAAATCCAAAACATTGAAATGATATAAAGCATTCTCTTGATCACAACACCATAAAAGTAAAAATCAAATACCTGGGAACTGAATAACACCTTTCTTAAAAATAACTAGATAATAGTAGAAATTGAAGAGGGAAATCAAAAAATTCCTAGAATTAAATAAGAATAACACATTATACAAAACCTTTAGGACACAGCAAAGGCAGTGCTTAAAAGTCAACTTATAGCAATAAACACACACATGAAAAAGAATGGGCCAAAATCAAAACTTAAGCCTTACACCTGGAACAAATAGAAAGAGAACAGTAAAAGAAGCCTACAGCCACTAGAAGAAAGAAAATAATAAAGATTAGTGCAGAAATAAATGAAACAGAGAACAGAAAAACAATAGAAAGAATCAACAAGACCAAAAGTTGGTTCTTTGAAAAGATCAACAAAATCAACAAACCACCAGCCAAACTGACAAAAGAAAAACAGGACAGGAAGCAAATAACCCAAAAAAGAAATGAGATGGGTGACATTACAACAGATCCAACTAAAATAATAAGGATCATAACAGGATACTATGAAAAATTGCACCCTCAAAAATTTGAGAACCTAGAGGAAATGCACAAGTTTCTAGAAACACACTAAGTACCTAATGCAAGCTGAAATAGAAAATCTGAACAGACTGGTAACAAGAGAAGAAATTGAAGAGGTAATTAAAAAAACTCCCCCCCCCCCCCCCCCGCAAAACAAAAGCCCAGCACAAATGGCTTCACTGGAGAATTCTACCAAACATTCAGAGAAGAACTTGCACCAGTACTACTGAAACTATTTTAGAACAAAGAAAAAGAAGGTATACTCCCAAATTCAGTCTACAATGCCAACATAACGCTAATACCAAAACCAGGCAAAGACACCACCAAAAAAGAAAATTACAGACCAGTATCTCACATAATATAGATGCAAAAATTCTCAACAAAATTCTAGCCAATAGAATTCATAATAAAAAAATACATATTTTTATATGATGCTTTTTTTTATATGATAGCAGTTATGCAAGGATGGTTCAACATTACAAAATCAATGTAATCCACCACATAAGCAGAAAAAAAAAATCACATGGTCATCTCAATCGATGCAGAAAGGCATTTGGTAAGTCCAACACCCATTCCTGATAAAAACTCTCAGTAAAATAGGAATAGAAGGGACATTCCTCAACATAATAAAGGGCACCTATCCAAAACCAACAGCCAACATTATTCTCAACAGAAAGGGACTGGAAGCATTCCCCCTGAGAACAAGAACAAGACATGGATGCCCTTCATCACTGCTCCTATTTAACATTGTGCTGGAAGTCCTAGCTAGAGCAATGAGGCAAGAAAAAGAAATAAAGACCATTTAAATTGGAAATGAAGAAATAAAACTATCCCTATTCACAGAAGATATGATCCTATACATAGAAAACCCAAAAGATTACAAAGAAAACTACTGGAATTAATAGATTCGGCAGAATAGGAGGATACAAGACCAACATACAAAAATCAGTTGGACTCCTCTGTACCAACAAAGAGACCTTTGAAAAGGAAATCAGGAAAACAGTGTAATTTATAATAGCCCATATCTAAAAAACATGGACATAAAATCCCTATACAAGGCAAACTAAAAGGCACTAGTAGGAGAAATCAAAAGAGGCCTATATAAATGGAAAAATATACCATGCTCATGGATAGGAAGACTCAACATTGTGAAAATGTTAGTCCTACCCAAAGGAATCTACAAATATAATGCAATCCTGATCTAAATACCAACAGCATTCTTTAACTGGATAGAAAAACTAATCACCAACTTAATAAGGAAAGGAAAGAGGCCTCAGATAAGCAAAGCATTGTTGAAGAAAAAGAACAAAGTAGGAGGCACTACTCTGCCTGATCTCAGAACCTATTATACAGCCATGGTACTCAAAACAGCCTGGTCCGCACAAAAAAAAAAGGCCAATGGAACAGAATCAACAACCCAGGCATAAATCATCCAAGTATGATCAGCTGATCTTTGACAATAGATCACAGTCCATTAAATGGAGAAAAGACAGTCTTTTTAGCAAATGGTGCTGGCAAAACTGGATGTTGATCTATAAAAAAATGAAATAGGACCCGTAATTCATACCATACACAAAAATTAACTAAAAATATTTGGACCTAAATATTAACTATAAAATGATAAAAATCCAAGAAGAAAAAATAGGGATAATGCTAGGTGCCCTAATACATGGCATAATTTCTATATAAATCATAACTAACAATGCACAAGCACCAGAAGATAAACTAGATAACTGAGAGCTCCTAAAAATTAAACACCTATACTTATCAAAAGACTTCACCAAAAGAGTAAAAAGAGAACCTACAGACAGGGAAAGATTTTTGGCTACAATACATCTGACAAGGGTCTAATCTGTAAAATCTATCGAATACTTCAACACATCAATAATAAAAGAACAAATAATCCAATTATAAAAAAATGGGCAAAAAATATGAACAGGCAATTCACCAAAAAGACATTCAGGCGGCTAACAGACACATGAGAAAATGCTCTCAATCATTAGCCATTATTGTTGTTAAGGCCTTTGAGTAGGTTCTGACTCATAGTGACCCTAGGTACAACAGAACAAAACACTGCCCGGTCTTGCATCATCCTCACAATCATATTTATGCCTGAGCCCTTATTGCAGCCACTGAGTCAATCCATCTCGTTGAGGGTCTTCCTCTTTCACACTGACCCTCTACCAAGCATTGTGTCCTTCTCCAGGGACACATTTCCAAAATATGTGAGAGAAGTCTTGCTATCCTTGCTTCTAACGAGCATTCTGGCTGTACTTCTTCTAAGACAGATTTGTTGAAAGGCAAATGCAAATCAAAACTGCAATGAGATACCATCGTATTACTGGCATCTGACATTACTGGCACTAACCAAAACAACAGAAAATGACAAATTTTGGAGAGGTTGTGGGAGATTGGAACTCCTATGCACTGTTGGTGGGACTGTAAAATGGTACAACCACTTTGGAAAACAATATGGCACCTCTGTAAAAGGCAAGAAATAGAAATACTATATGACCCAGCAGTTCCTCTCATAGGAATAAAAAAAAAATAGGAATAGCCTAGAGAAATAAGGGCCATCATAAGAACAGACATATACACACCTATGTTCATTATAGCATTATTTACAATAACAGAAAAATGGAAACACTCTAAATGCCGATTAACAGATGAATGGATAAAAAAATTATGGTACATACACATAATGGAATAGCAGGCAACAATAAAGAACAATGATGAATCTGTGAAACATCTCGCAACATGGATGGATCTGGAGAGCATTATGCTGAGTGAAATAAATTAATCACAAAAGTACAAATATTGTATGAGACTGCTATTATAAAATCCCAAGAAAAAGTCTACATGCAGAAAAAAAAAAACTTTCATGATTACAGGTGGAGGCAGGGTGAGGGTGTTGTTGTTAGGTGCCTTCGAGTCAGTTCTGACTTATAGCGACCCCATGTAAAACAGAGCAAAACATTGCCCAGTCCTGCACCATTCTCACAATCATGTTTACGCTTGAGCCCATTATTGCAGCCACTGTGTCAATCCATCTCGTTGAGAGTCTTCCTCTTTTTCACTGACACTTGACTTTACCAAGCATGATGTCCTTCTCCAGGCACTGGTCCCTCCTGATAACATGTCCAAAGTATGTGAGATAAAATCTAGCCAACCTCATTTCTAAGGAGCATTCTGGCTGTACTTCTTCCAAGACAGATTTGATTGTTCTTCTGGTAGTTCATGGTCTATTCAATATTCTTCACCAACACCATAATTCAAAGGTATCAATTCTTCAGTCTTCCTTATTCATTCATTGTCCAGCTTTCACATGCATATGAGGCAGTTGGAAAACACCATGACTTGGGTCAGGTGACATCTTTGCTTTTCAACACTTTAAAAAAGTCTTTTGCACCAGACTTGCCCAAGGCAATATGTCATTTTATTTCTTGACTGCTACTTCCATGGGCATTGATTGTGGATCCAAGTAAAATGAAATTCTTGGCAACTTTGATATTTTCTCCATTTATCATGATGCTGCCTATTGGTCCAGTTGTGAGGATTTTTGTTTTATGTTGAGGTGTAATCCATACTGAAGGCTGTAGTCTCTGATCTTCATCAGTAAGTGATCCAAGTCCTCTTGATTTTCAGCATGCATAGTTGGGTCGTTTGCATACCGCAGGTTGTTAATAAGTCTTCTTCCGATCCTGATATACCATTCTTCTTCATATATTCCATTTTCTTGGATTATTTTTTCAGCACCCAGACTGAATAAGCGGTGAGAGAATACAACCCTGAGGCACACCTTTCCTGAATTTAAACCATGCAGTATCCCCTTGATGTGTTTGAACGACTGCCTCTTGGTCCATGTACAGGTTCCTCATGAGCACAATTAAGTGTTCTGGAATTCCCACTATTTGCAGTGTTATCCATAATTTGTTAAGATCCACACAGTCAAATGCCTTTATATAGTCCATAAAGCACGTGTAAATATCTTTCTGGTATTCTCTGCTTTCAGCCAAGATCCATCTGACATCAACAATGATATGCTTTGTTCCACATCCTCTTCTGAATCCGGCTTGAATCCCTGTTGATGTACTGCTGCGACTGCTTTTGAATGATCTTCGGTAAAATTTTACTTGTGTTGCTGGGCTGAGGGCTGTGGGGACCATGGTCTGGGGAAACATCTAGCTCAACTGGCATACAGAGTTTATAAAGAAAATGTTTTACATTCTACATTGGTGAGTAGCATCTGGGGTCTTGAAAGCCTGCAAGCAGCCATCTAAGATACTCCACTGGTCTCACCCCTTCAGGAGCAAGGAAAAATGAAGAAAACTAAACATAGACGGGAAAGGTTAGTCCAAAGGACTAATGGACCACAACTACCATGGCCTCCACCAGACTGAGTCCAGTACAACTAGATGGTGCCCAGCTACCATGACTGACTGCTCTGACAGGGATCACAAGAAAAAGTCCCAGACAGAGCTGGAGAAAAATATAGAACAAAATTCTAACTCAAAAAAAGAGCAGACTTACTGGCTTGACAGAGACTGGAGGAACCCCGAGAGTATAGCCCCCAGGCACCCTTTTAGCTCAGTAATGAAGTCACTCCCAAAGTTCACCCTTCATCCAAAGATTAGACAGGCCCATAAAACAAACCCAGGCTAAAGGGGCACACCAACCCAGGGGCAAGAACTAGAAAGCAGGAGGGAACAGAAAAGCTAATAATAGGGAACCCAAGGTTGAGAAGGGAGAGTGTTGACGTGTCATGAGTTTGTTAGCCAATTTCATAAAACAATATGTGTACTGACTGTTTAATGAGAAACTAGTTTGTTCTGTAAACCTTCATCTAAAGTACAATAAAAAAAAATTTTTTTTTACTTGTGTGTGATATTAATGATATTGTTCGATAACCTCCACATTCTGTTGGATCACCTTTCTTTGGAATGGGCATGTATATGGATCTCTTCCAGTCAGTTGGCCAGGTAGCTGTCTTCCAACTAAATAGTACACAAGTGTTAAATTTGGTGAAGGAAAAGACAACGCACAATATAGGGGAAGTCAGCACATCTTTACCAAGGCAGAGTTATGGAAGATTCCTAAACGCATCCAGACTCCTTGAGGGACTGAGTTACTGGGATAAGGGCTGGGGACCATCATCTTGCAGGACATGTAGGTCAATTGGCATATCACAGTTCTGTTCTAAATCCTTAATTTGGTGAGTAGTGCCTGGGGTCTTAAAAGCTCACGAGCAGATATCTAAGATACATCTATCGATCCCATCACTTTCGAGAATGTCAAAAACCAAAGACACAAGGAAAATATTCCAAAAGACTAATGGACCACATGAACTACAGCCTCCACCAGCCTGAGCCCAGAAGAAATAGATGGAACCCAGCTACCACCACTGACTGCTCAGACAGTGATCTCAAAAGAGGGTCCCAGACAGAGTGGGAGAAAAATGTAAAACAAAATTCAAATTAAAAAAAAAAAGATGTACTTGTCTGACAGAGACTGGTGAAACCCCTGAGACTGACCACCAAGACTCCCTGCTAACTCAGAACTGAAGCCACTTCCAAAGTCCACCTTTCAGCCAAAGTTTCAACACACCTAGAAATCAAACAATTACGCACATGAGGAACGTGTTTCTTAGTTCAGTCAAGTATAGGAGACCCAATGAGCATCATCTGTCCAAGAGCAAAGACGAGAAGGCACGAAGGGACAGGAAAACTGGATGAGTGCGCAAGGAAAATCCAGCGTGGAAAGGGAAAGGGGGAGAGTGCTGACACGTTGAGGAATGCAACCAATGTCACAAAACAATGTGTATAAATTTTTGAATGAAAAACTAATTTCCTCTGTAAACATTCGCCTAAAGCACAACAAAATTAAATATATATATATAGAGAGAGAGAGAAATAGTACCTACAAAGAAAGAAGAGTTGGCTGGTTACTGAAAAGTTATATTGACTTGCTGGCTAAAGAAGGTTAATGAGAGACTGAGGGCTATTAACAAGAAGTAAATGGCTGAATATAAGAGCCAGAGAGCCTCTGTGGTAATTTACAAAGAAAGCTCTTACCTCCTGCAGAGGAAGGACAGACAAAAATGAACAGCAGGCTGAAGACTTAATTGTAAGTCACAGATCTCTACAGATGCATGGACGCAGAGCCAATTTCAGGGCTGTCATGCCAAGATCAAGGTACAGGTGGGGATAACCTGAAATTGTGAAACATGAGACAGTGATATCTGGATGGGTGTCCTGGTGATCTAGACTCTTCAATTTCCCAGGTACCTTCTGGGCTTGCAGATTTGGTCTACACTTCCCTCTGTACTAAAGGATGCTGCAAGGGCCTCTCTCATTCAAGGCAATAATTATACCACTCAGTAGCTTCCCAAAACTTTCCAGACTGCCAAGGCAATAATTAGGTTAAATCGTAACATAACTCAGCTCAAGAAAGTCCAGACCTGATAAGAGACTATATACTTATAGAACTGCAAAATTTGTTAGGAATATACAGGCAGGAGCCAGGGGAATACTTCTGGGGTTGGATTTGGTGGTGGATCAAAAGGACCAGAATGTTTGATAGGATAAATCAAAACCCATTGATTTGAGGGCACTTTGTCAGGAAATAGGATTTTACACCCTAGCAAGGACCCAGAAAGAGGGGGAAAACTTGATGCTGAAGTGGCTCTTAGAAGTCTGGAAAAAGCAATGGCCAAATCTCAGGGAAGCAGAAATGGCACAGTAGTCCTAAGAGATGTTAGAGAAACGAATCAAGAGGTTGAGAGAAGTAGACATGCATTACCAGGAAGTTTGTGGTGACTGTTCTGTGCAGGCCAGTAGTGAGTGCAGGTGAGGCAGGCACAGAGCTGGGCTGATTAACATTCATGGGGTTGATGAGGCCATGAAGTAATAGGGTCCATGTGGCTGTGCTCAACCACCAAAAAGCAGGAAACAGTAAATGCCATAAAGACTGGCAAGGTTGATGCACTGGGGAATTTGGGGCTTTTGATCTCCACAACTCTTTACTCTGTAGAGTGTAGGGTCCTGTCCCCAAATGGAGAACAGTCTTATCAGGGACCACAGCAAGGGTCCTACTGAACTACAAGTTATTGCTCCCACCAAGGCATTCTGGACTTCCAAAGGGCTGGCAGTTCAAATCTGCCAGGCGCTCCTTGGAAACTCTATGGGGCAGTTCTACTCTGTCCTACAGGGTTGCTATGAGTCGGAATCCACTCGACGGCACTGGGTTTCTGGGGGCCCGGCACCCACAGATAAGAAAAGGAGTCACCACACTGGCAGGGATAACTGCTTATACAAAATGTAGTGGAGTAGGGAGTTCATGCATACTATCAATATATGCTCATAAATTGGAATCTTATTTTTGGCATTCAATATTCAGACCTGTGCTTTAACTGGAAGTAAACTAGTGACAATGGAATAATTTCACTAGTAGAGAATAGCAAAAGCTTAATTTACTGGAATTTCCAGAGCCCTCAGATAGCTGGGACTTTTTTTGTGGTTGGCTTTTAGAAGACACAAGCAAAATTTGTTTTGTTTGTAAGTATACATTAAAATTTTATTCTATTGTGCTTTAGGTGAAAGTTTACAGCTCAAGTTAATTTCTCATACAAAAATTTATACACATATTGTTATGTGATACTAGTTGCAATCTCTGTAATGTGACAACACACTCTCCCTTCCCACCCCAGGTTTCCCATGTCCATCCAACCAGCTTCTGTCCCTTCCTGCCTTCTCATTCTGCCTCTGCATAGGAGCCGCCCATTTGGTCTCATGTATCTGCTTGAACTAAGAAGCACACTCTCCGCAAATATTATGTTTTGTTTTACAGCCCAGTCTAACCTTTGTCAGAAGAGTGGGCTTCAGGAATGGTTTTAGTTCTGGGTTAACAGGGCATCCAGGGGCCATGGCTTCGGGGGTTCCTCCAGTCTCAGTCAGACCATTAAATCTGGTCTTTTTACGAGAATTTGAGTTCTGCTCCACACTTTTCTCCAATCCATCAGGGACCATCTGCTATGTTCCCTATCAGGGTGGTCATTGGTGGTAGCCAAACACCATCTATTTCTGCCTTCAGGCTGATGGAGTCTACGGCTTATGTGGTCATTTTGTCTCTTGGGCTAATATTTTCTTTCTGTCTTTGGTCTTCATCATTCGCCTTTGCTCCAAGTGGGGTGGGACCAATTGATACATCTTAGATGGCTGCTCACAAGCATTAAAGACCCCAGACTCCACTCACGAAAGTGGGATGCAGAACATTTTCTTAATAATCTTTGTTATGCCAATTGACCTAGATGCCCCCTGAAACCAAGGTTCCCAGACCCCAGCCCCAGCTACTCTGCCCCTCAGAATGTTTGATTGTGTTCAGGAAACTTAACTTTTGGTTTAGTCCAGTTGTGCTGACTTCCCCTGTATTGTGTGTTGTCTACTATCTAGTCAGTGAATTCTCCTCTCCCTCCCTCCCCACACTAGTAACCATCAAAGAACGTTTTCTTCTGTGTTGAAACCTTGCTCTGCAACACCTTCAGTAGTACTGGTTTTAACTCCTCTCTGAAAGTTTGGTAGAATTCTCCCGGGAAGCCATCACGGCCACAGATTTTTTGTTGTTGTTCTTGAGATTTTTTTTTAATACCTCCTCAATCTCTTCTTTTGTTATAGGTTTATTTAGTTGTTCTACCTCTGTTTGTGTTAGTTTAGGCAGGTAGTGTGTTTCTAGAAATTTGTCCATTTCCTCTAGGTTTTCAAATTTGTTGGAATATAATTTTTCATAGTATTCTGTTATGATTCTTTTAATTTCAGTTGGGTCTGTTGTGATATCACCTATGTCATTTCTTATTAGGGTTATTTGCTTCCTTTCCTGTTTTTCTTTTGTCATTTTGGCCAATAGCTTATCATTTCTGTCGGTCCTTTCAAAGAACCAGCTTTTGGTCTTGTGGACTCTAAATTATTTTTCTATTCTCTATATCATTTATTTCTGCTCTAATTTTTATTATTTGCTTTCTCCTGGTGCCCAAGGGCTCCTTTTGCTGCTCTCTTCCTATTTGTTTGAGTTGTAGGGTTGACGTATTGTTTTTGGCCCTTTTTTCTTTTTCGATGTGTGCATTTATTGCTGTAAATTGGCCTGTGAGCACTTGCTTTTGCTGTGTCCCAAAGGTTCTGGTAAGATGTGTTTTCATTCTAATTTGATTCTATGCATTTCTTTATTCTGTCCTTGATTCCTTCTACAACCCTGTAGTTTTTGAGCAAGGTGTTGCTCGGTTTCCATGTGTTTGATTTTTTTTCTTGCTTTTTCTGTTATTAATTTATACTTTTATGGCTTTTTGGTCAGAAAAAATATTTTGATGTTATGGATTCTATTACGGCTTACTGTGTGGCCTAGTGTGTGGTCTATTCAGGAGAATGTTCCATGTATGCTGGAAAAGAAAGTATACTTGGCTGCTGTTGGGTGGAGTGTTCTGTATATGTCTGTGAGATCAAGTTGGTTGATTGTGCCATTTAGATCTTCCATGTCTTTATTGAGCTTCTCTCTAGGTGTTCTGTCCTTCACCAAAAGTAGTATGTTGATGTCTCCTACTACTAACAATGCTGTTCGAGCTCATTTTATATATTTTGGAGTCCTGTCACTGGGTGCATATGTATTTATGATGGTTATGCCCTCCTGGTGTATTGACCCTTTAATCATGATACAGTGTCCTTCCTTATTCTTTGTGGTTGATTTTGCTTTAAAGTCTATTTTGTCAGAGATTAATATTGCCGCTCCTGCTCCTTTTTGATTATTGTTTGCTTACTTTTTTCCATCCTTTGAGTTTTAGTTTGCTTGCAGCTTTGAGTCTAAGGTATGTCTCTTATAGGCAGCATATAGTCGGATCATGTTTTTTTAATCCATTCTGCCACTCTCTCTCTCTTTATTGGTGTATTAAATCCTTTTACAGTCAATGTAATTATTGATAGGTATGAGATTAGTGCTGTCATTCCGATGTATTTTTTTTTTGTGGTGTTGACAATTTCTTTGTTCCACTCAGTTTTGTGTGCTGAGTCGTTTTTCTGTCTGTATTTTCTTTTCATCTTTTTCATTGTTGATTTTGTATTTGCTGAGTTTTTATGTTTTTCTCCTTTTTTTTTTTGCTGTGTATATTTGTTAGTTTCCTTTGTAGTTACCTTAAAATTTACCTCTGTCTTTCTAAGTTTAAACCAATCTTTTATTTCTTAATAGCACCTTCCTCTCCATATGACAGTTCTATGACTACACTATTTAGCCCCTCTTCTTGTTTTCTTGTTTTAATGTTGTCGTCTTTTACATACTGACATCCCTGTTTCTCTATTTTCAGAGTTTTAGCACTGACTTATGTTTGTGACTTCCCCATCTGGGTTTATATCTGGTTGTTCTGTCCTCTGTTCTAGTTTTGAGTTGTTAGCTGATATTATTGGTTCTCCGGCTGGAGGGCTCCCTTTAATATTTCTTGTAATTTTGGTTTGGTTTTTACAAATTTCCTCAACTTTTGTTTATCTGGAAATGCCCTAATTTTGCCTTCATATTTGAGAAACAGTTTTGCTGGATATGTAATTCTTGGCTGGCAATTTTTTTTTCCTCCAAGGTTTTATATATGTCATCCTATTGCCTTCTTGCCTGCATGGTTTCTTCTGAGTAGTCAGAGCTTAGTCTTATTGACTCTCCTTTGTAGATGACTTGTCGTTTATTCCTAGCTGCTCTTAAATTTCCCCTTATCTTTGGTTTTAACAAGTTTGATTACAGTATGTCTTGGTGAATTTCTTTTGGAATCTATCCTGTGTGGGGTTCAGTGAGTTTTTTTGGGTAGTATCTTCTCATCTTTCCTGAGATCAAGGAAGTTTTCTGCCAGCAAATCGTCAAGAATTCTATCTGTATTTTCTGTTATCCCCCTCTGTTCTGGTACTCCAGTCACTCATAGGTTATTCCTCTTGATAGAGTCCAACATAATTCTTAGGGTTTCTTCATTTTTTTAAAATTCTCTCATCTGATTTTTCCTCAAATAAATTGGTGTCAATGTTTTATCTTCACTCTCACTAATTCTGACTTCCATTGCCTCAATTCTGCTCCTATGACATTCTATAAAAAAAAAAAAACATTCTATAGAGTTGTCTAATTCTGAAATTTTATTGTTAATCTTTTGGATTTCTATTTGTTGTCTATGGATTCTAACCACACACAAAAAAAACTAAACCCATTGCCCTCAAGTCAATTATAATTTCATAGTGTCCCCACAGGACAGAGCAGAACTGCCCCATAGAGTTTCTAAGGTGCACCTGGTGGATTTGAACTGCTGACATTTTGGTAAGTAGCGATAGCACTTAACCACTATGCCACCAGGGTTTCTCTCTGGATTCTAGCACCCTGTTAAATTTATCATTCAGCTCTTGTAAGCTTTCCTAAATTCCTCTACTGCTTTGTCTGTTTCTTGGCTTGGTCTGAGTTTTGCCTGATCTTCCTTATCTCTTGTAGAGCTCTGTATATTAATCTTTTGAATTCTACCTCCAGTAATTCCAAGTTCTCCTCTTCCTCTGGGAGGCTTCCTGGTTCTTTGTTTTGGTTGCTTGCTAAGCCATCATGGTCTACCTCTTTATGCGATTTGATATTGACTGTTGTCTCCAAACCATCAATAAGTTATTGTATTTAGTTATTATATGTTTGCTTACTGTGTCCTAGCTTCTTGTTTTGTTTTGATATGCTCAAATAAGCTGGACATGTGAGCTACTTTGGTTATTGGTGTCTTTGAAGATCTCACATCTTGTTACTAGGTGGTTAGATCTGCTACTAGGTGTGTGAGCCTAGGAGTCCACTTGCTTTTCTTCTGTGGATTCAGCTCAGGTGTCCAGGTCATTGGTCACTGAGTGCGTGGTATAGGCTCTCATCTATAGTCCTAGACAGGCAGGGCTACACAGGTGTGATTGGATCAGGCACAGGTATCTGGCTGCAGTAGGGGGTTATGTGCTGAATGAAGTAGGAGCTGATGGCTGCCCGAGTGCCTAGGTAGAAGGCATATTCTGCCCCCTAGAATGCGTAGGTGGGTGGGTTTTGCAGCCGGACTTGGAGCACCCAATGCTGTTGGTTGTAAGGACTGTGAAGCATCACTTATTCTCGGGCCCTTGTCATGGGTGGCTAGGTGGAATGGGTGAAGCTTCCAGTTCTCAGGCCTCTGATGTGGGTGGATGAGGACACTACTTAATGGGCAAGAGGGTGTCAAATGTTATGAATCTGCTACTCCCCCTTAGCTGTTGCAGTTGAAAATAGGCTTTTATGCTGAGGGGCTACACTGTTGCATGGGCCGACATAGGTCTAGGAAGAGGTGAAAGGCATTCAAAGTCTGTGGGCCCCTTATGGCTATGCCCAGGCAACAAGGCAGTGCCTGTCCTGAGTTCCTGGCTTAGGAGGCATGGTGATTTTTTCAAGCTGGGAGACTGATTTGGGTGCAGTTAGTGCTGAGCTCCCAGCTTAGGGGAGCTGGCAGTTTCTTTTGTTTGTTCCCTCCCCAAATCCAGGAGACTGGCTGGGGAATGACGGGTCCCACTTCTGGCCTAATGGGCGTGGCAACTACTGAACACTGCCGGACTGGCACCAGAACAGGGTGGGGAGGGGGCAGTTGAGGGAAAGAGAGGCACTTCTCCATTATGGAAGTTCCAGAGGGGAAAGGATTATTTTGATCCCACACAGTAAGTTAGATGCTTGCACTTAACTTTTGCAGATCCAGTGCTGCTTCCCCCTGGCTCCAGAGGCTTGTGCAGATTCTCTGCTGCTCAGTTTCTCTCAACAAGGTCAAACACGTCCTAAGTGCTATTGCTTGCCTCAGCCCACATGCTCCAAATGGTTCAGCCTGCAGGGTGCCAGCTAGGTCAGGTTTGGCACTTCTTTGCTGTTCCAGAACTGTCTTTCCCTCCCCCTGCCACTCAGTCTGACTCCTTAACTTTGTCTTTAAATGTTCAGGGCTCATAGACTGTCATATATAATCAATTCACTTTCTTTTTCCAGTCTTTGTTGTAAGAGGGACCACAGAAAGCACCTGACTATTCTGCCATCTTGGCCCCGCCTCCCAAAATTTTATTTTTTTAACCTTTCCAATATACATCAAGAAGCATCAGTCAAGAACTCAAATGACATATTGCATTGGGAAAATCTGCTGCAAAATACTTTAAAGGTGTTAAAAAAAAAAAAAAAAAAGACGTCACTTTGAGGACTAAGGTGCATCTGTCCGGAACCACAGTGTTTTCAGTCACCTCATATGTATGCAAAAGGTGGACAATGAATAAGGAAGACCAAAGAAAAATTGATGTATCTGAATTATGGTGTCGGTGAAGAAGAACAAATAAATCTGTCTTGGAAGAAGTACAGCCAGAATGCTCTTTGGACATGTTATCAGGAGGGACCAGTCCCTGGAGAAGGACATCATGCTTGATAAAGTAGAGGGTCAGCAAAAAAGAGGAAGACCCTCAATGAGATAGACTGACACAGTGGCTGCAACAATGAGCTCAAACATAACAGCGGTTGTGCGGATGGTTAAGGACTAGGCATCATTTTGTTATCTTGTACATAGGGTCGCTATGAGTCAGAACCCACTCGACAGCACCTAACAACAACATATGTCATTGTGTCAATTCAGGGTAAGTTCGATATTTCACGTATATGTGGATTGCAATGGTTTTAAAT